>NC_053494.1:194624959-195282876 GCF_905171775.1 Rana temporaria | reverse complement strand
TCTATGGAGGTTTAAAACATTTTTTTTTTTTGGACATTAGAATAATGAACAGGTAGTAAAGGTTTCAGGTGAATTTTAATTTTCCTCAAACTTTGAAATCATCCCGTGTTTATATGTGCTACGAAGGTAGTATGTACTAAATATATATATATATATATATATATATATATATATATATATATATATATATATATATATATATATATATATATACACACACACATAGGTGTGTGCAGCCTATTGCATTAGGGTGTGCACCCCATAGCTCAAACACATATCCGTGTGTGTATTGGATATATATATATATATATATATATATATATATATATATATATATATATATATATATATATATATATATATATATATATATATATATATATATATATATATATATATATATATATATCAGTAGGGTAATGGATAGTGTCAGTAAAGCACTGGACAATGCCAGCAGAGATTAGTGTTGGTAGTTTATTTTTATAATTATTTTATTATTACTTTTTTACAATTTTCTTTTTTTTTACAATTTGTTTTTCAATAATTTATTATTATTTTTTTTTACACTCGTTTTATGAGCCCCATTGGGGACTTTGGTGACATATCAGGGGTCTAAACTGACCCCTGATGTCTCACTTTTGAGACAGAGATTCCCCATTCCTTTTATTCAACAGTCAGGCAGCAGGGGAAATGTGTGTAGCACAGGGTGACACACCCTGTGCACACGCCTATATATTTATATATATATATATATATATATATATATAAATATATGTGTGTGTGTGCGCTGTATACTGTATATAGTAGAATGTGACAACAGGGTTGCTGTATTCAATATTTGTTTTTTTCACAGTGTAATATTGTAATTTATTAAAAAAGAAGACTGAGCGCAGCAACCTGTTGCTATATTCTACTTTAGTATATAATTGTGATTTTAGACACATTTCTATACCTGATTGCGTCTAGTGGCCTGAGTCAGCCTCTGGTTTCTTATATTTCTTGCATATTTCAACGGCAAAATGTGTTGGCAGCAATATGTTGGTGTTTTCAAGCTTTATTAAAACTCCAGTACAATTATATTTTGGATAATCATTCTGCTTTTTAGACTGTCCAATCAGAATCTTAGCATATCAGTTGTTAATTTTAAAAAAAAGTATTACTTTCAGTGATTATTCTTAAAAGACTTAGGGCCAGATTCACAGAAAAAGTACGCCGGAGTATCTGCTGATACTCCGGCGTACTTTCAAATTTGCCGCGTTGTATCTTTATTTGTAATTCACAAACAAAGATACAACGGCATTTGGCTAAGATCCGACAGGCGTACGGCTGCGTACACCTTCGGATCTTAGGATGCAATACTTCGGCGACCGCTGGGTGGAATTCGCGTTGTTTTCCGCATCGGGTATGCAAATTAGCTGTTTACGGCGATCCACAAAGGTGCGCGCGTTCGTCGCATTCTCTTACGTCGTCGCTAGTCTTTTTTTCCCGTCGTAAAGTTGCACTTTCTATTTAGGTGGTATAATATTAGACAGCCCATGTTAAAGTATGGCCGTCGTTCCCGCGTTGAATTTAATTTTTTAATTTTATTTGCGTAAGACGTCCGGGAATACGAAAGGACGTAACGCACGTCACCGTTCAAAAAACACGTCGGGGTGCCGTAATTTCGCGCAAAGCACGGCGGGAAATTTCCTAACGGAGCATGCGCAGAACGTTCGGCGCGGGAACACGCCTAATTTAAATGGTACATGCCCCATTTGAATTAGGCGGGCTTGCGCCGGACGGCTTTACGCTACGCCGCTGCAAGTTTACAGGCAAGTGCTTTGTGAATCAAGCACTTACGCCGAAAACTTGCGGCGGTGTAACGTAAACGGAATACGTTACGCCGCCATAATTCTACATGAATCTGACCCTTAGACCTTATGCACACTGGATGTTTCCTTCCTCTCCTGGCAGCAGCGTTTCGGAAAAAAAAGTGCGTAGCGCACTTATCTGCGTTTACTCATGTCAAGCGTTGGGCGTCATTTCATTGGCCAAATTAAATAATTTATTCTGGCCATTGAAATTAATTAACGATTAAGCGTTAAAAACGCCTAGCATTAACCACTTAAGGACCTTAGGTGTTTTTTCAGATTTGGTGTTTGCAAGACTAAAACAGTTTTTTCTGCTAGAAAATTACTTAAAACCCCCAAACATTATATATATGTTTTTCTAACACCCTAGAGAATAAAATAGTTGTCATTGCAATACTTTTTGTCACAACGTATTTGCGCAGCGGTCTTACAAGCGCACTTTTTTGGGAAAAAATTCACTTTTTTGAATAAAAAAATAAGACAACAATAAATTTGGCCCAATTTTTTTATATATTGTGAAAGATAATGTTACGCCGTGTAAAATGATACCCAACATGTCACGCTTAAAAATTGCGCCCGCTCGTGGCATGGCGTCAAACGTTTACCCTTAAAAATCTTGATAGGCGACGTTTAAAAAATTCTATAGGTTGCATTTTTTGAGTTACAGAGTAGGTCTAGGGCTAGAATTATTGCTCTCGCTCTAATGATCGCGGCAATACCTCACTTGTGTGATTTGAACACCGTTTTCATATGCAGGCGCTACTCACGTATGCGTTCGCTTCTGCGCGCGAGCTCGTCGGGACGGGGCGCTTTAAAAAATTTTTTTTTTGTTTTCTTATTTATTTTTATGTATGTTATTACTTTTTACACTGAAAAATTGATCACTTTTATTCCTATTATAAGGAATTTAAACATCCCTTGTAATAGAAAAAAGCATGACAGGTCCTCTTAAATATGAGATCTGGGGTCAAAAAGACCTCAGATCTCATATTTAGACTTAAATGCAAAAAAAAACAAAAAAACTGTAATTTTTTCAAATGACAAAAAAAAAAATGTTGCTTTAAGACGCTGGGCGGGACTGACGTTTTGACGTCACTTCCGCCCAGCAGAGCTATGGGGACGGGTGAAGGACATTTTTCCCTCACTCGCATCCCCAGTCACTTGCCGAACAGTCCCGATCGCCTCTGCTGCTACCGACGGCAACGGTAAGCGGCGGGCCCTCTCCCGCCACCAATAACGGCGATCTCGCGGCGAATCCGCTGCGAAGACCGCCATTATCGAGTACAGGACCCTTAGCACTAAAGATGGATACCTTGGTTGTGGCAGCAGCTGCTGCCGTTACCGAGATATCCATCTTTAAAATGCCGACGTATATGTACATGCGCGGGTCTGGAAGTGGTTAATGTGCGTTTACACACGTCAAACGTTTTTCTACCAAAACGCTGCTGCTCCAGGACGCACTGGCAGTCTTTGTTTTTTTCCACTAAATGCTGCTAAAAGTCTCTGTGTGCATGGACACCTAGGCTAATACGGAGAGGCACTTAGAGGCCAGGTAAAAAGGCAGGAAACGATTTCTGTTTTGTTTGAATTAAAAGCGTATACAGCAAGGAACAATAAGCAAGAAAAACATATTTGAAATGCCATAGTTTTCAACTCAAAAGTTTTATTTTCTAACATCATTTAGCAATATCAATAGCTACATCCTCATTGTGTACTCCTGATGATGTCACATTTGACGAAACGCATTGGGGGAGTCAGGGTACACATACTGGCACAATAAGGCACAATAAGCAAGATAAACACATATTTCAAACCTGGAAACTGATTGGTTTCTATGCAGAGCTACACCAGATTTTGCACTCTCCAGTTTTAGTAAATCAACACCTACAGTATATCTGTCAGTTGAAGAGAGTATGGACTTTCTTTTGTAGACATGTGTGGTTTGTTTCGTTCTGAATTGAAATTTAGACACATTTTTCGTTATTCGGAACTTTGGATGTATCCGAATTTGCAAATTACAATAGTAACAAATTTAAATGATCCGAAATAACAAATCACAAATCAAATAACAAATCAAAATATCAGATGAAATTTGAATAGTTTTCTAACTGAATTTCGAATTTTCGAAGAAAATAAAATAGAATAGAAAATAAAGGAATAGAAAAGAAAAGATTATAATGGAATATAATAGAACATATAATTATAGACTGTAATAGAGTAAAACACAACAGAATGCAAAATAAAATAAAATTAAATAGGAAAAAAAGGGACAGAATTGAAAAAAAGAATAGAGTAAAACATAACTAAATAGAATAGAAAAAAAAGAACAGAATTAAATAAAATAGAAAATAAAGGAATATAATATAATAAAACATTGAATAGACTAGAAAACAAAGGTTTAGAATAAAACCAATCCAGTAAACAAATTAAACATATTTTACCAAACTAATGTAAATGACAAATTAAAATGAAATTATTATTTTTTTTTTGTTCTTCACGTCTATTGGTTTGGAACTTTGTTTCGTTTTTTACAAGTCACTGTTTTATGTGTGTGTATTTAAAGCCCTTATCACTTGATTTAATATTAATTGTTTTGCACCTTTATTGCATTATTCAAGTTTTTTATAACACAAATTTATGATGGTATTTTCTGAAATATTCACGTTTAGTTGGTTTATTTGATTCTTGGTACATCCATAGGGTTTACAGTTTATTCTTAGCACTATACTTATTGTTTATAGGAGGCAAGAGAAAAGAAGAGCCAAGGCTGTTGCATCTCCTCCCGGCTACTCAGGACCTGCTTCCTGGTTGGCCGGGAGGAGAATCAGAAAGACAATAGCGAATATTAATTTGCTATTATCACACAACTGGGTGGGCTCAGGGCACAATGCTCTGCACCCCAGGCCCATCCTTTTGTTAAGCCAATTAGAGCCTCAACAAAAAAAAAAAATCCCCATTGAAATCCATGCGTATGACACCCTGCATGTAGATTAGGGGCTGGACGCATGGATTAGGGGGACGGTGTCCCTTTACCCCTTATGGATTGGCCAGTCACTGCCCTACACTGCAAGGGTTAAATGTTCATTATGTCAAATGTGCATTAAGGTAAAAACACCCACTTTCTTGACTCAGTCCAGCACTATCTCACCTGTAGTGCCCCTATCTCCTCTTCCTAGTCTCCCAGGAGACTCTGAGAGCAGTGGGAGTAATAGGCTCCTGTCAGTTAAATCCTGTGAGGGGGAGTATTGAGCATAGCTGATCTGTGTGTGTCTATGGATGCATACAGCCAGACTCAGGAGTGCACCTGCATGTTTGCCTCCAAAGCACACTGCTTGCTGGGGGGGGAGCTTAACCACTCTCCTACCGCATGCCATCATATGACGTCATTGATTTGTGCATGAATATCTGAATGATGCCTGCATCTACATCATTCAGATATCATTCTTTCCAGCTGGCGATTCGGTGCACGATAAGAATGATCATAGCGGCAGTTCCGCTTGATCGTTCCCCCTCCCGCCGCCATCCGGTGCTTCTCCGGGCTCTACCATGCCATCGGGGGCCTGGAGAAAGAATTGTTCGGCACCGGATGACAATCATAGAGATTTCCAGTCATCTCTATGACTGTCGGAGGCCCGGGTGCGACGTTACGACTTCACACACGGGCACCGGGTGTAAACAAAGCCGGTCAGTGATTTTTTTTCATGCTTTACAGCCTGTCACAAACCCTTCCTATTACAAGGGATGATTGTAATAGGAATTAAAGTGATCAAAAAAATGTAAAAAAATAAGTAAAATAAAAAACATAATACAACATTTTTTAAAACTCCCCTATCCCCGATAGCTTGCGCTAAGAAGCAAACACACACGTAAGTCCTTCCCACATATGTAAATGTCGTTCAAACCACACATGTGAGGTATCACTGTGTGCATTAGAGCGCGAGCAACAATTCTAGAACTAGCAATTCTGTAACTCTAAACTAGTAACCTGTAAAAAAATTTAAAGCTTCGCCTATGGAGATTTTTAAGTACCGAAGTTTGACGCTTTTCCATGAGTGTGCGCAATTTTAAAGCGTGACATGATGCATATCTATTTACTCGGCGTAACATCATCTTTCACATTATACAAAAAAATTGGGCTACTGTAACTTTACTGTTTTGTTATTTTTTAATTCATGAAACAGTTTTTTTTTTAAATGATTGCGCAACTACCGTGTAAGATTAAAAAGTTGCAATGACCGTCATTTTATTCCCTAGGGTGTCTTCTAAAAAATCATATATAATGTTTGGGGGTTCTGGATAAATTAAAAGAAAAAATATTATGATTTTTACATGTGGGAGAATAGGCCCGGTATGGAAGTGGTTAAAGAAAAGGAGGAGTGAAGAAGGCTTCAGAAGAGGAGGTTTGGCCTCTCTTAAATGTGCAAAGGTAAGTATAACATGTTTGTTATTTTTTAAAAAAATGGTTTGTCCATTTAAAATCAATGTTATTTGTTATTTTTGACTCCAGGCATAGCAAGCAAATACATTGTAAATGTCATTCTTTAAAATAAGTAACATAAACAGCCAAACTGGTTGCCATAGACACCATAGACCTGTCCTGAGACTTTGGAGGCTCAATGTAACTGATTAAAGATTATGGAAATGCACGTTGTCTATTATTAAACTTAACCCTTCCACAACAACTAAACCTCAAGATTCCCTTGTTCCATGGATATGTAATCCTTCGTATCCTTACCTATGAAAGGTGATGTACCCACACACTGGACACTGCTAACACATCACACGGAGTAGAGCATGTAAGGAATTATCCTCAGCAAATGCCTTTCATTTCTTCTAATACGTTGTAGTAAAAATCTTTGCCATAGCTGTGAATGTAATTATTTTTTAACAGTGGGAATGCGCCTACTGTGTAACCGCTGCAACGGCCGCATTTGTACTGCACCTTCTGTAATTTAGGTACATTTCATCGACGGACAAAATTAGTTTGAGACGTTGGGTAAATGCAGCTATGTATGTGCTAAACTTTAATGTGCTAAAATTAAGAGACTTGTGCTACTGCAGCAGCTTTATGGAGTGAAGAACAAGGAAACAGATCGCTGCTCCAGGTGAGTCTGGTAATCTACCAGAGAGGAAGGGCTAGGTGCTAGCCTGGCTAGCAACCGTGAACATGTAGACCAAGTAGAAAACAAAAAGAGCTGCACACCAACATCCCTCCAACAGGTTTATTGAAAGACTGCCATCAGGACTATGACAACGGACCAAAGGGTGACGATGTTTCACACATACATTGTGCTTCTTAAAACCATAGTTTGGTCTACAAGTTTATGGAGTTATTGGACAACTGTTACTGGCCACAAAGGCACTTTTATTAGATTTAAGAGGTTGGGGTGACCATGACGAAGTTCCAGATTGAAGTCAAGATTTCAGTCGAAAGGTGGGAGCACTGAGCTACCTGTAAGCAATCACAGCAACTAAGAGTAAAACCAATCTCAATGCCTAAGCTAAATTTTGAGGTTGCACTTGGTAATAATAGCTGTGCAGAGGTACAGGGTAACCAGATACCAAAGAGACTTGCCTCGTGGCCTCCACTTCTGAGGACTTGGACTTTGCAGTTGTTTAAGGACAGGACAGCCCCTAATTGCTAACTACTAACTGTTTTGGAGTATCCCATGCCCAAATACCTCTCCAGTCTCCCATGCCCAAATACCTCTCCGGTTACAAGTTTTAGCAGTAATAAATCACAAAAGGTCAACCCATAGACTGTTTTTGAAGATAGAGTGAATGGATTGTTTATTGGGTCGCTGGTGACTTCTGTACTCTTTGGGGAAGAACCAGTTAAAACTAGCGTCCGTTGGAGGGTAGTGCTACATAACGTTTTATTAGGTACTTCAAGGTGCTTGAACCACACATACTTTTCTAAAGGACTCAGAGAGCTTAATTAAACCTCAGAATGAGACTGATGTTGGTTTAGATAACAGAAAAAACGTTATGGTCTCCAAGCTAAACACCTCTCACATGACAGACTATACATAACCAATGGTTCAATAAGTTTAATACTGATTGGATCTTTGGTTATCTATATTCCATCACATGTGAGGTGTTTAAATTGGAGACTTTGGGTGGTTATTTTTTGTTTAAAGGGCTCAGAATGCCCATAAGTAAGAGCACGCTTTTCTACCTGTAGTATCGTCAACAAAATGGTTGATTTACCCCTCGAGCACCTCACCATTATTGAACCAATAGTGAGACATAATCAGCATAATCAGGAAACTCTGGAACAGCCATTCTCAATTAGGGTTCAATGGAACCCTTGGTTTTCTCTAGATGTTGATAGATAAGAGGGGTAATGGCGCTTGCTAATAAGCAAAATGATAATAAATAAATATAATATAATCTAAAATACTGCTTCAATCGCAATCCAAGTCCAAATGAGACGGGCCAAGTAAGCCAAAAATATGGAGATGTATCACTCCTAGTCAATCAAAACTCATCATCAATCAACGGGATGATGAGGGGGGTACACTGAGTGATGTTTTTGTAAACTTGAAACAATTGGTGGTGTATAGGAGTACCACCAACTCGTTACTAAAAATAACAATAATGCAAGTAAGTGAAAAAAAATGTAACAATTACAAAATTAATATATAAATATATAAAACATAAAGTGGCAACCAAGATCACAGCAAGGTGCTTCAATCAACAGTATTTTTCAAAAGTGCATAAGTGCTCCAATAAAGTGCTTGACTCCACACAAGGTCCCACGGTGCATAACGTGCAGAACAAGTGCTCTGTTTCCCCAAGCCTCTCACCTCAGAAAGGCTTAAAAAAAGCCTATAGATCTCCAATACTGCTGGCTTAATAGCACAGCAGATTCCGTTTGTGATGGAAGACTCCCGGCCAGCCTATTTGCCAACGTCACACCAATCCCTCTGGTTAGTGATCCCCAGGTCCTAGCAACCAGCAGTATTGGAGATCTATAGGCTTTTTTTAAGCCTTTCTGAGGTGAGAGGCTTGGGGAAACAGAGCCCTTTTTTATGCACGTTATGCACCTTGGGACCTTGTGTGGAGTCAAGCACTTTATTGGAGCACTTATGCACTTTTGAAAAATACTGTTGATTGAAGCACCTTGCTGTGATCTTGGTTGCACCTTACTGTGATCTATTTTGGACACTTGATTATTATCATATTCTAAGCACATATCTTGGAGTGTGGAGTATGCACAGAGACTCACATCTTCATCTTTTTTTTATATATATTTATTTGCACGTGTTGATACCTACATTTTTTTATGCACCTGAATCATTATTGGCTTTTGGTTGCCACTTTATGTTTTATATATTTATATATTAATTTTGTAATTGTTACATATTTTTTCACTTACTTGGATTATTGTTATTTTTAGTAGCCAGTTAGTGGTACTCCTACAGTATACACCACTAATTGGTCCATTTTTACAAAAACATCACTCAGTGTACCCCCTCATCATCCTATTGATTGATGGTGGGTTTTGATTGACTAGGAGTGATACAACCCCATATTTTTGGCTTACTTGGCCCGTCTCATTTGGCCTTGGATTGCGATTGAAGCAGTATTTTAAATTGTATTATATGTATTTATTATCATTTTGATTATTAGCAAGCGCCATTACCCCTCTTATCTATCAATTTCTATCAGTGTGTGAGCACTATATTGTTGTGGCTGCTGTTTAGTGTAATTTTAGTGTCATTTTAGCTTGTATTAGTCATTATTACCTATTGCTCTAGTTAGTGTGGTTTTTGTGCATTAGTTCCCCCTATTATTAATTTCTCTAGATGTGCTTGATTGATCCCCCATCTGATGAGGCCTGCAAAGTTCTTGTACTTCACAAATATATATGCTATCCAGTGAATGGTGCCAGGATGGTTGCCTTTGGCAACGTAGAGGAACTTCAAGCATGTAAAATTGCAGTGCATCAGCACAGAGGTCTTTGTCCATATTATAAACAATTTCACTTTTTTTTAGCAAAAACCATTACAGCTCCCTTTAACAGCCCAACATTTTGGACCATATCTAGTCATTTTTAAAGCTAAGAGCAAACTGTTCCTAGCTTGATAAATGTCTAGACACGGATTTTACTGTGTGAAATAGAACATGAACCGATACATTCTTTCAACAAATGTAAGGAGCATTCTTTCCATTGACCACCAATGTAAGAGGCATTTTTATCCATTGGCTACCAATGCAGGGGCATTCTTCCCATTGTCCACCAATGTAGTGGTTATTCTTCCGAATAACCCCCAAATTAATAATTTGAGCAGGGGTTCCCTGAAAAATATTTTTTTTTTTTATTTCACAAATTCTTTATTGGGTGAATAACAGTGTATCATACATAGTACAAGATACAATAAGTAGGCATTTTGACAGCAAAATAGTTTTGGCATAGAAAGAATACATCCAAACAGTCATTACAGGCAGTATCTTTGGTAATAATGTATTAATAGCAGAACTATCACCTTAAGATGTTTTTTTTTTTTTTTTTCCTAACTAAAACAGAGAATGCGTATACGCATGTGGTTGCATATTCTTACTGGTGCGTGTAAAAGGGGTAGGGAAAGGGGGAGAGGGGAGAAAAAAAAAAAAAAAAAAAAAAAAAAAAAAAAAAAAAAAAAGATCCCAGACATTTTAACCTTAGTGACATACTTAGATAAAGGAAAGAGTATATATATACTAAACACTGGAGTGTTTTTCTGTATTTAGACAACTTTTATGTAATAACTCGCTGATAATTTCGGGAAACCTTAAATGAAGTCCAGTTGGACCAAATCGCTGAAAATTTGACAATTCTCTCTTGGGAGATGCTGATAAGTTCCTCAACTCTTTCTATGTTATTAATTCTCCTAAACCATTCAGCTTTCGTTGGTACGTGGGGGGAACGCCAGTGACAAGGGATGCATTGTCGTGCCGCGTTGATCATGATCATGGGGAGGGATTTCAAGTATTGATTCTTAGGGATAGAGTTAAAGTGCAGTAGATATTGAAGCGGCGTGAAGCTCAGGTTCTCCGAGGTGACCTGAGTGATAGTTTCGTGTACCGATATCCAGAAAGATTGGATTAGAGGGCATGACCACCAAATATGTAGCATCGAGCCTTCTTCGCGTTTACATCTCCAGCATCTATCAGATACCTGAGGTGAGATTTTGTGTAGGGTAGAGGGGGTTCTATACCATCTGGTTATGATCTTGAAACAGCTTTCTTGTGTGGCTACATTAAGTGATCCTTTTTGGGCATACATATAGATTTTCTCCCAGTCTTCGGTGGATAGGGTAGTGCCTAAATCTCTCTCCCAGGCCCTACATGATGAGCTGGAGAAGTCGTTGGAGTCCTCAAATAGCGAGTTGTAAAGGGACGAGATAATGTGTCTCTGTGGAGTTTTTTTGGTGCAAAGTTTCTCTAGCATTGTCAAAGGTCTTGTCCAATGGTGAATATTTTCTCTCTTGGTTAAGAAATGTTTGATTTGGATGTAGTTCCAGTGTGTTAAGATACAGGGCTTGATGGTCTTGAGTAGATCATCTCTAGATAGGAACTTGTCATTTTTAAAGAAGTGTTTTGATAGGACATTACCGTGTGGCCACTTATGCATCGGGAACGATTTTTCCAGACCTGGAGGAAAGTCTGGGTTGCTCAAAAGTGGTGTTAAAGGGCCTAGCCAAGGGGAAGAATTTATGGTCTTGAAAGTGTATCGGAAGATTTCTAGAGTGGGGCCTATAATGGGATGTGTTTTGATAGAGTTTGAGTGATACTTGGGGTTAATCCAAGATAGATATTTTAGATCATGAGGGGATTGTATTTGTTCTAGGTTCACCCAATCTTTAACCATGTGATGTAGGTTCCAGTCTACAATCCTTGTTAATAGTGCAGCCTGATGGTATTTTCTGAGATCAGGTAGAGCTATGCCTCCCCTATTCCTGGGCAGATTCAATCTGGAATATCTAATTCTCGGAGGCCTACCTCTCCATATAAAGGAGGAACAAGCTTTGCGAAAAGTAGTGAAAAATGATAGGGGAATTTTGATAGGCATTGTTTGCATGATGTAGAGGAACCGCGGTAGGATAGTCATTTTAATTAATGAAGCTCGTCCGAACCAAGAAATATTAAGTGAATTCCATCTCTTAAGATCCTCTTGTGTTTCCTTCATTGCCGGGATGAAATTGAGATGGAAGAGATCTTTCAGATCAGAAGAGATTTCAATTCCCAGATACTTGATGCTTCGGTTTGCCCAATTAAATGAAAAGTTTTTTTTACATAGGTCTATTACACTATGAGGCATTGAGATGTTGAGGGCATTAGATTTGGAATGGTTTATTTTTAGATTGGATAATAAATGAAAATGTTCCAGGTCTTTAAGGAGGTTAGGTATGGTTATGTGGGGTTCTGAAAGGAAGAGGAGCAGGTCGTCTGCGAAGGCTGCCAATTTGTATGTATTATTCTGGATCTTAATTCCCTTGATATCGTCGTTTGATCTGATTTTATTTAATAGGGGTTCAAGTGTTAAGACAAATAATAGGGGGGAAAGAGGGCATCCCTGTCTGGTTCCATTGCGCAGATTGAAGGCGCCCGACAGGTGACCGTTGACCCGGACCCTGGCGGTGGGATTAGAGTATAGGACTTTAATGTATGCTCTCATTTGAGGTAAAAAGCCAATGTGAGTTAACACTGCGTCCATGAAGTCCCAGGCCACTCTGTCGAACGCCTTCTCGGCGTCTAGGGATAAGAAAAAGCCTTGTTTCTGTTTTGATGTTAGCCAGTGATTTATGTTGAGTGCTTTTATTGTGTTATCACGTCCCTCCCTCCCCGGGATAAATCCCACTTGGTCTAAGGCCACGAGAGAGGTCAGCAGGGGGAGGATCCTGTTTGCCAGTATTTTGGCGTAAATCTTTACGTCGACATTTATTAGTGATATTGGTCTGTAATTGCTGACCTGTGTCCCGTCTTTTCCTTCTTTAGGTATTACCGTGATGTGGGCCTCTAGAGATTGTTTAGGGGGGTTTTGCTCCGAATGCAGGGAGTGGAATGTTTTTAAAAACCTTGGTTTCAGTATATCTGTAAAAGTCTTGTAATATTGCAGGGGTAGGCCATCTGGGCCCGGGGCTTTGCCTATTTTCATTTCTTTTAGGGCTCTATCAAATTCTGGGCTAGAGATGGGATTTTCAAGTTCCTTGGCAATATTATCTGAAATATGGGGTGGACTATATTTTTCAAGAAATTCTTGGATGAGCTTGTTTCTTTTGTCTGATCCCTGTGGGCATTTTGGATTAGATGGAATATTGTATAGATCATGATAATATAACTCAAACTGTTTAGCAATTTCCTCATTCGAAGAACGCAACTCGCCGTGCTTGTCTCTTATGTGGTGAACAGTGTTAGCAGTTCTCTTAGCTTGGACAGCTTTTGCCAGTAATTTACCACACTTGTTTCCCTGTTCATAATATATTCTGTGTCTCAGGATATATTGCCTTTTAACTTTCAGATTCAGTTCTTCTGACAACAGCATTCTCGTCTTAGTTAGCTCCTCGAATGTTGAAACCGCCACAGTTCTTTTATGTGTTCGTTCTAATTGATGTATGTGTTCTAGTAGAGATTTTATTTTGGACTGTTGTTCTTTTTTTATGCTTGTCAATTTTCTAATAAACTCTCCCCTAATGACACATTTGTGCGCCTCCCATTGTGTTATGAATGAGGTGTCTTTATTTTCATTACGCAGAAAATAATCATTCAATGTGTCCTTATACTCTGAAATATCCACTGGATCTTTCAGTACTGTGGTATTGAGTCTCCATGTTTTAGTTATGTTGTTTCTATCTGGGAATGTAAGCGTCATGGTGATTGGGTGATGGTCAGACAAAGTCATTGACTCAATTTTTGATTTGGTCAGTAGTGGAAGGTCTGGTTGTGAGAGAAGAAAGTAGTCAATTCTAGAATACTTTTGGTGGACATTAGAGAAGTAGGTATAGTCTTTGGTCTGAGGGTTTAGAATTCTCCAGACATCATGCAGTGCTAGCTCCTGGAGTTGGTTCTTAATTTGTTTCAAGGCCCTGTACGTTAAACTTGAAGTTCCATTTGAGGTATCGATGAGAGGATTTAGGGGAGTGTTGAAGTCTCCTCCTAGAATGAGGGTGCCAGATGCGAAAGTTGTCAGTAGTTCTTTAATTTTGCGGAAGAAGGCTACCTGCCTAACATTTGGGGCATAAATGTTAGCGATAGTGATGGGGTGTTGGCCCAGTTTCCCTTTCAGGAAAATGTATCTCCCTTCAGGGTCTATCAGGGTGTCTATTGTCTGGAATGGGGTCTGACTGGATATCAGTATCGAGACTCCTTTTGTTTTACCTATTGGGTTAGTAGCATGTAGGATTACTTGGAATCGTTTATCTCCTAGCTTTGGGATTTTGTCCGATCTGAAATGGGTTTCCTGAATAAGAGTAATGTTAGCTTTTTGTTTATGAATTTCATTAATTAGTTTGGTCCTTTTTTCCGGTATGTTAAGTCCTTTTGCATTGATTGAAAGTAGTTTCAGTGATAGAGGTATAGATTGCATTTTGTTAGAGCTATCAGGAGGCATCATAAGATTCAGTGTCTCGATAGCTTTGTTGTCTGTCTATGCGAATATAGAAAAAAAAAAAAAAAAAAAAAAAAAAAAAAAAAAAAAAAAAAAAAAAAAAGGGGGGATAACCCCTTTGGTAGGGTGGGTGGTAAGGGGGCGAAAAAAGACAAACAGGTATTGTATTTAGGAAAGGGAAGGGGAAAAACCGGGGATAGATTTAGGCTCGCTAATCTATCCTAAATGTACAATGATCCGGTTGGGTCAAGAGGTGAGGTAAAGAACACCCCTTGTGTGGGGATGCGGTCTAAGTAGAACCAGGGGGATTCAACTAGAGGAGAGTGAGTCTCTCTAACTGGATTTGTAATTTCACTCTACTCGCTGGCGCACAGGAGCAATGCGCCGACTAATATGAAAAATAAAAAGACTTAAATTTGGCCAGTAATTGTTAATTGCAGTGTGTGTATAGGTTATAGTAATTAAATTCACCAGTCACTAATGCAAGTTTTTTTTTCTCTTACCCTATTCATCATTCTTATAATTGCACTTAGGGTCCAGGTGGCTTATAGGTTGCATATTTTAAAGTTATAGCAAACTTTTAGCGAATGTTTCGGTAATGTTGTCAAACTTCTGCCTACAAACAAGTGAACTATATGCTATGGTGGATGCTTAATTATTGGACTTGAGCAATATTATAAGTTCGCCACTGGAGGGCGGTGTATTCCTATATATGTATAAGTTATCTGGTAGATAGAGTATATAAAGGATCTTAACCCACTACAGAGATTAAATGCGTTTACATGTCTATCCACTTCACTTTTTCCTTAGACTATGTTGTATATTGACTGAGGCACCTGGCATATCTCGTTTGCTTAATAATCTATAAAATTATGATCCGCTAATTAGGTAATATAATGAGCATAACTCAGCGTAATTTAGATCGTAACCTTGCGTAATTTCTTAGATGGGATTTTTTTTTTTTTTTTTTTTTTGTTGTATAGATCCCATTTTTGGGTGCCACCACAGCTTAGTATAGATAAGGCAAGGACTTACCCAATACCTCTGCTCATCCGTGTAGCGAATTCAGAACAAATTATGTAACATGTTGCTGTCTTGTATTACGCTATATTCATATACATATAAGAATAGAAAATTTAAACTGAACAGTGCAGTGCTTAACAAGTGCATTAACTATATCAGTAACAGTAACAGAAATAACCATCTATAGGTGACGCCAGGTCTTTAGTGAATAGGTTGTGTTACCCCAATTGTCCACAGTGTGTAAATTTGTGGTTGATCTGGACAACACATCCTGACCTCTATATCAAGGGATCTTGGGTTGAAAATAGCTTTTTCCTGTCATCATGAGATCTAGATACCCCTGGTCACCACCTCATATGCTAGACTCAAATTATCAACGTAGCCCTGGGTATCTATACCTTAGACATCTGTCTCCAGCTTTGTTTTCTGTGTGTTATGCGATAAAGCTTGTAAGATATAATGCAGGCCTGTCCCTTATATTCTTTCCCTGGATTGAAAAGTAAAGTTGTTTTCATACCTACGTATGCAAGTCCACGCACTTCTTTTGGTAAATAGTCTAGTAGTCTCAGCAGTTGCAACGGTCTTCTCCCCTCCTCGTTGCGCCTGTTCCTCTCCCTGCCCTGCCTCCACATACGTATAGAGTGAGTCCCCTGCGAGCAAACCAGAAAACAAAAAGGAGAAAACGCCAGCGCTGGACTCTACAAGAAGAAGATGGGACAAGGGCAGAGGGAGCTAAAACAGAACAAAAGGGGGTGAGCGTAGGTCTGGATGATGAGGGAAGTGTGCGGATTAGGCGGGGCGGCAGGGCCTGGTGTCAGAAGAATGAAATTCTGATGGTCAAGTAAGTGTTCTGGTAAAAGCATGTAAGATTGCTGTAATTCAAAGGCAGCGCACATCTGTGGGATGAAGGCAGGAAAGTCAATGTTACCTTCTTGGGATCTGATGAGTTAAGTGTCCATTTGGTCATGGCGATCCATCCGGTCTCTTCGTCTTGGTGGCGAGTCGCCTTGGCCTCCCTGGGCTCCGGCTCCCCTGTTGTGTTGGGGGGTCAGTGATCTGCGTCGGCGATCTCTGTTTCTTTGTGCTCTCGGTGTGCTGTTGGAGGACACTGCAATCCATGGATCATTTAACATAAAGGATTCGTACCATTCTGGAGCTTCTGTGAAGGGGACATTTAGCGCCTCACAGAACGGTCGGATATCTTCAGGTGTGCGCAGAAGTGCGGTATGGCCCCTCCATGTGGCTGAAAGGCAAAATGGAAATTTCCATCTGTAGGGAACTCCCCTGGAGCGGAGCATTTCTGTAATGGGACGCAGAGCCCTGCGTTGTCTCAGAGTGATATTTGATAAGTCCTGGAACAGTTTAATCTCCATTCCATTATAGATGATTCTGTTTTTTTCTCTGGCTTTTTTGAGAATCGCTTCTTTAATAGGGAAGTTCACTAAACAGCAGATTATGTCTCTTGGTGGTTCATTATCCCTTCCCCTGGGCCTGAGAGCTCTGTGGATCCTTTCAAACTCAATGGGGGATTCTAGGGGTCTGTCAAGCAGATCGTTAAATATTGCTGTGGCTGTTTGTTCAACAGGGTTCTGGTCAGCCATTTCAGGGACCCCTCTAATTCTTATATTGTGTCTCCGCCCCCTATTGTCCAAATCTTCAAGGTGGCGCTGGATTTCAATTAAATGTGTTAGGTGCATGTCAGTATGTCTTTGCACCTGCTTTAAGGCATCTGCATGACGTCCTGATGTTTGCTCCAGTGCTCCTGTTCTTGCAGCCATCCCCTGTATCTCTGCCCTTATCTCTGTAATGGCGGCAGAGAAGGAGGCCTTAATGTCATTAGTCATGGCCTGTAGGTTTGCCTGCAGATCGGCAAGGCTGAGGGCTTGTGGGGACTGGATGGAAGGGGATGTGAGGCTCTGTGTGGTAATCGGAGCGATCGCGCCGCTCGCGCTGTGTCCTGGACCGCTGTGTGGGGTAAGGGATTTACTCGAGGCCGCGGCTTTTGGGCCTTCTCCCGGCGGTGTCCGGAACATCGCCGGAATTGTGGCGGCGGACTGATGGCCTGGCTCCATCTGTGCCCTGACAGGTGGGTGGCTGTGTACTGCTGCTTTTAAGTCCTAATGTGTACCTTAGTGGCCGATGGCGGCGGATTTGTGCCCCTGTGCGCCGGAGGACAAGGCTCAAGCGTCCATCCTGGTCCGGAGTTAGGCCACGCCCCCTGAAAAATATTTTAAGCGTTCCTCTAGGGTTGGGGAAGGCTGCTGTAGAAGATAACTTAGAATATGTAAAATTACATAGGCAGTTTACTAAGCTTGGGTCATGCCTCAATTGCGGGGCAGTACCATTTTAAACTTTTTGGAGATCTAGTTGGGTCTCTTTAAAGATCATCTGGAGGCATAAAATAAAATGATTCTGTGACTTTATTTTAATGCTATCCTGTAAATATAACTGGGAAAAAAAAACATTTCCTCTGCAAAGCTTTTACACAGCCTTAGTCATTAGCAGACATAGAGTGTCTGACAGCTAGCTGTCTAACAGTAACGTGTTTAACAACTACAGTAGATTGAAAATAATTCTAACAATTTAATTTATGTTAGAATTATGCAACTGTAACCTCTAGAGAAAGGTGTCAAACGATAAACAATAATTTTCTCAAGAATGTTGTCATGGCATTGCGCGCGAAAAGTTTACCCTGTTAAATTTACAGTACCACTATGAACTAGTGTTGACAGAATTGAAAGCAAAATAAAGCAGTCATTTTATGACCTGTATACAATAAGATGCCTTAACTAGCACACAAATTAGTCTATTCACTGATAGTGAAAACAAAGCTTGCAGCAATGTCTAGAGCCTAGTGTGTAATGCAGCTGGTCCGACAGAAGGTGTACCATCAGGTTAAGGTCAGGACTCTGTGAAGGTCAGTCAATTTCCTCCACCCCACACTCGCTCATCCATGTCTTTATGGATCTTGCTTTGTGCGCTGGTCATGTCATGTTGAAACAGGAAGGGACCATCCCCAAACTGTTCCCACAAAGTTGGGAGCATGAAATTGCCCAAAATGTCTTGGTATGCTGACCCCTTAAAGTGGTTGTAAACTTTTTACAACCACTTTATGCTACAGGTAAGCCTATATTAAGGCTAACCTGTAGCTACCCAGGATATCTCCTAAACCTGCATGGTTTAGGAGATATCCCCAGTCCCGTGCATGTGCCAATGTCATTGGCACATGCCCACTGGGGCAAACTGAAGCAATGGCACATATGTGCTGTTGCTTCAGTCCGTGTGCCGTTACCGGCAGCTCCCGTGTGCATGCGCGGGAGTGACATCATCATTGCTCTGGCCAATCACAGCGCCGGAGCCACAATACCTGGAAGTAAACCCCAGAAGAGATGTTGCTGCCAGAGGGGGGGGACAAAGACAGCTGCGGGGGCTTTGATCTCAGGTAAGTGATTCATAATGAGCTAGTATGCTATTGTATGCTAGTATGCTATGAGCTAGTATATTATGCCTTTGTCTTACAGGTTTTTTTTTCTTTTTCTTTTTTAGATCGGGTTTACAACCACTTTAAGAGTTCCCTTCACTGGAACTAAGGGACCAAGCCCAACCTCTGAAATACAAACCCCACACCATAATCTTCCATCCACCAAATGATTTAGACGAAGTGCACAGCCCAAGGTCCATAAAGACTTGAATGACCGTGTTTGGGGTGGAGCAACTTGACTGGCCTAACCTCAACCCGATAGAACACCTTTGGGGTGAGCCAGGCCTCCTCGTTCAACATCAGTGTCTGACCTAACAAATGTGCTTCTGGAAGAATGATCAAACATTCCCATAGACACACTCCTAAACCTTGTGGACAGCCTTCCCAGAAGAGTTGAAGCTGTTATAGCTGTGAAGGGTGTGCCAACTCAATATTGAACCCTACAGACTAAGACTGGGATGTCATTAAAGTTCATGTGCGTGTAAAGGCAGGCGTCCTATACTTTTGACAATATAGGGCTAGATTCAGAAAGATCTGCCTATCTTTAGGCGGGCGTAGTGTATTCAGAAAGAACTTGCGCTCTAAGTTACGGCAGCGTAGTGTAAATGGGCCGGCGTAAGCCCGCCTAATTCAAATTGTCCAGACAGTGGGCGTGTTGTATTTAAATGAGTCTTGACCCAACGTAATTGACGTTCCTAACGAACATATCCCAGTGCGCATGCTCGAAATCATGTCGCAAATACTCAATGCTTTCGACGTGAACGTAACTTACGCACATCCCTATTCGCGTACGACTTACGCAAACAACGGAAAATTTGGCGCTGTCCCGACGTCCATACTTAACATTGACTACGCCTCATATAGCAGGGGTAACTTTACGCCAGAAAAAGCCTTACGTAAACGACGTAAAAAAATCCGCCGGGCGCATGTACGTTTCTGCACGTAGGTCATCTGCTATCACCACGTTTTACCTACAGTGGTGCTATAACTGGAAATCTCCAAAAAGGTACATGAAGAGCCCCCTGTGTAGCAGTTAGGGACACATTTGCATTTCAAATGAGAGAAAAACAGGAATTACAAAATGTTTTTCATATTCCTTAAGTCTGTATTTTGGACAGCCATCCAATTTTCTGCAATCAGTACCGCACGCGCCTTGCCCCAGAAATGTCATCTGAGATGTCTTGGAGAAAATCGCTCTGTTTTGTCAAATGAGGACTTAACAGCAAGACTAGTACCTAACTCAAATTAAATAGAGCTTGAAAACATTAATTAAAATATGTCCTCTTTTTTTTTCTTCCCCTATTGATTTGACGAGATCTCGGCTTTCTCAGCCGCCTAAAAATAGAAAAACAAATGATACATTAATAGATATCATTATGAACTCTCCTCCTCAATGCAAATCTCCGGTGACACCATTTAGAAGAGATTTAAACTTTTATGAGTGGGACAGTCGGGTTCACGCGAAGGTCATTTACAGGCATTTACAAATCACTGCATATTTAATTAGCACAGCTCAATTTCTAATTAATACTTTATCTTAATGGATCTGGAAATAATACATTTCACCTACATTAGCTCTTAAATACTGTTCAGGAACACAATGGAGGTAATTACGCCCCTCCATCCATTAAGCTGCGGCCATTACAGTCCCTTGAGGAACATAAGGCAGACAGCTCCATGGATGGTGGAATCTTATTGACAGGTCTGCCTCTATGTGTCAAAGTGACCACCTCTGTTCACCCCTAGCATGAACAATCACCAGTCCTAGAAAGCAATCGTCCAATGAATATAGGGCCAGATTCACAGAGCAGATACGACGGTGTATCTCCTGATACGCCGTTGTATCTGTTGTTCTATCTATGCGACTGATTCATAGAATCAGTTACGCATAGATAGCCATAAGATCCGACAGGTGTAATTGTTTTACACTGTCGGATCTTAAGATGCAATACCGCGGCCGCAGCTGGGGGGAGTTTGCGGCGTAAACCAGCGTCGGGTATGCAAATTAGGAGTTATGGCGATTCTCGATGGTTTTTCGCGTTTGCTACGTCGCCGCTAGTCTAGTTTCCCATTTTAAAGTTAGTTGTTTTTTTTGGTGCCTTAACTTTACACAGCAATCGTATTGCTGTATAAAGTATGGCCGTCGTTCCCACGTCGAAATTTAAAAAATAACGACGTTTGCGTAAGCCGTCCGGGAATACGGAATTACGCTACGCACGTCGCCGTTCGAAAAAATGACGTCACTTCACACAAAGCACGGCGGGAGTTTGGAAACGGAGCATGCGCGGTAGGTCAGGCGCGGGAGCGCGCCTAATTTAAACACGCCCATTTGAATTGGCCCGCCTTGCGCCGGCGTAGGTTTTCATCGCAAATGCTTGGTGAATCAGGCACTTGAGATGAAAAATTGCAGTGGTGTAACGTATCTACGATACGTTACGCCGCCGCTCTTCTATGTGAATCTGGCCCATAGTTCCAATGTGATCTGGAAAATATGGTACATGACCAAAAGTCAATACATCCATCCAATTTAACCACTTCAGCCCCAGAAGGTTTTACCCCCTTAATGACAGACCAATATTTCCGATACAGCACTACCGTTTAACTGACAATTATGGGTTGTGCGATGGTACACACAAACAAAATGTATGTTCTTTTTTTCCCACAAATAGAGCTTCACCAAATTTGTACGTAACATTTTCGCTTTTCAAATGCTTACAGGCATACCCCACTTTTAAGTACACAATTGGGTTTATTTACTAAAGCTGTAAAGCGCAAAATCAGGCTCACTTCTGCATAAAAACCAATAGACATGTGCATTTGTTTTCCTCCGAATGCATTTTTGTCCGAATTTCAGGTATTTTCGTTATCGTTTTAACAAACGATAACGAAAACACAGAAAACGAAAAACAAAGATCCAACATAAACAAATGCTTTATTTTGGTTTTCGGTGCGGTCAAATGTGCCTAACCTTAACTCTATTAGTCCAATATTATTCTACATAAAGAGAAAAGATTCGACATTATAGAGACATGAAGAAGAGTTGACATAGAGAGAAAGATTCGACATAGAGAGAAAGATTCAACATAGAGAGACATGAAGAATCGACATAGAGAGAAATGAAGATTCGACATAGAGAGACATGAAGATTCGACATAGAGAGACATGAAGATTCGACATAGAGAGACATGACGATTCGACATAGAGAGACATGAAGATTCGACATAGAGAGACATGAAGATTCGACATAGAGAGACATGAAGCTTCGACATAGAGAGACATAAAGATTCGACATAGAGAGAAAAGATTCGACATCATAGAGACATGAAGAAGATTCGACATAGAGAGAAAAGATTCGACATAGAGAGAAAAGATTCGACATCATAGAGACATGAAGAAGATTCGACATAGAGAGACATGAAGATTCGACATAGAGAGACATGAAGATTCGACATAGAGAGACATGAAGATTCGACATAGAGAGACATGAAGATTCGACGTAGAGAGACATGAAGATTCGACATAGAGAGACATGACGATTCGACATAGAGAGACATGACGATTCGACATAGAGAGACATGAAGATTCGACATAGAGCAGGGATCCTCAAACTACGGCCCTCCAGCTGTAGTAGAACTACACATCCCATGAGGCATTGGAACACACTGACATTCACAGACATGACTAGGCATGATGGGAATTGTAGTTCCTGAACTGGAGGGCCATAGTTTGAAGACCCCTGACATAGAGAGACATGAAGATTCGACATAGACAGACATGAAGAGTTTTTTTTTTTTTATGATTCTGTCGAATCTTCTTTTTTTTTTTTTTTAGAACATTCGACAGACACCATAAGCCTTCAATGACAGATTCGACCTTAATTTGGATTTTCGGACGAATGCATTTTTTTAACGAAAAACGAAATAAATAAAAACGAATTTCGGGAATAACTAAATTAATTTATTTTTCGGACGAAGACGAAATTACAAAACAAAATATTTCAGTGTGCACATGTCTAAAAACCAATGAGCTTCCAGATTTTATTACTAAAGCTTAATTGAACAAGCTGGGGTTAGAAACTTGTTGGTTTCTATGCAGAAGTGAGCCTGATTTTGCACTTCCCAGCTTTAGTAAATAAACTCCATTGTGTACTTAAAAGTGGGGTATGCCTGTATTTTGCTGCTAAAAAAACCCTTAAGGGATCTTCCATTCAATTTTATAAACTGGGGTGTGCAGCACCTACAACTCATGTTTATGTGTTATCCATTCTATTTGATCACCTCTTTTATTTATTTATTTTGCACTATAAACAAAAAAAGGAGCAACAATTTTGAAAAGAAAAAAACAATGTATTATACTTTGTGCTATAAGGCTGTTACACACCTAGGCATTTTTAGTGCTTTTTGCATTTTGCATTTTGCAGATTTGCACTACAGAACGTGTTCCATAGGAAACCATGTTAAATGGACTGTAGTGCATACCTGCACTAAAAATGCATAGGTGTGAACCTACAGTAGCCTAATACATATCCAAAAAAAACTAAAACAAATGTATTCATCAGTTTAGGCCAATATGTATTCTTCTAAATATTTTTGGTAAAAAAATAAGCATATATTGATTGGTTTGTGCAAAAGTTATAGCATCTACAAAATAGTGGATAGATTTAGGGACTTTTTTTTTACTATTTTTACTGGTTATGGCAGCAATTTTTAGCGGAACTGTGACATTGCGGCGGACAAATCTGACCCTAAGTGACACTTTTTGGGGACCAGTGACACCAATACAGTGATCAGTGCTAAAAAAATGCACTGATCAATGTATAAATGGCAGTGGCAGGGAAAGGGTTAACACTAGGGGGGGGGGGGGGTCAAAGGGTTAACTGTGTTCCCTGTGACCTAACTGTGTGGGGGATGGGCTCACTGGGACAACACCGAGATTGCTGTTTCTGATTACTAGGAACAGCCAATCTCAGTGTTGTCCCCTGTCAGAATTTATTTACATAAGCAGATCCCCGTTTTGCCTCTCTGTATAGCGATCGTGGGTGGCAGGCAGACATTGAGTCTGTTGGACCCATGCGCAAGCTCCCCTGGCGTGCAATGGGCACACCAACATTATCTAATGCATGAATCCAACATGGGAGTAGACATGTGATTTGTTTCATTCCTAATCTAAATGCAGATGTAAGTTTGGTTATTCAGAGATTGGCATGTATTTGAATCTCCGAATCACAATAGAAATTGATTTAAAAGAATCAGATAACGAAACACTATTTATTCGTATTCATTTTGTACCTTTTGTTTATGTTTGAAGCATCTGTAAAATGTAGCGATATAACGAATGATCCAAATAGATTCAGATCCATTTAGCTTTGATGTTGCCTTAACATTTTTATTATTGTTAGAAAATGCATTACATATGAAATGGATACATATTGCAATAAATACAGTAAGGTATAAAAGTGAAATAAAATTATTCTTACTAATTGTGCTTGGATTCAATGGAGGTATCCATCAGAATCTCCAAATCATAATCAGAAAATACTCCCTCAGTGGGTTCTAACTGTATGGGGATAGGATTGATTAGGAGAGGAGACATATCGTTTTTGCTACTTAGTAGGAACAAACAATATGGCTCCTCTTCCCTGACAGCACAGGGATTTGTGTGTTTACACACATAAATCCCCAATGCTGGTGCTCGCGCATATTATTGCACGTGGCCGGCGGCAATCATGCCTGCTGGCTACACGCATCTGGTCCCCCACCGTGCAACCCACACACGCACGCCCTCTGGTGGCCACTAAAGGGAAGGATGTACCCATACAGGATTTTTCCCAGGGGAGCCATTCCGCCGCAGTATATCTGCATGACATGGTTGGGAACCGGTTAAATGACAAACTATGCACAAATACACTGTTTCAAAATCTTTAACAGTCATACAGTTACTTTAGGCTGATCATGTTCTCGTGTAATATGAACAATAAAAAAAAAATGAAAAAAATCTATAGTTTCCCTTCAATGAAAGCAACCCAGGCTCCCCTTAATACTATGAAAATATCTTGTACATTACAGTGTAATGTATATTAAACTCGCCTAACAGCTGGTCAGATTGACAGGCTGTTTTGTTGGAACAATACTCTCCATGAGCAAAACCCCTTCATCCTGCTGGCATCACTGGATTGCCATTTGTCAAATCAAGTGTGCAGTCAATTCAGCCTTTGTTTTGTTAATGTCTCATGTCAGAGCGCTGCCATGCATGACTGCCACACAAGACTGGAGCATACGACTAAGATCTCCCTGATTAATTTCAGCAATGCCAGTTAATCCTGAAGCCGGGGCTTTTAAGGTGGAAATTTCATTTGAACTGGGCCAGCTTGTTCTGAGTGACAAAATGCATTATCTAAAAAGGGAGTATATTAATTGCACTACACTGGATTTCAGAGCCCAGAAACCGGGGCTAGTGGTTCTTGACACAGGCCTATTTGATGCCAAAAATAAGGCCACTTGCCTCTGACCCCAAACCTTAACCTGTACTTTGTCATGTGATCTGTGATAGTCCATGACCATCTTTTCCACCATATATTCAGTCCAACAAAACTATTACATCATTATGTACCAGTGGTCCTGTGGTCCTGCATTGTAGACGAGAAGGTCAATTTGCCCTCCCATATTTCAGGGTAAGTATTCTTCTACTTGAAATATCTCTTAGATTAATCAAGCATTTATCTTTTGCTATCCTTTCAGGGAGGGCTGGCCTTGTGTGTAGAGATGGAAGCACATGCCCCTTAACAATGAAGGATGCTATTCAAAAGGAGCTAGAAGCATGAGCATCCGCAGACATTTTTTCAGGGGGGGGGGCATCATTTTAAGGTTATCACCCATGGTCACCTTTTGGTGCAAATTCCAGATGTGTGCTATGCACAGGGTGCAGAGTCCAGACATGTGCTATGTACAGGGTGCAGATTTCAGATGTGTGCTATGCACAGGGTGCAGATTCCAGATGTGTGCTATGCACAGGGTGCAGATTCCAGGCATGTGCTATGTACAGGGTGCAGATTTCAGATGTGTGCTATGCACAGGGTGCAGATTCCAGATGTGTGCTATGCACAGGGTGCAGATTCCAGACATGTGCTATGTACATGGTGCAGATTCCAGGCATGTGTTATGTACAGGGTGCAGATTCCAGGTGTGTGCTATGCACATGGTGCAGATTCCTGACATGTGCTATGTACAGGGTGCAGATTCCAGATGTGTGCTATGCCAGTATGCATTGAGCAGCTGTAGATAACCTGCCCCCTCCTCTGTTGTTTAATAAAAAGCTGGGCAAAACCTGTGCGCACGCCTATGGTGGACACCTTGCCAATCCCTGATTCCGGAGGGGGGGGGGGCATTTTCTCCCCCTTGCCCCTACCCGCAGAGGCCCATGGCTAGATGGCAAACTCAAGCCCAAGATGCCAAGGGTCATTCAACCCACTTACTGGGAAATTGGGGCATCATGGACTCACCGATAGATTTGCGCACCCTATTACATTAGGGTGTTCACCTCAAAGCTCAAACACACATTCATGTGTGTGTTTACATATATATGGGCCTGGAATATTAATCTCCCTGCTGGCAAAATCACTTCTCCTATGGCAGAGCCGGTAAGAGGGAGATCTTTCCCATTTCCCTGACTGCACACAGAGTGGGGTGATAATGCCAATGTGCACAAGGTGATTAGGGTGTGCCCAGGCACACCCTGTGTGCACGCCTATGGACTCATCCAGTGGCAGTACGTTATCACGGTTCCCTGCGTAAATGTCAATGCCACTCTCTGCATTATTATAGGAGAGATAGGACTCTGTATTTCATGGGACTGACCAACGGGCCTCTGTAATTAGCTGTAGGTGGAGGGATGCTGCTGCAGATGGGGAGGCTGCCCAAACTAAATGGATTTGGTCATTAATGCGGTAGTAAAGGCAATACAACAAATCTACAGCAAGCATAATACCATCAATTTATGCGGTGATAAATACAAAGAGATCAGCTAGAGTAATATTAGTGATCTTACTATTTCCACAGCTTATTATTACATTGGTCCATTCCGGCCAAAGCCAGTGCCATCTTTGCAGAAACTTCCCAATGATTTCCCCACCAGTACTTCCGCCCTTACTCATATGTCACGCGGGAATCTCGCGCATGCACGTTAAAAATAAAGTAAGCCTTCGGTTTCATGAGGGGTTTCAGGAACTGATCATTCTCAGCACTCTCGCAGGATTACACTGTGCCCAGAAAATACAATGACGTAAACGCGGCACATTGATCTACAGACAGACGGCACACAGACGAGTTTTCTTCTTACTACCACTTATTATCTTTTAGTTTCTTGAATTCAGTGATATTATCACATGATATACAGTACAGACCAAAAGTTTGGACACACCGTCTCATTCAAAGAGTTTTCTTTATTTTCATGACTATGAAAATTGTAGATTCACACTGAAGGCATCAAAACTATGAATTAACACATGTGGAATTATACATAACAAAAAAGTGTGAAACAACTGAAAATATATTTCATATTCTAGGTTCTTCAAAGTAGCCACCTTTTGCTTTGATTACTGCTTGGCACACTCTTGGCATTCTCAAGAGGTAGTCACCTGGCGCAGCACCCCATCACTCTCCTTCTTGGTCAAATAGCCCTTACACAGCCTGGAGGTGTGTTTGGGGTCATTGTCCTGTTGAAAAAGAAATGATGGTCCAACTAAACGCAAACTGGATGGAATAGCATGCCGCTGCAAGATACTGTGGTAGCCATGCTGGTTCAGTATGCCTTCAATTTTGAATAAATCCCCAACAGTGTCACCAGCAAAGCACCCCCACACCATCACACCTCCTCCTCCATGCTTCACGGTGGGAACCGGGCATGTAGAGTCCATCCGTTCACCTTTTCTGCGTCGCACAAAGACACGGGGGTTGGAACCAAAGATCTCAAGTTTGGACTCATCAGACCAAAGCACAGATTTCCACTGGTCTAATTTCCATACTTTGTGTTTTTTAGCCCAAAACAAGTCTCTTCTGCTTGTTGCCTTTCTTTAGCAGTGGTTTCCTAGCAGATATTCTACCATGATGGCCTGATTCACACAGTCTCCTCTTAACAGTTCTAGAGATGTGTCTGCTGCAAAAGGTGGCTACTTTGAAGAACCTAGAATATGAAATATATTTTCAGTTGTTTCACACTTTATTGTTATGTATAATTCCACATGTGTTACTTCATAGTTTTGATGCCTTTAGTGTGAATCTACAATTTTCATAGTCATGAAAATAAAGAAAACTCTTTGAATGAGAAGGTGTGTCCAAACTTTTGGTCTGTACTATATGTTTGCTGGACGTGACACTTTTATGATGCATTGCATGATATGACAGCCTAATGAATACTGATTTAGCACGTATCAAATGAGATCATGTTAAAGAAATGCATGAAGCATAAAACAAATCTCCCTTTAAATTGCACAACAGCAGGACGCACGTTGGCGGATTTCTCCATTTGTAAAATCGACGAAAGTCAATTTTTTTTTTTGTGCAAAAATAATAAGCTGAAAGTGTTTGAAACCCATACACAGTGCACAGAAATTGGAAATATAAGGAGGTTGCATACAGTCACAGTGGAACAGGGGAGATAACAATACCAAGTAAAACATCAAATAAGGACAAAGAACACACAATGCCTTTGTTCTTGTAATACTGGGAATAGTGCGTAATGGAGACATGATTAACTGTAATGCCAGTGTGAAGCCCAGCTCAAAGAAGAATTATATCTCTTTAGTGTTTTAGGGAGAGATTAGCAAAGCTGTGAAGGTTGACGCATCTCTCAAACCCATATAAGAGTAACCATATACAGGCAATAATTATCTTCTGATCTAGGGAAATATGGATATCCTATATGACTACCTGTCTGTGTATGGTATATGGTTGGTAACATTAGAATACTATATAATGGGAAGTCTTCTGATTGGTGCAAAGCTCACAACTGCCCCTCAATTCGAAGGACTGTCCCTCTTTCTGGGTCCATCTTTCCTTTTTATTTTCTCTCCCTTATTTTGGTTTGATAAGTCTCTTGAGAAGAGGCAAATTAACCACTTCAATACCGGGCAGCTTTCAGTGCTGGCATATTTTGAATGACAATTGCGCGGTCATGGAACACTGTACCCAAATACATTTTTGTATCGGTTTTCCCCCACAAATACAGCTTTCTTTTGGTGGTATTTAATCACTGGTGGGCTTTTTATTTTTTTGATAAACAAATAAAAAAATACTCAAACATGTTGAAAATAAAATATTTCTTTGTTTCTGTTTTGTAAATAAGTAATTTTTCTCCTTCACTGATGGGCACTGATGATGAGGCACAAATATGCAGCACTGATATGTAGCACTGATGGACACTAATAGATAGCCCTGATTGACACTGATAGGTGGCACTGATGGGCACTGATAGACAGCATTGATGGGCACTGATAGATGGCACTGATAGGCAGCACTGATGAGGAAGCACTGACAGGCATTACTGATGGACTCTAATTGCCATCCCTGGTGGGCACTGATTGCCATCGCTGGTGGGCACTGATTAGCATTCCTGAAAAGGGCACTGATTGCCATCCCTGGTGGGCACCAGTTGGCAATTGTGGGCATCCCTGAAAGGCCTGCACTGATAATCGATGACCCCCCTGTCAGGATGAGCAGCTGATTGGCTCTCCTCTACTCACGCCTTGTCATCGCGGATAGAGGAAAAGCCGATAAACGTCACTTTACTGATTACCATGTGATCAGCTGTGATTGGACACAGCTAATCACATGGTAAAGAGCCTACGTCATAGGCTCTTTTCCAAGTTTGGAGATGCGGTGTGTCACAGCGACACACCGAACTACCGATCGCCATGCTGCATGCCCTCGTGGGAGCATGCAAGCGGCTTATCCTACTGGACGCCATATGACGCCCAGTCAGGATAACTGATCCCGGCTGCGGCCATCATTTTACAATACGGCGGGCAGGAAGTGGTTAAGTAGGGATATGATCACCATATTTCAGTGGTGGGCCACCAGGGTCAGCAAGGCCTTCTCAGCTGCCCTAAACTATCATAATCATTGACTTAGTTTTTACTATATTTTTTCCATAAATGTATTATTTCCAATAGTCTATTCTCTTGATTTCATAGATTTTTCTCTTGGTTTCACTACTTCCAGTACTGTTGAGCTTTGAGCCAATCATATGTCAGCCATGATAGCCATGTATTGCCATCTTCAAAGAAAACTGCCTTGAGGCCTTCAGAATGAACAGTGCAGGGTAGGCGCCTCTGGCTTACAGTAAATGGCAATGAAACTGTAGCTTTAACCACTTGAAGACCAGGCCTATTTTGACATTTTACATGTAAAATCTGTATTTTTTGCTAGAAAGTTACTAAGAACCCCCCCCCCCAAAAAAAAAAAATATATATATATATATTTTTTTTCTTTTTTTTTTTTTGCGGAGGCCCTAGAGAATAAAATTGTGCTTGCTGAAATTTATCAGATGTTTTGGATTGGTCTCTTTGCAGTGCTGCACCAGATTTTGCACTCTTCAATTTTGGTAAATCAACCCCTGTGTGTTTAGTAAACTTTTTATCTTGCACGGTATTTGCTCCAAAAATTTGGGAAAAAAAATGGTTTCATGAATTAAAAAATAACAAAACAGTAAAGTTAGCCCAATTTTTTTGTAAAATATGAAAGATGATGTTACGCCGAGTAAATAGATACCTAACATGTCACGCTTTAAAATTGCGCACACTCATGGAATGGCGCCAAACTTTGTTACTTAAAAATCTCCATAGGCGATGCTTTGAAAATGTTTACAGGTTACCAGTTTAGAGTTACAGAGGAGGTCTAGGGCTAGAATTGTTGCACACACTCTAACGCACGTGGCGATACCTCACATATGTGGTTTGAATGATGTTTACATATGTGAGCGGGACTTACATGTGCGTTCGCTTCTGATCGCGAGTTACCGGGGACAGGGGCGTTTTTTTTTTTTTTTTTTTTATTATTATTTTTTTACTTTTTTTTTTTAATTTATTCCTATTACAAGGAATGTAAACATCCCTTGTAATAGGAATCGTGTGTGACAGGTCCTCTTTAAGGAGAGATGCGGGGTCAATAAAACCCCACATCTCTCCTCCAGGCTGGAAAGCATGAGATTGTGAAAAATAAATACACCGATCTCATGCTTACTAGCTGCAATTGCGGCTTTGTTTACTTCCGGGTACCCGGGCGTGACATCATCACATCACGCCCGGGCCTCCGACGGTCATAGAGATGACTGGTGACCATCTGGTCACCAGTCATCTCTATGCTTCCTATCCGGCGAAGGGCGATTCTTTCTTCCGGGCACCCGATGGCACGGAGAGCCTGGAGAAGCACCGCATAGTGGCGGGAGGGGGGGATGTCCCCTTCCGCCGCCAATAAGAACGATCAAGCGGCGGAACACATGATCATTCTTATGGTGCACTGGATCGCGCCGGAACACAATGATATCTGAATGATGCCTCTAGCTACACCCATCATTCAACCCGGGATAGGAGATCCCCTTTGTGGACGTCATATGACTATGTGCGGTATTGAAGTGGTTAAGAAAGACCGAGATACTTTCCTAAATGTACATAATATAACTGAGTACTAACATTTATAGGTAAAGTTGATCCAGGGAAAATCCGATTGCCTCTCGGGGGATCAGGAAAGAATTTTTTCCCCAGCTGTAGGAAATTAGAACCCCACAGTCCTAAAAGTGTAGATGTTTGTAAGTCACCACATCCCTGATGAATGTAGAAAAAACAAAAAGAACCCCCTTGAGGGTGGGACTTTAAAAGTGACACAAACAAATAAAGTATAGAAAAATAAGTATCAATTTATTGACTATAAAGAAAAAGACACAATAGTGTCATATAAGTAATAAAAAGCCACATATGAGTGGTATACAAATCCAGCTTATATTCAGTAATAGACAAACATAAGATCACTATTAGTCCAACCCAAATGGATCATGCTCTACTGTTTTATTTTTTTGCCTTCCTCTGGATCAACTGTGGGTATAGAATTGGGTGTATGGGATTGTACGATATTTTTTGTATATGTTCATGCAGCGGTCGTCGAGTGTTTAAGCTACTGGTATTTTTTTTGGGCTGTGGAAAATAAAGATTAATTCCTCGATTAATTGTAAATATTTTTGATTGATAAATTATTTTGATCGGTACTAGTGGTGCAACGGATCGTAAATGATCCGTGATCTGAACGTGTCACCATATGCGGATCGGCACACCACCACGTGATCCGCGGAGCTCCGCTGCTGCCTCGGCCATATGAAAGGCCTCGGCTTTGGCCTAGCTCCCGGAGTGGTGGCCATCTTGGTCCACCCGGTGGTGGCCTAGGTGAGCCTAGAGCGGCACGTTGACGTTATCACCATGCTTCTCTGGTAAGACTAAGCAAGCACTAATCTTCCTATACAGTGGGGGAGATGTGGACCATATTACAGTGAGGAGATGCCTGTGGATTACAGTGGGGAGATGTCTGTGGATATTACATTGGGAGAGATGTCTGTGGATATTACAGTGGGGGGATGTCTGTGGATATTACAGTGGGGAGAGATTTATGTGGATATTACAGTGGAGGAGATGTCTGTGGATATTACAGTGGGGAGATGTCTGTGGATATTACAGTGGGGGAGATGTCTGTGGATATTACAGTGGGGAGATGTCTGTGGATATTACAGTGGGGGAGATGTCTGTGGATATTACTGTGGGGAGATGTCTGCGGATATTACAGTGGGGAGATGTCTGTGGATATTACAGTGGGGAGATGTCTGTGGATTACAGTGGGGGAGATGTGTGTGGATATTACAGTGGGGGGAGATGTCTGTGGATATTACAGTGGGGAGATGTCTGTGGATATTACAGTGGGGAGATGTCTGTGGATTACAGTGGGAGAGATGTCTGTGGATATTACAGTGGGGGGAGATGTCTGTGGATATTACAGTGGGGAGATGTCTATGGATTACTGTGGGGGAGATGTCTGTGGATATTACAGTGGGGAGATGTCTGTGGATTACAGTGGGGGAGATTTCTGTGGATATTACAGTGGGGAGATGTCTGTGGATTACAGTGGGGGAGATGTCTGTGGATATTACAGTGGGGGAGATGTCTGTGGGTATTACAGTGGGGGAGATGTCTGTGGGTATTACAGTGGGGAGATGTCTGTGGATATTACAGTGGGGGAGATGTCTGTGGATATTACAGTGGGGGAGATGTCTGTGGATAATACAGTGGGGGAGATGTCTGTGGATTACAGTGGGGGAGATGTCTGTGGGTATTACAGTGGGGGAGATGTCTGTGGGTATTACAGTGGGGAGATGTCTGTGGATATTACAGTGGGGGAGATGTCTGTGGATATTACAGTGGGGGAGATGTCTGTGGATATTACAGTGGGGGAGATGTCTGTGGATATTACAGTGGGGAGATGTCTGTGGATATTACAGTGGGGAGATATCTGTGGATATTACAGTGGGGGAGATGTCTGTGGATATTACAGTGGGGGGAGATGTCTGTAGATATTACAGTGGGGGAGATGTCTGTAGATATTACAGTGGGGGAGATGTCTGTGGATATTACAGTGGGGGAGATGTCTGTGGATATTACAGTGGGGACTATTTATGGTGGTGATCCGGGAAAAATGTATGTGCGTTATAATTAATTGAAATTAGTAGATTAATCGAATAAAACAAAAATCGATCAATCGAACACGAAAATCTTAATCAGTAACAGCCCTAGTATTTTTATAACACCCACCCAGTGTGTGTACGAGGCTTAAGGCTAAATGTACTCTAGTTTTTACACTTCAGACAGAACAGCGGGGATCTGCATTGTCATTAAACCGGTCTTCTTTCACTCGGCACATGTTGAATTATTTACACTAAACAATACTATTAGAAAACAACCTTTTGTCGCATAATGGATAATTGTAGGTGGAAAATAAAACCCAGGGATGTTAATCGAGATTACTGTTTTCTTCTGCATACTGTCAGCAATTATAGTCTGACTTTTTTTCAATGCCCCTAAATACGGTCATCTCACGTTGTATTGTCTGCATCGCTTTCTTCAGAACAGAGGAATAAAGAGACTGCGACGTGTTTACTGACAATGAGTACACACATTCTGCCGGGCAGAAAGGTGACGGAGGAGCTTATTACAAATGTGGATGTTGTTGAGGAAATCAGGGCTCCTTTCCACCTACTGTATTTTTCATTTTATTTTTGCATTGGCAGAGAAGGCAAAGTTCATGGACTTCATAAATGAACTGCTTTCAATAGGGGTTGTTCCCACCAATGTGTTGTGTTGAAGTGTATTTGAAAGAAAAAAGTCCTGCCTGCTGAATTTCGAGTACATTGACCTGAAGTTCACTGTCAATTCAAAATGAGCCTTAAAAAAACAAAACAAAAAACAACATCACTAGCGTAGTTGGAGTTAGACCTTGTTTTTAGTGTAATTGAGTTTTTCAGTCTGGGTTCACACTAGAGAATTGGATGTGGCTTTCGCCGCAACCAATTTGCATGTCAGGAGATTGTGACCCTTTCACACAGCTCCAGCGTGGCTCCTGAGTGAATTGCACAGGCGTCTTGTGCGTCTTTTGGTCCCTTACAGTCCACAGGGCACCCTTACCTTAGTGTACTCACTTACTTGGAGGCAGGAGAGAGAAGAGAGGGAGGGGGGCAGGCCCGGACTGGGACAAAAAATAGGCCTGTGCATTTTAGATTGAGCAGCCCGGGGGGGGGGGGGGGCTTTGCTTTGCCGTGGCAGTTAATGATGGTATGTGGGGTTCCAGCACCCTGCACCTCTGGACTCCTTTACATTTCACAGCACCATGCACCTCTGGACCCCTTTACATTACACAGCACCCTGCACCTCTGGACCCCTTTACATTACACAGCACCCTGCACCTCTGGACCCCTTTACATTACACAGCACCCTGCACCTCTGGACCCCTTTACATTACACAGCACCCTGCACCTCTGGACCCCTTTACATTACACAGCACCCTGCACCTCTGGACCCCTTTACATTACACAGCACCCTGCACCTCTGGACCCCTTTACATTACACAGCACCCTGCACCTCGGGACCCCTTTACATTACACAGCCCCCCACAGTTTGTTACACAGACACCCCCCTAACATTTCTGGACCCCCTACATGTTACACAGACCTCTCTACAGTACAGTCCCCTCCCTACAGTACAGACCCCCCTACATTACAGACCCCCTCTACAATACAGACACCCCCTACATTACAGCCCTCCTCTATAATACAGCACATACAGACCCCTCCTACATTACAGAGATGTGACCTGGGGCACGCAGGCCATCACGGGCCGCCGTGGCCCACCGGGCATATGCCCGGTATGCCCTATGGGCCAGTCCGGGCCTGGAGGGGGGAGACTTCAGTTACAGACAATGGGTGGTGAGCTCACTGACCCATGGATGGAGGCTCAGGCATCGACACCTTCCATCCACCATGTATCTGAGCTGAGTTCCCGAGCTTAAAACTCCTCTAACACACAGGACCTCCTCTAACACACAGCTCTTTTCTCTATCTGCAACGTAGAGAGCGTCCTGACTCTCCTGTAGTCCAAGGGAGGGGGCGAGCATGACACTCCACACCAGGGAGAAATCCTTGCATTACTGTGTGGAGTTACAGACAGAAGAACAGGAAGTGAGGATTGCTCAGAAGAAATAAGGACATTTAAAAACAAAATGGAAGGATGAGGTAAGAGAAGGAGGACTGCACTAAGGTAAAGGAAGATATTTAGGAAAAAAAGATTTTACCTTTACAACCCCCTTAAGTTATTGATTTCACATTACTGATATATTAGTTTCAATCATGTTTTCTTGGATTCCTAAAAATATAAAAATGAAATGTCCATGAACTTTTTGTACAACAAAGAAGCTGAATACACGCCGTATGAAGTGGGACTCCTTGTGGATTTTTAAACACAACAGGGTAGCTGCTTTCTGGACGATCTATAATAAAATATATATATTTAAGTCTGATAAGCCAGGACTTTGACATCTAGCAAAATGTATATGTTTTATTAAGTTGTTTTTGCAGGAGATGACAGGCCATTAAACGGAGCACCCATTATTAACACGCAGCTGGACTCTCCCACTTTCTGCCTAGCTGAAGATTTCAGGCAGCATGGGGTAGAACAAATGAAAGATATCTAAGAAGAAGACGAACCCGAAACAGCACATTAAAAGGTATTCACATGTGGCACCGCTTTGTACGGAGTGATGTGAGCAAAATGGACTTGGGAATAAAATGCTTTCATTCAATTATGTTTTTCAGCAAAGTTCAATTTAACTTTGGCCAGGTTTTTAGCAGCTCGATTTTGACGGCCTTAACTCATCCAGAACCTTCAAAATCTTTATGATTAAATGAGAATTGTTTTTTTACATTTCTGGTTTATTTTATTTTGTATTCCAAAAATGTATAGTTATTATTATTTATTTATTTTGTTTCATAATTTTTTATAATTATAAAATATGTACATTAACCACCTAACCCCCGGACCATATTGCTGCCCAAAGACCAGAGCACTTTTTGCGATTCGGCACTGCGTCGCTTTAACTGACAATTGCGCGGTCATGCGACGTGGCTCTCAAACAAAATTGGCGTCCTTTTTTCCCCACAAATAGAGCTTTCTTCTGGGGCTATTTGATCGCCTCTGCTGTTTTTAGTTTTTGCGCTATAAACAAAAATAGAGCGACAATTTTGAAAAAATATGAATATTTTTTACTTTTTGCTATAATAAATATCCCCCAAAAATATATATATAAAAAAAAATATGTTTTCCTCAGTTTAGGCCGATACGTATTCTTCTACATATTTTTCATAAAAAAATATCGCAATAAGCGTTTATTGATTGGTTTGTGCAAAAGTTATAGGGCCAGATCTACAAAAGGGATACGCCGGCGTATCTACTGATACGCCGTCGTATCCCTGTTTCTATCTATGCCACTGATTCACAGAATCAGTTACGCATAGATATTCCTAAGATCCGGCAGGTGTAATAGTTTTACACTGTCGGATCTTAGGATGCAGTACCGCGGCCGCCGCTGGGGGCATTTCTTGATAATTTAGCCTTGTTTTGAAACATTTTTGTAATTGTTTTTTTTTTCTAATTAATTGTGTTTCTTCAATAGACTGTAATAAATTCACTGAATGAATCTCACACCCCTGAGGAAGGCAAAGATTTGCCAAAACATGTCGGGATATTGTGATACAATTATTCAAAATCAGTGTTATTTCTAATCTACTGTCCATGTTATTAACTAATCTATATATTGAATGAAATATTGTCTTCATTTAATACTGTTTAAAATACTTTTTGTGACTTGTTAAAGGGGTTGTAAAGGTAAATGTTTTTTCACCTTAATGCATCCTATGCATTAAGGTGAAAAAACGTCCGACAGTATCGCATCCCCCCCCCCCCCCCGAGCCCCCATTTTACCTACCTCACCCCTCGAAATTCCTGCGCGTGTCCCCATCATCCTGTTCGGTTCCCAGCCTGGCCGTTGATTGGCTGGGTTGGACGGATTGATAGCAGCGCAGCCATTGACGTGGCGCGCCGGGGCCGAGAGATACAGTCGGCAGCTATGGCCGCCGCTGTCACAGGGGAGCGCACTCGCAAAAGCTTTCCACCATGCGAGGGAGCTCGCACGAAGGTGGAAAGCTTTTGCGAGGAGGAGCAGAGACAGCCACCGAGGGACCCCAGAAGACATGGATCGGGGCCACTCTGTGCAAAACGAGCTACACAGTGGAGGTAAGTATAACATGTCTTTTTTTTTTTAACCCCCAAAAAAATCTTGCCTTTAGTGTTCTTTTAAGGCACCGTTATAATCCCCTTATCCTTTTCACAACCCTGTACTACTCTATAGGGATGAGGTGCCGTATCTAATAGAGGACACACCAATCACTCCTTTCAAATTTTGGCAGTTGTAGAGTAAACAGAGGCAAAGATGGCAGCTTCCATAGGCGTGCGCACAGGGTGTGCTGGGTGTGCCTGGGCACACCCTAATCACTCCATGTGCATTATCCAGGGGCAGCACCAGGTGGGTGGTTGGGGGTGCCAGTGTAAATGCCCTCATTATATTAAAGACTAGGTTCAACTTTAGGAACACATTACACCCATTTTTAGGGTGTAATGTAATATGGTCCCAATCTCCCACCACCAGAACCTCCTCCCTGTGACAGCAGGTGGCACTCGTGTGTGTTTAAACTTTGGGGTGCACACCCTAATGCAATAGGCTGCGCACACCTATGGCAGCTTCCTTGTATGAAAACAATAGGAGGTTTACACTTACACTTTAAAGTTCATGTGCGTGTAAAGCCAAGGCGTCCCAATACTTTGGTATTATAGTGTATGGGGCAGATCCTCGTACAGCGGCACATTTATACACCGGGCGTAGCATATCTAAGATACACTACGCCGCTGTAACTTATTTTTTTTTCAAATCCTGAAAGAATCCGCGCCGTAAGTTACGGCGGCGTAGTGTATCTTTTTTTTTTAAATCAGAAAAATATTTTATTGGGCCAATCACAACGATATACAGAATACATTGCACAAGACATACGTACAACGAAAAGACATTGCTGTGTATACATAAAAGACATAGATACGACTTGCATATAGAATAACTTATTGGCACCAAAAAACAATACGATGACACATCATACCAAAGAATGGAGTAATCATAACAAAATTTCCCCTATGCACTGAATCGGACAGAAATATTTCGCCAGTCCAGTACAACAAAAAAAAAAAAGAACCAAAGGGCCAACGGGCCACTTAGATAACTTCATCAACCAGAAATTATATACCCAGTCGAACCTACCCCCTCCAGAGACCAATCACTCCCACCTCAAACATCGAGCTTACACATGAAATAGCTGAGATGTGGACCAATTTCCCCACCAATATATGGCTCTCCTAGACTTGCAGCAGACGAGTCAGAACTAGTCTCGGGGGAGCAAGCTCTGGAGTTTCCAACCAGGCCCCCCATATACTATTAAATTTGTTGCTCGCATTTCTATGTTGATATGTTAAATGTTCCCTTATGAGTATATAATTGACTTGGTCTATCCATAATTTCCTAGTGGGGACATGAGGGGACAACCAGAGCCTGGCCACCAACTTCCGGGCCAGATACAGTAGTCTAATTACAGCAATATTAATAGGAGAAGGATATATTTCTTCATCTATAGCTCCCAGAATACATATCACGGGGTCCAACGGGACCCTGACCTGAAAAACTGAGGAAATAGTCTCCGTGACATCGCCCCAGTACCGGTGCAACCTGGGACAGCGCCACATCAGGTGAATGAGAGACCCCTCCGCCCCACAATGCTTGGGGCACTCGGACGAGTCCCTCCTTCCCCAACGATGCAACTGAATAGGCGTACGATAGACCCTGTGCAGCAAGAATAAGTGAGATAGTCTATGGGATTGAGACACAGAGGTAAGCGGGCCGGCCTGCAAGCATAATTCCCAAGTTTCACCACTAATGTCCCCCAAATCCTCTGTCCATCCCCTTCTACTTGGAAACCTCATGGGGTCTTGTATCGATGCTAGCAAGCTGGAGTAAACATAGGAAATTAAACCCTTCTTCTCCCGCCCAAAGAATACATTGTCTATCAAAGAGTGATTAGTAAGTACTAGAGTAGAAGTTCTACTCTGAGCCTGAAGAGCGTGTCGGAGCTGAAGGAACCTATAAAACTGCTGTCTGGGAAGGTCAAATTCAGTCTGTAATTCGAGAAATGACTTCAACACGGTGCCCCTATATAATTGAGCAACTTTAATAATACCTGCCGACTTCCATGTCTGAAAACCGTCCAGTCCATAAAGTTCCCCAAGATTAGGGTTATCCCATAATGGGGTATCTGGAAGAAATCCTGAGATTCGCAGGGTGGATTTAACCGCAGACCAAAGCCTCCTCATAAGCACGACAGTAGGCGCCGTTTGTGGCAGGTAAGGCAATCCCGCCTCCAAACTCGCCAAAACCGAAACACCGCTAGTTCCTGTCTGCAAAAGGGTCTCTATGGAGTCGGAGTCATTCAAAATTCCCATCCCACTAAGATGCTGCAGCTGAGAAGCATAAAAATAAAGTTTTGGGGCAGGAGCAGCCGCTCCCCCCTTATCCTTAGCAAACTGTAAGGTAGAAAGACTAATCCTAGCGGGACCCTTCTTCCAGATTAAGGACCTAAACAAAGTGTCAATGCGGGTAAACCATCTACGGGGTATCCACTGAGGTGAGTTATGCATAATATATAGCAATTGAGGGCACCAAACCATTTTAAGAAGATTAATTCTACCTATAACCGATAATGGGAGTTTGCACCAAGTATTACATGTCATTTGAAGCCGCTTAAAAAGGGGTAGGAGGTTATCTACCAGATAGGACGTTGGATTAGCCGAAACCTGAACCCCCAAATACTTGAACGACGAGACTACCTTAAGGGATTCCGCAGCAACCGGCAATGAAATCGTCGGGTCATCCAAAGGCAAAATAACCGATTTGCTCCAGTTGATGGAGAATCCCGACAAGGAGCCAAAGTATCGAATTACCCTCATAGCCTCCGAAAGGGACCCATCCACGTCCCCCAGATACAGCAAAGTATCGTCCGCATAAAGGGAGATCTTCTCAACACTCAAACCTCTATTAAATCCCACTATGGACGTCAGCCCACGTATAGTAGCCGCCAGGGGCTCGAGGGCCAATGCAAATAACAGGGGTGACAAAGGACACCCCTGTCTTGTGCCCCTGAAAAGAGGGAAAGAGTCCGAGAGGTCCCCGTTAACACGGATTCTAGCTGTAGGAGCTGCATAAAGCAACCGAATCCATTGAATGAAATTGTCGCCCAGTCCAAAACTCTTCAACACCTCCCACAGGTAAGGCCATTCGACACTGTCGAATGCCTTGGCAGCGTCTAAGGATAAAATCGCTCTCTGGCCCGGATTATCGACAGGTACCTGAAGGTTAAGGAAGAGATAATATTAAGAGCTGTGGATCGGGCGGGGATGAACCCTGACTGGTCTTTGTGTACCAATTTATGTATTACCTTGGATAATCTAGTAGCCAGAACTCTTGCCAATAACTTGACATCAGTCGTTAACAAAGAAATAGGCCTATACGAGTCTGGGGAATGAGCCTCTTTACCAGGTTTTAGTAACAAAACAATGATTGCTTCGTTCATGGACGGTGGCAAACTACCCCTCTCAAATGCTTCCTGAAACACTTCCTTTAAATTTGGTAATAAAACGTCAGAGTACCTCTTATAGACCTCCGCCGGCAAGCCGCCCGAGCCCGGAGACTTTCCCGACGAAGACAACGCCAAAGCTTCCAGCATTTCGTCCACCGTGAGCGGAGCATCTAATTGCTTCACATCCGAGGCCGAAAGTCGTGGAACTCTACACTGATCTAGAAAGGAGGTAATTTCTACTCTGGTGGGTGAAACCTTGGATGAGTATACGTCAGCATAAAATGTTTTAAAAGTTTCCAAAATCTCTGCATGGGAAGAAAGCAAGACCCCTGATGGGCTAGAGATTGCTTCAATATACGAGGAACCCCTTTGTGACCTTACCATCAGTGCAAGCATATGACCTGTACCCTCCCCCTCCTCATAATATTTTTGTTGGAGAAAAAATCTCTTGTTTTCTGCCCTAGTCAGAACCAAATGTTTAGCCACATGCTGAGCTTCACACCAGGTTCTTTCCGTGTGATCAGAGGGGGCATCTATAAAAGCAGCCTCCGCCCTTTCAACTTCCTGCAACACCGATCTCTCCCAAGCCCTCGTCCCTGTCTTAATGGAATTTATGGACTTAATAAATTGGCCCCTTAGATATGCCTTCAAAGCATCCCAGAAGACATTGAGACTAGTGGAATGTTTGTTGATACGAATAAAGGAAAGTAAATTATCACTGACGGGATCAGGGCTGGGGAAGAGCGACAACCAAAACGGGTTAAGCTTCCAGCAAACCCGCTTGGATATCCTGGAGGTAGTAATCTTGACACACATAGGGGAATGATCGGAGACAGTTCTAGCCTCATAACTTGAGGAGAGAACCAGCGGGAGCATCTCATCGTTGCCCAGGCACATATCTATCCTAGAAAGACCCCCATACGAGGCCGAATGACAAGAAAAGCACCTGGCCTGCGGATGGCTCACCCTCCAGACATCTCGCAGTCCCAATTCCGCCAAAAGCCTGGCAAAGGCTGTCGGGCCGCCCCTCAAAGAGGCCGTTGAAGCTCTGGTGGAAAATGTATCCAGGTCTGCATCTAAATAATTATTAAAATCCCCAGCAACAATAGCAGGCGTTCCAGGATGGCGTGACAAAAAAGAAGCTAGAATCTTAAGAACCTCCACCGAAAATGGGGGCGGAATATAAATATTAGCAATAATACAATGTAGAGTGTCCAGGGTACATAGCAAAATAATAAATCTACCATATGGGTCAATCAATGAATCTAGACACTTAAAAGCAACATTCTTACATATTAACACACTGACCCCCCTGGCATAGGATGAGAAGGTAGAGTGAAACTGTTCGCCAAACATCCTGAGAGAGAACGGTGACTCCTGACTAGGTAACATATGAGTCTCCTGGAGACATACCACAGAGGTCCCCAAGTGCTTGATCATATGGAGCACCGCCAAACGTTTCACCCTATCTCCTAGACCCCGTACATTCCAGCTTGTTAAGACACATTGCTTAGCCATAATGCATTAAAATACAAATGTAGAGTGATTAAACGGAAGTAGCCAAGAAATGAAGCATCAAAATAATAATGTAACGACTGAAGGAACCCTGTACGGATCGGTAAGCAGCAAACAGTCCCTGGATGGGCAGGTAAAACCTGTAAAAAAGAGTGGTTAAGCAAGTAGAGAGATTCTGGTTCGACTGAGTACACGACAATGCAAAACGAGAAAACAACCAAAAACAAAAGAAAAAAAAACTGGAGCATCCACGAAGGACTCATAACTGGGGGGCTAAGTTCAGTAGCCGGCTTCGATGAGCCAAAAGGCAGCAGGTCACATCCCGCAACCAACAACATAGGTGACGTTAACACACCCTGTGAGACAGTTTTCCGCCTTTGCAGGGGAACGAATCCTGAACAGCCTAGGACCTGCAGAATGGGGCGAAACAATCCAGCTTGAATAGATCAAAGAGTGAAATTGTTCTCTTCAGGTGTTTCTCCTGTTCCTTCCCAATTCCTCTCTCAAGGATCGTTCCTCCCTATCCAACCATTGCATGGCAAGCGTAGGCTTCTCAAAAAAATGAACCTCACCCTTGGCTACCACCCGTAGGCGGGCCGGGTACAGCATGGCATATTGTAATTCCAACGAACGAAGCCTCCTTTTAACGTCATTAAACTGGGCTCTCTGCTTCTGCACCTCCGCCGAGAAATCTGGAAACAAGGATATTTTAGAGTTGTCCATTGTTAGGGCATCCCCCAAGGAGCGAGCTTTGGACAGGATGACATCTCTATCCGTAAAATTCAGTAACTTAAACAGAAAAGCTCTAGGAGGATTACCCGGTGGTAGGGGCCTGGACGGGATCCTGTGTGCCCTCTCCACAGCAAACATAGATGAAAAGGAGTCAGTCCCAAACTTTTCCAGCAACCACTTCTCAATAAATTGAACTGGGTTCTTCCCCTCCATTTTCTCCGGGATCCCAATGGCCCTTACATTATTGCGGCGAAGCCTATTTTCCAAATCATCGATCCTAATAGCATGCCGATCAACTAGCAGCTGCTGTGCGCGTGATTCTCTTTGCATGGGGGCCCATTCATCCTCCAATGTGCTCATGCGGCCCTCAACATTAGCAGTGCGGTCCCTCAATTTCTGCATATCCTGTCGCACGTACGACATTTCAGCTTTCATCCCCTTGATTTCTGTTGCCAGTGCATTAACTGACAGGTTACAGGAAGTGACCGCCGAGAGAATGTCCCTCAGCGTCGGCTCAGGACCAGCCGCGCTAGGAGAGACAGCCATCCGTTGTATATGGGGCCCAGGGGTATCACCTACCACATCCCACGGCAGTACCGGAGCCGACGGATCTTCCAGCGGCACTGTGTCATCCGCATCCGATTGGGAGTCACTGCGATCCCCTGAGCTGTCCCCATGCATTGTACGCTGATCCCGCGATCCATGCGGGGTGAAAAGCTTCTGCGCTGCCTCTTTGTATTTCTCCTTCGCTGTCTTGAGGCCCCACCGCCATCTTGGATCACGTGTTCCAGAGCAGAACGGGCCGGAGCCCCGCGTTTAGCCATTCTTGCGGCCGGGAAAGAGTCACACCACACTCGGGCAGAGGGTCGGAGCACGTCGGTGAAGGTGCAGGACCGTTATCAGGTAAGTTCAAGCTGTCAGCAGGATGATTAGACGGAGATTCGGCGGAGCTCACCAGACGTGCGACTGACTACATCCGCTGCCAAGCCACGCCTTCGGCGTAGTGTATCTTTGCCAGCGTAATGGCGCCTAATTCAAATGGATGTAATGGGGGCATGTTTTATGTAAAAACGTTGTGACCTGATGTAAACAACGTTTTTTTTTAACTGCGCATGCGCCGTCTGTGGGGGCATCCCAGTGCGCATGCTCGAAATTAAACCAGAACCAGCCAATGCTTACGACGGTGACGTCATTCTACGCAAATTCCTATTTGCGAACGACTTACGCAAACGGCGTAAAAAATTTAAAATTGTATGCGGGAACGACGGCCATACTTAACATTGAGTACGCCTCATAACAGCAGCTTTAACTATATCCTGGAAAAAGCCGAACGAAAACAACGTAAAAAAAATGTGCCGGCCGGACGTACGTTCGTGGATCGCCGTAAATAGCTAATTTGCATACTCGACGCGGATTTCGACGGAAACGCCACCTAGTGTCCGCCGAAAAATTGCATCTAAGATCCGACGGTGTACTAAGACGTACGCCTGTTGGATCAAACCCAGATGCCGTTGTATCTTGTTTTGTGGATACAAAATAAAGATACAACGCGGGAAATTTAAAATTACGCCGGCGTATCAAGAGATACGCCGGCGTAATGCTTTTGTGGATCTGCCCCTATGTGTTTAGCTGTTTCTCTAGAGTCCAACTTTAAAGAATAATAACCTTCGCAATAAAGTTTGTAAATCCACTTTACATACATACAATTCAATAACATGATGAGGAAAAGTATAAACGTGGTAAACAACAAACAAGAACCCCGCAACACAGCTGTTCACAAGTTGAAAACAGTATTTTCAATTTGCTGTGAATATGATTAGTATAACAAAAAAGAACAATCTAGAGGTTAAATAAATGTGACCCATGCGATAAAACCTTTTCTAGACTGGAAATGTAATTTTCAATAATAATAATAAAAATAAATCATAAATAACTCACAGTGATGAAATGACCAGATGAGTTATTATTTGGCGCACCGATGTCATAGTCCTTCAGAGAAGCGGTTTTCTTTTTTCCAACATATTATTTATTTATTTGTAACAGCAGATTTATTTTTTTTGTTAGTTTTTTCTTTTTTTTTTTTTATACATTCATTCCCCTCTGCTGTAAACTGTAAATCATCCACTTAATTTTTTCCTTCTTTCCTCCCTTATTGCCAGTTGGATACATATATATAAATAAAATATAACCATTATAACTGTCATTATAGAAGATATTATAGTCCTCTGTGTACGCGTGTTCCCAGCGGGGAAGAATCACAGTTTGGAATCCACAGATTTTTTTTTCCATCATGTATGGAATGCATGTCAGGGATGGATAAGACTATAATTACATGCATGAGGAAATATACCTTTTACCTAGTGATGGGCCGATCACATGTTCGCAGCATGAATCGGCATGGGGCGTTTTCCAAAGATCCACTGACTGCTGTTTTACTGCGCGGCCTCAGCGGCAGCGTAATGACAATTTAGGACAAAATTTGCATTCCATGGTCTCTCCAGCTGCTTTGTCTGCTTAACAAAACTGACTTTGGCGATATTTTATTTGGAACTTAGCAGAATGCGCACAGTGAGAAACAAAAATAGGGAAAGCAACAAAAGCAAATTAAAGGAACAAAAAATAAATAATTTGCTTAACATACAAAGAGTAACACTAAAATGGTAAGTTTAAGAAAAAAAAATAAGTCTACCATGTCCATTCTATTCTAATATTGTTGTAATACAGCTTTTTTTTTTTAAACTTAAAGGCTAAGTTCACCTTTTGGAAACAGGTAATTTGTCTCCTTCATTGATGTGTGCTGATAAGGCTGCACTGATGGGCACTGATGAGGTGGCTCTGGTGGGCACTGATCAGGAGGCACTAATGAGGCTGCACTGATAGGTGGCACTGAAGGGCACTGAGAGGTGGCATGGATAGGTGGCATTGATGGGCACTAATAGGTACTGGTAGGTGACACTGATAGGCGATGGTAGGTGACACTGATAGGCACTGGTAGGTGATACCAATAGGCAATGGCAGGTGACACTGATAGGCAGCACTGATAGATGGCACTAATGATGAGGCACTGATGGGCACTGATTGGCAGCACTGGTGGGCACTGATAGGTGGCACTGGTAGTGGCCCTGCTTAGCAGTACTGATAGGAACTGGTAGGTGGCACTAGCGGGCACTGGTAGGTGTCACGGTGGGCACTGCTTAGCAGCAGTGACTGTCAGTGTGTGGGGCCAATCTCCCTTTTACACAAGCCGGTAATAGGCTTATTGTTTCTCCTCATGCTCTCAGCCAATTACCGGCTTCTGTTTACATCATGTGATCAGCTGCCATTGGCTGACAGCTGATCACATGGTAAAGGGCCAGGATTGGCCCTTTACTCCGATCTGTGATCAGCCAAGGTGATCACAGAGCGCGCCGTCTTTCAGCTATAGTGCGGGCGTGAAGAGCTTAAGGTCCCTTTCACACTTGTGCCACTCCAAAGTCGTGCGATTTTGCCGCAAAAGTTTGAGGCCGCGATTTTGACAAGACAGTCATACGACTTGAAGTGCAACTTCAATGACCAGGAAGGCAACTTTGATCCCCCAATAATTAGGTGGAGCTCCACGCCAATTATTTATTTTTTTAAACCGGCATGAGTTCCCCCTTCATGAGCATACCGGGCCCTTAGGTCTGGTATGGATTTTAGGAGGAACCCCCTACGCCAAAATCCATATCAGACCCTTATCTGAGCGGGCAGCACGGCAGGTCGGGAAAGGGCTGGGGACTTACCAAGCCGCATGCCCCCAACATGAGGGGTGGGTGCTTTGCCCCCATCTTGATGAGGAAAAGGTCCCCTTCCCGACAACCCTGGCCGTTGGTTGTCGGGGTCTGCAGGCAGGGGGCTTATCGGAATCTGGGAGCGCCCTTTAGAGAAGGTAAGTATGACATGTTTGTTATTAAAAATAAAAAGAACTAATCTTTACAATCACTTTAATATTGACCTCTTACATGTATAAATTTAAAAATATGGTTCTAAAACCCACTCCTAGTTTACTATAAATAACAAAAATAATGATGTGCTTCAATTACATATAATATGGTTTCTTTAAATCAGTTTTTTTTTTTTAGCTTTTTTTTTATTAGCTTAATAATTCAGGGCAAAGTGATAACTTCTTTCCAAAACCCACTCCTAGTTTACTATAAATAACAAAAATAATTATGTGCTTCAATTACATATATCATAGCATTTAACTACTGTAACAAAAGTTTTTCTTTATTTTTTCATTTAATAAGATATGTTTGGAGCGACATTACATACAATTTTCAAGTTCACAATGGACCAGTTTGCCAAAAACGTTTGTACGTAATCAGAGCAAATATTAGTTTGATTAAGGAGAACAATTAATCCTGCGTGTTCTTTCTCGTGTCCATAGAGGCTGTGCGACAGCATAAAGCAAATAGTTTTCCTGTAGCGGCCACCTTCCCTGTCACTCTCTGATTAACAGCGGAGTTCAAGGAGAACCGTTTTGTAACACGCTCAAGAAGAGAGTCCCAGCGGGTCGTTGACTATTTGTCTGCACCCAAGTGATGTCAAAAGTTTGTTTATTATTGTGAAAAGGACACTGGAATCACACCAAACTTATCTTAACAGGCTGTCATATTACATTAGAGTAAGGCTCTAGGTAGATCTAAAAACAATTATTAAAAAAAAATATTCAATGTGTTATTATAAGTACCTACAGTAAATATGACATTTTTCAACCTCCAGTAATTCCCTGCACAGCAAAACTGGGATTTGGAGAGCTAGGGTTAGCACTATGAGCCAGTCAGGGGTCTTTTTTTTTGCACGGTGCTGTCAGTCAAAAATGTGAACATGCTAACAGGAGGGCAAAGGATACATAAAGCCTCATCTGCCTCATCTTCATTGTATAGTCACAGGCTGGACAGGTCTCTGGACCAAGTTGTAACACCAATGGTCAGCACAGCAGAGAGTATCACCAGCTGAAGGGAATTGTGAATTTGGCAGGATTTTAAAGGGGTTGTAAAGCTTTGTTTTTTTTTCACCTTAATACATCCTTTGCATTAAGGTAAAAAAAAAACAAAAAAACATTGCAGTATATGGGTAAGATAGTAGGATGGTGTTGAAAGGAGCCACCTTGCATAGCTGCCCCCTCCTTTCAACACCATCCTACTATCTTACCCATATACTACAACTAGGTGAGAGTGATCGGGACCTCAGTTGTTCCCCCTCTTTTCTATGTTTTCTATAATGTCTACTACCTTATTACTATGGCATATTTCTTTCTATTATAGATACCTTCACACTGTGTATCTGCTCCTGATGAGTGTTAAAGTGAACACGAAACACGTAGAGACGGTAAATGATGATGTGTCACAGTGTATATGTTTAATATCTGCATTTCAACCTTTCTGTCTATATGTTACCACTACAAAGCCGGTCCACATATCCAAGATTTATTACTATGGTTGTTAACCTGAGACAAATATGTACCATTATGTACCCTCTAGATTTTATGTACTGAGACCCACAATCACTATACATTACCATGTGTGTTATGTTGGACTAATCATGTACTATTATGTAATATCTAGATTGTTATCATTGAAACCCATGAGTATTATCACACTATCTTACTATGTATATGTCATGCCCTCTTTGTTTTAATAAAACTAGTTTTACTATATTTTGGTTCATATAATTCAGTAGTGTGCTTCAATCAAAGTCCCAACTTTTAGTTTTTCCATTCAAGTTATCGGGGATTGAGGCATACTAGATATTGCCTCAATTAAAAGTCCCAAGCTTAGCCTTAGGTGCCTTCCGGGGCTTGCTTAACTTCATGTTCATTGTTCCGTTGATGCTATCTATCCATCTTGTTTTCTATCGTCCTCTTCTCCTTTTTCCTTCTTATTTCCCAACATCGTCGGTCTTTTGCAATGAGTCCACTTCTTGCATTAGGTGGCCAAACTATTTGAGTTTCAGCTTCAGGTTCTGTCCTTCCAGTGAATATTCAGGGTTGATTTCCTTCAAGATTGACTGATTTGTTCTTCTTGCTGTCCAAGGGATTTTCAAGAGTCTTCTCTGACACCATAGTTCAAAAGCATCAATTCTTCGGCGTTTAGCCTTCCTTATGGTCCAGCTTTCACAGCCATAGGTTACTACTGGGAATACTATAGCCATAATTCTAATAATAATAATAATAATAATCCTCTATTAGGCCTCCCTTAATCCCAGTATTCAAGACTTTCATCTTATTGTTTTTTTGCATCATAAATTCTGTTGCTCTACATATGATATTAAAGCCCCATAAACTTTATAGATTGCTCTTTTTTATCTTCATACTTTTTTGTTTTTGTACAAAAAAAAAAGATTGAAAATGTGTCTCTCATGGTTGTGCGGTGACTTTATTTTTAGGAAGTTATATAATTGCTCATTCTCTATTACAATGCGCAATTTTATTGCAACACAGGCTGTCATTTTCCTGCCAGCTTCTGCAGCGGATTTAAGAAAAGCTCTTGCCATATCTGGATTCCCTAATGCACAACTGGATAAAATATTAGTGGATTTCAGATCAGAATTAGTTATCTGAAAGGTCATGCTGAACTGATGATAGACAGGCAAACAGAGGTATAGAAAGAACAAGAGATACATAAAAAAAGTCAGCAGAGCATCACCACATCTTCTAAACTCCTTTGCAAAGTGTAACTTCTATTGCAAAGTGAACAGTCTATTTGCTTTTAGTTAATCAACCTCATAGACTCAGGCAAGCAATGATTTGGAATGACGCAGAATGACGGAATGCTGGGATTAAACCACACAAATAGGTTCTATACAATATAGTACTACATAGTCATTATCCACAAATAACGCACAATTCCGGTCACATACAATACAAGCTATTTTCTTGAAAGCTTTCTAAGAGGTGAAGGAAGTATACATCAAAAGTATAAACACATAACAATTTAAACAAACAATAGTTACATAAAAACTTGAGAGGAGGAGGCGCATGCGCGGAGGCGTCCAAGATGGCCGCGTAAGCTAGGAGCTCCGCTCTGCCTCAGCCCCACGCCAGCCCTAGCACCGGTTTCACGGCGGTGCCAAGACCCCGGAGGGTCGGATTAGATTGGGGAACGCTCGGTCGAGCCCCCCATGTATAGCGGAGCGGTCCGGAGGGGCCTGGAGGCGAGTTACACGGCGCTAGAGATACAGGCCGATTCCAAGATGGCGGCCGCGCCTCAGCAACAACTACCTCACGCAGGGGGAAACGCTGACCTGAGGCAAGTGATCGCTCCAGCCACTTTAAATTTCCCTCCTTTGCTGGCCCAAGGCTCTCCAGGTTCCCTAGCTCCCTCAGCAGCTGCCTTGGGCCCCCAGTCAGACTCCACACTGCTACATTACAAGGGCCAGGCACAAGGTGTAATACAGGCCTCACCAGCCTCTATGGCTGCTGGTCACTCAGAATCAGAAATACCTCAGAATGCAGGGGAGCTCTTTTTGAAGTTCTCTGAACTACTTGAACGTGGGTTAGCCCAAACAGCAGTTAACATTACTAAGGAAATACATGCTACTTCCAGAATCTGGGCTCCAGGATGGAGATCATAGAAAATAAATTGGACATCACTATATCCAGAACCAACCAGAACACTGACCAAATACAATCACTTCAGGAACAACTAGACGTGGCCCTCACTAGAATCGACGACCTCGAAAATCGTTCCTGAAGGGACAATTTTAGGGTGAGGGGTCTCCCTGAATCCGTTACAGACATCCCCAAAGCTATCCAGGACCTCATCAAAAGCATGATCCCCGCTATTGCACCCCACAAGCTGGAGCTGGACAGGGCCCATAGGTCTCTGGGCCCCCTGAGAAAGGATGGATCTCCCAGAGATATTATAGTAAAACCCCATTACTTCTCAGTAAAGGAGGAGGTCATGAGGGCATCCCGTCAGCAACCCCGCATATCCTTTCTGGGTCAGGATATTCAAATCTTTGCTGACATTTCTGCAGCTACTATACAAAAACGCAGATCGCTGAAACCTTTATTGCTGATTTTGTCCCAAAAGGACATCAAATATTGGTGGGGATTTCCGTTTGCCTTAAAATTTGCCTTCAAGGGTAAAACTCACGCCTTTACCACGCTATCTGAAGGAGAAAAAATTTTGCTAGCCTTAAAACTGATCTCACTGGACTCAGCAATGGACACGTCAAACCTTCCACCAGGTCCTTCCAAACGATCCACCCCGGCAAGTCCTTTATCCCCCACTTGGCACACAAGCAAAAGCAGACGCACCAAAGACACCACAAAGACTTGAACTAATCATCATAGCGGTCTCGCCCGCTGTTCTGGAAATTTTCTTCCGCTTGGTGCTTTTAGCGGAGGATATTATACCTGTTAGGTATAGTGTATCTGGGTTCTCTATCCGTGGCTGGGGACCCATGAAATACCCGGAAAGGGAAAGAAGGGAAAGGGGAAAGATTTTCTTTTTTTCCTGTTTTGGAGACTGTTTTGTTTTCTAGTTACATGTTCTTTGCACTGACCGTGATCCGTACATTTTACTGTTGAGCCGTGATAGTATATATTTAGAGTGTTATATGATAAGCTACTGTTTTCTTGTTGACTCTAAAGGGTTGATAGGGGCTGAGGCAGTTGCCTTGCGCCTCAGATCATACCTGGACGGGGACTATGTCGCTGTCGGGGTTTGGTCCTGTAGCCCGAGTTAAGGGCTACGTTACTGTTTTGTCTGACGAAGGTGGATGGGATCTATCTCCCCTCCATGTTCGTTGTGAAGACATACTTCATATTTTACAATGTATTATTTCTACTTTTGTTTGTTCTTTTATTTTTCTTCTTACTAACCTTTTTTCCTTGATTGCCAGTTCGTGCATGTGTCATCTTACATATAGTGTTCCAGGCCTCGGCTCCGGTCTTGTCTCGCTCTGCTGTCTCCCATGCCTCCATGTCGATGGGGTAAGTTCCAAATTGCACCCACTTTATTCCCCCAATGACCTCACCACATAACTTGACTTTGCCGAACCTGGTTAGAGTTGCCTCACACAATGTTCAGGGCTTGAATTCGCCCGTCAAGAGAAGGAAGGTGTTTCAGTCCTACCATTCCCGGAGGATGTCAGTTATCTTATTACAAGAGACACATTTTCCGACCACTTACACACCCTCCTTTCTCCATGCGCAATATCCACAATTTTTTCTGGCTAATGCCGAGGATAAAACGAGAGGGGTGGCTATCCTTTTTGCGAAATCTTGCAAATTTAACCCGCTCCTGATTCACAGAGATCCTAATGGTAGATTCTTGTTGGTTAAGGGGGAATTGGATGGACTTCTAGTGTCATTTATTTCATACTATGCTCCCAACAGAGGACAGACCGAATTTTTTAAAACTATGTTTGATACCTTAGTTCCTCTCTTGGAGGGAATGATAGTGTGTGGAGGAGACTCCAACATTGCATTCGACCTAAGCTTGGACAAATCCAGACCTATAGCTACAGCATTGACACGCCCAACCAGAGCTAGCTCACACATAGCAAAACTGATATATCAGCATAACCTGGTAGACATTTGGAGGGAACTCAATCCAAACAAAAAGGACTACTCCCACTATTCTCATCCGCATCGATCGTACTCTAGGATTGACCATATATTCATATCTGCTAGACATATTCCCATGGTCATGAAAGCTAACATAACGGACACAGCTCTATCGGACCACTCCATGGTGATTTGCTCGCTACAAACTCGAAACTCAGATTCTCACAATTCACACTGGAAATTAAACGAAACTTTACTACACGACCCTATTGTGGTTTCAGAGATTGATGGGGCCATCAGGGAATATTTTGTACTTAATAGCGTTGAGGGGACCTCGGCCGAGATATTGTGGGCAGCTCACAAAGCTACCATTCGTGGCAGGATCATACAGATAGCCTCTAAAAAAAAGAAGGAAAAGTCTGCGGAGGTGATGAAGCTTGAGAAAGACTTTTTAACCCTGCGCAGACAACATAAGAAGGATCAGACGACGGTTCAGGCCTCGCAGCTCGATGCCGCTCGACTAGCTTTAAATTTAGCTTTGACAGTTAGGGCGGAACGATCGCTAAATTGGTCCAGTGCTAGATTTTACTTATATAGGAACAAAATGAACACGATGCTAGCCACCAAGCTCTCGCCGAGGTTTCGTTCGTTCGCTCTACCCAAGATTAAGACCAGGGACGGGACAACAACCCTTAACCCCAAACGCATACTGCAAGAATTTGAAACCTTCTATACCTCCCTTTATCGGGGGTCAGGGATGGCCGGACATTCCGAGATTAATTCCTTTTTGGACCGGTTAGTGATCCCGAACCTACAGGAGAGTCATGTAGACTTGATGGAGGCACCGATCTCCATAGAAGAAACTATAGAGGTTATTAAGGGACTTAAGGATGGTTCGGCCCCTGGACCAGATGGTTTCTCAGTCCCATATTACAAGACTTTCTGCGAAACCTTGGCCCCTCACCTCACTAAATTTTTTAATTCAAAACGGGGGAGGGAGGGCGGTACCATGCACCCAAATTTAAATGAGGCGTTTATCTCAGTCATCCCCAAACCAGATAAGGACTCGGAGCTCGTTGAAAATTACAGACCTATATCACTAATCAATAACGACTTAAAAATATTGACCAAGATACTAGCTAACAGGTTAAATTCATTTATAAAAATATATATTCATAGGGATCAGGTTGGATTTGTCCCTGGTAGACAGGGCCCTGACCAGGTGAGGCGAGCAATCGATATTATTTCTCTGCTTCAGTCGGGCTGGGATGGGAACCCGCGGCAGGAAGGACTCCTCCTTTCTTTAGACCTACGAAAGGCGTTCGACTCTATAACGTGGGATTACCTCTTTGAGACTCTGCGACGCTGGGGTTTTGGAGAACAATTCCGGGGGTTGTTGAAATCTTTATACTCTGAACCCAGTGCACGGGTCAAATTACAGGGTTTTTTTTCGAGCTCCATTAGTATTGCTAGAGGTACTAGACAGGGCTGTCCATTGTCCCCCTTGATTTTCGCAATAGCGATTGAGACACTTGCTATTGCGATCAGGTCGGATCCGGATATTAGGGGGGTATCTTGCGGCTCCCAAATCCATAAATGCGCTCTCTTTGCAGACGACCTTCTTCTGTATATCTCTTCACCGACCACCTCTCTTCCAATTCTTTGCAACTTATTGGAGTCCTTCGGGAAAATTTCGGGTTTGCGGGTGAATTGGAATAAATCTCAAGCCTTAAACATTTCCACCCTCCCCTCGGTGATCAATCACTTGAAACCCTATTATGAGTTCCAGTGGGCCGAATCATCCATTCGTTACTTAGGCATAAACCTTACAACCAAAATTGAACATCTCTACCAGGCTAATTATCCACCTATATTTCGGAAACTAGAGCTAGACTTACAGACGTGGGCTCGACACAAACTTTCGTGGACAGGTAGGGTTAATGCAGTCAAAATGACCCTCCTACCAAGGTTACTCTACTTGTTCAGATCTCTACCAATAGCGGTTAAAAAAGACCAACTACGTTCACTACAGAGTAAAATTCTGAAATTCATTTGGGAGGGCAAAGGTTATAGAGTGGCACAAAATGTCCTTTATGGGCTCAGAACACAAGGAGGTCTTGGACTACCAAATCTGTTTAAATACTACCAAGCAGCCAGACTAGCACAATTTTCTGCTATTTTTGCGGAATGTGAAAAACCAGAGTGGATAGATATGGAAGGTTTTGCGATCCCTAGCCTCTCAATAGAGAGCCTTTTTTGGTCATCACAAAAATCTAGACCTTCGATACTGTCCCCTACATTGTCGCAATCTTTTAGACTCTGGGATGGCCTGAGACACCTTCCTTCTTTAGTCTCGGAGACTAAGCCTTTGACACGGATCTTTCTCAACCCACAGTTTCCTATAGGGATGGACATTTCAGCTTTCCAATGGTGGCTGGACAAAGGGATCTATAGAATAGGCGACTTTTTGACAGCCACGGGCCCACTTTCACTGGAGCATTGTGTGAGGACACTTGATTTACCGCTATCGGAAAGAGCCCGGCACACCCAAATTTTTAACTTTGTTTCATCCCACTGGTCTGACAATTTCAGGCACGCAACTCTTACTAGTTACGAAAGTTGGTGTAAACAAATGACGGAACACAAGGGGGGAATATCTATATTATACAGAGCTCTATCCGAGGTTTCCACAAAATTCTCATACATGGAGGCATGGGAGAGGGATCTGCGGATGACCTGGGACCTGAATAGATGGCACAAGGTAGGTTTGAAAACTTTCAAAGGTCTAGTGAATACTTCCTTAGCTGAAGCTAACATAAAGGTTCTGATGCGGTGGTACCTGGTACCCAGTAGATTGGCTGCGATGTTTCCTACGTCTTCCCCATTATGCTTTCGCAACTGTCAAACGCATGGCACGATGCTACACGTTTGGTGGGAGTGCCCCAGAATCAGGGGATTCTGGAACAGAATCTTTTGCCTTATCAGAAAAGTTACGGGAGTACAGGTGGAGAAATCCCCGCACATCGCTCTGCTAGGTTCCGAAATTCCTCGAGTCTCCAAACCCATACAAAAACTGATAGCTTTCATGCTCATAGGAGCTAAAACCACTCTAGCGGCAGCCTGGAAGCAACCTAGGGTCTCGTTCTTAGCAGCTAAGGGGAAGATTTCATGGATCATGACGCAGGAAAAAATGGTCAGCTCTATCTCCAATACCAGGGATAGTTTTGAGGCCATATGGGAACCTTGGGCCAGACATGTGGGCGTCTCCCTATCGCCGGGTCAGGTTCTGACCCCCTCAGGTACTTAATTGGACTACTGGCAATCAACTCTTCTCTTATTGGTTCTTTCCTTTTTTTTTTTTTTTTTTTTCTTCTCTTTCTTCCTTTCTTCCTTTCCTTCTCCTACGGTCATGATACCTTTAGTACAAGACACGCTTCGAGATGATTGTTTTAGTTATTATACTAGTCTTTTAATAGACGACACTTTCGGGGGAACACCCTGGGGGAGGGGGAGAGTTTGGTTGGGGAGTGGGAGGTCCTACTACTCACACATCCCTTAGGATACGTCAGGAGGTCTGGAGTTCCTCTCAACATTTTGGGCGGGGTCCGAGGTTATTTAGGGTCACAAAAGTCTCTCATCGTTATTAAATTTTGCTATCCTTTTACCCGACACAGTATGCTCCCTTTACGGGGTGTCGGTTGAGACTTTGTACGAAAAGCGTTGTTTTGGATCCTCGTCCCTCTTCAACTCTGGCTACACATAGATGGGTAGGAGATCTCCTACGGGGACATTAATTTATATTTTTATTACTCTCTCTTCATGATGCTAGATTAACTTAAGATGTACATTGAAATTTGGACTGTATCTTAATTATTTATTGATCGCTGTTTCCCTTTTTTTTTTTTTTTTTTTTTTGTTTGTTGTTTTTTTTTTTTCTTGAATGGTATGTACTGAGTGCTTCATGCTATACTTTGTATGATTTTACTTCTGCATCAATAAAATAAAACTTTAAATGCAAAAAAAAAAAAAAAAAAAAAAAAAAAAAAACTTGAGAGGAGTAATAAGTGCCAATAAAATGTCTAATAATAAGTACATATAAAAAGTTATATAAAAAGAACAGTGTGAGTCATAGGATGCTAAAAAATTTAAGAAACAGAGGAATAGAGAGGGAGAGGGAGAGAGAGAGAGAGAGAGAGAGAGAGAGGGGGGAAGGGAGAGAGAGAGAGGGGGGAAGGGAGAGAGAGAGAGAGGGAGAGAGAGGGAGGGGGAGAGAAAGAGAAGAAGGAAAAGAGAGATGGGGAGGGGGGAGAGAAATAGAGGGGGAGTGAGGGGGAGAGAAAGGGAGAGAGAGGGAGGGAGAGAGAGAGAGAGAGAGGGAGAGTGAGGAGGAGGGAGAGGGGGGAGAGGGAGAGAGAGAGGGGAGGGGGATGGAAAGAGAGAGAGAGAGGGGGGAGTGAGGGAGGGAGAGAAAGAGAGAGATATAAGGGGGGAGAGGGAGGGAGAGAGGGAGGGAGAGGGGGAGAGGGAGAGAGAAAGAAACTTGGTGAGATTTTTTTTTCACCAACTGTATCCAATTGTGGAGATTTCCCTTCACTTCCTGTCCCATAGCCAAACAGGGAAATTAAGGGAATTCCTTGGAGACACCCAGGCCACCAAAACTAGTGTCTCCCCATTGGAATAGATCCCCAAAATTTGGGATTTTCTACTGGACAAATAGAGAAGGTGAATCTTCCTAACATTAGCACAGACAGCAATAAACATTGATGTAAGGAATAGAAAGCTGCCCTTACCCTTAACCCCATGGGACTGTCTGTACGCAAATATGCAGCCTCTCATCGCTTGGTTCTTAGTGCTGAGGGGCCACATATTTGCGTGAATTGCTGCCAATACACCTGTGCCAAGCACAGGTTCGTTCCTGGCACAGTTATCGTCTACTAACTGAAACATTTGCGCGAAAAGCATCTACCTTTTTGTCCCCTGCTCCATCTGTCAACCACTTGTCATATAAAGCTTCAATAAAAGGATTTTTGGAAGTGCAGTAGTCTGGAATACTTTTCTTATGTTACATAGCATGCAAACTGAGCTAGCACCTGACTAGTGTGTGTGGGGATTAACCAGAGACTCATGCACCTGGAGCAGCTTTTCTTGTTTCATAGGAGTGAATGAGAGTTTTTGGACAACCTAATCGCCATGATCACGGCGCTAAGAGTTTAAAGTAATCAATTACATATTCCAATCCCTCTGTTAAAAATCAACACACCAATTTATATATCTTACACAAATTGATACATGGAAACTGTTTTGAACATGCAAATTTCCATAAAGTGTAATCCTCAATAATAAAGTGCAATGGTGCAAATAAATGTGCAATGCAGTTGTACTGCAATTCCTTTAAAATAAATAAAAGTGACTTGTGCTCTGTGTGTGCTCCACTCCAATCGATTCCACTTGTGTCACCACCAGTATCCCCAGTGTGTGCTCCACTTCAACCAATTCCACTTGTCCACCACCAGTATCCCCTCCAGGGCCCGTACTCATTGATGGTTGTTGACTTCCTAAACATATGCTTAGAAATGTCAATACAGGCTTCTTGTCACAGACCCACTGTGCCACTGTACTGATTATGCCATCAACCAAGGAACTCCATATGTTCATCCTATGTAACGGCAGGAAAGAAGCTGGGAAACAATATTTTCATAGCGTAAAACTGTTTATCAAAATTCCCCAAAAATAAATTATAAAATACACTCACAAATGAGGCTCCTTGTTTTGGCACACAGAGCAATCTGCCAAATGCTTTCACAAGAATACAACCGCTCTGATCCACATAGGGGCCGGCGTGCGTTCCAAAGAGCAGAAATTACATAACTGGAATATCCTGCCACCACGCGGTTCATCATAGGACGTCATCAGGAACTGACAAGAATTCTACTCCCTCTGCAGTCTATCCAAAACTAAAAAAAGTTTTACTTTAACTTGTCTTGATACTTTATTCTGTTGACAATAAAGCTGCTGCCGATACATATTTTCTCCACCTAAAAACCACACTCCCTAAACGTGTTTTATACCAAAGGGTGTTGTTTACAAAGATATAGTAGGTCACAGTGCATACTCTATTCTTATGATCAAGCCCCATTGGTGTGAAACATGTGAAAAACACCCCCTAAGGAGCCGCAAGTACACTGGGATCCCCCACCCTGCACACCCAGTCACACCAAATTTCCACATTCACTCCAGAGACCGAGAAACGTCTGTAACTTTGTTTTAAATGTTTTTTTGTTTACTGAGGGATAATAACTTGGATAGGGATGGGAGATTATGGGATGCCCATTTGACTTTAGAACACACTTCGGGGACAACTCTTCCTATATACAATCTCTATATACAGCTCCTCTTCTCCCTCCAGCACTCACTTGCTTGCAGAACCCAGCTGGTGCACTGCAAATGTCTGACAATCACTTAGTCAGATTGAAGCAACAGCCTATTACAGGCAGGAACTCAATGCCCCTTGGTTGTGTAGCAAAGTTTAGTGTCCAGCTTACATTCCTCCTGTGGCTACTGATGCCAGCACCACCTCATCAGGCACTGCCAACCCGCCTCGCTGCAGCTGCCCCTTTCAATAGCCCTCTAGGCAAACTTCTCCCCACAGTCCTCCAAACTGACTCTCACCAGCAAACCCAACTGACTCACAGGAGATCTCCATGAGGTGCTAACCTGCTCCTTCTGTCCCCTCTCCTTGCTCCTGAGCCTCCATGAAAGGTTTCCTCTATGTGTTTTAGAGGGAATCTTCCAGAACCCAAGCCCCAGACCCAAGGTCACCCCTCTCAGACTAGGGGGCACCCTTAGGCGCCATGAACAGCCTCCTCAGCACTCCATCCTCCACACGATTGCCTCGCTGGCATGGCATATGTAGAGTTATGAGGTAAGCTCTGTCCCCTGCCAGCCCAGGTTGGGATTAGCTGAGGCCTCATAAATATGCATGGCAGCCCCTCCTTACTCCCGCCCCCCATCTCTGGAAGTTTCTACAAATTTCAGACCAGGAGAAAGTGCCAAATAGAGCAGCCAGATGAGTCATCCAGCCCCTGAGCCACCAAACCCTGACCCAGATTCACAACCCAAGTTTTGCCCTCAGCCAAGCTAAAATTTTCCTACACTTGTGCCGCATACACGCGATCGGATATTCCGACAACAAAACCGTGGATTTTTTTCCGACGGATTGTTCGCTCAATCTTGTCTTGCATACACATGGTCACACAAATGTTATTGGAAATTACGAACGTCAAGAACGCGGTGACGTACAACACCATGACGAGCTGAGAAAAATTAAGTTCAATGATTCCAAGCTTACGTTAAATTGATTCCGAGCATCCGTAGAATTTTTATGTGTTGAATTATGTACACACGGTCGGAATTTCCGACAACAACTTTTGTTGTCAGAAAATTTGAGAATCAGCTCTCAAATTTTTGTTGTCGGAAATTCCGACAGCAAATGTCCGATGGAGCATACACATGGTCGGATTTTCTGAAACAAGATCATATCGAACATTTGTTGTCAAAGTTCCGACCGTGTGTACGCGGCATAACATCTACTTCTAGCACACACTAGAGGGTGCTACACATGTTTAAAGAGTGTTGCTTTTTAGGTGGAGACAATATATATGTAGCAGCTTTATCATTAGCAGAATAAAGTATCAAGATGAGTTGATGACAAAATGTGACTCTCATTGTCTTATATGTGGTATGTGTCATTTCATTGGCCAATTACCTCTCCAAAAAAAAACTTATTAATTTCTATTTAGGAACTGCATGGCTACCTTTAGAAGGCTGATAGCTGTATAAATAGGTTGAAAACGTATAAAAAGATGATAAGTCCCAGAATAAATGAAAGATTTTTTTTTTTAAATAATATATTGGCGCATTTAGCAATAACTGCTGTCAACAAGGCAAACTTCTATGGCTGCTCTTTGATAACAAGACGCCAAAATGTTTTAATCAAGACAGTTCAAGAAGGAAGCTCACTAGAGACCAATGCTTATTTTTATTGTGACGGAATAGGACATTGGAGGAAAATAATGTAATCTCAGACTGGAAGGCATCAATCCTTAAAACGAATGTTCGGCTTGGAATATTCATAAGTTAACATTTCCGTCATCTGCTTACAAAAAGCTGCAACCTAATTGCCTTCTAAAAGTGTCTCGTCATGAAAGGCGCTTTCCTCTCTTTTGACTTGGAAAAAAGTGGATTAAAACAACTGGAACAAAAGCTGAGACTTTACAAAGCTTCTGCCATAATCAGGAAAGATACAGGATGAGGGACGTGTGGTGCTTTCTAAACAGAAAACAGCAGGCAGATAGCTCATGCCTCGAAAAGAACTCTGGACAAACATGTTCCACCTACCAAAATAACTGTACTATTTGTTCAGCCTAAGAGGGTGACACCATTGTTCAGTTTCTTTAGCTTAGAAGCTTTCTTTGTCACCCTGTAATGATCAATCTTGAAGCATCTCTACCAGCTGGACGTTCTTCAGCATTGAAGCTCAAGTCACACTGCAGTGCACACCTGTTCTCATTAGGAGTGCGGAATAAAATATGTGAGGCCAACATTTTATATTTCTGATATGTTATATTCCTGTATCATGTATTTGCAGTGGTGTATTTAGGTTTTGTGCTGTCCTAGGCCTGACTAAACTTGTGCAACCCCTAATTTAAATATGACCAACCCCTTCCTGCCAAGGCCACACCCCTTCCTGTTTAAGACCTGCCCTGAAATTTTCCAGTGGGGACACTAGTTCTGAGGGCCTTGGGGGGGGGGGGATTCCCTTAAACTGCAGAGATTTCCTCTCACTTCCTATTTGGCTATAGGGCAGGAAATGAAGGGATGAAAAAAAAAAGAAAGTGTTGCCTATAGTTCTTCTTTGAGCACAAATTTATGTTAAATTTATGGAGGACTAAGGGCCTGATCCACAAAAGGGATACGCCGGCGTATCCCTGTTTCTATCTATTAAAATGAGCCACAGAATCAGTTTACCATAGATAGGCAGAAGATCCGACATGTGTAAGGGACTTACACTGTCGGATCTTAGGATGCAGTACCGCAGCCGCCGCTGGGGGCATTTCTCGTCGAAATCCAGCGTCGGGTATGCAAATTAGCACTTACGGAGATCCACAAAGCTTTTACGCTTCATTTTTTCTCCGTACGTGTTTGCCGTCGTAAAATTAGGGCCGCTTTTACAAAGTGTAAAGTTAGTACACCATGTAAAAGTAGACCCTTCTTTCCCGCGAAGCTGTCAAATTTCTTTTTACATTTTTTTTTTTCCCGCCGCATCTTTTTTTTTTTTCGGCGCGATTCACAAAACTCGGCGTAACGTAAAACCGTGCAAAGCACGTCGGGAAAATAACGTCGGGAGCATGCGCAGTACGTCCGGCATGGGAGCGCGCCTAATTTAAATGGGACTCGCCCCATTAGATTAGGAACGCCTTGCGCTGGACGGATTTAAGTTACACCGCTCAAAATTTCTAGGTAAGTGCTTTGTGGATCGGGCACTTAGGTAGAGATTTTGCGGCGGGGGTCAAAAGTTAAGTTACGTAGGGTTTTTGTGGATCAGGCCCTAAGAGGATATAACCATGCCAGTGGTGCAGCAGAAAACATATAGCACAGTGATGAAGGTGAATGTGGTCCAGGCATTGAGCAATGGAAGGATTGGGGACAGGAACAAATAAATCCACCTGTTTATTTTTCTCATCAGCAATCAACAGAAATAAAATTAAGATTCCTTAATATGTACAACTGACACAAGCAAAGAATTGCAGGAGAGTCCTACTACCTACCCGCCAGGTATAGGTGACCATGTCAGTGTCCCTTGTGTCTGCACCATCCCTATCATACCAGCAGCAGTGCGGCCGCTTTATGGGGGCGCCAGACCAATTTTTCTTGCGGCCCAGTCCACCTCATAAGACTGGGCTACACTAAAAGCACGGCAGGAGGAATGACCCTCCCCCACCCCCTTTAAAAGTGATCTTGCGGCAAATCCACCATGGAAATCACTTTTAGCAGGAAGAGGACCGTCTGCCGTTTAAGAATATAGCGGGTTATGGCAGCTATCTGCTGCCATAACTCCGGTATTCTACGTCAAAGTACCAACATATAACGACAGCGGGCAGTCCACAAGTTGTTCATTAGATATTTTTTGAATATGTCTTATATGGCCCTGAGGAAGGGAGATTCCTGGAGCCCTTAGAATTGGTTGGCTTTTAGCTGTGTTAAAGCGGTATTAACCCAAAAGATTTGGCTGCTCAATGACCAGGCCATTTTTTGCGATACAGCACTGCGTTGCTTTAATTGACAATTGTGCGGCTGTGCCACGTTGTACCCAAACAAAATTGATGTCCTTTTCCCCACACAAATAGAGCTTTCTTTTGGTGGTATTTGATCACCTCTTATTCTCTTTATTTTTTTGCGCTATAAACAAAAAGAGGCCGACAATTTTGAAAAACAAAACAATATTTTTTACTTTTTGCTATAATAAATCTCCCAAAAATATATAAATACACAAACTTCTTTCTTAGTTTAGGCTGCTTTGCATTCTTCTACATATTTTTGGTAAAAAAAATCACAATAAGCGTATATTGATTGCTCTGCACAAAAGTTATAGCTTCTACAAAATAGGAGATAGATTTTTTTTTACTAGTACTGGTGGCGATAGTGCGACTTTTGTCGGACATATCAGACCCTTTTGACACTATTTTGGGACCATTGACATTTATACAACGATGAGAGCTAAAAATAGCCACTGATTACTGTGTAAATGTCATTGTCAGGGAAGGAGTTAACACTAGGGGGGCGATCAAGGGATTAAGTGTTCTCCCTCAGTGTGTTTCTAACTGTGAGGGAATGGGACTGACTGGGGGAGGAGAACGATCACTGTTCCTAAGTACTAGGTAGAGACGATTTGTCTCTACTCCCCTGAAAGTACAGAGATCTGCCTGTTTACTTTGATAGATCTCTATTTGGTCCTTCCCAGGAGCAATCGCGGGTAGCCAGCAGCCATCATGGCCACTAGCCATGCGCATTAACTGCTTGCCGACCGCCTCGCGACTATTTACATCAACAGAATGGCACGGGCAGGCAGATTGGCGTACAGGTACGTCCCTTCGAATCTGCCGCCCAGCCACGGGTCCCGCGAAAACTCGATGTTCCCGGGAGTCCCACGATTGCAGTCAGCAAGGGCAGAACAGGGGAATGCCTTTGTAAACGAGGCATTCCCCTATTCTGCCTAGTGACAATGTCACTGATGACCGCTCACAGTGATCGGGAACAGTCATCAGTAACATGTCACATGTAGCCACGCCCCCTAACAGTAAGAATCATTTCTTAGGAAACACTTAACCCCTGCAGCGCCGCCTAGTGGTTAACCCCTTCGCTGCCAGTGTAATTTTTACAGTAATCAGTGCATTTTTAAAGCACTGGTCACTGTAAAAATGACAATGGTCCCAAAATGGTGTCAAACGTGTCCGATGTGTCCGCCATAATGTCGCAGTCCCGATAAAAATCGCAGATCGCCGCCATTACTAGTAAAAAAAAATATATTGATAAAAATGCCATAATACAGTCCCCTATTTTGTAGACACTATGGCCTAGATTCACGTAGCTGCGCCAAATCTTACGGCGGTGCAGCGTATCGTATTTACGCTGCGCCGCCGTAAATTTGAGAGGCAAGTGCTGTATTCACAAAGCACTTGCCTCCTAACTTACGGCGGCGTAGCGTAAATGGGGCCGGCGTAAGCTTGCGTAATTTAAATGATGATGAGGGGGGCGTGTTTTATTTAAATTTAGGTTGACCCCAAGTTTTTTACGTTTTTTATGAACGGCGCATGCGCCGTTCGTGAAAGAATCCCAGTGCACATGCTCGAAATTCCACCGCAAATCGGTATTGCTTTCGACGTGAACGTAAATTACGTCCTGCCCTATTCGCGAACGACTTACGCAAACGACGTCAAAAATTCTAAATTCGACGCGGGAACGACGTCCATACTTAACATTGGCTGCGCCTCCTAATAGCAGGAGTAACCTTACGCAGAAAAAGCCTAACGTAAACGTCGTAACTTTACTGCGTCGGCCGCGCGTACGTTCGGGAATTTGCGTATCTAGCTAATTTGCATACTTGACGCGGAATTCGACGGAAGCGCCACCTAGCGGTCCAAAAAAATAATGCAGTTTAGATCCGACGGCGTAAGAGACTTACGCCTCTCGGATCTAATAGAAATCTATGCGTAACTGATTCTAAGAATCAGGTGCATAGATACGACCGCCCAGACTCAGAGATACGACGAAGTATCTGGAGATACGCCGTCGTATCTCGTTTGTGAATCTGGGCCTATAACTTTTGCGCAAACCAATTTATAAATGCTTATTGCAATTTTTTTTTACCAAAAATATGTAGAAGAATACGTATCGGCCTAAACTGAGGGAAAAAAAAAAAAAAAAAAATTATATATTTTTTGGGGATATTTATTATAGCAAAAAGTTAAAAATATTGAATTTTATTCAAAATTTTCGCTCTTTTTTTGGTTATAGTGCAAAAAATAAAAATCGCAGAGGTGATCAAATACCACCAAAAGAAAGGTCTATTTGTGGGGGAAAAGGACATCAATTTTGTTTGGGAGCCATGTCGTATGACCGCGCAATTGTCAGTTAAAGCGACGCAGTGCCGAATCGCAAAAAGTGGCCCGGTCTTTGACCACCAAAATGGTCCGGGGCTGAAGCAGTTAAATAACAACTTGGGGACCGCCCGCTGTCGTTATACGTTGCAAGTGGGTAAATCCTTCTGGGGCTGAAGTGGTTAAGATGTTTTTCACAGGCACCGATTATATTTTAGGCTTCATTTCCACTGGCGTTTTTACAGCCACTTTTCTGAGCGTTTTTTACAGCTTAAAAACGCCTGTCCATGTTATTCTATGGCATCATGCCCACATAGGTGTTTTTGAGCTGCAAATGGCATAGGCGTTTTTGAGCTGTAAAAAAAACGCAGGACCAGGGCGTTCTGAAGCTCAAAAACGCGCAAAAACGCTCAAAAACGCGCACATTTTTTTACAAAATAAACATGGACAGGCGTTTTTAAGCTGTAAAAAAGGCTAACAACAGTGGCTGTAAAAACGCCAGTGGAAATGAAGCCTTAGGATTACTTTGGAAATTGGAATGTAATTGGCGATACATGAAGCATTCTTTACTGCTGCGTATTATTGTTTCTGATTTTAGTACAGCTGCAGTGTTTGCTGGAGACCATTAGTAGCTCAGTGATTGCTTTCAGCTGTTGCCTGGAACTGCTCTTTAAATACAAACGTCCGTATCACCGTAATAACAGATCATATATGAACATTGGAAGGAAGATGCACTCTTTACTTTAAACTTTGAGAAATGACTGTAGTCACACAGAGTCAGGGCGCCCATCTGTTATATCCAGCAATATGGCTTCATTCAAGGATTATGGATAGAACTTTCTGTGCAAAGTTGTGTTTCCAAGCTGTTCTTGTCAGCCTTAAACCCATTGCCATGATGCATTTTAATATCAATCAGGGGAAGCTGAGACTGACAAAAGTCCACATATGGGTGACAAGCTGTTTCTTCCATAAATATTTTTACATTATTCCAATCAAGGCTTCAAAAGGGATTTGAGTTTGCAAATGCCTACCATCCTACTGACTGATAGAGTCAGGAAATAGATGTGATGATTACAATATTATGATTTGTCGTGTTCACTTAAAGGGGGCTTCTCCCTTTAGTTTCCCATTAGTTACAAGAGGCCATATTCTCAGTAGAGTTACGACGGAGTATCTCATGAAACTCCGTCGTATCTCTCTTTTTTGACCCGCGTATCTATGCGAGTGATTCCTAGAATCATTTTCGCATAGATAGGCTGAAGATCCGACATGTGTAAGTCACTTACACTGTCAGATCTTAAATGTAATTCGCCGCCGGCCGCTAGGTGGCGTTTACGTTCAGGTCTCATTTGTTTATGCAAATGAGCCTGATACGCCGATTCCCGAACGAAATCGCGTCGCGTAACCGTCGCTTACGTCGTTTGCGTAAGCGTAAGGTTACCCCTGCTATATGAGGGGTAACCTTACGCCAGTCCCACGTATGCCATGTTAAGTATGGCGTCGGGTCCGCTTCGTCTTTTCCAGTCGGGTACGTCGTTTTCCTAAGTCGTTCTTGAATACGACTTTACGTCAATGACGCACACGTCGGCGTCATTGACGTTTTCCGTCGAGAACTGGAGCATGCGCACTGGGCTATTTTTAGCCCGGCGCATGCGCAGTTCGAAGCATACGGCGCAAGTGCCGTATGCTTGAGGAATACGGCACTTGCTCCAGTAAGTTGCGGCGGCGTAGTGTAAATAGCTTTAGATTATAGATTATTGGAGAATATGGCCCAGTACTTCTAACAAAGAAAGGTGACTGGAGTAAGGCCCCTTTCACACTGGGGCGGGAGGCGCAGTGGCGGTATAGCGGCGCTAAAAATAGTGGCATAATACCGTCTGATTTGCCGCGGGATTCGGCCGCTAGCGGTGCGGTATTAACCCCCGCTAGCGGCCAATAAAGGGTTAATACGGCCCACAATGCCCCTCTAAAGAGGCGCATTGCGGGCGGTATTACCGCGGTTTCCCATTGTTTTAAATGGGAAGGAGCGGTGAAGGAGCCGTATACATACCGCTCCTCTCACCGCTCCAAAGATGCTGCTTGCAGGAGATTTTTTTCTCTCCTGCCAGCGCATCGCCTCAGTGTGAAAGCCCTCCGGTTTTCACATTGAGGTTGCTGGGCAGGAGTTGTCAGGCGGTATAGCAGCGCTATTCTTAGCGCTGTACCGCCTGAAAAACTCCTCAGTGTGAAAGGGGTCTTAGGCTTTAAAATCACAAACAAGCAAGTTGTGGAACGGACATGTTCCATATTTAACCACTTCAATACCAGGCACTTACGCACCTTCCTGCCCAAGCCAATTTTCAGCTTTTAGCGCTGTCGCAATTTGCGCGGTCATGATACTCTGTACCCAAAAAATATTTTTTATCATTTTGTTCCCACAAATAGAGCTTTCTTTTGGTGGTATTTGATTACCTCTGAGATTTTTTTTTTTGCGCAACAACTAAAAAAAGACCAAAATGCTTTATTTTTTTCTGTAATTTTTTTGTAAATAAGTAAGTTCTCTTCTTCAATTGTGGACACTTATATGGCTGCACTGATAAGGTGGCACTGATGGGCACCGATCAGATGGCACTGATGCGGTGGCACTGATGGGCACTGGTGATGGTCACTGATAGGCGGCACTGATGGGCACTGATAGGCGGCACTGGTATGCGGCACTGATGGGCACTCATAGGTGGCACTGATGGGTACTTATGGGTGGCACTGATAGGTGCCAAATATGGGCACTGGTGGGCACTGATGGACATGGATGGGCGCTGAGAGGTGGCAGTGATGGACACTGAGGGGTGGCACTGATGATACTGATGGTGGCATTGCTGGGCATCACTTGTTTTATATGTTTGCCAGTCAGTGCCCATGTTGTCAGTCAGTGCCCATTTGTGGCAAGCTGTGCTACACCACCCCCCCTCACACACATTGCAGATCTGTGGCCAACAAACAATGGGCAACAGCTTCATATCCGCATCACAGCACTGCATCACAGCACTGCACCCAGGGCGGCTGTCCTTCCTGCCCCCCCTTGTCCCAACTCTGGGAGGACATGATGGTGGGCACAGTATATGCAGGAAAGTAGCACAAAGGATATGACAGGGGTAGCAATAGCAGGAACGGAATGTGGGAGGTAGGACAGCATGTGAGTGAGTGAGTGAGTGAGAGACTTGTAAAGCGCAACACATGCAAACTGAATCGCCTCTGGGCGCTGTATCCATTTCATGGGTAAGGAACCCCTTGACCTCAGAAGAGATGGGTTTTAATCCTTCTCCTGAAGGCCAAGTGGTCCGACTCCAGTCGGATGGTGGTTGGTAGTGCATTCCACAGGCAGGGTCCTTGGACTGCAAATCTTCGATCTCCTTGTATCTGGCTTTGGGTATCTGGAGGAGGTTTTGATTGGTGGATCGCAGAATGCGATTGGGGTTATGGGCTTTTATGTTTTCGCATAGATATTGCGGGGCGTTGCCTTGAACACACTTATGTATTAGACAGAGTGCCTTGAAAGTGATTCTGTCTTTTACTGGCAACCAATGAAGGGATCTCAGTGAAGGTGAGATTGATTGATTCATGTGAAGAAGAGAGCAAGATGGGTATGATGGCGGGCAATATGCGCACGGCAGTAACCAGTGAAAAGTGTGTACAGGGGGCAGTTTGGAGAATATAATAGTGGGAAGTATGTGCAGAACCAGAGTGATATGTACTGTATATATTTCAGCAATTTTGAAATGGGCACAGACAGCGTCTTCAGCCTCGAGTGACAGGGAATAAATACATGTGTTCCAAAAAGGTCACTGTACTCAGCAATGCAATCTCACAGAACAAAATGAAATGATGGCACTGAGAATAGAAGAGAGCACAAAAATCAAACACTTCCTGAAGATTTACACATTTACAGCTGATACTTAAGTATCAAACAGAGAACATTTGGCAGAACTAGAATGTGAAAAGCCAACCAGGTGATCTTTGTTGTGCCTCCAACATGACATATTTAGAACTCATTTGTAGCATTCATAAGGTCAGAGGTCTCCATTGAGAAATAAAGAGGAAATAGAGATTTCAGCTACAAAGTTAAAAAAAAAAATATCTTCTTATGTTAGTCCTAAAATAATCCCTGGAGTCAGTAAAAACTCACACAATGGTGTTCTTAAAGCAGAGGTCCACACAAAAAGTGAACCTCCGCTTTTTGAAACCCTCCCCCCCCCCCCCCCGGTGTCACATTTGGCACCTTTCAGGGGGGAGTGGGGTTCAGATACCTGTATAATACAGGTATTTGCATCCACTTCTGGGAATAGACTCCCACGGGAGTCACGCCCCCCCGCTGTCTTCTGGGAAACACACTAGTTCCAGGAGACAGCAGGGACCAACGAGGACGGGCCGTGCCGCTTGCGCATGCACAGTAGAGAACCGGGCAGTGAAGCCACAATGCTTCTCTTCCTGATTCCCTCACCGAGGATGGCGACGGGGGCAGCCAAAAGACGAGTGATTGCTAGGCTTTGGTTGCCGACATCACAGGCGCGCTGGACAGCTAAGTGTCCATTTATTAAAAGAATGCAGAATTTGTAGCTTTTAAAAAAAAATTGGGTGGACCTCCGCTTTATCCTGTCTTCTTTGATCCTCCCACAGTCCCCATTCTATCTCCTGATAGAACAGAGTCCTAGGAGCAGGGCCGATCCTAGGGTCACAGGCGCCTGGGTGCAGAAATATTTCTGCCGCCCCCACGTGGGCTTTGTCATTTTACTAACTCCTCCCCTTTACAAATGTTTCTATGGCAATGACTCAACCACAGAGATGCTCCCCCACAAAGTCTTCATTACCCTGGGATCCTTACATGATCTCTTAACAATAAACAAAATTCAGGAAGAGGAGCAGAGTACTTTATTGGGACCTGGAGGGGGGCCTCTCTGATGGACACAGAGAGGGCTTCTGTTAGAGAGTCTGTTAGAAATAGTCCCCAGACATACTACAGACATAGTACAGGAAATGGTCAGAGACACATCCGTTCTGGACGGACACACACCTATGCTCAGAACACTAGTTCTGGACGGACACAAACAAAGAGAGAAGGAGGGAGGGGAGAACTCTGCCACTTTGGCGTCCCCACCTCTGCAGGCGCCTGGGTGCAAAGCACCCTGCCTAGGATAGGCCCTGCTTAGGAGGCACTGGCTCAGCACTTTTTTTTGGGAGGGTGCATACTATAAGCACAGGGCCAATCAGCACTGTCCAGGCAGAGGGTCAGGGTCATACAGCCTCATAGGACAGTCAGAGGAGAATGAAAACCCCTCTTGCAATCTTTAACCAGTGCTTGGCCTAACGCTGATAGAAGTCACAAGACTATTTACTAAATTCATTGCATTTCCATGTTCTGTGTACTGTGGGAACCCAGATATAGTGAATGCAGGGTCCTGGGTTTAGTAACACTTTAAAGAGCACCTGACATCAGATACATATATTCATGTTAAACTTATGCTTGGTAAGTAATACAGTATGTAAGTGTATCATGCAGGTACTCATTATGTCTCCTAGAGATCACAGTACGCCCCCTAACAAAAAATATTAATAAGTCCAGACAGGCAACACAAATAGTGTTGCTCACGAATATTCGCATTGCGAATATTCGACTCGAATATAGCATATTCGAGAAATCGCGCTATATTTCGAATTTCGCGGTGAATATTCGCAATTCCGAATATTCGCATTTTTTCAATTTGATTTTTAAAACAGATCACATCCTATCGACGTCTAAAAGCATTGCTGGTATGATTAGAGACCCTGGGCCGAGTAGCTAAGCTGAGGCGATCCTTTTATGTTGCCAAATTGAAAAAAAAAAATTGCGATTTTTCGCTATTGCGAATGCGAAAATGATTGTGAATTTTCGATAACTGTGGTAGGAGAACTCTGATTGTCTCTGATGCAAAAGGGGGGGGCTTTGTGTATGTGTATGTTATGAATATTTGTATGTTTGATATTATTATTTTTTGTAAGAAGGAAAAAATTGCGCATACCTTAAAAAAGGGGAGAATACAGCAGCAACTAAAAAATGTTATACAACATAAATTAATACAAGACAGAAAATGGAGTCGCTCTACAAGAATAAAAAATATGTCTAGTGACAAGACATGTGGGCAAATTATAAAATAAGCAAGCGCAAATAACTTGTGAAATACACAGTGAAAAAAATATATAAAGAAATATAGTCCCAATAATAGAAAAATAATCTTTCATAAAAATGTCTTTGATATGTGAAGTGAAAAAAAGTCCAAAGCATGCAGCATGAACGTGTTCAATCTTCAAGGTGTTTGATTGACAAATGGCTGTGACAGATGGATAGAGTAAAGAATCACCACCAATGCAAAACACTTTTTATTTTGTATTGTAAAATATCAAGAATATTCTGAGCCAATCAGAGTGCTCCTTCCGCATTTGCCGAATATTCGCAATTATTTTGTATTGTAAAATATCAAGAATATTCTGAGCCAATCAGAGTGCTCCTTCTGCATTTGCCGAATATTCGCAATTATTTTGTATTGTAAAATATCAAGAATATTCTGAGCCAATCAGAGTGCTCCTTCCGCATTTGCCGAATATTCGCAATTATTTTGTATTGTAAAATATCACGAATATTCTGAGCCAATCAGAGTGCTCCTACAGCATTTGTCGAAATTGCGCAATAAATATCGCATTCGCATGTTGCGATATTTCGATAAAATATCACGAATATTCTGAGCCAATCAGAGCGCTCCTCCAGCATTTCTCGAAATTGCGCAATAAATATCGCATTCGCATGTTGCGATATTTCGATAAAATATCACGAATATTCTGAGCCAATCAGAGTGCTCCTACCGCAGTTATCAAAAAATCGCAATTATTTTCGCATTCGCAATAGCGGAAAATCGCAATCATTTAATTTCGATAAAATATCACGAATATTCGAATTTAGCGAATATATCTCGAATATTCGAATATATATTCGAGATATATCGCGAAATCGAATATGGCATATTCTGCTCAACACTAAACACAAATGGTGAAAGGTCTGAGGGATAAAACATATCAGGAGAGACTTCAGGAACCTAATATGTACAGTCTGGAGGAACGGAGGAAAGGGGAGACATGACTAAAAACTTTAAATACATTAAGGGTGCAGATAGGGTTCAGGAGGGCAGTATTATCAATATGAAGTCAGGATAAAGAACACAGGAACATGACCTCAAACTAACAAGTAGAACATTTCAAAGCTAATCTTAGAATGTATTATTTTTCTGAAAGAGTTGATGCTTACAATAAACTTCCAGCAAAGGTAGTGAGTCAGACAACAGCCAGTAAATACAAAAATAAGTAAAAAAAAAGAATATACACACACACACACACACACACACACACACACACACACACACACATATATATATATATATATATATATATATATATATAAAATGGGGCAGGTTCGATGGATTACTTGGTCTTTATTCCACTGTCACTGTCTGTAATATATATATATATATATATATATATATATATATATATATATATATATATATATATATATATATATATATATATATATATTGTGAGGGATTAGCTCGTGGGGATCACCTTTTCTGAAATCACAGTCTGTAAGCAGGCACTTTCTTTTAAGTCTGGCGGATGCCAGATTTTATTTATAAACGGTTTGCAGATTAAAATAAACAAAACAGTAAATTAAATCCTTGCCGTCCGGCGCTAAACTAAACAAACAGGATCTCCTCTCTATACAGTGTGGGGCTAGTCCCTGACACCCACAAAACATGCAGTAAAGCAAACCTTTTAGTCCAGCACTCAGCGCTCCCCTCACTCAGGTCCCTTCCTGAGTTTCAAGCCAGAGCCCTGTTGTGCTCTCTTCCTGGACATTTAAAGTCCAGCTGATTGTGGACTCCAGTGGACCCAAACATCCGGACCGGAATCCTAGCCAGGCCCAGAGGCTGTAAAACCCGGAATGGATTCCGGTTCAGTCTCTCATAATGGAACGTATGCGAGGTGAAATGTACCTATGATCATGTATCGCACCTCGCATAGCGTCACAATATATATATATATATATATATATATATATATATATATATATATACCTACCTATCTATATAAAGCTAAATAGATAAATATATATATATATATATATATATATATATATATATATATATATACATATACTGTATATCTATCTATCTATCTATCTATCTATCTATCTATCTATCTATCTAGAGAGAGATCGATCTATCTATCTATCTAGAGAGAGATCGATCTATCTATCTATCTATCTAGAGAGAGATCGATCTATCTATCTATCTATCTATCTATCTATCTATCTATCTAGAGAGAGATCGATCTATCTATCTATCTAGAGAGAGATCGATATATCTATCTATCTATCTATCTATCTATCTATCTATCTATCTATCTATCTATCTATCTATCTATCGAGAGATCGATCTATCTATCTATCTAGAGAGAGATCGATCTATCTATCTATCTATCTATCTAGAGAGAGATCTATCTATCTATCTATCTATCTATCTAGAGAGAGATCTATCTATCTATCTATCTATCTATCTAGAGAGAGATTGATCTATCTGTCTATCTATCTATCTAGAGAGAGATCGATCTATCTATCTATCTATCTATCTATCTAGAGAGAGATCTATCTATCTATCTATCTATCTATCTATCTATCTATCTATCTAGAGAGAGATCGATCTATCTATCTATCTATCTATCTATCTATCTATCTAGAGAGAGATCGATCTATCTATCTATCTATCTAGAGAGAGATCGATCTATCTATCTATCTAGAGAGAGATCGATCTATCTATCTATCTATCTATCTATCTAGAGATCGATCTATCTATCTATCTATCTATCTAGAGAGAGATCGATCTATCTATCTATCTAGAGAGAGATCTATATATATATATATATATATATATATATATATATATATATATATATACTGTATATATATATATATATATATATATATATATATATATATATATATATATCTATACATATAGATATATATCTATACATATATATCTATACATATAGATATATATCTATACATATAGATATATATCTATATATGTGTATATATATATATATATATATATATATATATATATATATATATATATATATATATATATATATATATATATATATATATATATATAAACATATGAACCTATTTTTCTTTGTATGTATTAGTCATGCAGTACTGAAAAGTTGACATGTCATAGCAGTAGAATTTTGACAAATGCAAGGCCACGGAGTGATTCCCGAGGACACAAGAGACATGCTATCATATCTCAGTAATCAAGGCAACGAGAGTGACAGCAGCCAGACTAGCCGAGCAGATACACAAGTACAACATTCTTTATTAGATCTCTGCCACTTTCCTTCTCTGGTTCCTTTGGAAAGGACCTGTCAGGACAGAGCTGTCACTCCTCACCTGATCATAAAGGTGCAAAGTCCCAATCCTTAAAGCCTTCCGTTCAGACTTGCACGGTTGTACAGGATCTTCTCCTGTACGGCATTTGATTACTTTGGTTTCACTGCACACTGTGATGCCCCGTACACACGTCCGAGAAACTCGACGGGCAAAACACATTGTTTTGCTCGTCGAGTTCCTTGTGAAGCCGCCGAGGATCTCGGCGAGCCAAGTTTCCTCATTGACTAACGAGGAAATAGAGAACATGTTCTCTATTTGGCCCGACGAGATCCTCGTCGGTTTCCTCAGCCAAAAATGTACACACGACCGGGTTTCTCGGCAGAATACGGCTCCAATCGAGTTTCTGGCTGAATTCTGCCGAGAAACTCGGTCGTGTGTACAGGGCCTGAGCTTTTTAGGGTGTGCATTAGAAGCTACAACAAGTCAGTCGGAATCCTGCCTAGGAATGCCCACTCATCCAGACTGACATCCACCCATCGAGGCATTGTGATTATTTCATAACTCCTCCCATGAGCAGCAGACACACAACCAATGGAAGAGGGGCACAGTTAAAGCCACGCCTCTCCTTGTCCACAGCGGTGGTTGACAGCGACTCTTTGTCTCTCTTGTGAAGGCTGTGTGCCTGGCTGCATGCAAAGTTGCAGTACAGATCGGGAGCAGCACATAGAGATGAGCATGAGCTCCTGGCGGCACAGAGATAATAGAAATAAGGCTGCACGGTCAGGGGACAATTCAACAAGGAACTCAAAAGAGGAAGTAAAAAAAAAATCTAATGCATGTAAGTTCTGCAATTTTTATCTGAATATAAATTTACTTTAATACCACTATAATAAATTAGGAATCTTATAAAGATAAGAAACATCCTATCACTTAAGCATTAAATTAAAGAACCATATACAATTTTTAAATCATTAAAATATAGCATGTAAAACAAAAAAATCTGAGGAAAACACTACTTTATGCTCTTATGTCAGCAATAAGCGTGCTATAGGCGCAGTTTAGAGAGCTGGCAAAAACTCTCAGTAACTTTTTTCTGACCACCAGCAAGTATAATCATTGTATGTAGCTATTCCTCTTACCCCGCTATCGGGTCCAGTGCAATCGCTTTCGGATTATGGAGATCAAGGTCCACCAAGGTGATGCACACAGTCCCATTGCGGCTACATGTAAAAATCCTGTCGTTCCCATGATCCACAAAGTAAAAGTTTCCAGTAATCCAGTCAATGACCATTTGCTGAACATCTGAAGAAGCAAACAAAAAAGACAATAATGAACGTAAACAAAGGAAGGCAAAATATTTAGACCAGATTTCTGAGCAAAACAAATTGCTTTTGCATTTTCTAAAGTTATATTTACAGAAGAATAGGTGATTTTGGCAAAAAAAAGATTTTTCTGTGAAATTACCGATTTTGCCTATGTCGACATTTTCGTAAAATTATTCTTACATTTTGGCATACAGGCTGCTTACCGAAAACTGCTTAAAAAAAAATCATGTGACTTTATTTTCAATCAAAGCCTCGTGATCAACGTTTTAAAGGTTCACAGGGAAAGAGCTAAAAATGAGTCATTGTGAAATCCAGAATACACTTTTTACAGAAGATGCAAGCTGTAACAGCCAAAATGTTTTGTGAGTTGGTAGGTCCCTGTTCATCAAGACTTGGGGCCAGATTCACGTAGATGAGCGGCGGCGTAACGTATCGTAGATACGTTACACCGCCGCAATTTTTCATCGCAAGTGCCTGATTCACCAAGCACTTGCGATGAAAACCTACGCCGGCGGCCTCCGGCGCAAGGCGGGCCAATTCAAATGGGCGTGTGCCATTTAAATTAGGCGCGCTCCCGCGCCGGACCTACCGCGCATGCTCCGTTTCAGAACTCCCGCCGTGCTTTGCGCGAAGTGACGTCATTTTTTCGAATGGCGACGCGCGTAGCGTAAATCCGTATTCCCGGACGGCTTACGCAAACGACGTTATTTTTAAAATTTCGACGCGGGAACGACGGCCATACTTTATACAGCAATACGATTGTTGTGTAAAGTTAAGGCACCAAAAAAAACGACTAACTTTGCGACGGGAAACTAGACTAGCGGCGACGTAGCGAACGGGAAAAACCGTAGTGGATCGCCGTAACTCCTAATTTGCATACCGATGCTGGTTTACGACGCAAACTCCCCCCAGCGGCGGCCGCGGTATTGAATCTTAAGATCCGACAGTGTAAAACAATTACACCTGTCGGATCTTAGGGCTATCTATGCGTAACTGATTCTATGAATCTGTCGCATAGATAGAACGCATAGATAGAACGCCGTCGTATCTGCTCTGTGAATCTGGCCCTTAGTATCGTGTTTCCCCGAAAATAAGCCCGGGTCGTATATTAATTATGCCAACAAAAGACACAGTAGGGCTTATTTTCGGGGGAAGGTCTTACCTAGTAATGTGCTGTCTTCTCTCCCCCTCTCCCTCCCCTAACTGAGTTAAAATGCTTGTACAATCCTATAATCCACTTTATTACAGTAGTATATAATGTACAATGTGTGCGTTTCTGTAATATAGTTGTGCCAAATGCATTTGTTATAACGCCGCTCTGCACTTCTGTTACCCGCCGGAGCTCTCTTCCCTGCAATTATATTACAGAAACACACACATTGTACATTATATACTACTGTAATATAGTGGATTATAGGATTTTACAAGCATTTTTAACTAGGGCTTATTTTCGGGGTAGGGCTTATATTGCAGCCCTCCTGGAAAATAACGCTAGGTTTTATTTTCTGGGTAGGTCTTATTTTTGGGGAAACATGGTAGGTAGAGGAGGTGATAGAGCTGAGATAATATTTAGAGCAGGGGTGCCCAACTTTATGACTTTCTGGGCCACATTGGAAGAAGAGGAATTATCTTGGGCCACACATAAAATACACAAAAAATAAGTATGGCTGAGGAACTAATAAAGTCGGGCAGATCACAAGTTAATGATCACTGATATAGATAATGTACTTATCTGAGTAATACAACTTCATTTTTTCTGTAATATAAAAGAAAATTGAGTTATATTTGACACTGTTCCATTGCTTTTGATGAACTGACGCATCAATATCTGGTTAGATGGATGGAGTAGAAATTTTCAATAAATTCTCAAGGTGCTCATCGGATATTTTGGTTCTAATTTTACCCTTTGTGTGCTTCATCCTTGAAAATACAGTAGTTGCTCACAAGTATAGGTGCTGCCGAAAACTGATGACATGAATAAGGCATGAATAAGAACTTGAAGAGAAGTGATGAGTGGTCAAAATTTCAGAGTTATCACCAAAACAGAAGGTGAAGATAAATTTTCCAATGACAACTATCTAAGAAACATTGGGCCAAATTCTCAAAAACATGTGTAAATTTAGGATTATCTAACTTATGTCATTTAAGTTACGGTGCCCTAAGTTGGTGTCGTAAGTACCGTATTCTCAGTGCATTTGCGCACAAAACTGCGCCATCCTTAACTTAAGTTTCAATGCGTAAGGCGTGGTTATGGCAAGTGGGAATGAAGTGGGCGTGCTTCACTGTAATGAGCCGTGACCCCATGCAAATGAAGTGCCGGCCGTACTGCGCATGCGCGCACGAATCTGGACCTCACTGCGCATGTGCAGAACTTTGGTCAGCGCAATCAGTGAGATAGGTAAAAGGCCAAGCGTACTTAGTTTGAAGATCGCCCTGTGTCTAAATAGCCCCAGTCAAACAGACTTCAATTGCAAAAGTATTTCCCTGTGTTCCCTTCCTAAAGCAAGTTGCTTCTGCTTTGAACGTTTGTCAGTGTTTGTTGGTAAGATTTGTTTGTGAGAAAAGTGTTTGTGGAGTTGGAGGGTATAGTTGGTGTTTGTTTTGGATAATTTGTTCTTTGTTTTGATTGTTTGCGTGTTTGTTTTTGATAAGTGTTTTTTTTTGGTTGTGTTTATATTTTTTGTTTTCCTTTTTTGCCTGTTTGTTTTCGAATTAATAGTAGCTGTCTGTATCTTTTTTATTTTTGCTTGTTTGTATTTTCTTTGTTGTGTGTGTGTATTGTTGTTTGTTTTTTGGGTGAGTTCCCTGTTGCTGGGTGTTGTCTGTCATGGCTCCCAAGCGCAGGAAGCTTAATTTTACCCTGGCAGAGAAGCATATACTTGCTCAGGGCGTCATTAAATTTGGGCGATTTCTCCATGGCCCTGAGAGCCACACCACCACCCCGGCCAGGAGGAAGGAGATCCTTCAAAAGATCACCGATCGGATCAATGCGGCGGGGGGGGGGGAGACCAGGACCATCGCTGGAGTTCAAAAAAAAATAAATGACTTGAGGAGCGTGTCCCGGAACAAGCTGGCAACGCTGCATGCCCATACCAGGGGCACTGGAGGAGGGGGACCCTGCCCAGTCAGGATGAGTGAGGAGGAATGGGCAGTGGCCCAGTGTTTCCACCCACAGCAGGTGGTGGGCCTGCCTGGCTTTGACAATGATCCTCTTATGAGGACAGGTAATTTTTTTGAATTTCTATCTGGTGATTAGCATGTGTGGGTGGGGGAAGGGAAGATGTGCCAAGTGTGTGGATCCAACAACCTGTGATTGTTTTGTGTCCTCCCCAGATGGCCAGGAGGTTGCAGCCCCATCAGCCCAGGAGGTGGCAGCCCCATCAGCCCAGGAGGTGGCAGCCCCATCAGCCCAGGAGGTGGCAGCCCCATCAGCCCAGGAGGTGGCAGCCCCATCAGCCCAGGAGGTTGCAGCCCCATCAGCCCAGGAGGTGGCTGGCCCATCAGGTCAGGAGGTTGCAGGCCCATCAGGTCAGGAGGTTGCAGGCCCATCAGGGCAGGCTGCTGCACCACCCCCAAGACAGGCTCATGCAGAGTCCCAAGAAGGGCAGGATTCGCCATGGGAGGGGAGTGCCCACAACTCCCCTAATTTGGATGTTGAGTGGGAGGAGGATGAGGGGGAGGAAGATGACAATATTCTGATTGGGCAGGAAATAATGATGGGCCAAGATATGACTTTTGAATCATCCCCTGAGGGAACCCCACAGGCGCCCAGCAGTCAGGCCACCATCATGGGTCGCCCCTTCCAACCCTCCTCCAACATGCAGCAGCACCCATGGCTCACTCCAACTCCTCCTCCAAGGCCACAAGCCTCAGGGGCAAGTAGGATGCCGACCCCTGAAAACAGGGGGGGGTTGGTGCGTCTGCCGGTCAGTCTGTTGAGGGACAATGTCCGGCAGACCCGCAGTCTGTCTGCAATACAAAAAACAATGACCAAGGTGGAGCGCAGCCTGGGTGCAATGAGGGAGTCACTGGGTGACGTGGCCACCAACTCCGTGGGGGTCATCACCTGTTTGTGGGACCTGAGGAACGCCACAACAGGTGTGGCCCAGGAGGTGACTGCCCTCACCCAGGCTGTGCAGGCCAATACCCGGGCTGTGCAGGCCAATACGGCTGACATTACTTCCTGTCTGACAAGGATAGCCGTTGCCTTGGAGGGAAGGCCAGCAGGAGGACAAACACCAGGGGAGGCTGCTTCCTCCCCTGTACAGTCCCCCCCCCTGAAAATACTCCCTCCCCTGCACAGTCCCCCCCCCTGAAAATACTCCCTCCCCTGCACAGTCCCCCCCCCCTGAAAATACTCCCTCCCCTGCACAGTCCCCCCCCCTGAAAATACTCCCTCCCCTGCACAGACCCCCCCCCCCGTGAAGATCCCCCAGTCGGCCGTGGCCGTCCCCGTGGCCGTGCCCATGCCCGTGGCCGTGGGCAGCCCAGAAGGAGCACTCGGCAACATCCTTAATTTGCAGGGGTACTTTTTTTTTTTTCTTTTTTTTTTTTTTTTACACTGTACTTATGATTTGGTTTATGTGTGTGAATGATGTGTGAATGTGGGGGGGGGTGGCATTCCTGAAAACATAAGGGTGTCACCCTCAGTTTTGGTGGAGTAGGGATCCCCAGGACCAGGGAGAAGTCATCCTAGGTTCCTGAATGGTGTATGAATGCACAGTGACATAATTGGAGCCGTGGCGGGGCGTTACTGCTCCCAAGTACCAAAGGGGGGGGGGGGTACTTGGATCTAATCCAATTCGATGTGCATGTGATGTGTCTGTGCTAGGGACCACAGTGACGTGCATTCATGCATTCTCATTGTGAGATAATTAATGTGCGTTTTGTAACAAAAAAAAAAACATTCTCATTGGCATATAAGTAATGTGCATTTATTTTGCAAAGTAAAGATTTAAAGGTCACATAATCTCTGTGATTTGTTCTGGGCAAAGCAAAAACAAAAATATAATTAGGATCCATTTACTGGGCAAAGGTGCCTTCAGACAGTTGTCTCCTGATTGCCTGGCCCTCAGCAGACCGGGTAGAGGGGTTTGGGGGGGGGGGATTGCCTGGGTGGGGGGTTAGGTCAGGACATATCTCCACATGCATGCCCCTTCTTAAAGCAAAATTGTGCAGTATGCAACATGCCCCAATAATTTGGCATACAAAGTCTGGGGAATACAATAGTGTACCCCCAGTCTTGTCAAGGCATCTGAATCTTGACTTTAGCAGGCCAAAAGTCCGCTCTACTATAGCCCGGGTCTGGATGTGCACCTCATTGAATTTTCGTTCTCCGGGTGTTTGGGGGTTCCTAAAGGGGGTCATCAGGTGGGGTCCCAAGGCATATCCTGAGTCACCTGTAAGGGAAAAGACAGGAGGATATTAGTCATGCATGTGCCCCTTGTGATGTCTGCATCATGGGGGGGGCATACCTGACACCAATGTCACTCACCAATCAGCCAGCTGTCTCCATAAACGTTCATCTCAAAGTCTCTGTAGATCTTGGTCTGCCTTAGGATGTAACTATCATGGCACGAGCCGGGAAACTTGGCACAAACGTGCCAGATGAGGCCATGGGCATCTACGATCACCTGGACATTGATCGAATGCCAGCCTTTCCTGTTTCTGAACAGGTGTTCAGTATCATGGGGGGGCTGTAGTGCCACATGGGTGCAGTCTATCGCCCCGATGGTCTTAGGAAAGCCAGCAATATTATAAAAGTCTGTCATTGCTTGCACACGCTGGTCCTCCTGGGTGGGCATGACAAACTGGTTGCTCATGCGCCACAGTATGGCAGGGACCACCTGATGTAGACATTTGCTCATGGTTGACTGCACCATCCCAGCCACACCTCCAGATGCTCGATGGAATGAGCCACTCGCTAAAAAATGGAGGGTTGCCATCACTTTTTCAAGAGGTGTCAGGGCATGGGAACGTAGGGTTGGGGCGATTAGATCCTCATGAAGGAGTTGGGTGATCTCCAGGATGGCCTCCCTATCAAAACGGTAGTTGCCAATCACCTCATAAGCTGGCATTTGCCAAATATCACGCCGTGGACGATAAACTCGCGCCTGTGCCCTCATCCTCCTCCTCTGTGCCCTCCTCCTCCTTTGTGCCTGTAAGGCAGCAAGTGCCGTCAAAATCATCGCTGGTCCTGGCATTTTTAAACAGAAACCTTCACAACTAGAGCTCTAACCTCTAGTCACTACCTTCAGCAAACCCTTCCACAGCATGTGTAAAATTAGAGCTGGTTTTATAATGTGGAAATTTAGTCAGAAAAACTAACAGGTGCGCACAGGGCGGAAAATACGGCACACACACTTAATTCTGAGAATCGCCCTAACTCCCTCATTTGCATCTTTGCCTATCAAAAACAGCGGCGAGCCTAGCGTAATTTGCGCCCGGGAATGCGCAGGTTTAACTAATTTAAGTACGGCTGAAAATACGGAAATCTTTGCTTAAGTCGTTTTGACGATCGTGCGCAAATATACGCGCCGTGTAAATTTAGAAAAATGGAGTTAAGTCTGCGTATCTCTTTTGAGAATTTGGCCCATTCTTCTTATTTTGTAGAGATGTCCTCCAGCTTCCTGTTATGTCTCCAGAACAGGAAGTGAAGGGAACTTCCTCCAAAAGACTTGAAAACATAAATGGCTTTCTGAAGGTACTACACAATGGTATTTGTTAGCATTGTGATAGAGAGTGAATCATCACAGGAGGCATTAATCTATAAGTGTTAAGTAGATCTTCACCCTCCAGTTCATCGTCCTTCCTCTCCACCCCTGTGCATGATTCAGGCTCTTTATGAAATTCTTCGGTCATGCCCCCCTATTCATGTAATTTGCCTAGGCGAATGATGTGCATTGTCCTCTCTTTGACCCCTGGGTTATACATGTCACACATCCCAGGAGGCAAAGCATTTCATTAAGTAAAAGAGGAAGAGACGGCCCTAGTGGGGCATCACCGAGAGCCGTGCCAGTTGAACCTGAGACACCTGGCAGGCTCTCAATGACATCACGCAAAATATGGCACCACGGAACCAAGCGCTGTCAGAAGAGAGAAGGATCCTTACTGGACAGCACTTGATCCATTGGGGTGGTGAGCATCTAAACTGTGCCCAACTTACCACCACGCAAGTAGGGGGCCTAAAAAAAGATGTGGTTTATATTCCTAACTAAAAAAAGTCCCTTTATTGCACTCAGCCTCCTCCAAATTCCCAAATTCCGTTTTTGTTGCTGCTTTGATCTGACTTCCTGTTAGAGGGCGACTGAGTTCACTCTCGGGGTCCCACTGTATGTAGACACATAGTAACCCTTCTCTTTATTGGTCTTGAAATGAATTAGGAAGTGTGGCCTTTGGGATTTGTATAGCGAATAGAGCAGTGCACTTGACTGCACTTGCACTGCTCGTTTCAAGTGGTGGTGGTGGGGGGGGGGGGGGGGGGTGGTTCAGGAGCAGACATTGGCAGACATTCCAAGGAGGCAGTGAGAAACTATTTAATGAAAAATAGATTACAGAGCCATTAACTAGCGGATGTGTATGGATTATTTTTGGAGAATATGGAGAATAAACATATATTTTATAAATGTGTCCTCTTGCCCCAATTCCCCCTCCCAAAACGTCTTTGACTCTGTGAGAGTTTCCTTGTGGGGCCCTCTACAGCCTCTATTCTCAAAAAATCCTCATTTATTCCTATAGATGGGCCATCCATTGATGAAACCAAGAACAGATCAATAGTGCTGGGCCAAGAGAGTTGGTGGAATGATGCTCCCTGCCATTCAACCCAGAAGACTGAGGACATCTAATGGTGGGAAACAAGTACTGCAGGAAACAACTGGATTCATAGTGAGCACTGTAGCAAAAGCTGTTTTTTTATCTTTGAGTTGGCTATTTATTTTTTGGATTTCTTCTTTAAACTCAAACTGTTTTGGTTCCTAGTTGCTTCTTCTGTTTTAGCTTGTTTTCGTGAACATCCTCTCTACTGGCATTCAACATCAGCCAAAGACAATTACAATATAAAATCCTGTTTCAAACCGACCTCCGGGTTCCCAGCTTGCAGTGTATAGATGCCATTTTTTTTTCCTATTTTAGATTTTTACATGTGTAGATGGCTTTTTCCATGCCAGGACCAATGCAAAACACGAAGGCAAACAAAAGGCAACCATTATGAGCCTAATTTCTATGTAAGTGAATTCCTAGCCCGTTGCCAAACGATTATAAAATTATAATGGCGTCCCTCAAGCCTGGCATCTGAACCGCACAATAAAACAAGATTTATGGAGGTACACAATGATTACAATCTTTTCTAAACGTGCCTCGTAAATCTGTTATTATAAATCAAAAAAAATAAATATAAAAATTTCTTCCTGAAAGCAGCAAGAAGGCTTTTCACTGTTGATCTTAAGCTAAAAAAACGTAATGTGTTATTAGTAAGGAAATCATCAAATATATACAGCCAAATGAGACGCGCTGTTGAGGATAATGCGACACGACCACTTAATCCTGCTAGACTTTACCAATTCTAATTGCGCATCCCCAGGGAAATAACTCTGTAGCCTCTCCACCCTTTTATCAGAATACAAACCCTTACTGCGCCAACCATCACCAACTTCAGCCTCCGAGTAGAATTACTGCCACTGACAATATTGACAATGCTTTTATTTTTTATTTTATTTTTCAAAGTAAAAACTAATAAAGTATGCTAACATTTTATCTGAACAATTTAATTGAACATGTTTGAAGATTAATTTTAGCAGTTTTCCAAGACAAGGCTTCTATTCGTATGCTATTCGCAAGGATGCAATGGGTGGTGCTATCACCTTGCAGCATCAAGCCGCGTACACACGACCGTTTTTCATGTCATGGAAAAAAAACTATGTTTTTCTCAACGTGATTCCTCTCAAGCCTGCCTTACATACACTCGATCGTGATAAAAAATGCTCAAGCATAGCTCGCTAACGTACAACACGTATGACAACACTATAAAGGGGAAATTCCATTCGAATGGCGCCACTGTTTGGGCTGATTATGCTAATTTTCCGGCTCATAACTTGCTTCTGAGCATGCGTGGATTTTTGACTGATGGACTTCCACACAGACAATCGTTTTTTTCTATTGTTTTTTTATCCATAGGAAAAATTTAAAACATGTTCTGTTTTTTTTCACCGATGGGGCCCACACACGATCATTTTGTCCGATGAAAACAGTCTGTTTTCATTGGACAAACCGATCGTGTGTACAGGGCTTTAAGGTTTGACCTCATATTACATTGTTTTAGTAAATCTGAAGACAAATATCTGCAGAAAATCTAATAGTGTGAATGGGGTCTAAGTCCGTAGGATTCAATATTGAGTTGGTCCATAACAGCTTCAACTCTTCTGGGACGGCTGTCCACAAGGTTTAGGAGTGTGTCTATGGGAATGTTTGACTGTTCTTCCAAAATGCGCATTTATGAGGTCAGGCACTGATGTTGGAAGAGAAAGACTGGTTCACCATCTCCGCTCTAATTCATCCCAAATGTGTTCTATCAGGTTGAGATCAGGACTCTGTGTAGGCCAGTCAAGTTCCTCCACCTCAAACTCGCTCATCTATGTCTTAATGGATCTTGCTTTGTGCACTGGTCCAAATTCTTTGGTGGAGGGGGGATTAAAGTGTGGGGTTGTTTTTTCAGGGTTGGGTTTGGCCCCTTAGTTCCAGCAAAGGAAACTCTTAAGGCGTCAGCATAACAAGACATTTTGAACAATTTCATGCTCCCAACTTTGTGGGAAAAGTTTGGGGATGGCCCCTTCCTGTTCCAACCTGACAGCACACCAGTGTACAAAGCAAGTTTTTTTTTTCAAAAATGTAGCTCTTTGTTTATAGCACAAAAAATAAAAACCTCAGAGGTGATCAAATACAACCAAAAGAAAGCTCTATTTGTGGGAAAAAAAGGACGTCAATTTTGATTGGGTACAGCATTGCATGACCGCGCAATTGTCAGTTAAAGTGACGCAGTGCTGTATTGCAAAAAATGGCCTGGTCATGAATGGGGCAAATCCTCCCGGGGCTGAAGTGGTTAATAAAGTTGAGCTTTGAGACAGGAGTGACTTCTATACACAATTCCTATATAATCAATAGAAAACAATCAATCTACTTACTGTGTAGGTGCTGAGATATGTACATTGTTCTCCCTTCTGTGAAAGTCCATGTCTTTGTTATCTTGTGGCATTTCAGTTGGTATGAAGACTTCCTGGATTCAATCCAGCAGACGGTGTTCTCATCATACAGAAAATCCAGCGTTTGAATTCCATTTGCATTCATAGGGCTCCTGGTGGGCGCTTTGCCCCCACTAAGATCCAGCACTTCTATTGTTTCAGAGTTTGCAATCAAAAGAACTGAAGGCCTGTCAGCGGGCTCTAGAATTAAACATAATGCAATCATAAGTATTAATTTGAGTGCAATGTCAATCTGCATATCACATAGCAAAGGAAGGCAAGAATGAGCAGAGACTATTGCTGCTGGAGCTTAAAGCTGAACTTCAAGCGGATATAAAAGACACATTAATTCAACTCTGTATTCATTAATAAATCATTAAATGTGTTTTTTTTTTTACTTCAAGCTAGATAAGAATTTGAATTTGACATAGTTTCATTCTGTTGCAATTACTAATGCTTGAGCACAATAGGCCAAATAGGCTGAAAATCATAAAAAAAAGAAAAACAAACCCAGATTTGAACACCACTGAAGTCAATGGGCCGGATCCAGATAGAATGGTCAATCTGTCCGGCCGGCGTAACGTATCTTAGATACGTTACGCCGCTGTAACTTTGGGCGCAAGTTCTGTATTCAGAAAGAACTTGCGCCCTTAGTTACGGCGGCGTAATGTATGTGTTGCGGCGTAAGGCCGCCTAATTCAAATGGGGATGTTGGGGGCGTGATGTATTTAAATTTTACTTGACTCTGCGTTTTTGATGGGTTTTTTTGAACGGTGCATGCGCCATCCGTAAAATATCCCAATGTGCATTGCGGCAAAGTACGCCGCAAGGACGTATTGGATTCGACGTGAACGTAAATGACGTCGAGCCCTATTCGCGAACGACTTACGCAAACAACGTAAAATTTTCAAAATTCGATGGCGGAACGACGGCCATACTTAACATAGGATACGCCGAACATACCCCTCATATAGCAGGGGTAACTTTACACCGGAAAAAGCCGAACGCAAACGACATAAAAAAAGCGCCGGGCAGTCGTTCGTTTCTGAATCGGCGTAAATAGTAATTTGCATATTCCTCGCGTAACTATACGGAAGCGCCACCTAGCGGCCAGCGGGATTATGCAGCCTAAGATACGACGGTGTAAGACACTTACACCAGTCGGATTAGGGATATCTATGCGTAACTGATTCTCTGAATCAGGCACATAGATACGATGGCCGGCACTCAGAGATACGACGGCATATCAGGAGATACGCCATTGTATCTCCTATCTGAATCCGGCCCAATATCTAAAAAGCCAAAAAGACTTCTGCACTGGTGAATGTGGTGAATGTGGTGGATGTAAAGGCCCATACACACGATCTGACTTTTCGTCAACAACGGTCCGACGGACGTGTTTTATCAGACAATCCGACCGTCTGTATGCTCCATCGGACAATTGTTGTTGCTTTTTCAATGGACAAATGTTCACTGTGAATGCGCTCAAGCTTTTCAACAACAAATGTTCGATGGAGGATAATCTGATTGTATGTACACAAGTCCATCGGACTAAAGTCCAAAGTACAAATACACAATGCTAAACATCAGCCAACAAAAGCAGAAGTTGTCCAAAGGGTGGCGGTAAAGAGCTGAAAAACAATGTGATTTGGTGAAAGTTGGCTGAAAATGTTCTGCCGTGTGTATGCAAAACAAGTTCATGGCCAACGCCCATTCGGACAAAAAGTCTAAAAGTCTTTTAGTAAGTAGCTCAGGGACAGGACTCAGGAGGGCACACACATGAAATTGACTTTTGAAGCACACGAGGCTCTGGCTTCTCCACTCAGCTCCCTTGCACCATGATATCACACAACACACTCTGGCATCGTCTCTGTCAGACCCGCTCCTCGCCAGCACTACCCAAACACACTGTAGCAGACACTTGGAATGATCTCACACCCATAATTTTTACTGATAACCTTTCCCTGTGACTGGCATTTACTGGCAGGAGAAAAGTGCCCATTTTTTACTGGCCGCCAGTAAAATCACTGATAATTGGCAACACTATGGGAGCCATGGATTGTGGCTTTGGCCGCAGTTCCTTCTGTTGTATGTTATGAGCCTAACACTTTGCATAGCTCCCAACTGTCCCTGATTTCGAGGGACTGTCCCTGATTTCGAGGGACTGTCCTTGATTTGGAGCAATGCCCCTCTGTCCCTCATTCCTCCTCATCTGTCCCTCATTTTGGTCTGATCTATATAGTTGTAAATAAAATGCACTTTCTTATCTATCAAAAAGTATTTTCCATTTATAAACCTTTCATCGGATTTCTAAATTGCTGCATTTGTACGTTCCATAAGCCAATATAAAGAAATAGTAGTAGTAAAAAAAATTGTGGGTTTAACCAATCTTGATTTTTTTTGGACAATTCTCCTAAAAGGGGGCGTGGCAAGGGTGTGTGTCCTATGTCTGCATACTTTTGTTGATAGGTGTGCCTCATTCCCATCTCAGAAAGGTGGGAGGTATGACTTTGTGAGTCTATGGTGTGCTTCTTTTATTTTAATAAATTATGCCATAGATTAGTGTTTCTAAACTCCAGTTCTTGAGGCGCCCCAACAGGTCATGTTTTCAGGCTTTCCATTATTTGCACAGGTGATTTGATCAGTTTCACTGCCTTAGTAATTACCACAGCCGTTTCATCTAAGGGAAATCCTAAAAACATGACCTGTTGGGGCACCCTGAGAACTGGAGTTGAGAAACACTGCCATAGATGATACACTAGGCTGTTGTGCCTTTTTTTGCCTTTTGTATACCATTGAAATCAATGGTGATGGAATTCAGGTGGACTGTACATGTTACACAGCCCATGTTCACACTGAACTGTGGGAATGTCAAATCGCATGTCAAATCGTACCAATGTGAACCAGGGCTAAATGACAGATTTCTGGCTATGGTAATACTGCCAGGAATCCCGGGTCATGTCATTGGGCACAATTGGTCAGTAACATTAACCGGGATTCCTTGCAGTAAATATGAATTAGCCTGTAAATGTATTCTTCAAGCAGTACTTTGACTTGGTATCAGACAGTTGTAATTAGTATTGCTCGCACACATCCACAATTGATTCATAAAAAAACAGCCTAAAATCACAAACCAAATTTTACACCATTGAAGTCAATAGTTAGGGAATTCAGGTGGACACTGATGTCTCTAAATAACAGACGTCTGGCTACTGTATTAATCACGGGTGATGTCGTTAGACAAATGTGGTCAATTCCTGGGATTCCTGGCAGTAAATATTAATTAATCTGCCATTTAGCCCTCGTTCACAATGATGCTACTTTGAAATTGTGCCCACTTCACTTGAAGTAGTGCGATTTCAAAGTAGCAAGGTCAGCAAGATATAAGTGAAAGCTTGGGGGAAGCTGTTTGCTTTCAGACTCTCTCACTGACTAAAAACACATAGGGATGGGGAATAAGCACTTTCTTGACTTATTCAGCCGTTCAGGGCTTTTTTTTTTTTTTTAAATAACACAGCTAAGAATTGAGAGTTAATCCCTGAAAATTAGCCTAGAGCTCTTCTTTTTGCTTGGAAACATAAATATGAAGTACAATACCCCCTATACACTCTTTTCCAAATTTGTAATAGGGATGAGGTGGCTTTGCAAGAATAGATGAGTGAGCAACAAGAAAGATTGAAATAGAACCAGTGTCAGGACAAGGTCCTCCAAAATCTAATGCTGTGTACACGACTGTTTTTAATGTCGATGTGATTCTTGTCAAGCCTGCCTTACATACACACGATCGTGAAAAAAAATGCTCGAGCAAAGCGCGGTGACATACAACACGTACGACGGTACTATAAAGGGGAAGTTCCATTTGAATGGCGCCACCCTTTGGGCTGCTTTTGCTGATTTCGTGTTGGTTAAAGTTTGGTGAGAGACGATTTGCGCTTTTCTGTCTTCGTGCTTTAGAGTCTGTTACAGCGTGACGAATGTGCATCTCCATTACAAATGCTAGTTTTACCAGAACGAGCGCTCCCGTCTCATAACTTGCTTCTGAGAATGCACTTTTTTTTCCCGTCGTTAAAGCCCACACACAACCGTTTTTCACGACGTGACAAACGACGACGTGAAACACCACACAAAAAATTAGCGCACGTTCTAAATTTTTAATGCCCATTTTTCACGTCATGAAAAATGCTCTGGAGCCTACACACGGTCGTTTTTTAATGACCAATTGAAAAAATTGAATTTTTCACGTCATGAAAAACGGTCATGTGTATGCGGCATAAGAGGTAGATGCCAGGATACGCTCTTCCAAAATAATTGTATCACCCATGATTTGGCATTCTATATACAGAGCAGTTTATTGTGAGTTGTAACTACAGGGGTTTGGAATAACAAGATAGCTGTAAGAAGGGCCAATGATGTAAGCCATATTACCCCAGTCCATTAGGAGAATTTGTTCCTATTTTGCATTAGAGTAATCATTGAGCTATTTCTGAATATCTTTTTTCATGGATGGATTGTTTGAGCATTCTATTATGAAGATCTATGTAAAATGGCTGATCATAATTTTGTGCTCACTAAATATAAATAGAGAACAAAACCAATTCAATTGCTAATATCATCTCCATTACAACCCAGAGACAGCTGTTAAAAGGAGTAAAAATCGGAAATTCTTAACTACATACTTTTTCCACGTCAGTGACTGAATTACATAAAAGAGATAAATGGCTGCCCCATTTTCATATGCGTTGCTGTTATTTTCAACCTATTGATTTTGAATGGGATGATTAACATAACCCAACATGCGCCAACACACTATAACACGACATAGTTTGTCTATGAGACAGGGAGTGAAGGGAAATCTCTGCAATGAGACATAGGTGGCAAAAAAAAAAAAAAATGGGATGATTAACATAACCCAACATGCGCCAACACACTATAACACGACATAGTTTGTCTATGAGACAGGGAGTGAAGGGAAATCTCTGCAATGAGACATAGGTGGCAAAAAAAAAAAAAATTCTGACAGGGTTATAACCTTTCCTTGCTCTATCCAAAATGACAAAAAATAGTTTGGCCTATAGTTCTACTTTAGGACAGATACAGTTGCGGCTGTCCCCCCCCCCCCACTCTATCCTCATTGGCTCACTGCCTGTGATTTACAGCAGTGGGAGCCGACAGGCTCCCACTGCTGTCTCAGCCAATAAGAAGGGAGAGTCCTGGGACACCGGGACAGTCAAGGCTTTTGTGAACATGGATCTGAAGGAGCTCAGGTAAGTATTAGGGGGGCTGGGGGTGGTCGCTGCACGCAGAAGGTTTTTGTGGCCTTCAGCCTTTAGAACCACTTTGAATAATTAAACTGATGGGCACTGATAGGCAACACTTATGGGGACTGAAAGGCTGCACTGATGGGTACTAATGGGTAGCACTGACAGGTGGCACTGATGGGCAGTGATAGGTGGCACTGTAGGGCACTGATGGACACTGATAGGCAGCACTGATGGGCACTGATGGCTGGCACTGATAGATTGCACTGATAACCATCACTGATGGCACTGGCAGGCATTGTTAATGGGCACTGATTGGCAGCTGCCTGGGGACTGATTGGCAAATCCCTGGTGGTCTAGGGTGGCATACCTGGTGGAAGTCCTTTATGGCAATCCCTGGTGGTCCTGGCAGCATCCCTGGTGGCCCTGGGTGTGCATTCTGTCAGGAGAGCCACCAATCGGCTCTCCTCTACGCGCGTCTGTCAGGCGTGAGTGAGGAAAAGCCGATAAACAGCTCTTCCAGTTTACATCGTGATCAGCCATGATTGGACATGACTGATCATGTGGTAAAGAGCCTCCATCAGAGGCTCTTTACCAAGATCAGTGATGCAGTGTGTCAGACTGAAATGTCGCACCACCGATCGCTGTGCTGGGCACCCCCTAGGGCGCAATCGTGGATTATCCTGCTGGACATCATATGACGCCCAGTCAGGATAACTAAACCACTGTCCGGCCGTCATTTTGCTAGAGGCTGGGCGGGAAGTAGTTAAAGTGGAAGAAAAGTCTAAGGCCTTGTACACATGAGGAGACATGTCTGATGAAAACGGTCCGCGGACCGCTTTCATCGGACATGTCTGCTGGGAGCTTTTGGTCTGATGTGTGTACACACCATCAGACCAAAATCCCTGCGGACAGAGAACGCGGTGATGTAGAAGACACCGACGTTCTCTAACATGGAGGTTCAATGCTTCCACGCATGCGTCTAATCAATTCGACACATGCGCGGGATTTCGGGCCGCTGGTTATACGTCATACGCCAGCGGACATGTCCGATGAGTCGTGCTAACCATCGGACATGTCTGATGGACAGGTTTCCAGCGGCCAAGTTTCTTAGCATGCTAAGAAACTTTTGTCCGCTGGAAACCTGTCCGCTAGGCCAGGAAACCTGTCCGCTAGGCCATACACACGGTCGGACATGTACGCGGAAACTGGTCGTGTGTACGGGGCCTTACACTATTCTTAGAAATGCCCCCCTGCTACCTGCAGTACTTAAAGTGGAGTTCCACCCATAAATATAACATTACATCAGTAGTTTTAAAAAAATTTCATTAGTCCTTTACGATTTTTTTTTTTTTTTTTTAGATGCCTTCAAAGTGTTGTTGCTAGGCAGAATAGTTAATCTTCCCACTTCCTGCACCTAGGTGCTTAATGCTTCCTAACCTACACCGCACAGACTCCTGGGAATGTCGTGGGTGTAACTTTCCAGGAGTCTGTGCACTCCCCAGTCTCAAAGAATCATGTGACTTGGACAGCACAGGTGCTGAAACCTGATCTGACACTGCTTGTGCAGCACTGAGCATGTGCAAGGCTGAAATCCAGGAAGTCATACAGTCTGGCTTCATGATGCCCACACTTAAGATGGCCCCAGTCAATTTCTATTTTATAAAGTGTCTAAATGCTGTAACAACCTAACATAACGGACCTTAGATTACAGACTAACTTTACTAGAATACATTAAGCTTGTGTATGACAGGGGTATTTATATTTAAAAAGTGAAATTGTGTCCGGAACTCCGCTTTAACCAGTATAAAAATCGGTGTATTTACCTATTTTTCATCCACCCTGGTCCACAGCAGCAGCTCCCCGGTGTCAGTGCTGCTGCAGGGGGGAGCGTCAACAATAGCTAGGCCATAGGAGCCTATGGGTGACGTCACAGTTCCTAGAATTCCTAGCCATTGTTAAGCCAGAGCTGCAGGATCCTGTGACCAGACTGGAGTGGAATAAAAATAAACAAGCATACAAATCTTTTTTAAACGGGTTAGGCAGGATAGGTGGGAGGAGGGTTTAAGGCACACTTTTAAGAATAGTTAGAGTTTTCTTCAACTTCAATGCTACATTTTCAACGGAACCCATTCAAGAAAAAAATATATCCTGACCATTGCTGACCCGTTTTAAGGGTGCTGATGCTGTCTCTCGTACCCTTCCTTTATTTATTCCTTTATTCCTTTTTTTATAGCAGCCAATGACATCTAATTTTTAAACATGTTTTAGGTTAGTCATTTATCAAGTTTTAAACTAAGAATGACAACCCTGCACCCTATTCTTTCATAAACAAGATAGCAATAGCGGGCCAGATTCACAAAAGAGATACGACGGCGTATCTCCTGATACGCCGTCGTATCTCTGTGATCCGCCCGTCCTAACTATGCGGCTGATTCATGGAATCAGTTACGCATAGATAGCCCTAAGATCCGACAGGTGTAATTGACTTACACCGTCGGATCTTAGGATGCAATTCTAGGCCGGCCGCTAGGTGGCGAGGCCATTGCGGTGGGTGTAGAATATGCAAATGACTAGTTACGGCGATTCACGAACGTCCGCGATGCCCGTCGATCTAAATTTACGCCGTTTCCGTAGCGATACGCATCGTAAAAGTTGGGGCTGCCTCCTAGGTGGTCTAAGCAATGTTGAGTATGGCCGTCAATCCCGCGTCGAAATTTAAAAAATCACGTCATTTGCGTAAGTCATCCGTGAATGGCTCTGGACGCCATTTACGTTAACGTCAAACCAATGACGTCCGTGCGACGTCATTTAGCGCAATGCACGTCGGGTAATTTTCCCGACGGAGCATGCGCAGTACATTCGACGCGGGAACGCGCCTAATTTAAATGGTGCCCGCCCCATTTCAATTAGGCGGGCTTGCGCAGAGTGGATTTACGTTACACCTCTGCAAGTTTACAGGTAAGAGCTTTGTGAATCAGGCACTTACGCTGTAAACCTGCGGCGGTGTAACGTAAATCAGATATGTTACGCTGCCGCGGAGCAATGTAAATGTACCTGAATCTGGCCCTATATATCTTTCTGATGACAGGTCCTCTTTATATTAGTTATCTATTCCATTAATTAGAAAGTTGTTACGCCTCTAAAGGATGTTACAGGTATACCTAGAAAATTATCTTTATCCTAAATCTGGCTTTCCTATCTACTACAGCACAAGGCTCTGAATTTACTAGCTAGTAACTAACCTTGCCAAGAACTTAATCTGTATGTATTTCGTCCAGGCACTGGAGGGGACTTTGAACTATTTCAAGGTAGCAGCACTTTTAAAAGCCTCTGTTGTCTTGTGTGCATTTGGTGCCAGGGGAGACATCTTTTATACTTTCCTTGTGGCTGTTAGGTCAAAGAAATGCTCAGAGGTTCAGAGACTCCAAAGGTTTGAGGGATATAATCGATTCGGAACACTTAGAGGAATTTGTTTGTTTTATGGCTGTTTGTTTTAAGCAGATCTACAGCACAGCGGCAGAACAGGCTGTGCCGGTATGTGGCCTGTAATTCCACTATGGAGCACGGTCGCAACCTTTGACTTCTGATTTAAATTTATCTACAGTCATTTTATGTTCGGAATATTAGCAAGAGCTTTCCAGCTTATAGACATATTTAAAGTGGACCTAAACTCAAAAAGTGGAGATTTGCTATGTTATAGGTGACACCTAGAAATGCTAATTGTACCTAAGTAGTACCCAGAAAAAAATGACCGTTTGTCTTAAAGTGGAAGTAAGCACTTTTTTTTAATCTTGTACGTACAGGTAAGCCTATAATAAGGTAGGTACAGTGAATATCTACTAAACCTGCATTGTGGTGCAGCTGGTCCTGCATGTACTCTGAAGAGATGGCTTCAGAGCTCCATTCCATGGTCCGTGACTCTTGAGACGTCATTGCAGCGCAGCCAGTCAGATGGTCTGAGGACGTAAACCCTTAAGGAAGATCAGGTTTAGATGGAAGCACCTTTAGCAGTAACAGCGTGCCACTGGAGGGCTTTGTTGTAAGGTAAGTATTTCATAATGTGCTAGTATGCAATCGCATAAAGGGCCATTGTCTTACAGTGTTAAACACAAAATGGGGTTTACTACCGCTTTAAATTACTCCTGAAAAATAGTAGTGCACTCCTTGTTCCCAGCCAGGCATGCCTGTTCTTTAGCCTCATAACTGTACAGTATACAGTATCTGCAGTGTGAGATCATCTAAAGTATTAATGTCTCTGACTACTACAGCCCTGGCCAAAATTTTGAGAATGACACAAAAATAAACTTTCACAATGTCTGCTGCCACAGTTTTTATGATGGCAATTTGCATATACTCCAGAATGTTATGAAGAGTGATCAGAAAAATGTTAAATAATTGCAAAGTCCCTCTTTAATCCCTGAACTTAATCCCCAAAAAAATAACATTCCCATTGCATTTCAGCCTTGCCACAAAACCCTGCTACAAAAGGACCAGCTGACATCATGTCAGTGATTCTCTCGTTAACACAGGTGTCAGTGCTGACAAGAACAAGGCTGGAAATCACTCTGTAATGCTGATTGAGTTAGAATAACAGACTGGAAGTTTCAAAAGAGGGAGGTGCTTGAAATCATTGTTTTTCCCCTGCTAACCAGGTCTTCCTGCAAGAAAACGCATGCAGTCATCATTTCTTTGCACAAAAAGAGATTCACAGGCTAGGATATTGCTACTACTAAGATTGCACCTAAATCAACTATTTATTGGACCATCAAGAACTTCAAGGAGAGAGGTTCAATCCTTGTGAATGAGGCTTCGGGGTGCTCCTACAGTTGATTCAGCTGCAGGATCGGGGCCCCGCCAGTACAGAACTTGCTCAGGATTTAGGAATGGCAGCGGGCAGGTATGAGTGCATCTGTACACACAGTGAGGAAAATACTGTTGTAGGATGGCCTGGTGTCACAAAGGGCAGGAAAAAAGCCACTTCTCTCCAGGAAAAACATCAGGGACAGACTGATATTCTGCAAAAGGTACAGGGATTGGACTGTTGAGGACTGGGGTAAAGTCATTTTCTCTGATTTCTCTGTAAGTTATTTAGCTGCACTATCCCGGCTGGTTGAAGGTAAATTAAATTCTCTAATATGCAATGACCGATAGCACTTGACTCCACCCTCTCCACCCCTTCACTATTGGTCTGTGAAGCCACAAATCACATTGATTGACCAACTGTGAGGCATTGGAGGTAGGAGGAGGAAGAGAAAAAGTACCAACTTCCTAGCTAAATTTAGTATTTCTGTATGAGAAGGCCTGGAGTTTTAGGACTCATGGGGTGTTCTGAAAGATAGATAAGTTGCAAACACTGTATATCCTCACCAGTGTTTATTGACACTCTAAAATGGAAACTGTGGGTACAGATTGTTCTTAAAGGCAAACTTTTCACGTTTTGAATGGTGAGGGGTCAGAACCACTGCCAGGTTTTTAATGTTGTATGTGTCCTCCATCAGGGAGATTAATTCTCTCTAAGGCCCCGTACACACGACCAAACATGTATGCTGAAACTGGTCCGCGGACCAGTTTCAGCATACATGTTCGGGCGTGTGTAGGCGCGAGGGGGCAGAATTTCAGCAAACATTTGCCCGCCGGGCCTTTTCCCAGCGGACAAATATTCCTGGACTTGTTTTAAAACCATCCGCTGGAATCCTGCCTGCTCGGACATGTACGGTCGTCAGTACAGACCTACCGTACATGTCCGAGCGCCCGCCGTCCCTCGCATGCGTCGAATAACTTCGACGCATGCGTGGAAGCATTTAAAAGGCAGGCCTGCCCACTTCGCCGCGTCATCATCGCGGCGACGGTGCGGACACACCCCGCGTATTGTTTACGCGCGGACTTCTGTACGATGGTTAGTACAGCCATCGTACAGAAGTCCCCGGGCAGACATATACGGTGAAAACGGTCCGACGGACCGGTTTCATCGTACATGTTTGCCCGTGTGTACCCGGCCTAAGTGTCCTGATTGCTAATGTCACTGAGAATGAAAGTTGGGGTAAATCCCAAATTATGAGTTACCACCAGAACAGGAAAAGTTTGGAAATCTTCCAGCTGGAACACTTGGTTCCATGACTAAGAGGGGAGTTTTCTTCAAATTGAAATTTACACTTTTTGCTAAGTCTACAGGACAGAAAGTAAGGGAAAAACAACTGACAGTAGTGTTAACCCTCCCTTATTGTGGTCACATGGTGCACTGGGTCCTGAGTCTTCTATTTCCTTTCCATGCAAAAGAGGAAGGTCCTTCTCTGGGTGTCCACATCCCTTCCTGGGATGTAAATACACTCCATATTGAACGTTCAGGGGCAGGACGTCAAAGACTGCAGTGGATGATGTCAAGGAAGAGACAGCTGGTCCACAACCCCAATGGATTGGCCAGTCATAACTCCTGGAAGAAGTAGGGCAAGGGAAATGGATGACAGCCTTATGCCATGTACACACGTTCGGACATTCCGGCAACAAAACTGTGGATTTTTTTCCGACGGAATATTAGCCCAAACTTGTCTTGCATACACACAGTTACACAAATGTTATCAGAAATTCCGAACGTCAAGAACGCGGTCACATACAACACTACAATGAGCCGAGAAAAATTAAGTTCAATGATTCTGAAAATGTGTAGGATTTTTGTGCATCGGAATTGCATACAGACGATCAGAATTTACGTCAAGAACTTTTGTTGTCGGATAAATTGAGAAACAGCTCTCAAACATTTGTTGTCGGAAATTCCGACAGCAAATGTCTGATGAAGCCTACACACAGTAGGAATATCCGACCAAAAGCTCACATCGAACATTTGTTGTCGGAAATTCCGAACGTGTGTATGCGGCATTAGGTGAGTATAAAAAATGCTCATAAAACTGCTACATGGATGACAGGGGAGTGAGAGGTAGGATTGTGAGAGGGATCAGCTTTGTCTGGAGATGGACTTTGGGAGTTCAGTGTTTAAATTTCATTCTGTTCATGTAAAACAGCTAAAATCTGCCAGATTTCAGAAGTAAAGAAATCATGTTGTCCGTTTTTTAGCACTTACCCCTAGAATTTGAGATGAAATCATAAAAGAGGATTTGCATTTAAAACGGTGTCACTTTTGATAAGAGTTGAAGCTATGAATATATAATTGTCTAATTTGCATAATTACAAGCAAGGCTATTTTTATTACATCACAAAAACCTGGCAATATTGCAGCTATAAAGGTTAATCTCCTTTTTGAAGCTGCCATGGTTTGAGAAGACATCCAACATGCCTGTCTGTATCTCTAGGGGGACCTGTTTACCGGGATTGGCAAAGTAACTGTTTTCCTGATGCTGTTCTTTGTCATACTTCACTGCAAAATTTCACACTTTTCATTTAAGTTTATAGACGTTTGGTGTTGAAAATTGCAATGTTGAAGTGTATTGAAAAATTGTGGAATAAAATGAAACATATCACAAACAAAATCCTACAATAAACTATTATAAATTGTGGTCAAAACTATTTACTTATGTACTTACACTACATTACTATGTACTTACATTTACTTATGTACTTACACTACATTACTAAAAGTATTGGCATGTTGGATGTCTTCTCAAACCATGGCAGCTTCAAAAAGGGTTCAATATTGAGTTGGCCCACCCTTTGCAACTATAACAGCTTCAACTTTTCTGAGAAGGCTGTCCACAAGGTTTAGGAGGGTGTCTATGGGAATGTTTTACTATTCTTCCAGAAGAGCATTTGTGAGGTCAGGATCTGTTGTTGACCTGGATTGCAGTCTCCGCTTAAATTCACCCCAAAGGTGTTCTATCAGCTTGAGATCAGGACTCTGTACAGGCCAGTCAAGTTTCTCCACCCACTTTCCATCCACTTTCTTATCCATGTCTTTATGGACCTTGTGGGGTTGTTTTTCAGGGGTTGGGCTTGGCCCCTTAGTTCCAGTAAACGTAACTCTTAGGCCCCGTACACAGGGTCGGTTTGGTCTGATGAGAATGAACCAAAGTTCATTTTCATCGGACCAAACTGACCGTGTGTATAGGCTATCGGTCTGGTTTCCTTCGGTCCAAAATTTCTAAACATGCTTCAAAACCGAACCGATGGACCGCTGCCCCATCGGACCAAACCGATGGTTAGTACAGAAAAGCATCGGTTCAAAACCCGCGCATGCTCAGAATCAAGTCGACGCATGCTTGGAAGCATTGAACTTCGTTTTATTCAGCACGTCGTGTGTTTGACGTCACCGCATTCTGACCCGATTGGATTTTGGACTGATGGTGTGTACACATATCAGGCCGTACGGCCACTTCAGAGGTGAACCGATGAAAACGTTCCGGCGGGCCAGTCTCATCGGTTTGGTCCAACCGTGTGTACGGGGCCTAAAGGCGTCAGCATACCCTGCAAATTTAGGGAATCCCTTGGGACCCCCCAGGCCATCAAAACTAGTGCCCCCATTGAAAGATTTTTCTTCCAATTTTATTCAGGGGACAACTAAAAATTTGGGATTTCCTGTTTCTTTCACTTTCAAAGATAATGGTAAATAGGAAAAATATAGAAGCTGAATCTCCCTAACGAGAGCACAGATGGTAATAAAAACTGCCAGGTGTTCAAATCCCACTCCACTCTATCCAAAACTAAAAAAAATATAAGTTTTGTCTTTAGTTATACTTTAACAATGCAAGCACAGCTCAAACTTTATTCCAACAAAAATTCAATAAACCAAATCAATGTATTGGTATTTTCATTTAGTTTACTTTTGAAATGTTTTAAAATAAATTCTTGCACTGGAATAACCCCCGTCTTTGAAAGCAGTAATTAATCTAATTCAGGGTTGTTGAAGGGAATAGGATTTTAAAATTATTATTAAAGCGGAGTTCCACCCTGAAAAAAATCTTTCCACCAAAAAAAAAATATATAAAAGGAAAAAAAAAATGTCTACTTACCCTAAATAGCTGTTGCTATGCGGAAGTCCCAAATCTGCCTCTTCATCTTCCGCGGTGGATTCTCTTCCTCCTCCTACACTCGGTTTCTTCTTGTGAATGGGGCGCGCTGCATTCTGGGAACTGTGTGTATCCCAGAAAGCAGCCGGCTAATTCACAAAGCGCCACGCTGCTCGCACATGCGCAGTAGGAAACGGGCAGTGAAGCCGCACGGGCTTCACTGCCTGTTTCCCTTACTGTGGATGGCGGTGCCTGGAGCTACCAGGATCGAGGACTGACCTCGGCGGGGGCCGACATCGCTGGCGACTAGGACAGGTAAGTGTCCTTATTAACAGTCAGCAGCTACAGTGTTAGCAGTTGCTGACTTTTATCTATTTTTTTTTTTTTTACCGGACCTCCGCTTTAAATATGTATACAAACCCAAGCCTCATACTCTGCTTTGTTTGGAGGAATGAAAAGAAACCTGCTGGAGAACATGAAAAAAAAAAGTGTCTGTCTGTCTTTAGCATTTAAATAATTACTTAAATAATAACTTGCAGCAAGTTTACATAGTATGACTCCAGATCAACTTTGCAAACATTCTGTCTTTGCAAGTTCTGGTTCAGTTATGTTGTGCAATAGTCATCCCACCACAGGGGTCACTGTGGCTGAATTTTCATGCTGTAGACTTGCAGAGCTCTTGCTGTAGACTCAACACTGCAACTTTGTTCTTGCTAGAGACTTGCCCCTGCAAATTTGCTACAAATTAGAAAAGTGACGACTAGAACTTATGCTTCAGGTGCTCTGCAAGTGTACAACTTGCCAGTGAAAATGTGCAGCAAGTTCACAGACTTACAATTCAACACTGTCACAAACTTGTGGCAAGTTATCATTGCTATGTGGGTAAGGGTGCCATTGGCAAAATCTCCCTGTTGTGCTGTCTGGCTCCATTCTATCTCATTGGATTATCTCTCCTGCTGTATAAAATAAAGCAAATGAAAAAAACAGCAGAGAGAATAAGATACCTGAATAAAAAGCAATGGCAAATTGGTGGAGCTTGGAACTTAAAGAGCAACTTCAGGCAATCCAGCTACATTTATAAAAAAATATACATTTAGTCTTTTAAAAGAGTGATTATCATATTTAGGAAGCTCATTGCTAAAAATCTTGATTATTTCCATGTAAAAATTTAAAATGTAAAAATGTAACTTTTTCTTACTCACTGGTTTCCTGCTTGCGGCCATGTTAACTATGGGCAAGTGAAGCCATGGTCGTTTTGTTCCGGGTATTCCATTACCAGGCATTCGTACATGCCTGGTAAGTCCACATAGTACTCGTGCCTACATGCTATGCGCAGCCCTTCCAAATCCAGACGGCTCCATTGTTCTGTGTCTGGCTATTGTGTACATTGATTGCCCCATGGGGCTTCTGTCTCATTACACATAGCAGTCCTTCTACTCAAGCTATCGGACCAATCCCTGCTGAACCCATTTTCAAGTTCTCATTTGAAATGATAAACAAGCTGGCTGACTATATTTGATCAAAGGCATCACTCAGGTTCCACAATGCTGTTGATGCCTTTCAAGAGCTCTGGGGACCCGCCATTTGCAATGTGCAGGGTTCTCAGGTGATTTTATTGTCCATATTTGGTCAATGGCATCACCCAGGATCCCTGCCGGCTTGCTTCTGCAATTTAAAGCATTAAACATCATGGATCTGTAATCTAGCAAACTTCTAGTTACATTACTGTAACTCTGCTCATGCTTAGGGGCACCACTGAGGCTAAAAAAGTCTTGTGAAGTAGATGATGCTGCTTATTGAGGGTGCAGGCTCAGGATGAGTCCTTCCTGAGAGGAGACAGAGAGAAGTGTCCCGGCCGCCACACCCCTTACCCAGCCATATGGTTTAGAGATAAAAACAGCATTAGCTCACTCCATCAAGGCCAGGCTCCCAACGCACTTCACCCCACCCCTGGGGCTTAATCATGGGAGACCTCCATGAAGTAAGCCCTGGGGGTAGGGCAAAATACAATGGAGAGGGGGGGTGACTTTGACGGCATATACTGAGGCTGCTTTTCTCTGCTAACCATACGACTGGGTGAGATGTCCAGCGGTTGGGACACTTCTCTTGAGCTCCTCTCTAGTTACATCAGCCAGAAGTCCAGGCGGATGGGTGAACTGAAAATCTAAAAGGTTGTTCACCCACTCACCAAACTGCAAACAGGCTGGGTTTAGGTTGAACTCATGTTCATTCCAAACCCGAATCTCATTCCTTATAAAAAATACCATAAAATATAGGAAGCTTGGCCCAGATTCACGTAGAATCGCGACGGCGTAACGTATTGTAGATACATTACACCGCCGCAAGGTTTCATCGCAAGTGCCTGATTCTCAAAGTACTTGCATGAAAACTTACGCTGGCGGCCTCCGGCGTAAGCCTGCGTAATTCAAAGGGGCGTGTGCCATTTAAATTAGACCCACTGCGCATGCTCCGTTTTGAAATTCCCGCCGTGCTTTGCGCGAAGTGACGTCATTTTTATGAACGGCGACATGCGTAGCGTACTTTCGTATTCCCGGACGTCTTACGCAAGGACAAAGAATTTTCAAATTTCGACACGGGAACGGCGGCCATACTTTATACAGCACATACGTGGGCTGTGTAAAGTTAGGGCAGCAAAAACGATGACTAACTTTGCGACGGGAAACTAGACTAGCAGCGACGTAGCGAACGCGAAAAACTGTTGTGGATTGCCGTAACTACTAATTTGCATACCCGACGCTGTTTTACGACGCGAACTCCCCCCAGCGGCGACAGTGTAATTCAATTACACCTTTCGGATCTTAGGGCTAACTATGCGTAACTGATTCTATGAATCAGTCGCATAGTTAGGAAGACCCTAAAACAGAGATACGACGGCGTATCAGGAGATACGCCGTCGTATCTCTTTTGTGAATCTGGGCCCTTGTATTTTTCTTAATAACATGATATAATTAATCTTTCACTGCCTTTCCAGGAAATCTGAAGGTTGTTCTATATTTGAAAACTGGTTATTTAAAACATGGTTGAAAGACATATTTAATAAAAAGGCCCTTAAAGAAAATTGACATGAACAAGTCTTCCTGGGCGAATTCTATCCAGTAAATTTCCAAGTGATGCCAGATTGAATGTCAGAGGAACACAAAGTCCACAGCTGTGTTTTATCACATCCTTCCATCCGTCACGGAAATAAGGGTGTAATAAGTAGGCAGCTTCTGTATTCCAGAGCCCCGCATTGTGATGGCTGTAATTTGTCCCCTCAAGATAATTCTTACAGATTTCGTAAAAAAAAAAGAAAAAGGTTGACGCCTAATTACATGGTGACAAGTACTCCTCAAACACACAGGGAAAGGGAATTAAAACACCCTTTTTTTTTTGCTGTCTCTTTGAATTGATTAGATTGTACTAAATTCCCTAGTGCTACATAGAAATGATTCATCCAAAACTAGATACCAATTTGCCAATTTTAATAAAAATTGGGGAAAATGGTTTAAGAAATTTGGCCACTGGGTGAAACACTTTTTAATAGCTGAATTAAGGTAGGCGGGCGCAGCGTTAGGCAGGCGTAGCGTATGGCATTTACACTACGCCGCCGTAAGTCAGAGAGGCAAGTGCTGTATTCACAAAGCACTTGCCTCCTAAGTTACGGTGGCGTAGCGTGAATGGGCCGGCGTAAGCGTGCCTAATTCAAATGAGGATGTGGGGGGCGTGTTTTATGTAAATTACTTGTGACCCGACGTGATTGACGTTTTTTTACGAACGGCGTATTCGCCGTCCGTGTACATATCCCAGTGTGCATTGCTCCAAAGTACGCCGCAAGGACGTATTGGTTTCGACGTGAACGTAAATTATGTCCAGCCCTATTCACGGACGACTTACGCAAACAACGTAACATTTTCAGATTTCGACGCGGGAACGACCGCCATACTTAACATTGACTAGGCCAGCTATTTGATGGAATAACTTTACGGAGGAAAACGCCTTACGTAAACTGCATATCTTTACTGCGACGGGCGCACGTACGTTTGTGAATCGGCGTATCTAGGCATTTACATATTCTACGCCAAACTCAACGGAAGCGCCAAATAAAGGCCAGCCTAAATATTGCACCCTAAGATACGACGGCGCAGGCTGTCGTATCTTAGCTAGGTTTAAGTGTATCTCAGTTTGAGCATACACTTAAACTTACGACGGCGCAGATTCAGAGTTACGTCGGCGTATCTACTGATACGCTGGCGTAAATCTTTCTGAATCTAGCTATTAATGTGCATTCTGGATTTACAAAGTAAGGTAAGTGAGCATAATTTGAAAAAAAAACACCATTGTTTCCATGCACTTCACTGATGATTGACAACAATACTGACACTAATAATTTAAAGATAACGAGAACTGAAATTGAAGCGCCAGCTAAGAGGTCCAGATAGAACCTTATTCTATTAAAAGTCAGGAGTAAAATCAAAAAAAGTAGCCAACACGTTAAAGAAAATCCCAAGTTTTGGGTTGCTCCCAGAACTGTAATAGAGGTAAAATCTTCCACTTGGGACACTTATTATGGTGATCTGGAGGGCCCCCAAGGAGTGTCGTGCTCACCCCCTCCCTTGGACTACAGGAGAGTCAGGACACCCACTAACACACAGCTCCTTTCTCTATCTGCAACGTAGAGAGTGTCCTGACTCTCCTGTAGTCCAATGGAGGAGGCGAACACGACACTCGACACCAAGGAGAAAGCCTTGCATTACTGTGTGGAGTTACAGACAGAAAAACAGGAAGTGAGGATTTCTCAGAAGAAATAAGGACATTAAAAAAAAAATGGAAGGATGAGATAAATGAAGGAGAACTGCACTAAGGTAAAGGAAGCTATTTAGGAAAAATTTGTTTTACCTTTACACAGGGCTTTTTTTCTCAGACAATAGGTGCAGGAACTCCCCTTTTCCGAGTCACCTTCGAGCAGCGTCCCTTGGTTACATCCCCTACCCACCTTCCAGTACCGCCCTTTTAGACAATACAGAACCAAGTATCATTTTGTTGTGCTAAGTAATTTGTATGGAATTCGGTTTCCCCTTCAGCCAGCAACAATAGATCCCCCTAACAATGTACCACCCACAACAAACCCCCCCCCCCCAGCAACAATAGACTCCCGGCAGCATCAACAGATCTCCGCACAGCCAGCATTAATAGACTCTCTGGCAGCTATCAACAATAGACCCCTCCCCCAACAGTAGATCTCATTCAGCAACAATAGACCCCCCTGCAAAAATAGATCCGCCAGCAGTGAGCATCAATACCCTGCAGCACACCCCAGTACCCCTTGACATTACATACAGTCAGTCCAAGAGTTGCCGGAACTGTGTTCCCCCGCGTTCCCGCTGAAAAAAAGCCCTGCCTTTACAACCCATTTAAAGTGGTTAAATTGTGAGGGCCAATGATGATTTCTCTCTCTTTCTCCCGGAGCCCAGCCAACATACAAAATCCTAATAAAGGACTTACGTAAAGTGCTCTTTTGCCTTATATGCTATGTATTACTATCCTTAGATTTTATGTTAATGTTATACTTTCTTAGTTATAAAACAAGACAATTGCTTCTTTGAGCATTGTGTTTGTTTTTATAGCTAGTATTGTTATTATATCATCACCATTATTATTATCAGAGCTTTGATAGACTAGATAATTATAGGAACAGACAAGATAATACATATTTATCATCTAAATAGGGAGAATCCAAACACCCCCTATTTATTTCACATACTATAAAATATATATATATATATATATATATATATATATATATATATATATATATATATATATATATATATATATATATATATATATATATTTATATATTCATTTATTTTTTGCAGAGTTTAGTGTCACGTCGAAGGGATGCATTTCTTTATTGAACAGAATTATTTTTCAAGTGCCGTATTTATCGGGGTATACCGTGCGCCGGTGTATAACGCACACCACAACCTTAGAAAGATAGTTTAAGGAAAAAAAAGAAAACTTAAATTTTTGCCCTGCGTCCATCGGCGGCCTTGTCCGGCATCTGTCTGTGGCCTTGCGCGGGGTCCGTCAAGCCTTGTGGGTGTCCATCTGTGGCTTTGGAGGTGTCCGTCTGCGGCCTCCATCCAGGTGTCCGTCTCCGTCCAGCGTGTCCGTCTGCAATACCATCCGCACCTTGCCTGGGGTTGCAGCAGTGTTTGTTTTTGGATTTGGCGCCTCGGCCGAGCTGATAGGAGACAGATTTCCTGTGTGTTCGGCTCCTCTCGGCTTCTCTCGGCTCCTCTCGCGTGGCTGCGGGCGGAGCCGAGCGTGGCCAAGCCTAGCCGAGTGCGCAGTACACTCGGCTCAGCTCTAGGCTGCGACGGGCAGAGCCGAGCATGGCCGAGCCTAGCCGAGTGCGCAGTACACTTGGCTCTAGGCCTGCGGCGCTCAGAGACAGCGGGGATCGGCGTATATCGCGCACCCACGATTTCCCCCTGATTTTAAGGGGAAAAAAGTGCGTGTTATACGCCGATAAATACGGATTTGAGCCAGTAAGTTATGGAAACAACCTGCTTCTAGACACTTTCCTTTCCATCACTTAGGCCCCGTACACACACGACCGGTTTTCTCGGCAGAATTCAGCAAGAAAATCGATGGGAGACGTATTCTGCCGAGAAAACCAGTTGGGGATCTCGTCGGGCCAAAAAGATTACATGTTCTCTATTTCCTCGTTGGGCAATGGGAAAATTTGTCTCGCCGAGATCCTCGGCGGCTTCACAAGGAACTCGACGAGCAAAATGATGTGTTTTGCCCGTCGAGTTTCTCGGACGTGTGTACGGGGCCTGACAGTAAATGAGGGCAGCTGGTAATTCTACAGTTTATACAATTCAGTTCATATAATTCATTACCATTGCAAACATTTCAGTCTCCCACAATGCTTCCCTCAATCCTCAGCATCAATGTATTATTCAATCACAGAGAATTGGCAGCAGTTAGATTGTCTGATCAACGTTTCAAGGACAGAACACAATCTATTCTCTTAACTAATGTAGATATATATCTGTGTAAGGACATTGTGATAAGCAACGTGCTAGAGACCCAACCTTAATTAATAGCATTCTTTTCCATCTTTTTAATGGATGCAATACTTCTCTCGAAACAGAAATTGCACACATTTCAGGAAAATCCCCTCCAGCTAGCCAACAAAATCACCCTGATTAAACTGATGCCATCAATAAATTATATTTCAGATGGCTGTGTTTGCATGCCAAGGCTGGGAAGGGTTCATAGTCGTCTGAAGTTTCAGAATTTACATTTTGTTGCCATGAACTTTATAGCGGTGTTAAACCCCAAAATGAAACAAATGTAATATATTGCAGCTTACCAATTTGGTGGCTGCATTCGTTTTTCTATTTTAAGGCTTTATTTTCTTTTATTTTCACCTAGTAATCAGGACAGTAACAGACTATAGCCTCGTACACACGATCGGACATTCAGCTGACTTTTCCACGAACTTTGGTCTGAAGGGCGTTGGCCGTGAACTTGTTCTGCACACACACAGTAACAAAATTGTCAGCCAACATTCACCAAACCACGTGGTTTTTCAGCTCTTTACCACCACTCTTTGGGTAACTTCTGCTATTGTTGTCTGATGTTTAGCATTGGTTCTGAGCATGCGTGTTTTTACTATGGATTTTAGTTGGACGGATTTGTGTACACACAATTGGAAAAACCAAAGTAACAGATTTATTGCCAGACAGTTGGTGAGCATGAACAGCCAACTTTTGTTGTTGTTAATTCAGCCAATAATTATGGCCATAAAATTGTATCGTGTGTATGAGGCTTTAGGCCGCTTTCACATTGAGGCGTTTTTCATGCGGTACAGCGCTAAAAATAGCGCTGCTATACCGCATGAAAAAACCTGCCCGAAGGCTTTCACACTGAAGCGGTGCACTAGCAGGAGTGCTCCAAAAGTCCTGCTAGCCGAATCTTTACCGCGGTATAGGAGCGGTGTGTTCACCGCTCCTATACCACGCCATCCCATTGAAATCAATGGGAAAGCGCGGTAATACCGCCCACAACGCGGGGGTATTAACCCTTTTTCGGCCGCTATAAATACGACGGTATAGCCACGCTACAAATAGCGTGGCTATACCGTCACCGCGGCTCCACGCCTCAATGTGAAAGAGGTCTTAGGGTGTCTCCACCCTGGATGGAGAAGAACATCTTTGAATGGCCGCATTGTTCTAGAGAGGGAGTAGTGTACTAGCGTCCTGTCACTAGCAGATTTACACAGACTTGACTTTACAAGGAGATTGCAAAGATTGCTTAATTCTGGAGATTTACATGGACTTGACTTTACAAATTAAAGCTGACACTTATTAAGCAGTTACAGCAACAGATTTTCTTTTTGGGAAAAGCTGACCATTGCAAGCGGAAAAATAGACTTATTGGCTGTATCACTTATATAATGGGGAAAAGGCTTAAATTCCGAAATTTACCTTTTTAAAATTTTAGATTTTCGAACTTTAGATTTTTGAATGTTACAATTTCGAAATTTCGAATTGTTTTTTTTTTTAATTTCTTAAATTCCGAATTTAAAAAATTCAGGTTTTTATAATTTTATAATTTTATAATTTTTCAATTTTCGAAAATTTGAAAATTCGAAAATGAAAAATGTGAAAATTGAAAAATTTGAAAAATAAAAAATTCGAAAATTCGAAAAATTCGAAAAATACAAAAATCGAATATTCGAAAATTTGAAAAATAAAAAATTCGAAAATTCGAAAAATACAAAAAACGAATATTCGAAAATTCGAAAAATAAAAATTTCGAAAATTCGAAAAATAAAAATTTCGAAAATTCGAAAAATAAAAAATGAAAAATTTTGAAAATTGAAAAATCCGAAATTTGAAAATATTCATTTGGAAATTCAGATACATCCGAATTTCCAAATATCAAATAATTTGTCTAAATTTGTATTTAATAACAAAACAAACCTCACATGTCTAGTATCTGCATAGACCAGCCATTCTCAGCCAGGGTTCAGTGGAACTCTAGAGTTTCTCTAGGAGTGGTTAGGACTTCCTTGAGGTGCAGCTAACTGATCTCCCATCTGATAGTACCTGCATAGTTCCAATGCCACTTGGTACAGCCAACGGTATAACTTCAAGGGTGTCATTCTGACCACCCCTGTAAGGCAGGCATTCTTTCTACCACCAATGTACCACCAATGTAAGGGGCATTTTCCCAATGGTCTCTGAGTTACTAATCTTATGAGGGGTTTCCTGGGACCTGAACGTTGTGCCAAGGGTTCCTCTGGTGTAAAAAGGTTGGGAAGTTCCGGCATAGACGAAGAATGAGGCAGCAGACACAAATCACAGTAGGTGTTTTGGGTTGAGGCAAGTGCACACCAGGGGGTAGATTCACGTACCTCGGTGCATTAATACGCTGGGCACAGTGTATCTAAGATACACTACGCCGCCGCAACTTTTTTTCTAATCCTCAAAGAATTTGCGCCGTAAGTTATGGCAGCGTAGTGTATCTTTTGCGGCGTAAGGGCGCGGGATTCAAATGGATGTAATGGGGGCGTGTTTTATGTAAATACGTCGTGACCCGACGTAAACATCATTTTTTTTTAACTGCACATGCGCCGTCCGTGGTGGTATTCCAGTGCGCATGCTCGAAATTAACCCGGAACTAGCCAATGCTCACGACGATGACGTCATTCTACGCAAATCCCTATTCGCGAACGACTTACGCAAACAACGTAAAAAATTCAAAATTGTACGCGGGAACGACGGCCATACTTAACATTGAGTGCGCCACCATGTAGCAGGTTTAACTATACGCCGGAAAAAGCCAAACGCAAACAACGTAAACATAATGCGCCGGACGGACGTTCGTGGATCGCCGTAACTAGCTAATTTGCATACTCGACGCGGAATTCAACGGAAACGCCACCTAGCGGCCGCCGAAAAATTGCAGCTTAGATCCGACGGCGTACTAAGACGTACGCCTGTCGGATCTAGCCGAGATGCCGTCGTATCTTGTTTTGTGGATACAAAACAAAGGTACGACGCGCAAAATTTGAAATTACGCGGTGTATCAAGAGATACGCCGGCGTAATACCTTTGTGGATCTGCCCCCAGAAGACTAGAAGGCACTGTTCATTTTTTATTCCAAGTGTTTACAGACACTTTACAGCCACTTTACTATAAAAGAATATGCCTAGCTTAGTCTGCATTCTCCAGATGTCCGCCTTCACCCCAGCAAAACCTTGCTGGGTCTGCTCTAGTGTTATACAGTTGGCCCTTTATCTGGTTGTGGTAAGATTGTAGTGAGGAATAAACATTTATTTTCCTAGTGGATTGCATCTCTCATCGCTATTGATGCTCTGAATGCATACATATGATGATAATTGTGTTGATCCAAGGACATACTGCATATCACGCTGTAGCCTTTGGCTTTTTTTTTTGGTAGACTGCACATTCCATCTCTATCTGCTGGAATACAAGGCTGTCATGTGACCTTAGGCTATGGAGAGCTTTGAGACTGATGTAAAAAGATCTCCATTTTTTTGTTTATTACTTGGATAATATTGAGACAAATAGCAATCTTCATACGAGAAAGAAAACAGAAAAATATAACTAGGGTACGGTTAATATGCTGCCAACGTAACATCTGCATTCATGGCATGCTAACATGAGTTGATAACATAATATTGTGAGCAGAAGCAGAATTTACGAAGGGATATGGGAAAATCCCCCCCCCCCCCCAAGTTACATCAAAGAAAGGAGGTATGTTATCATCCCAATGTATGGATTCTGCAGCATGTGGTAAGACAACATTTTGCTACTGACAGTGACAAAATGTGCAGCCTGATTACAGCAACAGCCTCCACTTCCCAGCATTCTTAAAATATCAACTTGGAAGCTGGCCCAGATATTACATCTCCTGAATGTGAAAGAACGAGGGAGGGACAAGTCCCGGGAATTATATATTGTTATGCATATAAGCAAATCAATTTGATGTCATTACTGTCTGCAAATGTGCAGACCTAAATCTTGGCAAATTGGCTCGGCAGAGTCAACTGACAAGAGAATTATTGATCCCAGATAGGCAAAGGCTACCCACAGACATAAGACAGTGCTTCAAAGACTTCAGAACGATCTTTAATACAAACTATTATTACGTATATGTGGAGAAAAAAAGTATGTAGGGCCGTTTTTAAGACAGGGCAAAAGGGGAAGCTGCCCTGGGCCCTGTCATTGTTGTGGGGCCCAAAGCAGCTGCCTCATACTTGCTAACTATCCCTGTTTAAAGCGGAGGTTCACCCTAAATTTCAAGTTTGGCTGACTTAAAACAATACCGATCGATAATACCCAATCCGTTTTTTGTTTTTTTTAATCGCCGTCTTTACCTTGTTAATCCAGCATTTTCTCTCCCGTCAATCAGTGTTTCCCCACGGGAGTGGGCGTGTATTCAATTTTCCCTCGACCAGCGCTGTCTCCTGGGAGTGAGTGAGGAGAATCCCAGGAGACGCGCTGTGCTGAAATTCTGCGATATCTCGCGGGTCACGTGACCTACGCCGGCCGTTGTGATGGCAAAAGTGCAGTGTTGACGGCGACGCTTGCCGTCAACACTGCACATGCGCGGGATAGAGCGGTGAATGCTGGGACGTCAGCATTCACTGTATCCCACAGCTTCACAGTGCCCACAGTAAAGATGGAAACGTCCATCTCGGGATTTTAAAACATCTCCTTTTCGGGCCAAAAGAAATGCTGCGGACTAAGTGACTGGGAGACACGAGTGGTTATTTGAAGGAGGTAAGAGCGGCAGAAGGATTAAAAAAAAACAACGAAAACCCGCGGAACCCCGCTTTAAACTCCCTTGGCCCTTGAAGTTTTAGTCCTTTGCTGTGTCCTGATATCTCAGTGTGAAGTGCTGCTACTAATGTTGCCCAGCTCTGCCCTATTGTTGTGTACAGATGACTCACCTGCAGACCCTGTGTGTACATGTAAATAACCAGCATTCATATGTAAATAGCGGCGACATTCATATGTAAACAGCTGAGGCCATGGGCATTCATATGTAAATAATGGCAGGGGTGTCAAACGCAAATTCATCGTGGGCCGCATCAGCATTATGATTGCCTTCACAAGGGCCGGTTGTATTTTTAAGATTAGATGTCCAGCGCATCCCCTCCCCAAGAGCCCCCCCACCATCAGAAGTTAAGTCCCCCACTCTCCCTTACATCACAGTGCACCCCCCTTTCCTTATGCTGCTGCTGGGAAGAAGCTGGATGCATTGCTTGAAAGCAGAAAATACAGGGTCTGGAGAAGGACAAGAGGAGGGCTGGAGCTCTCCTGCAGCTGGAGGAGAGGTGCGAGGGCCACATGAAATGGGCTAGAGGGTCGGATTCGGTCCGCGGGCCTTGTGTTTGACACCGGTGCCCTATGGGGTACATATCAGATAAATACTTTATACTACTATACACACCAAAGCCACATAAAACACAATGACACACTACTCTGTATGTACTCTATCAAAATATTTATTTTAGTTTACTGTATATCAAAATTGCTGTAATCTGAGTATGCATACCTACTATGGTATATACTTAGTGAAGTCTTTTTCTATTGTTTTCTAAAGTCCTCAATAATTAGTCTTAAAAAAAAAAAAAAAGATTTTCCTCAATATGTTTTTTAACAGATAAACAATAATATATTTTCAAGAGACTTTACACAAATAATGAAAAAAAAAAAAAGTAATTTACAGTGAAATGAAAAAAGTAACATACATAGCCGCATACAAAAAAAAACAAAAACAAAAAAAAATGACACAAAGTACTAATTGGAAAACAACTAAACAAACCCAATTACACCCAAACAGCACACCCCTTTAAATAAATGGTGTGTGTGTGTAAACATTAGTACATGAACCCATATTTAGATTTTCTAATTGAATACAATTTCATTTGCAAAATCATTGTATATTATAAACAACTGCCGTTTTTACCAAAGTATAATTTTTACATTTTTGTCATCCTTTGTTTTATGCCAGCAGGTCTTAAAGAGGAAGTAAACCCTGATGGGTTTCACTCCCGCTTTATTCCCCTGCAAAGTCAAAAAATATGTATATATATATATATACAGAGAGAGAGGTAGAGATAGATACTAGTGTTGAGCGGAATACGCCATATTCGATTTCGCGATATATCACGAATATATAGACGAATATTCGTGAAATATTCGCTAAAATCGAATATTCATGATATTTTATCAAAAAACATTTTTTGCGAAATTTCGCTAATGCGAATGCGAAATTGATTGCCAAATTTTGACAACTGTGGTAGGAGAACTCTGATTGGCTCTGATGCAAAAGAAGGGCGGAGAAAGTATTCGCGAATATTCGTGATATTTTATCGAAATTTCGCTAATGCGAATGCGAAATTGATTGCAAAATTTTGACAATTGTGGTAGGAGAACTCTGATTGGCTCTGATGTAAAAGAAGGGCGGAGAAAGTATTTGCGAATATTCGTGATATTTTATCGAAATTTCGCTAATGCGAATGCGAAATTGATTGCGAAATTTTGACAACTGTGGTAGGAGAACTCTGATTGGCTCTGATGCAAAAGAAGGGCGGAGAAAGTATTTGTGAATATTCGGAAATCGAATATTCGCGATTGCGAATATTCGGCAACATAAAAGGATCGCCTCAGCTTAGCTACTCGGCCCAGGGTCTCTAATCATACCAGCAATGCTTTTAGACGTCGATAGGATGTGATCTGTTTTAAAAATACATTTGAAAAAATACGAATATTCGGAATAGCGAATTTTGGCCGCGAAATTTGAGTTATTCGCGAATATTCGAATATGCCATATTCGTAACGAATATTCGCAATGCGAATATTCGTGAGCAACACTAATAGATACACACACATACATATAGAAGCTTGTATGACATTTTAGTGACTGGGCTTACATATACTTTGCTATACTAAAATCCTTGACACAAACAAAAAGAAAGCTACAGATCTTTCCAGCGTCACCGCTGCGCTCCAAAGTGCAGTAAACAGAAGAAATGGCATATTTTTAGATTGGTATTCTCGTATTCAGGTGCCTCGTGTCTGCAGGGCAAATTAGGCTTTGGCTTTCCTTGCCTAGAGGCAAATGAGAACTTGTGTCTAAAATATTCTTTTAAAAACACAGTATTGATTCTAAGTCGTTACACTTTGTGTAGAGCTTGTTCCTTTCAACCTCGAGAAGGCTGACAGATTTAATGAATTATGTAGCCGGGTGAAAAACAGAATCCCCCAATGTTTATTCATTGCACAAATGCCTCAAAGAAGTCTGGAATAAGACGGCCTTATCTGACACATCCTCACTGTGTAAATGTTGGTTAAAGCCACCCCGTCTTATTTTTAAGTTTATTCTGAGTGACATCAACATTATGTGAGCAAAGTCACACTTTAATCTTGAGCAGATTAAATGAAAATACATCAAAGAACCTAAAACTTAAGACCAAAGTCTATCCGGTATTCTTAGGTGTCTGACACTAAGGTGTCAGTGACTGTTGTAGTTGATTTAAGTTCTTATGTCTGTGTGTAACCGCTTATTTGAAGTAGGGCTCAAGTCAAAAATAATACATAAAAATGCTATGAAAAGAATAATAATAATAATAATAATAATAATAATAATAATAATAATAATAATAACTATTGCTGCAAAAATCACCCTCAGTCTAAAGCTGTCCCTTTGCCACAAAATGCCCTCAGTCTTCTAGATTGGATGACAGCCAGCATCAAATAAATTGGTTGTAAACCAAACATAAACCAAACCAGACATAAAATATGAACAAAGTATATTCCTCTATAGCAATGATGGCGAACCCTGGCACCCCAGATGTTTTGGAACTACATTTCCCATGATGCTCATGCACTCTGCAATGTAGTTGAGCATCATGGGAAATGTAGTTCTAAAACATCTGGGGTGACATCACTACTCCATAATGTGTACGAGTCAATTATGAGCACTAAGTGTAATTTCTGTCTGCTGCTTCGTTTCTCTGCTATCTGCATTAATCACTTCTGACAAGTTTTCCTGACACCAAAAGAAAAAAGGTGAAAGGGAGGGAGCCCCAGCACACAGCCTGTGATTGACAGCCGCAACTCTGTTCCTGTGTGCTGTGTGAAGGGGGGTGTGTCCCTTCCCTCCAATCATCTCCCTCTCCTCAATGAGCTCTGCAGTGTTTAATTTCAGCCCCCCCCCCTATTTTTTTCTGACAGCTCAGACAAGCTTTATAAAGTTTGTATTTTGAACACTTGTACTGAAGAGAAGACGACAGGTAAAACTTATGTAGGAGGACTTTTTTTCATCTCTGTGTATCACCTGAGGCCAATCAATTCACTAGGTATGTGTAAGGGTTTACAACCACTTTAACCCACTTCCTCTGAGCCTAGGCTTCAAAAAACCCACCTCAACCCAAGACTTGACAGTAGAAGTAGAAGCAGCAGAGTGATAAACGTATCTCTCTATCATTCCATTGTTTCCTCCATTCAGCATGCTCCTTGTCTGCACATGAGCTGATTAGCTTCATAAGAAGAAGCTGATACCAAGTCAAATTTAAAGATACATTTAATTATGTATTAAAGGAGAGGTAGGACCAAAGCTCTTTTGACCGCTCGTCTCCTGTAGGTCACAGGAGTGCACTTAGTTTTTGCACTCCTGTAACCCAGATTTAAATGACAACGAGCTAAAGTCTGCTGTCAGCTGACGTCACCGAGCCGATCCAGGCTCTGCAGAGATCCGTAGGATAATTTCGGGAGCTGCCCAGATGTCTGTACCTGCAGCTGGCTCAGCCTCTCAGCACACCACTGAGAGGCTGAGCCAGCTGCTCCCACCCCTTTCACAGCCAATCATTCCAATGGACGCTAGAGGGGCAGGGCACAGAGGGAGGGGGAAGAGAATTTTGAGCAGAAGAGGGAGCAGGTACCTGTCAAAATCTCTCTCCAAAAAAAGTGCCATTTCTTAGAGGAGAAGTTCATTCAAGGCTCACAAGACTGTACTTCTATTGTGGATCACATGAGTGCACCCGTTTTCAGCTGACAGCGGGTTGACGTCACAGAGCCAGTCCAGGCTCGGGCAAGATCGTGACAATGAAGTCAGGATCCGTCCCACATGCCTGGACCGGCACCCAGCTCAGGCTCTCAAAGAGCCACTGAGAGTCTGAGCCGGGAACTCCTGCCACCTCCACTGCCCAGCTCTCCAGGGGGCAGAGCAGTCAGTGGTGACTGACAGTCACCAGCTCTCTGCTCAGGGAGCCCGAAGAACCGAGTGATCGGCAGTGTTTGACCACTCAGTTCTCAGTGTTAGAGCCAGCAGGGGACCAATGCTGCATCCACCTAGGTAAGTATGATTCTGAAAAAAAAAGTCCATAGTTCTCTTTTAAAGTAGAGTGAGGGAGGAGGCCTTAAAGTGCAACTTTCTCTTTTTGGTGAAGCTCCACTTTAAGCTATACCCTTTGTTAGCTATTAACCTCTTGCCGACCGTCCGCTGGAAAAATGGCTCCCCTGCGTGAATTGCCATAGCTGTACGGCGGGCACTTTAAGGGGCGCCGGAGCCCCACGCATAAACCTGCAGTGTCTCTGAGGAGCTGTCCCCCGGGTACCCGCGAACGCTCCTGACAAAGCCAGAACGGGGATGGGTGTGTGCAAACACACACCCATCCCCGTTCTGGAAGGGGAGAGAAGACAGAATGTGTGTTTCTATTATATAGGAACAACAATTGGTCTCCTTCCCAAGGCAGTCCCCTCCCCCTACAGTTAGCACACACTGAGGGAATACATTTAACCCCTTGATCGCCCCCTGGTGTTAACCCTTTCCCTGCCAGTGACATTTATACAGTAATCAGTGGCTATTTTTAGCTCTGATAGCTGTATAAATGTCAATGGTCCCAAAATGTGTCAAAAGTGTGTCCGCCAAAATGTCGCAGTCCCGATAATAGTTATTTTTTTTAATATGTAGAAGAATACATATCGGCCTAAACTGATGATAACATTTTTTTTATTTTATTTTTTTAAAATGGGGATATTTATTACAGCAAAAAGTATAAAATATTGTGTTTTTATTTTTTTCAAAATTGTTGGTCTTTTTTTGTTCATAGCGCAAAAAATATAAACCGTAGAGGTGATCAAATACCACCAAAAGAAAGCTCTATTTGTGGGGAAAAAAGGACATACATTTTTTTTGGTTACAGTGCACAACGCAGTGCCGTATCACATCAATGGCCTGGTCAGGAAGGGGTATTAATTCTTCCGGGGCTGAAGTGGTTAAAGATAAAGATAGGTGTGGCCAGGGATTTTTTTCTCAAACAATAAGTGCTGGAACTCAACCACGACCCCCCAAAACCCATCCACCCAGACACACCTTTCAAATTACATCAAATAGTGGGTGTGGACAGTCAAATTTCACGAACAGTCGGAGGGTCTTAAAGGGGCATTAAATACCAGGATTGCATTACATACAGAGTGCAGAGCTGTCACTTGTAAACACAGAAGTGATTGTGGTGAGCAGTGCCCCCCCCCCCCAAGGGTCTGAGCCAAAGGTGGTGGAATTTAGTTCCACCAAGTTCCCCCTGAAAAAAGCCCTGGGTATGGCAATTTTTACATAGTTACATTTGTCCAGCTTGGATCAATGTATGTATGTTTGTGCCATACCTGTGGGATCCCTGTGGAAGCTAAATTTCACTGTAGTAGGCACCACTAATTTAGCGGTTCCGCTAGCATCCTGGTCCTGTGTGATGTAACCACCCCGACTCTACCGTCTATTCCTAGGCCTTGTACACACGAGGGGATATCCGATGAAAACGGTCCGCCGGACCGTTTCCATCGGATATGTCCGCTGGCGGATTTTGATCTGATGGCTGTACACACCATCAGATCAAAATCCCTGCGGAAAACATCCGCGGTGACGTGTCCGCGCCGTCGCCGCGACGATGACGCGGCGACGTGCGCGACCCTGGAAGGTAAATACTTCCACGCATACGCCAAATCATTTCGACGCATGCGAGGGATGGGGATCGGACGGACTTATCCGGTGAGTCTGTACAGACGACCGGATAAGTCCGAAGGACAGGTTTCCTGCGGATAGATTTCTTAGCATGCCAAGAAATTTTTATCCGCTGGAAAACCGTCGGCTGGAGAAATCTCCGCCGAAAAATGTCCGCTAGGCCCTACACACGACCGGATCTGTCTGCTGGAACTGATCCGCGGATAAATCCCAGCGGACAGATCCGGTCGTGTGTACGGAGCCTTAAAGTTTGCATCTTTAATTACTTAGATTAGCCAATAAATGGTATCACTGAAACTCGAAACTTTTGGAAAGACATAATATAATTAATACCGGTAATCATAATTATCAGCCATCATCAACGGTCCTCATCTGATTACGTCTTCAAATTTTTAACTCCATGAAGTACACAATACAAGATAATCAAAGCAGGTCGATCGAACCATCAACTCTTACTTAATGTCACAGCTGAATTTTAGTTAGCCGCCTCCTGAACAAAATGTAATGTCAAAGTAAAGGAGGTCAAGTTAATTCATCAGTCCGGATTCTTGACACAGCTGAGATATTTAATTAAATGTGGCCATTCAAAGCGTATTTTAATTGAACTGTAATGTATATCAGGAAAGTAAAGCTATTAGAATTTAAAATTGTTGAACCGTAGCTAATCATTTATTTAAATGGAATATGACTATAATTTTCAGGTAAGCACTGATATATTATATTATCCCGTGATATAATGGAGGATTTATTTGCAAGTCCCCATCTGCCGCCGCTGAAAATAGTGGATGGGATATTTTCTCTTCCTCCTTCTAGGGTTTCAGCTAGTAACATCTTCATGAAAACAGCTTGCTGATTATTTAGTGTTTAGTAGATTTTTATCCAGGCATTAGAACATCTCCGTCAATCAAAACTGTTCTGCGGGGATTCAATTACCAAGAACTTCGATGCATAAACTTAGGTGCCAGCTTTTAGTTTTGAACAAACATTGATGCTTTCACAACACGCAAAGCAGAGGATCAATCCATTTAATGGCATTTTACCCTGCCTGCCTGTTAGTCTTAAAGGGAAAATCGAATGTATTATTGAGTGAGCACATCTGGGTATTGCTCACATGGTCACTGCCAAAGGGGATTGCAGTTGGGGCACCACACTGTCCTCCAACAGCTGTTTTCTTAAAGGGGTTGTAAAGGTTTTTTTTTCATCCTATGCATGAAGGTGAAAAAAAACCTGGCAATGACGGCCCCCCAGCCCCCCCCCCATTTTACTTACCTGACCCCGAATCTGCTGTGTATGTCCCCTTTTGTCCTCTTCTCCTCGGAGTCTAGCCGTCGATTGGTTAGATTTGCTGGATTTATAGCAGCGCAGCCATTGGCTTGCGCTGCTGTCAATCACATGCAATGACGCGGCGTGCCGGAGCTCGGGCCGTGTGATACAGTCGGCGGCTTTGGCCGCCGGCTGTATCACGGGAGCGCACCCGCAAGCTAACCCCCTTGGGAGAGAGCTTCCCATGAAGGGGGTGCGTGGAGGAGCCGAGACAGTCGCCGAGGGACACTAGAAGACCAGGATCAGAGCCACTGTGTGTAAAATGAACTGCACAGTAGAGGTAAATATAACATGTTTGTTATTTTATTTGGAAACTTTAGTGTGCCTTTAAGCTCTAATGAAGGTGGTGGAGTGAGGCCCCCAAAATCTGTTGGCTGCTGAGTTTGCTACATGTTTTGTAATAAAGAAGAAACACAAGGGAGCGGAAAGTAAGTGCAGCACAGAGACATGCGGCGAGGTCAGTGGCTGGTGAGGTACTGGCTAGTATCAGAACTAGTAATACACAGGTTACATACTGTACACCATAAAGGTTAGAGCGAGAGCAATAATTCTAGAACTAGACCTCCTCTGTAACTCTAAACATGTAGGGCCAGATCCACATAGAAATGGATAGGCACAGCATATCAGAGATATGCTACGCCGCCGTATCTTACCTGGCTTTAAGTCGAATCCAGGAAGATTTCACGCCATAAGTTACGGCGGCGTAGTGTATTTCAGGCGGCGGAATTCAAATTGGCGATTATGGGGCATGATTCATTTAAATGAAGCGCGTCCCCGCGCCGATTGAACTGCGCATGCTCTGTTTTGAAATTTCCCGCCGTGCTTTGCGCGAAATGACGTCGCAACGACGTCATTTTTTTAACTTAGACGTGACTTACGTCCATCCCTATTCACGGACGACTTACGCAAAAAGAAAATTCTAATTTTGACGCGGGAACGACGGCCATACTTAACATGGCAAGTCTATCTATACGCCGCAAAATAGCAGCTTTAACTATACGCCGGAAAAAGCAGACTAGAGACGATGTAAGAGAATGCGACGGCCGCGCGTACGTTCGTGGATCGTCGGAAAAAGCTCATTTGCATACCCGACGTGGAAAACGACGCGAACTCCACCCAGCAGATGCCAAAGTATTGCATCTAAGATCCGAAGGCGTACAAAGCCATACGCCTGTCGGATCGAACCCAGAAGCCGTTGTATCTTGGTTTGAGAATTCAAACTAAAGATACGACGTGAGTAATTTGAAAGTAAGCCGGCGCAAATATTGTGTAACATAAAAAGGTGCAACAACCACCATTTTATTTCCTAGATTGTCTGTTATATATATATATATATATATATATATATATATATATATATATATATATATATATATATATATATATATATATATATATATATATATAGTGTTTGGGGGTTGGTTCTCAGTAATTTTCTAGCAACAAAGATAGGATTTTTACATGTAGGAGGGAAGTGTCAGAATTGTCCTGGGTGGCAAGGGGTTAATTATCATAAGTAATAAACAAATAATTATTATATTAGGTAATTTACTATATTTTCAAAAACGTTACTCAAGCAGGGTGCTTACCAGTCAAATTACTGAAGTTTGAACTTCCAACCAGCAATTTCACAGTAAATAGATACATAATAAATTATTATGTTATAACATATAGCATAATAATATATGATTTAGCTTGAGTAAAACAGTACCTTTTCAACAGCAGCAGATTCTCATTCTCCGTCTTAATTGTGTAAGAAAAAACATGGGATTGTGCGTAAATCTTATACCCATACTTTTTCCTTTTAGTTAAGAGGGCTGGGCTGCAAGGGAGTATTTGTCTTTTAGAGACATGCCCTCTTCTATGACACTGCAGTTAGAGGAGAGCCTCTACTGCATTATTTTTATTGGGCAGCTTGTTCCAATGGTGCTTTACCATTGGTCCAAGGCTCAAAGCTGTCCATTAAGCTCAGTGCTTCTGACAAGAAGTGAGGAGAGGCACTGTGATCTCATCCTCTCAGTCTGCAAAGAGAGTGTGTCAGCTTGTATTTAAACTGGCCGCTCTGTATGTAGCTTCTGACAGGCTGCACAAGAAGGCCCATATCTTCGGAACTATAGGTGTCAGGATCCAAAAATTTGGGGTCTCTGTGACCCCAGTTTCCCGATCTACGACCCTCGAAGTTTGATTTTAAAAAATAATAATAATATGTCCATGGATCTGCCTCACCTGCCTCCCTGGCTGCTGCTCACTAGATTGTTTCTTTTTTTTTGGACCATACTCTGTGAACTTTAGAGATTGAGTGTGAAAATCCTAAAAAATCCTAAAAAAAAATCCTAAAAAACGTGTCTGGCACCACCATGCCACGTTCAAAGTCACTTAAATCCAATTTCTTCCCCATTCTGATGCTCAGTGTGAATTTCAGCAAGTCATTTTCACCACATCTAGATGCCTAAATGAATTGAGTTGCTGCCATGTGATTGGCTGATTAGCAATTTGTGTTACCAAGCAATTGAAAAGGTGCACCTAATAAAGTGACCGGTGAGTGTATATCTGTTTGACAATTTAAATTAATGACACATTTTGTTATATGTAATTCTTCCCAATTAGAAATCAAGTTATGTGGACAACTGTCATGGACTATACTGTACATGATAACTATTGTTTTCCCATATCTCGGAATCGGAAGGGCTTACCATTTTTGGCTTTGCAGGATTTGTTGTCCGGCTGCATTAAATACCCTTCGACACAACTGCATGTATAAGAGCCTTGTGTGTTCCTACAGGTCTGACTGCAAAAGCCGTACAATGAACATTCATCCGCATCTGGAAGAGAGTACAACAGAGGGTGATCACCATCCAAAAACAGCTCCTGATTATGTGAGATTATAGTAACAGTAACTAATAAATATGTCATCATAACTATTGTGTGCAACTCATGTGATAGATAAAGAGACAGATCTGAGGAAGACGAATATGTAGATATGTGTGGGAAAGATTCATTCTTATAGAGAGTTATGCCGTGTACACACGATCGGTTAAACCGATGAGAATGGTCTGATGGACCCATGCCTCCTGTGCCCATGACTAGACTTACGTTTAACATGGGAGTATATAGAAGGGGTGCATGGCTTTGAAAAATCGGTGCTCCCCGGCCGTAGGTCCCCCAGACAGCAAACTTTGCACACTTGTAGCGGGTCCAGGGAACCTGTGGCTGGCCGGTACCGGGTCCCCAAATTTACCAGAAAAAATACCATTTAACATGGGAGCCTATGGAAGGGGTGCCCGAATTTGAAAAATCGGTGCTCCCCAGCCGTAGGTCTCCCGGACAACAAACTTTGCACACTTTTAGAGGAAGAGTTGGGTTACGTGTGTGCCAAGTCCGGGTCCCCAAAATCCGGGGGATCAGGCGCAAAAAGGTGACTCGAGTATAAGCCGAGGGGGGCAATTTCAGCACAAAAAATGTGCTGAAAAACTCGGCTTATACTCGAGTATATACGGTATATGTTTTTTCTATGGAAGGCTTGTACCTCCAATTGGACAGCATCCCCTGAAGAAGCCTAATAAATAGACCCCTTTAAGGGCTATTTATCTGATCAATATGGGAGAGCAGCAGATGGAGAAGATGGCCTAACACACAAAACAGCATCATTTGCCATGCGAGTGCCGATCTGCTGCCTTCTGCCAGTTTTCTAGCTATTTATAAAAGCTGTAAAATCATTGGAGGCATTTTATAGGCACCGATGCCTAGGTGTTAGATTTCAGAGAAGACTGCGGCATATTTTTTCTTTCGCTTTTCTTTTTTTTTTTGGATAGTTATTGCAGTCATCGTAAATAGCAGCAGATGCATGAAAGCGATGGAAATGATCAAGCTGATTTTTACTATATCGCACACGGGCGATGCCAAGGCGGTGGCAGGAGAGGCTCAGGCACCTTCGTGATGCAATATGATTCATGCGAGTGCCAAGTGGCGAATGTATCCCAGACACAGATGAATGAGCGAGGTGGTAATCTTGCGCACAGCCAATTCTCCTACCTATGCAGCTTTTCCTGTCTGCTCCCAGCTCGTAGCCATCTCGACAGTAGCACTGCGTGCTGTTTCTGCTCAGTGCACATCTGTATTGGCAGTTCTGCTTCTGACACGTTGATTGCAGCTCTAGATACAACAGAGACATTCAGAAAATAAATAATTGCTTTTTATCAGGATTATAAAACAGAATGATTCAATGCAAAGCTGCATGGGATACCTTAAAGGTAAACTCTAGGCAAACAACTAAATGCACTGTTAAAACTCAGATTTAGGAAAATTTTCACATGCCAAAGGATTTGCATTTCTGTCCATCCAGTTCTGAGATTTGCACAGTCCTGGTAAACCTGACATTGCTAGACTGCAGATAACGTGATATTAAAATCATTTTATTACTATTTTTAAGTTTAACCTCCCTGGCGGTATGATTCTTTCAGAAAAAAGATGCTGAAAGAGGTACCATTATTTGCAAGGAAATTTGGCGTTTTATACTGTAGGCCTGTAATTTTTAGGAATAACTCACTTAAATCTGACCAAACAAGAGACTAATGGGCATCCCAGGTATGACATTTTTTTAAAAACAAAATTATAAATTATAATATAATAAATAATTATAAATAATTATAAAAAAATAATAATATAATTCTAATAAAAATTATTCAATAATGTAATCAACTCAAACCACTGAAATTTACTCAGTTGCAGAATTTTCGCTGTCATTATTATTATTTTTTTATGAATTCTGCAAGTGATTATAATTTATTATCTCTGTTTTCTAGCTGCTCTAAAACCATTTTTTACATAAAGGGACACTTTTGGTTGCTATGGACAATCTACAGTTTGCAGGGAGAAAGAAAGGTTTTTATTATATAAAAGTACATGTAGGGCACTGGGCAGACCACTAGGGACAAGGGGTGTGTGTTTTTTTACATACAATACTGTAATCTATAAGATTATAGTATACTTTATGTATTGTGTTTATTTACGTTTTTGAATTTGGCGCCGTTCTCCGCTCCCGTGCGTTGTAACGTTGCAGGGAATGGAGATCGGCGGCACAGGAGGACGCTGTGTGAATGGAGCGAGGTCCCGCTCGCTCACACAGCGCGGTGGCATCGCTGGATCCAGGGACAAGGTAAGTAAACAATGCCTGTGGATTCAGCGAGGCGAGCCTGAGTCTGACTCGGGGTTACCGATCGCAGCACAAAAATGTAACCCCGAGTCAGACTCGGGAATACCGCCAGGGGGGTTAAAAGCCAATATAAAGGAATAGTAGTGGTAAAAAAAATAGCCCCTGTGGATTTAATTAACCTTTTGTTTTGGTTAATTCTCCTTTAAGGGGGTGTGGCAAGGGGTGTGCCCTATGCCTACATACATTTGTTAGTAGGTGTCCCTCATTCCCATCTCAAAATGTTGGAAGGTATGCTAAGGGTAAATAGACTTTGCACTTTGCAAAGTGCAGTTGTACTCTACAAGAGCAGTTGCTCCACAGCTTGGTAAATGAGAAGAAGCTCTGTTGACTTTCATCATCCAATCATATGCAAGCAAAAATTCATATTTTTTTCCCCTTGCACCTCATTGGGTATTCTTTGCAAAGTGAAGCTTTACCTCATTTACTAAGCTCTGGGGAAACTGCACTTGCAGAGTGCAACTGCCCTTTGCAAAGTGCACAGTTTATTGGCCTTTAGTAAATCAACCCCACAGAGTCTGATTGCAGCGAACAGAACTTGTATTAATGCAGAATCCAGAAATTCACAACAAACCCGACTGGAAACACCCACTCTAGATCTAAGAGCTGATCTCAAATGTGCTGACACATCTGTCTTGATGGGCTGAATGCGGCCTGTCCAAATGGACAGGTCCCTATCCTCTCCCTTCTCATATGTAACCTCTTCCTGCCACAAATCACTGTCTCTGTCAGACAGGTAACCTGTCCCTACACTACCAACATGAAAAATGTGTGCCAAACCTGGGAGCTAGGGCCTTAAAAAGGCTCTGCCTAAACCAAGATGGCTGCTAGAGTCACAATGGGAAGTAGCAGCAGCATCGCATAGCTTCCCCAGTGACCCAGAAAATGATAGGGGAACCATATTCCTTTAGACTTCCTCTCCCCTTGCTATGCCGCTGCAGTTGAGCGCCACCTGCAGTAGAAAAAGTAGACTGTTCCTGCCTACATGCTATCCCCATCCCTGTGGGTGATTGTCCACTTTACGGGTGGTAAGGAGATACCTGTGTGTACATGGTTCTGGCCAGTGACCAGTAAGCCAGACCTACTTACAGGTGGTCCCATCTAGATGTTGCCAATTTTCTGGGTGGCCTTGCCCTTAATTAAGTGGTTACTGTCCACTCATGTCTGAGATCCCTTGAGTTATCACCTAACTGGACATGTCCAGCAACACAAATAAGAGTGATGTTGTGTTTCTGGGATGCAGCCCGGGACACAGTATCATCGGGCAGAGCACCTAGATTTAGGACTGTGCCCACTTTGTTAATTTGACATCTATGCAATCAACCAACCATTCTGTTTCTTTCTGGGTTTTTTTTAAATTTCCATGTGTTCATAATTAAGCTTTTAGAGTAAAACACATTCACCTTATTTACCACCTATAATTTCCAAAGTGAGCTCAAAGTTTTATAAATTGGACATTCTCTTTGTGAAATCCGGCCATAGATGGATCAAATCTCGGCCGGTTCAGCAGGGACCAGCCGATATTTGATCCATTTATGGGCAGGCTGGTTGTAATGAAGTTGATCCATCAATCAACTTCAGTACATCCAGCCTGTTGTTTTTTAGCATGCTATTAATGCTGGCGGTGTTGATCATTGTTTTCTGCTGGCAGGTAAGGTTCCCAACACTCCCCGCCAGCAGAACACAATAGTGCTGCAGGGGGGATTCTCCATCAACACTGATTGTGTTGATGAGGGGATCGAGCAATTTTCTCTCCCTCTGCCCATGATGGAAAGAAAGAAAATTGCATAACCTAGGAGCTGCATAATTGAAGGAGAGAAACTTGCTCAATCCCCCCATCAGCATAGTTAGTATTAATGGGGGATCAAAAATTTTCTCTCTTTCCATCCATGGTTGAAGGAAAGAAAAATACTTATAGGTAGATTCAGGTAGAAAGGAATAAACTTACGGCGGCGTAGCTTAGCGTGTTTAGGCTACACCGCCGTAAGTTAGCTAGGCAAGTACATGATTCTCAATGTACTTGCCTGCTAATATACGGCGGCGTAGCCTAAAGCGGGTGGGCGTAAGGGTGCCGAATTCAAATGTGTGGAAGGGGGGCGTTTTTAATGCCAATAAGGCTTGACCTTACGTTTTTGACGTTTTTTTCTTACTGCGCATGCGCCGGGCGCCTACATTTCCCAGTGTGCATTGCGGCCAAGTACGCCGCACGGGCCTATTGATTTTGGCGTGGACGTAAACGTCTTAAATCGCTATTCGCGGACGACTTACGCAAACAACGTAAAAATTTCGCGGCGGGAACGGTGGCCATACTTTAACATTGCTATTCCACCTAATAGATGAAAAAACTTTAGGCCTGATAATGCCTTACGGAAACGGCGTAAATCTACTGCGGCAGCCGGGCGTACGTTCGTGAATCGGCATATCAACTAATTTACATATTCTACGCCGACCGCAATGGAAGCGCCACCTAGCGGCCATCCAAAATATTGCAATCTAAGATAGGACGGCGCAAGCCGTCGTATCTTAGATATGTTTAAGCGTATCTCTGTTTGAGCATACGCTTAAACATAAGTCGGCGTAGATTCTGAGTTAGGTCGACTTATCTACTGATAAGCCGGCCTAACTCTTATTGAATCTACCTAATAATCTATGGGCTGTTTAAACTGGAGTTCCACCCAAAAGTGTAACTTCTGCTTATTTGTCTCCCACCCCCCCATCCAGTGGCACATTTGGCACCTTTCAGAAGGGAGAGGGGAACGGGGACCTGTTTTCCCCACTTCCGTGAGACCGGGCCGCAGCAAAGTACTTCAGCAGCTTGCCCCCCCCCCCCCACCTCCTCCCAATCTGCCAGGCCAGTAAGAGAGAGTGCAGTGCTTCGTGCATGTGCAGTAGGGACCCAGGCGTGAAGCCGAAAGGCTACGTAGCCAGGTTCCCTTAACTGCAATGGCGGCGGAAGCACCCGACCAGCCAATCTAAACATTGGGTGAGGTGCTGAGATCGCTGCACTCCAGGACAGGTAAGTGTCCTAATGTTTAAAACTCAGCAGCTACAGTATGTGTAGCTGCTGAATTTTCATTTTTAAAGGGGCGAGCGGAGCTCCTCTTTAAGTGAGCAGCCTCTATTCCCCAATCCCTTGGTGTATTTCAGTGCGTTCAGCATCTGTTCGTAGATTAAACTGTCATTAATTAACAGAGTGAAATTGAGGTCACACACATATTAAGACAAGTTGTAAAAATGTTTATCGGACATTTTCTAACTTTTTTGTATTATCTCTATGTGGTTAGATTGTGGTCAGCATAATATTACCATTTTGTGTCATCTGCAATAAATGTTTTAGTGAATGAAATACAAGTTGAACAGGATACATCTGAGACAGCGTGGTGGCTAAATGTTTGGCACTATTGCTTGCGGTGTTGGAAACCTGGGTCAAGGAGCTCATTGGCTTGGATGTGCGTTTCCTTTTAACATTTGTTTCCAATCAAAATCATAAAGGAGAGTAAACTGGCCCTAATGTATATTCTCATGGTAGGAGAGGACTGGGAAGCTTAGGTCTGGGAGCAAACACAAGCACTAGTCCGTTCAGAGACTGGGAAGATTTCTGTGGGTTAAAAAATGGTGCATGTTTAGGAGATATTTACTGTACCTAAAGGTAAGCCTTATTATAAGCTTAAAAGAGTTGTAAAGGATTTTTTTTTTTTTTTGCTAAAATGACTGTTTACATGGTAGAGACATAATAGTTAACTGATTCCTTTTAAAAACGATTAATAATAGATACAAATCAATCATATAATGTACCTGTAGTTTTTTTAGTTTCGTTTTTGCATCTAGTTTCGTTTTTGCATGTTATCCTGCCTCTGTGCTATACAGAGCCATAGAGCAGTGATGGTTTGGAACATGAAACTAGAAACTCCCAGTACTGTGGTCATCAGGAAACAGACAACCAGGAAGTGTTCAGAACAGAGAAGAATTACAGCATGAAACCAGGACTGCAGCAAGGTAAAGGAAGCTATTTAGCTAAAAAAAAAAATCCTTTAGTGACCCTTTAACTGTAAGTACAAGTGAAAAAGCAGGATTTACTACCACTTTAAAGTGGAATTCTGGGATATCACTATGGCTGGGTTCACACTAGTGCAAAATGGATATGGGTTTCCCTGCATCCAACTTGCATGGCAGGAGAGTGTGCCCGGCTCTCAATAGAGCTGGTTCACACATCTCCGTGGCGGAGGCACGTTCCAGGTCCAAATTCAGGCAACATTATTAGGCCTGATTCATCCCTGAAACGGAGAAAAAGGATGCACCGGACCCCTGTCGCGAGTCGCATCCGTATTAAGTGTGAATCCAGCCCCCAACTCATTTTAAAACTGCTCCCTCTTGCCTTCTACCACTTATACAAACCTGTAGAAGAAAGATGTGTATACTTATCTATTTTCAGGCCACTCTGGTGCAGTCACACAATCCTCTCCCCTCTAGCAGCAGCTTCAGGGGAGGGGAAGGAAAGCGGACAATGAATGGCCCATAGTAAACCTAAGGATGACGTCACCGTTCATGCATTCCTACCATTGTTCTGTACTTTCTCCTCTCCCTGTAACTGGCACTGGCTGACACAGGGGAAACCACATGACTAGACTGGAGCACCCCTAAATTGCATCTTTCTTCTACAGATTGGTTAGTATACAGTAGGTATTAAAAGGGGTTGGTAATAGTTTTAAGATTAGTTAGTTATATTCTGGCGTTCCGCTTTAAGAAGTGTTTTTTTCTTCAAATGCCATTTTATACATTGGCATACCTCCATAGACCCAATCTGTCTGGACAATATGGATACTTTCTTACTTAGCACTATCCACAGACAGCTTATCTATTCAATAAAACACAGAAGTTGAATCCAACATAATTTTACTTCATATACAGTAAGTGTAGTACAGAGGCTGTTTTTCCAGTCTTAGGCAATCTATTACCCTATACACACGATCGGAAATTCCGACAAGAAAAGTCCGATGTGAGCTTTTGGACGAAAATTCAGACCATGTGTCGGCTTCATCGGAATTTCTGCCAACACAAATTTTTGGACAAAAGAAATTCCTATCAGAAAATCCGATGATCTGTAGCAATACTGACGCGCAAAATTCTGGCGCATGCTCTAAAACAATTCAACGTATGCTCGAAAGCATCAAACTTAATTTTCTTGGCTCGTCGTAGTGTTGTACGTCACCGCGTTCTTGGCGTTCGAAAGTTCAGAGAACTTTTGTGTGACCGTGTGTATGCAAGCCAAGCTTAAGCAAAATTCCATCAGAAAAACCATCCAAGGTTTTTCCGACTGAAAATCCGATCGTGTGTACGCGGCATAAGAATATAGGGCCAGATCCACAAAAGGGATATCCCTGTTTCTATCTATGCGACTGATCCACAGAATCAGTTACGCATAGATAGGCAGAAGATCCGACAGGTGTAATAGTTTTACACTGTCGGATCTTAGGATGCAGTACCGCGGCCGCCGCTGGGGGCATTTCTCGTCGTAATCCAGCGTCGGGTATGCAAATTAGCACTTACGGAGATCCACAAAGCTTTTTTCCTTCGTTAAGTCGCCGTAAGTGTTAGTTTGCCGTTGCAAAATTAGGGCTGCTTTTACAAAGTGTAAACTTAGTACACCATGTAAGAGTATACCCTTCTTTCCCGCGTCGCTGTAAAAAATTTTTTTCAATTTTTTTTTCCCCGCCGCATCTCTTTTTTACACTTTGCGATTCACAAAACTCAGCGCAACGTAACGTAAGGCAAAGCACGTCGGGAAAATAGCGTTGGGAGAATGCGCAGTACGTCCGGCGCGGGAGCGCGCCTAATTTAAATGGGACTCGCCCCATTTGAATTGGCCCGCCTTGCGCCGGACGGATTTAGGATACACCGCCGCAAATTTCAAGGTAAGTGCTTTGTGGATCGGGCACTTTGCCCGAAAATTTGCGGCGGTGTAACCTAAATAGGTTACGTTCCGCTGCGCCGCCTGGCTGTGGATCTGGCCCATAATGACTTTCCTAAATGCTGCTTCTGCAAAGAACTTACACTGGCTGAGAGAACATGGAAGAAACAGGGAGGGTCTACCTACTTTACTAAATAGAACTAAAGAGGGAGGGGAGACAGATGGATTTACTAAACCACATAGGTAAACAAGTTATAGTGGCCTTAAACTATCACTTGATATTTACGCCCATCAGAATGATAGCAACCTGATACTCCTCATTACAACAGCAGAAAAACTACATATATATGAGGCAGAACAACATGGTTTGAATAAGCTACAAAACATCTTCAGCATTATAGAACAAGCCCCATTTAATTTAATTAAACTACACTAGATATGTTTTGGGTACAGTTGTCACCCTACAACAGGAGGTACCTGGGCAAAGACATTCCTGCCATGGAAGAATTGTTGGTGTTTGGCAACTTGGGCAGTGGCAGAGCTAAGTATTTACCTTTATAGGGATGTTTTTCTGGGAAATGTTAGGATCTCAGAGTGGTTTTCCTTATTTAATAATGAATTCCAGAGCTGCATAAATATGTGTCTTTTATATCTGCCTGGAGTTCGGCTTCAAACATCCACTCAATTGAATTCACATTAAAACTCAGATCTTTTCCAGGACCTCATCCATTACAGCCACATCTTTTAAATGAACGGCCTTTTCACTTACAAAGAAAAAACATTTGCAGAATAGGATGAAAATGTCCTTTAAGTAACAATTCAATATAAATAATATGTTCTCAATAATCCTTGGAAAATGATTGTAAATTGAGAAGGCTCAAGATACAAATTGTTTTGCCTGGGGCGGGAAACACAAGGTCTTCAAAGGTGAAATCACATTGTCTGTTGTAGATAATCCTCGGAGGTAATAACAAAAAAACACACTCAGTCAAAATAAATTACCCCGCAATAAATTAAAAGAAGAAATTTGGGCTTTGTTTGACGATGCAACAGAGGTGCCTTAATTGGACCTGGCAGTTTTCGATCCTGATGGGATTTACCAATCTTACGGGAAGATTTCAAGATTTCAGCTTGTGTGATTGCATCAACCGCTAAGCAGTGGATATTCCCCACATTGTGTTCCTCTGTGACAGGAACAGTTGGGCAGCGCGATGTGTCTGATGTACAGGGGTAGAGTTAAAGTAATTGATCATATCCAGGAGGAAAACACCAACCTGCCCTACAGCAGCTGTAGCTCTGAAATCCCGTCTAGACTTTCTTTGTATCTCGAATGGAAATGAGCAAATCGTGTTGGCAACTTTCCTGTTTGCTGTGATGGATAATAAAAAAAAATTGCAATATACAAAAAAACTGTGTTTAAACCATTTGTAAACTCTGTGCTCCATAACAATGCCAGGCAAAGTGAAGAAATTGAGCCATTGAGCCAGGTTCTATCAAATAATGTCCCATTATCCCTACTAACACACTTGACCTAAACCTAAGGCCGGGTACACACGGACAAACATGTATGGTGAAAGCGGTCCGTCGGACCGTTTTCACCATACATGTCTGCCAGAGGGCTTCTGTACGATGGTTGTACACACCATCGTACAGAAGTCCGCGCGTAAACAATACGCGGGGCGTGTCCGCGGTGTCGCCGCGTCGATGACGCGGTGTCGCCGCGAAAATGACGCGGCGACGTGGGCGGCCCGCCTTTAAAATGCTTCCACGCATGCGTCGAAGTCATTCGACGCATGCGAGGGACGGCGGGCGCCTGGACATGTACGGTAGGTCTGTACTGACGACCGTACATGTCCGAGCGGGCTGAATTCCAGCGGGCTGTTTTAAAACAAGTCCAGGAATATTTGTCTGCTGGGAAAAGGCCCGGCGGGCAAATGTTTGCTGGAATTCGGCCCGCTCGCGCCCACACACGACCAAACATGTCTGCTGAAACTGGCCTGCGGGCCAGTTTCAGCAGACATGTTTGGTCGTGAGTATGGGGCCTAAGGGTAAACTCCAGTTGTACAGGATCATCTCTTGTACTGAAATAGCTTACTCTGATTTCAGGGCACACTGTGAACTTCTTAGATTCCTGGCTGGAGGACATCATCTAGTCCGTAGCTAGGCAAACTTTGGCCCTCCAGCTGTGGTGAAACTACAAATCCCATCATGCTCCCATCATGCTTCTCCCTGTGGGAGTCATGACTGAGGCTCTGAGGAAGAAGGTAACACTTTGAAATGCCTCAGCCAGCAGTGGTTCACACATCTTCTCTTTAGGATCTGGAGACTGCTACCAGTAGACGGATTGCCACAAGCCAAAGACTGTAGTGCCGTGTACACACGATCAGTTCGTCTGATGAAAACGGTCTGATGGACCGTTTTCATCAGACGAACCGATCGTGTGTGGGCCCCATAGTTTTTTTATCCATGGCATGGCACAGTGACTGCGTTTGATGGCATGGCACAGTGGTGACAATTGATGGCACAGTGGCTGCGTTTGATGGCATGGCACAGTGGCTGCGTTTGATAGCATGGCACAGTGGTGACAATTGATGGCACAGTGGCTGCGTTTGATGGCGTGGCACAGTGGTGACTATTGATGGCACAGTGGCTGCGTTTAATGGCATGGCACAGTGACTGCATTTGATGGCATGGCACAGTGGTGACAATTGATGGCACAGTGGCTGCGTTTGATGGCATGGCACAGTGGTGACAATTGATGGCACAGTGGCTGCATTTGATGGGCACAGTGGCTGCATTTGATGGGCACAGTGAGGCTGCAATTTTTTTTTTTTCGTTTGCGCCCCCCCCCCCCCCAAAAAAAAAATTTGAGCACCAGCCACCACTGCATTCTGCAGTGTATATCTACGTGAGCCGGTCGGGGTCCGGTTAAACAAATCAGTGTGGTTTATACTTTTTATGCTAATTGGCATGTCAGAAGGGTGGAGGCACTGCCTTACATTGATGAAATAAATAGCTTGTATTGCTGTCATGATTAATTGTTCAGACTTCCTGACAATGGGAAGGGTTGTATCCTATTAATGAATACAAAGCTTCCTCTGATTGGCTGAGGTGGGCAGATAATGTCATGATCTGTTGCCTCAGCCAATTATTCATTCATAGAATACAAAACTCCCCATGAATGACTGAGCAGTGCTCAGCCTGACTCCATTAGGTTCCAGGAGTGCGATAAGAACACCGGGCTCAAGAATAAATACTTGAATAGAATCTTTTTAAACCAGAGTTTAAAGTCATGTTAGAGTATAACTAAAGGCACGTTTTTTTTTCCTTTTTTTTGGAGAGAGATTAAACCCTGTGTAATTTTTTGTTTTCTTATTGCTATCTGAGACCCTGTTAGGGAGATTCATCCTCTCTATTTATCCTGCTTACCATTATCATTGAAAGTTAAAGAAAAGAAAATATTGGGTTGTCCCCAGAAAAGTATAAGAGGGCAAATCTTCCAATAAGGACACAAGTTCTGGTGACCTAGAGGGGATTCCCAATGGATTTCCTTAATTTGCAAGGATTTTCTCTCACTTCCTGTTTGGCTATAGGACAGAATGTGTCTGGAGATTTCCAAAATGGGACACAGGTGTTTAAATAAAATCTGACAGGGGTCATAGCCCTCCCTTACTCTTTTCAAAGTGCAAAGTTGCCTATACAAAAAAACCTTGGTTTGCAAGCATAATTCGTTCCAGAAACACGCTTGTAATCCAAAGCACTTGTATATCAAAGCATTTTTTTTTACAGGGTATAAAAGAGAAGAGGGGCACCTCTAAGGCCGCGTACACACGGTCGGTCCAAACCGATGAAAACAGCCTGAAGTCCAGTTTCATCGGTCCAAACCGACCGTGTGTACGGCCCATCGGTCTGTTGTCCTTCGGAACAAAAATTAGAGAACTTGCTTTAAAATCGTACCAATGGACGGCGGACCATCGGTCAAAACCGATGGTTAGTACACAAAAGCATTGGTTCAAAACCCGCGCATGCTCAGAATCAAGTCGACGCATGCTTGGAAGCATTGAACTTTGTTTTTTTCAGCACGACGTGTGTTTTACGTCACCGTGTTTTGACCCGATCAGTTTTTGAACTGATGGTGTGTACACACATCAGACCATCGGTCTGCTTCAGCGGTGAACCAATGAAAACGGTCCGTCAGACCATTCTCATCGGATGGACCGGTCTCGTGTACGCGGCCTAAGTGTAGCAATAAGTTTCTAAATGTTGTACCTTCATTAAATGTAACCATATTGCTACACTTAGAGGCTCCTCTCTTCTTTTTTATACTCAGTTGTGACATGACGCTACTCTTATATCAAGACATCGCCTGTATATCAAGGCAACATTTATTAAAACATTTTGCCTGTCTTACAAAATGCTCTCAAACCAAGTTACTCTCAAACCAAGGTTTTACTGTAGTTCTACTTTAATCAAAGGGGGTGGAGTATAGAATTTAGAGGGGGCAGTCACTGGTCAGAGATCAGCTTTATTATTGTAAACGTAACAAATAAAAATGTTAAATATATTCAGCAATGATTAGAAACATAGAAAATAAATTACAGAAAAAAGGCCAAGTGGTCTATTGAGCCTGTCCACTTTTTTTGGTTGTTGCTTTTGTTTTTTAATTCAAACATTTGTATTTTTGGGGGGTGTTTTTTTCTGTTTCTGTAGACCAAGGCTAAGCAATGATAGACGGCAACTGATTAGTCCATGGTTCCAAATAAAGTATCAGACCCAGACAAAGAAATTGAAGATCAATAAGAAGGCAAAATTAAACCCTTTATAAGTAAGACTGCCCAATAATTTAATTTGATGTGCAGAGTCTTGCATAACCCCAATTGTGACAGGTTCCCCATAATAAATAAAAAAGATAAAATCATTTCCTAGACACACGTACCAATTAGTTTGCATACCTAAAAAGGCCCGGTGACAGCAGCATTGATATTCATATATTCATTACAGTTAAAATGTTATTTGAATTCGGAAAGCACAAAGGGAAAAAAAGAGAGTCTCCATTTACGCTATTGAAATAAACGTAACACACAGCTCCTCATTGCACTTTCTTTCAGTCATTGTGTGCCGGGATAAAAGATGCTGGTAATTTTATGAAAGCAGCCGGTGATTCCGTGAACCCGCCGCCCAGCATTAAATAGCTCTGTCCTAATGTTTAATTAGCATTTTAGTTACTTTGTTTCTGTAGGAAAAAGAATGGAAGGAGACATTTCTTTTAACAAGGACCGAGGCTTCTCCTTTTTTATTGCTGTAAATTACTTGTGGTCTATGGGTAACGTTCATCTGCGTAAAGCTTTTGCATTCTCAGTTGCAGCCGCAATTCTGTATTTAAATGAGCAATGTTGCAGACTTACATTATATCAGGTTATATGCATTATGTATGTATCAGTGTGAATTCCGGATGTACTTGCAATTAAGTACTTGGGCCTTTGTGTGAGTCAGAACTAATTTTCCTCTCATACAAGTCAATGGAAAGAAGCTTAATGCAGCCAAGGTGAAGGTCAACTGCAAGCCAGAATGTCCTGGGTAGGGACTCAATAACTTTTCAAACTGATCTTAAACACATTTACCCATCTACCTTAGGGCCCTTTCACACAGCGGACAAACGGACCGTTTTTTACAAGTCCGTTTACGGACTTGTAATGCATCCCTATGGGATTGTGGACTTTAGCGGATGATGCATCTGCTAACGTCCGTAACGATCCGCCTCCGCAAAGATCCGCTTTTTCAGACGGAAGAAAACCATATTTTTCTTCTGTCTGGCGGAACAGATCGGATGAATACACGGTCCGTATTCATCCGATTTCCCATAGGGGAGAGCGGAGGAAAGACAGGGCGGTCTCTGCACAGTGTGCGGGGACCACCCTGTCCGCCGACAGCTCAGCAGGGATTTACGGATGATCCCCGCTGAGCAGATGGACACACACGGGGCGGATCAATACGGATTCACTCCTTGTGAAAGAGCCCTAAGACACTATCTTTCCTAGCCAGCCCCATCCCTTGTCCATGTCACCGCTCTAAACTGTCTTGGCTGCAGCACTGCTCCATTCTCTTCTGGATTTTTACAGGAGACACAGAGGGCAGCTGGAACCATTGGCTCCCACTTCTGTCCAACTTCTGTAAGGAGGGAGCAGGGTCATAGCTTAACAATGCTGTATGTGTCTATAGATGCACACATCCCGTCTCAAGAGCGTGCATTTACAGATGTAATCCATGTGCTTAGTCTGCTTGTCTTCAGCAAACTGTTTGCAGGCTTCCTTGTGCATCATCTTCTGGGATGACAGCCATGCAGACCAATTTGATGCAGTGTGTGGCGTATAGTCTGAGCATTGACAGGCTGACCTCCCACCCCTTCAACCTCTGCAGCAATGCTGGCGAGGCCTGTTCTGAGTGGGACCTGTCCTGTTAAACCACTGTATGGTCTTGGCCACCGTGCTTCGATCAGCTCAGTTTCAGGGTCTTGGCAATCTTCTTATAGCCTAGGCCATCTTTATGTAGAGCAACAATTATTTTTTACAGATCCTCAGAGAGTTATTTGCCATGAGGTGCCATGTTGAACTTCCAGTGACCAGTATGAGAGAGGGAGAGTGATAACACCAAATTTAACACACCTGCTCCCCATTCACACCTGAAACCTTGTAACACTAACAAATCACATGACACCAGGGAGGGAAAATGGCTAATTGGGCCCAATCTGGACATTTTCACTTAGGGGCGTACTCATTTTTGTTGCCAGCGGTTTAGACATTAATGGCTGTGTGTTGAGTTATTTTGAGGGGGACAGCCAATTTACACTGTTATACAAGCTGTAAACTCACTACTTTACATTGTAGCAAAGTGTAATTTCTTCAGTGTTGCCACATGAAAAGATATAATAAAATATTTATAAAAATGTTACAATAATATTTACTGTCAGTCAACTTTACCGAAGAGCAATACATCTTTCTAGTTTCATTTTTTTGCTTTCTTTAACTCCCTTTAGGAATCGAACTGTAACTTCAACTGACTTTAAATTATTTTCTTCCCCAAGTAGGTCTATACAACAAACACCGGATTTCTGGCAAACTTCAGACAAATTATACACACCAGCTGTGTAACCATCTCTGACTGCTAGGGGAAAGCAATTACAGCTGCCAATTGGATTGCACTGACTAGAAGTAATTATAGGAGTCTCACCATGGTGCCTTTGGTTATATACATACATTGCAGGTCGTATTTTGTTAAAGGTTTGAAGGCAAGCTTGGATGTTTAACTAATGATCGACCAAACTTGGTAGAGCCAACAGAAGAAAACAATGGTTGAGAAAATATTACATGCTGAAGAGTTTGAAACTTTGTACTACAGTTGTGAAATTACTTTTCCCAAAAGTACCCATTTTTTCAAGCTAGTATTCAACTGAATAACAGCATTATTATTCTTAATAATAAGGTAAGATGGTATGGGTCCTGAGACACTGCTCTGAAATTGGCTTAATATGTTACGGAAATAAAAATGTGAGCTTAAAGTATAAAGCCTGGTTGGTTGAATCAGCCTCTGACCCCTTATAACAGAAGAAAAGCAAGGATACAAACCTTGCTCCAGAAGAAGATACAATACGCTATTGTAAAAATGCTTAAAGGCTAAATTCACCTTGGTTCACTTGTTTTTTTATTCTAACTCCCCTATGTACCAATCTAGCATTATTGTACTTATTTTTCAGAAATAAAACAGCTTTCCATTAATTCTACATACACTTACCTCACTGTCCTCATGGCTGTTTAAAAACACTTCTTCATTACTTCTGCCTTACTTCTTACTGTCATGACACATGAAGGAATTGACCAGCTGACGGCATTAGCAAGCACCCTGCACCATTTACCCTCCTACCTACCACCCTCTTCCAGGAGGGTAGGAGAGTAGACGATGCAGGGTGTGTGCTAATAAGGTCAGCAGGTCAACTCCATCCTGTGTCAAGACCTATAGCCTGTCCAGGAAGTAAGGCAGAAGTATTTTTAACCACTTCAGCCCCTAAAGAATATACCCTCTTCCTGACCAGAGCACTTTTTGCGATCCGGCGCTGCGTCGCTTTAACTGACAATTGCGCAGTTGTGCGACGTTGCACCCAAACAAAATGTACTTATTTTTTTCCCACAAATAGAGCGATCGTTGCTATAAAAATGCACTGATTACTGTGTAAATTACACTGGCAGGGAAGGGGTTAAACACTAGGAGGCGATGAAGGAGTTAAGTGTGTCCTAGGGAGTTATTCTAACTGTGGGGGGCTGGACTACAAATGACACGACAGTGATCACTGCTCCTGATGACAGGGAGCAGTAGATCACTATCCTGTCACTAGGCAGAACAGGGAAATGCCTTGTTTACATAGGCATCTCCCCGTTCTGCCTCTTCGTGAGATGAACTTGGGCACCCGGCAGACATCGACTCAGCGGGACCCGCAGGCACACTCAGGTACGTTGCTTTGCTCAGCCGTGCCATTCTGCCGACGTATATGTACAGGCGGTGGTTGGCAAGTGGTTAAACAGCCATGAGGACAGTGAGTTAATGGTGAACTTAGACTTTAAAAACAAAAGAAAGTAACCATTCAGATGTACACTGAAGTAAAAAATGGAGTGCAGCAGCTACGTAAAGCCTAACAGACCTTGGTCAGTGTCAGGCTATGTTATAGATCTTTCTGTCATGAGTAACCTCCACAGCAAGGGACCTGCTCAAGGATGACCATGACTAGTGATGTCCTAGATTGCCTGGGAACACCTAGAAGAAGGGAATGAACTACTTCCATAAATATTGCTATGTGCTATTGTGTCTAAACCCCTCAAGCCTGGATACAGGGCAGCAGAGAAGTTTATATAAAGCTACATAGTAATTGCAATAGCGAAACTGTTGTTGAAAACAAAAAGCCATCAGAAGATGCATGATCAAATGCTTCCCAACAGAAAGTGATCAGAAATCTAAAATGTTGAGTTTTTACCAGAGCAGGAGATGGAGAGAGCCCTTACAATGGGGCATCCTGTTCAATATGATAAGGGCAATTACCCCTTTTTTAGAGGCATTTTGTCTTCTGTTGCATCTCCAATTTAGAAAAATAATTGCTACACATTCTCTTTAAAGCTGACCTTCATTAACAAATGGAAAGTCAGCCTAACCCCTGCACCCCATCACAATGAATTACCTCAGTCCCAGCCTTTAACGCTTCTGGGAGACGGGATGATGTAACTGTGTCTCCTGGTAGAGTTGAAAGCTTGAAGTCCCACAAGAATGGAATTTTGATCTGTCCCCTTGCCTCCCAGATACCTTGGAGGTTGGGACCAAAGTATTTTTTTCCCCAAATGGTTTGTTTACAGATGGATCAGGGGACTGGCAAGAAAAGCCAGACCTTCTGTTTGATCATTATATCATTATATCATTATAGAAGATTAAAGTGATTGTAAATGATCACCTTGTAAAACAACCCATTCAGTTTAAAATAGCAATGAAAGGCAAAACATTTGTGTATAGATATAAAAATACATTATAAATACCCTTTTCCCCTTTTTTTAAAAGTGATCACATTCCCTCTCTTCTCCTACATACAAACTGGGGGGAGGAGAAGCAGCAGCACACTGAGCTTCCCAATGAATGGCTGTGCATCAGGGGGCATGTTAGGACAGGTCTGATCATTGGAGAAGAGCATGCTAGAGAACTTACCACGGTGTGTTCTCCTGCTTAGTGGGCTCAGTTTTTAATAGGAAAGAAGAGAACTGGATACTTCCTCATACAGGTACATGGTACAGCAGGCACATATCAGGAATATGTTTTGGGGTAACAAACACTTTAAGTGTTAACATTTTATTTTAGAGGTTATGTTTCAGGGTTTGAATGAGGGTTAAATATTCAGGTTAGCCAAAAGCACATGGCAGACTTTCGACATGTTGGGCACAAAAATTCCCTTCACTAAAAATCTACGCACAGTGGGTTCTTGCTTCAAAATAGTATAATACCAGGAAAACCATTGAGCTCTGACAGCCAAATAGAGACTAGCTTTTGTCTTAGCTGACTCTTTCCCAATGGCTCCAGCCTTTCTAATCTCACTGATGGTTAGTGAGGATGCCAGCCATAGTGATAAGTCAATACTTATGACCTGTACACACGAGCGGAATTTCCGTCTGAAAAAAGTTGGATGTTTTTTTCCGACGGAATTCCACTCAAGCTTGGCTTGCATACACACGGTCACAAAAAAAGTTCTCTGAACTTTCGAGCGTTAAGAACGCTGTGACGTACACACAAGGCAAGAAAAAGAAGTTCAATGCTTCTGAGCATGCGTCGAATTGTTTCTGAGCATGCATGTTTTTTTTCCATACAGACAGATTTTTTATTTGTTGAGTCGAAAAACGAAGTCGGTCGGAAATTCTGGAAACAGTTCGATGGGGCATACACACGGTCAGAATATCCTATGAAAAGCTCCCATCTGAATTTTTCCATCGGACATTCCGACCGTGTGTACGCGGCATAAGGCTCAGAGGTAGAAGCTGGCAGACCAGACTCTCCAAGATTTATATGTACCTGTTAATCAATTTAACCTCACATCAACTGAACCATAAATTTCTATTTTAGACTTTAATGTATGCCTTCTCTAGCTGTTGATATAAAAATGGAGAGTGATTAGAACTTAGCAGCAACATTATACTTTTGTTTGCTATGCCACTATGGTTTCGGTTTTCTATTCCATTTCAGCAAATACGAATTTCAAAAAACCCTAATCAGAAATTAGCTGAGACACTTGATATATAAAATATAAGCCATTTCAAAATATATAATGAAACACATAACAAAACAGCAGCCAACCTTTGGCAAAATGGGTTTAGTACACTCAAGCAACTTAATACATTTAAATCTTGTACAGAGTTCAACAAAGAGAATGTAAATGATAGACTGTGTAGGCTTAGGTATTATTCATCTCATTTCTTTCACTGTAAGGCTTTTCTCGTGCATGGTTCTGTATATAATTAAAGCACTTTGCATTATGTGCATATTGTAATCAGTTAACACTCAGGCTATGTGGAAGGTTAATCCAGAGAAACAGGGCAGTCCATTGTAGAAGACATCTTATTAAATTTAAAAACTGACTTAACAACCTTTCATGTTTCTAAGCCACGAAACCTAAAAGCGATCCACACATGGCTGTTTTTATATTACTTTTTATCAGCAGTTAAAATGATCTTGGACTCTTTTATCCAATTCTGGTTCTGGCACTCCTTTCTGTATCCTGATTGGATACAGTCCTTTTAGGCCCCGTACAGACGTGCAAACATGTATGATGTACACACCATCATACAGAAATCCGCGCGTACTCGATACGCGGCGACGAGGCCGCGGCGACGTGCGCGGCCCTGGCAGTTTAATGCTTCCGCGCATGCGTCGAAGTCATTCACGCATGCGAGGGATGGCGGCCGCTCGGACATGTACGGTAGGTCTGTACAGATGACCAAACATGTCCGACGGACAGGATTCCAGCGGGCATGTTTCTAAACATGTTTAGAAATATTTGCCCGCTCGAAAAAGGCCCGGCGGGCGAATGTATGCTGGATTCCTGTCCGCTCGGCTGTACAGATGACCGAACATGTCTGCTGAAACTGGAACGCGGACCAGTTTCAGCAGACATGTTCGGTCGTCTGTACGGGGCCTAAGATTGACAATTTTCCACCAGGCTCCTTTGACAAAAATCGACTTTTGCATTCCCTTATGGGAACACAATTGTACGAATTGTACAACTGTACGATTGGACGACTTCAGTGTAATTGGTACCTATATATACTGGTCGGTCCTGATCCTTGGAGGTTGGGTTCATAAGATCCCCCCATTAAAATGTTTGTTACTGAATTCAACCTACAGGGCATTTATATCTGTATCTGCATAATTTTATCTTCTGTTGTGTTGAATATTTCACGAATAATTGAAATGGTTTAGGTCTATTGAAAATGGTTTACTCTACTGAGAATGTTTTTTCTCTTCTGGTCTATAGTTTAATTCAGGGAGACCTTGGAGCTGAACATAAGGTAATCAGAGATATTAGAGGCAATCTTCTGGTGCACACTCTAAATCTTTCAATAATTAACACTCCCAAACCTGTGTGCTCTCCTCTCAGACCTCTTACCTGTTTCCTATCTTAGTAGATGGAGTTCCCATTATTGAGCCCTCTCTCTCCCTAAACGCTATAAGGTACCACACGTTTTTGTACACATATGTTAATGCTATTATTATAGCAGTCGACTTAATATGCATTCCCCATTAAAAGTTACATAAATATTCTGGATCAGTCCATGTTTGTACTGACTTTTGACATGTTTTTACCTTGTCAAATGGTCTTTATTGTTTTTTTTTGTTCCAATATTATCAATAAATTACTATTCCATTTGGGGTGTCTGGGAGTGGCGGGTGGTACCCCTGCTATAACATCAGATTTGCTTCTGTATTCAATGTATAAAGGCTTGCGTGACTCATACTTTGCCACTGTACTGATATACGATCCTTCATTATTAGATAACCATATGTGGAGTGGATCAGCTCATGCATGAAGGATTGGTGGTGCCATTATCTAGTGCATTTAAAAGTGTATACCCTTTACACTGACGGTTAGGCCTCGTATACACGATAAGATAGCCAGAGGACAACGGTCTGAAGGATCTTTGTCCTAGGTTAACCTATAAAGCTGACTGATGGTCCGTCGTGCGTACACACCATCAGTTAAAAAAACGATCGTGTCAGAACGTGGTGACGTAAAACACAACGACGTGTTGAAAAAAATGAAGTTCAATGCTTCCAAGCATGCGTCGACTTGATTCTCAGCATGTGTGGGTTTTTAACCAATGCTTTTGCATACTAACGATCGGTTTTGACCTATCGGTTATCAATCCATAGGTTACATTTTAAAGCAAGTTCTCATTTTTTTAACCTAAGGTTAAATAACCTATGGGGCCCACACACGATCGGTTTGGACTGATGAAAACGGTCCTTCAGACCGTTGTCCTCTGGCTATCCGATCGTGTGTACGAGGCCTAAGAGTCAGTATTATTGGGTGATGGTGATGGTCTTACTTTCCCTTCATTTTTGAAGACACCTTAAATGGACTTTGGGCAGATTGATCAAACATTTTATTTTTGATTAACTTTTTTTATATTTATTTTAAGCGCTACACCTTTATTTCCTTTAATTGTATTCAGCAACATAGTTCTAGCAGCTTATTTTCTTGTTAGTTTTTTATTTTCCTTTTGTTCTTAGCGCAACAAATTTGTTAATTTTTATGATCCTTCGTTATTGGTTATATGTAATAACAGAATGTACCAATGTTTCCATTTCTTTATGAAAAATGCAATAAAAATGATTAAAGGGGGGTGGTGTTGAGGCCTGCGTGTGAGCTGTGTTATCTTTTATTTAATCCATTTGCAATCTATCTTTTACATCTCAGTTCTGCTTTGATATTCATCTAATTAATTACTCACCTGAAAATAACTCTCTGTGTGACCTCTTGGAATGAGGATACATATTATCTCTCTGACCCAATGTCAATACTTGTGGTGCATGGTTTGAATTTTTGGGAGAGGATGCATGAGGAAGTTGAAATCTTTGTATGATAAGGAACCGCAAGGATTGTTAACACATTATGTGCAATTTCTCACCATAGCCTTGCCCCTTGTTTGTGCCTCCCACCTGCAGGTAGTGAGAGCCTTTTGGAGTTCCGTGGCCTAAGTTGGCCCTGGTCTTCTTTTTGGATGCAGTTTTGTTTCCAGGTTACCCTCTACCCTGATGAAGGTTCATCCACAAAATGCATCAAAAGGCAACCCTTTACCTACCCCGCAAGCAATACTTCTTTTGAAGTAATTTTGTATTGCTGATTGAAAAAATGCATAATATATTTTTATGTATATGGGGTACCAAAAGCAATAAATCTTGTAGGTACTAGGGACAATACTCCCCCCTGGGAAACAGTCCAACAGCCACAGTGGGACCCCAAACGGGTCAACTCGAGGATGTTGGAAAAGTAGTCTTAAGGTTCCAGGTCTGTCTGCCGGGATAACCCATCCGCCTTCCTGTTTTGAGGCCCTGGCCCATAATTGGAAGGCAAGAGGCTCGCATTCAGTCCTCTCCAAAAGCCTCTGTCGCAGCTAGGTCCATCACAGTGGTTCTGTGACATTTTCGCTTGTCACAGAGGCAATGATAACTTTGTACATGTTTAACAATTTTAGTTTCATGGTGGGTGGAGGATGGACCGGAAGTGGCATGCCAGTGAAGCACCCATGATTTCAAGAACTCAAGTTCTAGCATACTCCCTAGAACCACCATCAGGCACTGATGTACAGGTAGTGTTTACCAATCGGTGCCTTTGTTTGAGCAATAATCCTCCTCCTCAGCAGAGGCCATGTGACTTTTACGTTAGCTGTAGAGGGCCCAGACACCTTCTTTTTTATTTTGTTCCCTATTAATCAAGTATATGCTTCAGACTAAAACTTTGTTCTTGTTTGTGGACAAGTCACAGCTTGAAAGATAATCATATTTAGATCAGCACTGCTGTCTCAGATATTCTGTGTCACTCCTCTAAAGAGACAGATTTCTTTCCATCTAGAAAAAAATGGAAAGCAATAAATAAACCTTTGTTGAAATAGAGCCCACAACACACTCCATGTAAAAATGTTGCAAGCGGTTATTATGAAGGAAAACAAATAGGCTGACCCTTTCAATAGTAATAAACACATTCTGTGTCCCTGGCTTATATGTTTTCATCATGCTTGCTTCTTGGGATATTATTGTTTTTGTGATTTTGATTTTGAGAGGACCAGAGGCGTAAAAGTAGGTAAAGTGATTGTTCCAAGAAACGTGGCTGAAGGATAAATGAATAGATTTTCACAAGTCAAGAGGATCTTAAGGTAATTACTCTATATTAGAGTTTCATATTTTATAAAGCCATGTTTTATATCCTTTTTATAAAATATTTATTTTACCAAAAATAAATAAAGAGTTTAAAGCTCAACTCTATATGCAGATGATAAAATATCTGTTTTACTTTACAAAGGGTTTGTATTTCTGTCCAATTATCACAGCTAGGAGGATGAGACCACTTTCTCCATTGCACTTAAAGTGTAAGTAAACCCTCCTATCATTTTCAGCCAAGGAAACTGCCATCTTGGCCTCTGTTTAAACTTCATTTGCCATGGTGCTGCAAATGTGATCAGCTATGACACCAGTCATTGGCTGGTTTGACAATTTGGCTGAGAGCACAACAAATGTGACAGTTAGCATTTCGGCATGCTTTTTTGAACTATTAAATCACTGGGTTTACTTCCGCTTTAATATGTTATTGGTGTCATCTACACTCCCCCAGCCTGCTGTCTGGGCAATTAAAAAGTAGCAGCAAACTGATGAGCTCATCATTCAGCTCTCTTATCTTATCAGCATGTTCCTGGTCAGCAAGTTTGCATGCTGCACACCTACCTACCTGTCCACTAGTGCTGCCCCTCCCTATTTCAGTCTGCTGAAATAGGGTATTGCAAGAAGCTGATACCATGTCAAAATACCTAGCCAAGCCATGATACTAAGCCTTGTGCAAATCACAATCTTGGCACACCTTAATAATGTATGTAGCACTACCCCCGGAGGAGCTGCTGGTTTGTTTTGGGTCCACGCTCTGTGACCAACCCCTTAAAATGGCTCAAAATCCTCCCTTGACACACCTGGTAATATATGAGTTGTGGTCAACAGTAACTGGTGGGGGAACACAATATCCCGTTACACTACAACAGATTTTTGCAAATAAAAGGGGTTACCTTAAATGGAAGGGATATTGCAGTATGAAAGATAGGCTGCACACAGACTTCAGATAACCAAAGTAATGCTTTACTTAAAGTGGAAACAAATGAACATAAGTAATACAGTGATACACTATTTGCAGATCCCTGCAGTGTCAGTAACAACAATAAGGTTTAAGTATGAACTAGACTACAATGTCATGTAGACCTGTGTAAGCACACAGCAAGAGGGACCCCTTTAACAAAACATACACATTAAAACGCCCTCTTACCAAGCCTCACCGAGCTCTCTACCTCTCTACAATACCATATAAGGTAACAAAACTGATTACTCGATCAACTATCAATGAAATGAATATTAACAATATGCAACACTAAATAGATAACCCTTGGGTACTATCACTATAGCTAATCAGTAATGGCCTGGCGTCCCAGGCCAAACTTCAACACAGTTTTATGCTAATAGTTTGTGCACTTGATCCCCCAACATTCTCCGTGGTACCAGAACAAAATGTAAACAACAGGTGGCTCTAACCCAACTCGGCCACAGGAGGGAGCTGAGATCCTTCACGATCAGCAATGGTAGTCGAAAAGCGTGATACCCCGATACATGTATTAATGTAATGTAATAATGTACTGTATAATGAATGAATTCCTCCATGCAAGAATGGCTTAGCAAGTTTGCACATGTAAAACAGTTAATATATATATATATATATATATATATATATATATATATATATATATATATATATATATATATATAAATCTTTTCATGTGACAACACTGAAGAAATTACCCTTTGCTACAATGTAAAGTTGTGAGTGTACAGCTTGTATAACAGTGTAAATTGGCTGTTCCCTCAAAATAACTCAACACACAGCCATTAATGTCTAAACCAATGGCAACAAAAGTGAGTACACCCCTAAGTGAAAATGTCAAAATTGGGTCCAAAGTGTAAAAATGTTGCGTGCCACCATTATTTTCCAGCACTGCCTTAACCCTCCTTGGTATGGAGTTCACCAGAGCTTCACAGGTTGCCACTGGCGTCCTCTTCCACTCCTCCATGACGACATCACAGAGCTGGTGAATGTTAGAGACCTTGTACTCCTCCACCTTCCGTTTAAGGATGCCTCACAGATGCTCAATAGGGTTTAAGTCTGGAGACATGCTTGACCGGTCAATCAACTTTACCCTCAGCTTTTTTTTAGCAAGGCAGTGGTCTTGGAGGTGTGCTTGGGGTCTTTATCATGTTGGAATACTGCCCAGTCTCCGAAGGGAGGGGATCATGCTCTGCTTCAGTATGTCACAGTACATGTTGGCATTCATGGTTCCCTCAATGAACTGTAGCGCCTTAATGCTGGAAACACTCATGCAGCCCCGGACCATGACACTCCCACCACCATGCTTGACAGTAGCCAAGAAACACTTGTCTTTGTACTCCTAACCTGGTTGCCGCCACACACGCTTAACACCATCTGAAGCAAAATACGTTTATCTTGGTCTCATCAGACCACAGAACATTAATTAATTTCCTTAGTCTGCTTGTCTTCAGCAAACTGTTTGCAAGGTTTTCTTGTGCATCGTCTTTAGAAGAGGCTTCCTTCTGGGATGACAGCCATGCAGACCAATTTGATGCAGTGTGCGGCGTATGGTCTGAGCACTGACAGGCTGACCCCCCACCCCTTCAACCTCTGCAGCAATGCTGGTAGCACTCATAAGTCTATTTTCCGAAGACAACCTCTGTATATGACGCTGAACACGTGCATATAACTTCTTTGGTCAACCATGGCGAGGCCTATTCTGAGTGGAACGTGTCCTATTAAACCGCTGTATGTTCTTGGCCACCGTGAAGGAGCTTAGTTTCAGGGTCTTAGCAATCCTATTATAGCCTAGGCCATATTTATGTAGAGCAACAATTCTTTTTTTTCAAATCCTCTGAGAGTTCTTTGCCATGAGGTGCCATGTTGAACTTCCAGTGACCAGTATGAGAGAGTAAGGCCGCGTACACACCATCGGTCCAAACCGATGAAAACGGACTGAAGTTCCGTTTCATCGGTCCAAACCATCCGTGTGTACGCCCCATCGGTCTTTTGTCCTTCGGACAAAAATTAGAGAACTTGGTTTAAATTCGAACCGATGGACCGCTGACCGGTAGGTCCAAACCGATGGTTAGTACACAAAAGCATTGGTTCAAAACACGCGCATGCTCAGAATCAAGTCGAAGCATGCTTGGAAGCATTGAACTTCGTTTTTTTCAGCACGTTGTGTGTTTTACGTCACCGCATTCTGACCCGATCGGATTTTGAACTGATGGTGTATACGCACATCAGACCATCAGGCCGCTTCAGCGGTGAACCGATGAAAACGGTCCGTCGGACCATTCTCATCGGATTGATCGACCGCGTGTACGCGGCCTAAGAGGGATAACACCAAATTTAACAGAGAACTTGTAACACTAACAAGTTACATAACACAAGGGGAGGGAAAATGGCTAATTGGGTCCAATTTGGACATTTTCACTGCCAGTGGTTTAGAAAATTATGGCTATGCATTGAGTTATTTTGAGGGGACAGCAAATGTGCACTGTTATACAGGCTGTACACTCACTACTTTACATTGTAGCAAAAAGTTAAATTTCTTCAGTGTTGTCACATGAAAAGATATAATAAAATATTTACAAAAATGTGAGGGGTGTACTCAGTTTTATGAGATACTATATATATATATATATATATATATATATATATATATATATATATATATAGTATATACATATAAAATGTATGTCAACAGCATGTATGTCAACTGTGTTCAGCTTTAATAAAAAAGACAAGGACCATTTCCCTTTACATTATTCCCCGTATAGCACTGGAGGTGATAATGGAGCCAATATTGAACGGATGTACCTAAAAAATTGATTCAGCACGAACACCTGAGCATTTTGCTATTCTGGAGGAATACTGTAGACTTATCACAGTTTACTCAAACACCTGAAACCTCTCTGGGGAATAGACAATCTCCAGTCATCTCTCTGGAGACTAATAAAGGTTTCTAGCAGTGTGCAACTAAATCGAGAAGTTAAACAAGATATTTATCTCTACGTCTTTCTATCTTTCTATTTGCTGCCATTGTTGCTTGAGATAAGAAATGGTTTCAGGAATCCAAACCTAACTTCACACTGTTCAAAATATACCAGTGCAGAACAGTCGAATCATCTGATTATTTTGTCAAATTGTCCATAACAAGACAAGAGCAATTCCTGGTACTGTATTGCTTTTCCATTTGTAGCTGTGAATGTACATCTAGTTCATTCTTTCTGAATCAATTCACATCCTCAGCAATAAGCTACAGTATGCTCGCAAGTCTCCTCCAACCTTCTAATATTCTAGGTATTTTAGGAAACCCCCCACACACAAGCCTTTCAGGAAAGTAGAGAACAAGGCCCAGATTCTCAAAGGAGATACGACGCCATCGTATCTCTGAGTCTGGGCGGTCACCTCTGTGGTTTTTATTTTTTCTGCTTTTTCTTGAATGACAATTTTGAAAAAAAAACAATATTTTTTTATTTTGGCTGTAATAAATATCCCCCAAAATTATATAAAAAAAACATATATGCTCCTCAGTTTCGATATGTATTCTTCTATATATTCTTGGTAAAAAAATGCAATAAACGTATATTGATTGGTTTGCGCAAGTTATAGCGTCTACAAAATAGGGGATAGAATTATAGAATTATTTTAATATTTTTTTCTATTAGTAATGGCGGTGATCTGCGATTTTTATCATGACTGCGACATTATGGCAGACACATTGGACACTTTTGATGCTATTTTGGGACAATTGTCATTTATACAGCGATCAGTGTTATAAAAATGCACTGATTACTGTATAAATGACAATGCAAGTGAAGGGGTTAAACACTAGGGGGCAAGGAAGGGGTTAAGTGTGTCCTAGGGAGTGATTCTAACTGTGGGGGGCTGTGCTACCAGTGACACAACAGTGATCACTGCTCCCGACGACAGGAGCAGTAGATCAGTGTCCTGTCACTAGGCAGAACAGGGAAATGCCTCGTTTACATAGGCATCTCCCTGTTCTGCAACTTCGTGACACGATCGCCGGCACCCTGCGGACATTTAGTCCGCGGGCCCCTCGGTCACACACACGGAGCTTGTGGCGGTCGACAAGTGTTTAAGCAATAGCGTGTAATGAAGAACATACATTTGCAGCATTCAGTAGGACTGGGTTAGTGCTTACCAAATTGGATCCTAAATAGGTTAACACCACTGACACGCCCAACTAGATTTCTGGAGTACAGTAATGTGATTGGCAAATACAGGTTTTCAAGGAGAATGCTCAGGCATCCAAGCTTCTCTTACTCTTAATCAACAGTCATGTTTTTAAAATGCTAGGCTTATATGCAACCGCTTAGACAATTATCTGGAGTTATGCTTTAATATTCTAAACCCGTTTGCGCGGTGTGAGACTACTACACATCCATTGCTTCTCCGCAGATTCATGCAGGCCATTTGTTCATTTCTTAAGTGTTTCTGATTAGATCTTGTTTAGCTGCAAGCAAAGCAATAACTAAGATCTCAGCTGCATTAAATGTGGATTTGTTTAACTCTGATCTATGAATAAGCCTCTACAGATTTCAATTACTGAAAGAAATAGGCATGGAAACTCCAGAGGTAGTTATACATCTGCAACTCTCAGACATCTTTCATAGCGATGTATACTTAATAACAGGGGGGTTAATGGGAGGTTAATATCTCTTACCAGGCAGTAAATAACAGTTATAATAATGATAGGTAGTTTAATTCAATAGCACACTCAGAAAGCATCTTTAAGGTGCACATATATAGTTGTTCCTACCCTCTGGCAATGAAAATGAAATATCTAAGGATGCACTCTTGTCAAGGAGATCTTTTTTGGGTTTAACTTTGGGAAATCTGGAATCTGTGGCTGTGGTTAGAAATTGGCTGCTAATAGATTACCTCATCCCTCAATTTTGCTTTTAAATGTCCTTATTTCTTCTGAGAAATCCTCACTTCCTGTTCTTCTGTCTGTAACTCCACACAGTAATGCAAGGCTTTCTCCCTGGTGTGGAGTGTCGTGCTCGCCCCCTCCCTTGGACTTTGGGAGAGTCAGGACGCCAACTAACACACAGCTCATTTCTCTATCTGCAACGTAGAGAGAGTCCTGTCTCTCCTGTTGTCCAAGGGAGGGGGCGAGCACGACACTCCACACCAGGGAGAAAGCCTCGCATTACTGTGTGGAGTTACAGACAGAAGAACAGGAAGTGAGGATTTCTCAGAAGAAATAAGGACATTTAAAAGAAAAAAAATGGTACTTTACAACCCCTTTAAGTTTCATTTTTTTTCATTAATGGGGAAACAAAAAAGTTCCATGGAGAAGGAAACAACCTGTCACATGACACAGGTCATGTGACATGGTTCTCCTCCAAGTGTTATGCAGAGAACACTCGGAAGAACACTGCATGCTCCATACTGGGCTCTACTTTTTAAAACTGATGTCCAACTAGGCTATGGAATCCTAATACAAACCATTTCCTAGCCACCTAAAGCTACTTGCCTCAGTAATTAAAAAACATCTAAAAGAAATCCCCCCACCTGAATTTGTGGTCACATGATTTGCTGACTCCTAATTCTTCTATGTTCTCAACTGCAGATATAGGAGGCTCTTTTTTGCAGGTGCCCATGTCACTGCCTGGTGGTGTGGGCTCTTCCCATTGGCTTTCCATCAGTGGAGTCCTCAGAGTTCCTGAATATCCAGATATGTGGCTAACCAAAACAGTATATGAATGTAGTTTATATTCATTATTGTGTGGTGAACATCTAGATGCAGTCGTAAGTCCTAATCCGACCCGTTGTATCTATGCGCCTGATTCTTAGAATCAGTTACGCATAGATATCCATTAGATCCGACAGGCGTAAGTCTCTTACACCGTCGGATCGTAACTGCATTTTTCCGCTGACCGCTAGGGGCGTGTATGCTGATTTACGCGTCGAAATATGTAAATCTGCAAGATACGCGAATTCCCGAACGTACGCCCGGCCGACGCAGTAAATTTACGCCGTTTACGTTAGGCTTTTCCCTGCTATATGGTGGCATAAGTACGGCGCATCAATTTTAAGTATGGCCGTCATTCCCGTGACTAAATTTGAAAAAGTTACGTTGTTTGCGTAAGTCGTCCGTGAATGGGGCTGGACGTCATTTACGTTCACGTCGAAACCAATGACGTCCTTGCGGCGTACTTTAGAGCAATGCACACTGGGAAATTCCACGGACGACGCATGCGCCGTTCGGGAAAAATGTCAATCACGTCGGGTCACAGTAGATTTACATAAAACACGCCCCCTGATCCAAATTTGAATTAGGCGGGCTTACGCCGGCCGATTTACGCTACGCCAACTTACGGAGCAAGTGCTTTGAGAATACAGCACTTGCCCGTCTAAGTTGCGGAGGCATAACGTAAATCAGATACGTTACGCCCGCACAAAATGGCGCAGATGTATCAGAATCTGGCCTTTTGCTTGTGAACAGTTGTATAGCGTATTTTGTACAGTGGCATATTGATAAGTAGTAGAAGATTAGCATTTACAATCAATTTTATGATTATATTATGAATTATTTTATGGCAATTTGAAGAGAGTGGCTTATTAAGGCACCTTGGGAAATGGAAGGACTGTTAAAGGGTATTCCCAGTTTGTTCTTACATATTGTTTTCCACTTGAGAACTTGCATTTTTTGTTTTATCCCTGCAGTACAATAATGTCATGACAGGAGGTGACACCAAACTGGTCAGCAGAGAGCCAAGAACTGTAACAGTGATTCGCTGATTTCCACGTCTTAAAGAGGATCTGCAATGGAACATATGAATGTAGAATCGGATCATTTAAAAGGGATTGGGAAAGTTTTCTTAAATAAAAATTAGGAATTGGTTGGCGTGGACTGGCCAAGAGGATTGAGATGGGTTTCCAATTGTGCCTACAGGTGGGCTTTAGGAGCAATCACTTTACTGTCCAGTGAATAGGGGAAAGACATATTCTCTCTCCATTATGTTCCTTAAGTCTATAATAAATATGTTGGCACAAGGTATTGTTAGAACCTGGTAAATCCCCGGGTATCTAAACTAAAATGTTGTGATAATGATAAGAAAGTAGCTGTTCTCTCTTTTCTCCCTGTTGTCTTCCTTCTCTTATGTATTTTTCCCGTTTCCTATTGCACTCCCTTAGAACGTAGCTCTGGCTCTCTGATGGAAAAATGGGAAAAAAATTGGGCATAGGAAAATGGGTGAGCAGCCAATGCTATTTGAGCGCTACACTAGTTTTTTTTTTTTTTTTTAGCTCTCTGATGCCAGCCGTCCTAGGTCAGAGAAATCGAATCTCGAAAGTACAGCCAAAAGAACCTAACAACGCCTCAGTGCCCATCACTATGTTTTGTTTACCTAGCAAAGTCAGTGAAGATTTTCACTGGTAATACATTAGGATATGCATAGGTTTGGCAACCAATCAGATTGAGTGTTCTAGTAGTCCCACACCAATAAACTAAAAATTAATGAATCATTGTACAAAGGTAGCATTGCATTTTATTAAACAGCCCTAAACAGTAATTAATTGACTAAACGCTGGGTTCATGGAACTAGGATTAATGCAATGTAAACTGTACACAAAAGTTTTTGAACATTTATTGAGTTAGCACAAGATTTCTTCAACTGTCTTCCCCTTTATTAGTAAGTATAATGAATATCGTGTTTGACAGAACATTGTAAATCCCTATGCATTTGTAAAACCCGAAACCTGAAAATTTACAACGTGTTAAATTAGTATTTTTGCGCTTAACAAATTCACCAACTCATCCTTGGCTTATATACTAATTTCTGTGCTAAGCATCCCTCTGCAATGGAATTTCAATAATCATTCGCTAAGCACTAACCATGCTTATTGAATTGCAAACTGCACAAATAGACAATCTCTATGGAGTTACTACTATGGAATCCCTTGTCTATTAATGAAAGAAGACATTTTATAAAATAAAATACTGTATGTAAATGTCATTAAGTCAAAATGTACTCTCTACCTTCTTTAGTCACAAGAGTTACTCAGGAGCACAATAAAACAAACACACACCGCTGTGATTGATAAGCTCCAACAGTATGCATGTCATTACATGCAGCCCTTGTATCAAGTGTCATCATGGTATCATACATCTTCAAGGTAATCAGAAGGGCTCAAAATACATCATTGAGTTACAAAGGGTAGGAGAGTCATCTGAGGTTTAGAATGCTTTTGGGTTTCCTTCAGGAACTGTTCACAATGTGTTGGATGCAGAATCACATCCAAAGCATTCTGATTCTACCTTTGATTGCATGGGAAATGTTCTTTAGCAAGCACCATAGAACATAGAAGATAACAGGAAGCCAAATTCCAAGCAATTAGACCATAGTACATCCTGCTCACCAACATTAAAGAGTGAACTCAGCCTTTTGAGTCAGTGCACCCTTTTAGACCCAGCAGTTGAAGGACAATTGACTAGGGCCAAATCTGCCTAAAAACCAACTGGAATATGGTTGTACGTTGAATGAGCCTTCAATGTGGGCAACAAATTCACGTAAATAAAGATTGACTGCACCACAAGCTGGATTGTCTAATAAGCTCACATCAATTGGTTCCAAAGAGTCTGAACTATTTAAGCTGAACATTCACATTACTTGATGCCAAGAATATTCTTGACTCCTGTCACCTGGCTTAAAATGCTCCATATTTGCTCCTGTAACCCCACCATGAATAGTCAGGCCAAGCACCGAGACCAAACATTCATTTTTCTCCTTCACATATTCCTTGCAGAAGTACTCCCTGTCTGCAGTAGTAACATGGCCAACTGTTGCTTGTTCTCAATAGACATGTGCATTTGTTTTCGTCCGAATGCATTTTCGTCTGAATTTCGCGTTTGTTTTAACAAACGGTAACAAATGTCCAAATCCGTCCAAAATCCGAAATATCCGACATAAAAAATGCTTTATTTTCGTTTTGTTGTGAAAACAGTTCGATATAGATAGGAGATTCGACATGACAATGACAATAGTAATCTGTGTCTATGGAACCTGCAGTTGAATATGCCTAACCTAACTCTTAGTCCAAGATTATTCGACATAGAGAGAAAAGATTTGACATTATAGGGACATGAAGATTCGTCGAAGCAGCTAAAAACATACGATCGCCACGAGCGGACATTTATGGTCAAATGCTCGGCCCATAGGCTATAGAAGAATTCTAAGGTTGGTTGACTAGTAATAATAATTAATAAATATAATTATTACTAGTCATACAACATTAGAATTCTACTATAGCTTGTAGGCGGAGCATTCGACTGGAAATGTACGGTTGCTTTGTCAAATCTTCTTAGAACATTCGACGGACACCATAAGCCTTCAATGACAGATTCAACCTTAATTAATTCGGATTTTCGAACTAATGCATTTCTTAACGAAACAAAATTAATAAAAACGAGTTTAGGAAGTAACTAAATCATTTTATTTTTCAGAGGAAAACTAAATTCCGAAACAAAATATTTCACTGTGCACATGTCTAGTTTTCAATGTACAGGTGCTGTATTACACCTTATTAACGCATTGTCATGTGTCCACCAATAATTAGCTCTCTGTTTATCCTTCTGCTTTCACAAAATCAGAAAAGGTGAAGGAGCTCATCATTGGCCTGTTTTGCATCAATAAATATGTCTACCATCTCGTGTAAGTGACTTTTCTCGAAATGATAACTCCTGAGGGATGAAGTAGACAGAAGGAAATACATCTTATTGCAACTTAATTTAAACTGTGCAAGGGCAAAGCAACAGATTCACATTAATGCCCTCCTTCCCCAAAGCTCCATAGCTGCTAGGAGCATTAAAAAGACAGACTTGTGTAAGCTCTTATATCCATACTGTTGGAGTTCAAATTAGGCTGATGACTCTACTAACCCAATGTGACAGCAACGGGACAATTATCAAGCACCAAATGGAGTCACATGCTTCTTCATACCTACAGGTACAATATATATTTCTGAGGAGAGTAGTGTGGTGGGGGGGGGGGGGATTATACATGTACTGCTGGGGAAAAGGTTTAAATTAGACCTGCATTAGCAAATATTCACATTATATGCAAATTCTTCCTTTCTTGTAATAAAATAATAAAATAAAAATAATGCTTATTATGAGTACTGTATAATTCCACATCAACCTATACGTGCCATCTTTGATTTTGTCATTCCTTGGTGCCAGGTCATCAAAAGTATAATTTATTTTGCTTAAATTAAAAAAACGGAGGTGGTCACACCGAGAAGATGAATGGTCTGGTGTCACCTCTGTCTGTCACTGAGGGAGGAACCACAAATGACACAAACAGGCTGATATGGGAAGCACTCAGCATTCTAACAAATAATTATTTTAGATGTTTTTACACAACAAAGGAAAGGAATACCACATAAAAGGCAATAAAAGATGGAGAACTACTCAGAACATCATGAGACTAAAGGAGAAGCATGTTTAGCACCAAAAGACATGTCAACAAGAAGTTTGGAAGGCGTGGTTCTTTAACAACTAATACATCACAGAGTTATAGATACAATTGGATAATCAGACTGCGAGTAACGTGGTTAACGAGCGCTTCGCAATACGAGCACTGTATTTCTAAAAATCCTAACTCGGTTTGCGAGTGTTGTCTTGCAAAATGAGCAGGATTAAGGCCAAAGCGGTATGCAGTACTGCGTTTGGCCTGATGTGGGGGGGCGCCGGCGCCGAATGGCACCATTCGGAAATGCACAGAAAGGACCGAGGACAGTTTGGCTGACTGCGACAAACCTTGGAAAGTCTCGTGAACGGAGTCTTTCCGAGGTTTGCCGAGGTCAGCCGATCTGTGCTCAGGCCTTTCCGGACATTTCTGAGGCTCTCTGGCATCCCCCGCCTCTGGCCGCATGCGATATTGCATGCCATTGAAGTCAATGCAGAACAAATCATTTTCGTTTCCATTGACTTTAATGGGAAAACTCGCTTTGATATGCGAGTACTTTGGATTAAAAGCTTTCTCCTGGAACGGATTATGCTCGTAATCCAAGGGTCCCCTGTATGACATTGTATAGTCTACAATCAAAAAATTATGAGACTAAATTCTGTTTTCATGAAGCAGCCCTGGCTTAAATCCCACCAGTCACATATAACTCTATGGCCGGGTACTAACGAGCAAACATGTACGATGAAACCGGTCCGTCGGACCGTTTTCACCGTACATGTCTGCCAGAGGGCTTCTGTACGATGGCTGTACTAACCATCGTACAGAAGTCCGCGCGTAAACAATACGCGGGGAGTGTCCGCGTCGTCGCCGCGACGATGACGCGGCGATGACGCGGCGACGTGGGCGGGCCTGCCATTTAAAGTCTTCCATGCATGCGTCAAAGTCATTCGACGCATGCGAGGGACGGCGGGCGCTCGGACATGTACGGTAGGTCTGTACTGACGACCGTACATGTCCGAGCGGGCAGGATTCCAGCGGACGGTTTTAAAACACGTCCAGGAATATTTGTCTGCTGGGAAAAGGCCCAGCGGGCAAATGTTTGCTGGAATTCGGCCCGCTCGCGCCTACACACGACCGAACATGAATGCTGAAACTGGTCCGCGGACCAGTTTCAGCATACATTTTTGGTCGTGTGTATGGGGCCTAAAACACATTTTTAGGAGACCCAGTTCAGCCGTAATGTGGCCCCATGACAACTTTAATATATTTTTGTACGACTTTGTTGATGCATGGCCAAAAGTGGACCTTTCAGTAACTTCACGAGTCTCCATGAATACAATCCTAGCTTCTCATAATGTACAACAGTATCATTTTTGCAAAAAAGCGAAAAAAAAAATATCATTAAAAAGCAGTCTGTGAGCGCTAGTCAGTGATTGCTTAGGCTGAGATGGCAGGATTAGCCAGCTGCAGGCAAGGGGAAGCCCTACCTTATTCTTTTCTCCCCATGTAATTAAAGAGTGACATTTTGACTTTACAGCATGCCACAAGGTAAGGGTTTTCAGTGGCAGTTGATCTGTGTCAAACATTTGTGAACAAAGCCAAAAACTGTAAGGGCGCCAGGATTTGCATGATTTGGTCATCTCTGATCCGGCATCTGGTGCTGGAAGCAAAGGATGACCCTGGATGATGCTTGAACAAAGATGTCACCATCCTACTAGATAGAAATGCAGATGAAGGCATTGTCAAGGGAGTGATGTGATCTGTATGAGAGGTACTCTTGTATGAGAGTGTTACTCTTACACATTGCTTAGCAAGAATACACTTAACATTAAAAAATACTAATGATGTCAGGTCCATTTTAACAAGCTTTAGATGTCCAAAAGAAAATACTGGCACACCAGCCTGTAGGGCAACTGTCAGAACAGTTGGATGGCCAGTCAAAGGCTGTTGGCGTTCACTAAAAACAATGTTCTTTTTGGAAGCAATGAACCTTTAAGTCTTGACAAAACAGTAATTGTTCAATGCTGTTTAACAGTTATAAAAAATAGAATATTTTTTTTTTTTAAACTATAAGATTTATGCTTTAATCAGTAGTCTATGCTTTATGCTGACTGCCGAAAACTGAAACTTTAGTTGTAAACTTCAGACGGTCTTAATTCAGATTAAGCATTCATGCATCATTTGGATTAGGGGCTCAAGATGAAAAGCTGCGGACTCTGCAATTAATTTATCTTGAGTCTCCAACAAACTTCCAAGATTAGAAAGTAAATCAACACTTTCCTCATTAATAGAAATGAGTACGCCAGAACCAGGCATGTTTGCTTAGTAGGGAAATGTAAGACATTATTTGCTCACTAAGGTAAAGAGGTTGATGACCAATATATCTGAAACTAGGAGATGTCCGTTGTGCTAAGCCATCTAGAGACTGTGGGAAAAGAGGCAAGGACAGATAAGGTACATTAGAACTAAGGCCTTTAAGCCAGTGTACTGCAATCCTAGAGATGAATATGCCATGTCTATGATCATAAGGCATCCTGAGCAGTGCCGAGTACTTCTGGGGCCAAAGATAAGTCGTTTTTGAAAGGCAATTTTTACTGTAAAAGTTGGGCTTGGCTCTGACCCATCCTGCTTCCAGAGCATTCCTCTCGGTCAATGAGGCTGCCCATCATGTTAGGCTTGCCCCACTCATCTCATCCAATAAGGAGCCTAGAGTGGGGCTTATGCCACATACACACGATCGGACATTCCGATAACAAAACCGTGGATTTTTTTAAGATGGCTCAAACTTGTCTTGCATACACACGGTCACACAAATGTTATTGGAAATTATGAACGTCAAGAACGCGGTGACATAAAACACGTACGACGAGCTGGGAAAAATGAAGTTCAATAGCCATTGCGGTTTGTCTGCTTAAATCCGTGCATTTATGCAATTTTGTGGTTGCAGCTGGAGTGGTGCAGTCCAGAGATTACTGGTATCTATAGATTGGTTGTAGCCTATCCGGCTACGGCCGACAATAACAGAACAGTTTTCCTATTTAAAATGAATGCCTTTATAGGCTGAGAACAGGTGCAGTGCATCGCACTGAATTGAAGCAAACCGCCGATTTGCGGCGCACAAAACTGGAATGCACCATGGCGCAGGGGCAATGACGTCATCGCACGAGCGCCGTATGTGTTCCAGCATGGAACGCACTACGGCACCGGGCACCTGTCATTACCAGAAGTAACAGGCGCGTGGAGCACCTGTTACAACCGGTGCTTTGCACTATTGAGGTGAAGCAACAGGTTATTATTGTTATTATTATAAACAATTTATATAGTGCTAACGGTTTGCATATTGATTTACAATTACAGTTACAATACAATACAATAAATTGCAAGAGTGTTAAAACGGCCCTCCTCATATGAACTCACAATCTAATAGGGTAAAGCGACTGATACAGGTTATAACTGTAAGGGGGTGAGCTGATGGTAGTGATAAAAGTTCTGTTAGTTGGTGGTGTGATAGGCCTTTCTGAAGAGATGAGTTTTCAGAGATTGCCTAAAGGTAGCCAGAGTAGGAGATAGCTGGACAGATTGAGGTAGTGAGTTCCATTAGAGGTTTACTGCAATGGAAGCACAGTAGCATACAGTATATTCACTTCACCCCCCCACTTTGTTTTTGAAAACTACATTTGGGGGCAATTCATCACATCCTACCCCATATTACTGGGAACAAGAGTAGCTTGTAACTAATTTTTCCCATGTGACAGTGCTAATGATTGGCTGGTCAGGCTCTATGCATCATATGGGGGCATAGAGGAAGTCATACGTTTTGTATAAGTTCCAATACAACTCAGAGCTTACACTGGTCTTCTCTTTACTCCAAACAGAACTATGGGGGAGCCAAAGAAAAAAAAGTGCGTGCAACTAAAATTGTTGCTTTGTCCAGCATGCCTAAAAAATAAAGAGAAAAGAGAAAATTACCCCTAGGGGCTTTGTGCTGCAGCAAGGAATAGAAACGTACCAAAAAAGATATGTAAAAGTATAAATTTATTTAAATATGTTGTACGGAAAAAGCCCCAAACAGTAGGGACTCAAGATATGAACTTGGTAAAAAACATAAGTCATACATGGCAAATAAAAACACAAGGTAGAACAAGTACAGACATAGCATAACAGTACTGTAAGTATACAAATACTATGGGCGAAAAACACCCCTACGCGTTTCGACCTTTTATAAGTAGCGGTCTTCTTCAGGGAGTATTAGTTAGACGCTGCCATAGGTTCTGTAAGAAAGAAAATGCATACAAAGAGAGATACATATAGATAAGTGGGACATAATAACAGAAGAACACAAAGAGGGCCCGCCACCCACAGCCATATAGGTAGATGGCAGGATGCGGGTAAACCTCCTACAAAAGTGGACTAGTGTAGAAAATCCCACTGCCACTCACCCAAGACGTCCAATGGAAGGCGTAGACCCGGACCAGATGAACCACTGCCGCACCATCAAACTCCCCCGGGGGGTACCAGAGGGGTGGAAAAAGGGGAGAGGAGCTCCCCTGGGTCAGTGTAGAAAAGGACTCCGAATTCAGGTGCACCACCAAGAGAGGTACCGCCCGGGCCTACGAGAGGTCACCAGATAGCGCGCCAAAGCCGCGCCCCGAGGCGGGCCGGAGGGGGGGGGCGGGGCGGCAGGCAAAGAGGGGGGGAAGGAGGGCAAACCGAGGTGGGGAAGGAGCACAGGGAGGGGGGGGCAACGGGGCCGGGGATGGCGGATCAAGGCCAAGCAGGTGGGGACGAGCACACGCGCCTGGCTGAGTCACAGGGGGGCCCGACACCACCGTGTACACCGGGATGGGTAAGTTGGGGTGCGGGGGAGCGCTCCCCTCCTACGGTTGCGGTGAAGACCCTGTATTGTAAATACACGTATATGTATAAGACTGGGAAGCATGTCTAGAGAATAAAAAAGGTAAATATATGAGTACACGCCAGGCTGAACAAGAAGCCTGATGTGTAGGCATGGAAATTGCGTGAGGGAGATGCACAGGGGAGAAAAAGAGATGTGGGAATGAGGGGAAACAACAAAACAACAATAGGACACAGAGTGAAAACAAACCAAAAATAATGAACATGGTAAAAGTACATAAAACAAAAAACAAAGAAGGTGTGTAAGTGACTGAATGAATAACAATGAAGAATGCAGTGTGTGGTCTAGTGAGAAATGTGGAAGTGTATGTGAAATGGATGTGTTATAGCAGCAGTGTGAGGTGGGAAAGCAAAAGAAAAATGGAAAACAACAGGGGGAGAAGAGAAAAAAGGATGAAAGGGGAACAGGAAATATGGGGAATGTTACAGTGAAAAAGAGAAGAAAAAGGAATACAAATGAAAATAAAAATAAAAATAATAAAAATAATAAAAAAAAAAAATGCTGATAATAATCATGTGACTATAAGTGTATGAGTGATCTATGGGTGTGTGTGCATGTGAATGAAATTATGAAAACAGGTGAATAAGAGGAGGGTGGGAAAAGAAACTGCAGGGGAAAGGGGCTAGTATGGAAACAAATGAAAAGGTGAAAAAATACCTGTGCTATCTGTAAAGCTCACAGAGGTAAGATGGTCAGATGGTAAAATGGTTGAAGCTGTAGCCTTCCTGTTAAGGAGGGATGTTGAGACACCTATTGAAGGAGGTGCTGACGTCTGTTGAAAAGTAAACAAAGTAGAAGAGTAAGATAATAATGGGGATACCGGGGTGGATGGCAGGTTTGCAGGAAATGGAAAAGAGAGCCAATGCTCCCACTTACCTTCCTGCAGCCAAAATCTGTCATAACCACCAAACACAGTCGCCGTGGGATCTGGATTTGTCCCAATGAGGCTGGCTGCTTATATAAGGTATGTCTTGAACAGGTGAGGGAGTGCACTCCCTCTACACCTGTAGCAACCCCACCCTATGATGCAGTAGGGGGCGGGCCCGGATGGACCCAACCCTGCCCGGGAACCACACCCACTGCTGTGGCAGGTGTAAACATCGCTGAAGATCCCCCTCACCACACACACCCCCCCACCCCACATGGAAACCCCCCCATCCACAGGAACGCCACACCCACCCCCCCCACACGGCCAAACCCCCGCCCCCCCCACCCACATCCACCCATCGCGCACGCAGCAATACAGCGCGCCCAGGCCGCCATGAGGCGGCAAGTGGTGGCCTCCCCGGCGTTCCAGAAGGGACTGTTATGTCCCCGGTGTACCAACTCCATCCTCCTCGTCCATGGACGGCAATGCGCAGGCACGCAGGTGGTGTGAGCCGCGCGCGGTCACGCGAGGCGTCGGCGCCATGACGGAACAAAACAAAGAAATGATAATAAAAATAATATTATTATTATTTTTATTATCATTTCTTTGTTTTGTTCTTATATACATTATTTTGTTTGTTTCAGACTAATATGTCCATTTAGTATATTAATTTCTTATACGATACAAATGTACTTTGCATCTGTTTCTGATGCAGAGCATTTACCCAAATATGATCGCACAGCAATCTGCATTTAACATATACTTTAATAATATTTTTTCAGATTTTTACCACCCCCCCATGGACGTCCATTTCTTGGATTCCGGGCCTGGACCGCCACCACATCCGCATCCTTCCATCATCATCTTTCCCCTGGGGGCTCCATGGGTGCACATGGTTCGGTAGCCAGCAGGAGATTTTTCCTTCCCTGGGCCTCACGGCAGGCGGGGACTCTGCACATATCTGGGCTGGCCCCGGTTCTTGTGCTTTTCCTCTGGTGGCCTTCTTCCCGCTGGCCACTGGGGGAGTTTCTGCGCCTGCCGTCGGCGTCCCAGGTCCCTAGCGGCCAGCACGCGCCCTTGCCGAGCGCGCGGGGTCGCGATGGCGTCATGGCGCCGACGCCTCGCGTGACCGCGCGCGGCTCACACCACCTGCGTGCCTGTGCATTGCCGTCCATGGACGAGGAGGATGGAGTTGGTACACCGGGGACATAACAGTCCCTTCTGGAACGCCGGGGAGGCCACCACTTGCCGCCTCATGGCGGCCTGGGCGCGCTGTATTGCTGCGTGCGCAATGGGTGGGTGTGGGTGGGGGGGGCGGGGGTTTGGCCGTGTGGGGGGGGTGGGTGTGGCGTTCCCGTGGATGTGGGGGGGGGGTGTGTGTGGTGAGGGGGATTTTCGGCGATGTTTACACCTGCCACAGCGGTGGGTGTGGTTCCCGGGCAGGGTTGGGTCCATCCGGGCCCGCCCCCTACTGCATCATAGGGTGGGGTTGCTACAAGTGTAGAGGGAGTGCACTCCCTCACCTGTTCAAGACATACCTTATATAAGCAGCCAGCCTCATTGGGACAAATCCAGATCCCACGGCGACTGTGTTTGGTGGTTATGACAGATTTGGGCTGCAGGAAGGTAAGTGGGAGCCTTGGCTCTCTTTTCCATTTCCTGCAAACCTGCCATCCACCCCGGTATCCCCATTATTATCTTACTCTTCTACTTCGTTTACTTTTCAACAGACGTCAGCACCTCCTTCAATAGGTGTCTCAACATCCCTCCTTAACAGGAAGGCTACAGCTTCAACCATTTTACCATCTGACCATCTTACCTCTGTGAGCTTTACAGATAGCACAGGTATTTTTTCACCTTTTCATTTGTTTCCATACTAGCCCCTTTCCCCTGCAGTTTCTTTTCCCACCCTCCTCTTATTCACCTGTTTTCATAATTTCATTCACATGCACACACACCCATAGATCACTCATACACTTATAGTCACATGATTATTATCAGCATTTTTTTTTTTATTATTATTTTTTTTTTTTTCATTTGTATTCCTTTTTCTTCTCTTTTTCACTGTAACATTCCCCATATTTCCTGTTCCCCTTTCATCCTTTTTTCTCTTCTCCCCCTGTTGTTTTCCATTTTTCTTTTGCTTTCCCACCTCACACTGCTGCTATAACACATCCCTTTCACATACACTTCCACATTTCTCACTAGACCACACACTGCATTCTTCATTGTTATTCATTCAGTCACTTACACACCTTCTTTGTTTTTTGTTTTATGTACTTTTACCATGCTCATTATTTTTGGTTTGTTTTCACTCTGTGTCCTATTGTTGTTTTGTTGTTTCCCCTCATTCCCACATCTCTTTTTCTCCCCTGTGCATCTCCCTCACGCAATTTCCATGCCTACACATCAGGCTTCTTGTTCAGCCTGGCGTGTACTCATATATTTACCTTTTTTATTCTCTAGACATGCTTCCCAGTCTTATACATATACGTGTATTTACATTACAGGGTCTTCACCGCAACCGTAGAAGGGGAGCGCTCCCCCGCACCCCAACTTACCCATCCCGGTGTACACGGTGGTGTCGGGCCCCCCTGTGACTCAGCCAGGCGTGTGTGCTCGTCCCCACCTGCTTGGCCTTGATCCGCCATCCCCGGCCCCGTTGCCCCCCCCCTCCCTGTGCTCCTTCCCCACCTCGGTTTGCCCTCCTTCCCCCCCCCTCTTTGCCTGCCGCCCCCCCCCCCCCCCCCTCTGGCCCGCCTCGGGGCGCGGCTTTGGCGCGCTATCTGGTGACCTCTCGTAGGCCCGGGCGGTACCTCTCTTGGTGGTGCACCTGAATTCGGAGTCCTTTTCTACACTGACCCAGGGGAGCTCCTCTCCCCTTTTTCCACCCCTCTGGTACCCCCCGGGGGAGTTTGATGGTGCGGCAGTGGTTCATCTGGTCCGGGTCTACGCCTTCCATTGGACGTCTTGGGTGAGTGGCAGTGGGATTTTCTACACTAGTCCACTTTTGTAGGAGGTTTACCCGCATCCTGCCATCTACCTATATGGCTGTGGGTGGCGGGCCCTCTTTGTGTTCTTCTGTTATTATGTCCCACTTATCTATATGTATCTCTCTTTGTATGCATTTTCTTTCTTACAGAACCTATGGCAGCGTCTAACTAATACTTCCTGAAGAAGACCGCTACTTATAAAAGGTCGAAACGCGTAAGGGTGTTTTTCGCCCATAGTATTTGTATACTTACAGTACTGTTATGCTATGTCTGTACTTGTTCTACCTTGTGTTTTTATTTGCCATGTATGACTTATGTTTTTTACCAAGTTCATATCTTGAGTCCCTACTGTTTGGGGCTTTTTCCGTACAACATATTTAAATAAATTTATACTTTTACATATCTTTTTTGGTACGTTTCTATTCCTTGCTGCAGCACAAAGCCCCTAGGGGTAATTTTCTCTTTTCTCAAGACATATCAGGGGTGTGCAGCACTCTCTATCCATGGGTTCCAATACCCTTTCCTCGCCTAAAAAATAAAAAGTAGAAGAAATACTGCTTGTTTAGTCTAAGCGGGCTCTAATAGAGTATATTAATTACCTTACTCTTTTGTGCTTCGGAATTGTCCACACAAGATCGGAATTTACAAGAATGGATTTTTTTGTCGGAAAATTTGAGAACCAGCTCTCAAATTTTTGTAGTCATAAATTCCGACAGCAAATGTCCGATGGAGCCTACACACGGTCAGAGTTTCCGTCAAAAAGCTCCCATCGAACATTTGTTGTCAGAAATTCTGACCGTGTGTACACAGCTTTAAGCCTCGTGCACACGATCAGTCCATCCGATGAGAACGGTCTGATGGACCGTTGTCATAGGTTAACCGATGAAGCTGACTGATGGTCCGTCGTGCCTACACACCATCGGTTAAAAAACGGATCATGTCAAAACGCGGTGACGTAAAACACAACGACGTGCTGAAAAAAAAACAAAGTTCAATGCTTCCAAGCATGCGTCGACTTGATTCTGAGCATGCCTGGATTTTTAACCGATGGTCGTGCCTACTAACGATCATTTTTTTCCCATCGGTTAGGAATCCATAGGCTAAATTTAAAGCAAGTTGGCTTTTTTTTAACCTATGGTTAAAAAACCTATGGGGCCCACACATGATCGGTTTGGACCGATAAAAATGGTCCATCAGACCGTTGCCCTCTGGTTAACCTATTGTGTGTACGAGGCCTAAGGCTGGGATGCCAATTAAAGTTCATGGGGCAGATCCGCAAAAGTATTACGCCGGCGTATCTCTTGATACGCTGCGTAATTTCAAATTTTGCGCGTCGTATCTTTGTTTTGTATCTTCAAAACAAGATACAACGGCATCTCGGCTAGGTAGAAGGTGAACGTCTTAGTACGCCGTCGGATCTAAGCTGCAATTTTTCGGCGGCCGCTAGGTGCCGTTTCCGTCGAATTCCGCGTCGAGTATGCAAATTAGCTAGTTACGGCGATCCACGGACGTACGTCCGGCCGGCGCATTTTTTTACGATGTTTGCGTTCAGCTTTTTCCGGCGTATAGTTAAAGCTACTGTTATGAGGCGTACTCAATGTTAAGTATGGCCGTCGTTCCCGCGTAGAAATTAGAAATGTTTACGTTGTTTGCGTCAGGCCCCATACTCACGAGCAAACATGTCTGCTGAAACTGGCCCGCAGGCCAGTTTCAGCAGACATGTTTGGTCGTGTGTGGGCGCGAGCGGGCCGAATTCCAGCAAACATTTGCCCGCCGGGCCTTTTCCCAGCAGACAAATATTCCTGGACTTGTTTTAAAACAGCCCGCTGGAATTCAGCCCGCTCGGACATGTACGGTCGTCAGTACAGACCTACCGTACATGTCCAGGCGCCCGCCGTCCCTCGCATGCGTCGAATGACTTCGACGCATGCGTGGAAGCATTTTAAAGGCGGGCCGCCCACGTCGCCGCGTCATTGTCGCGGCGACACCGCGTCATCGACGCGGCGACACCGCGGACACGCCCCGCGTATTGTTTACGCGCGGACTTCTGTACGATGGTGTGTACAACCATCGTACAGAAGCCCTCTGGCAGACATGTATGGTGAAAACGGTCCGACGGACCGCTTTCACCATACATGTTTGTCCGTGTGTACCCGGCCTAAGTCGTTCGCGAATAGGGATTTGCGTAGAATGACGTCACCGTCGGAAGAATTGGCTTGTTCCGGGTTAATTTTGAGCATGCGCACTGGGATACCCCCACGGATGGCGCATGCGCAGTTAAAAAAAAACGTTGTTTACGTCGGGTTACGACGTATTTACATAAAACACGCCCCCATCACAGAGATTTGAATGGCGTGCCATTACGCCGCCAAAGATACACTACGCCGCCGTAACGCCGTACGGCGCAAATTATTTGAGGATTCGAAAAAAAAATAAGTTACGGCGGCGTAGTGTATCTTGGATACGCTGCACCCGTCGTATTATTGCGCGCAGGTACGTGGATCTGCCCCTATGTGTGTGTAAAGGCAGGTGTCCCAATACTTTTGACAATATATTGTAAAGTACACTGTATACAGTTTTCCTTTGAAAGGCAACACAACATTAATGCCTGTGGGCCAGATTCTCAAAAGAGTTACGCCGGTGTATCTACAGATACACCGGCGTAATTCGAAAATCCCGCCGGCGTATCATTGTTTTGTATTCACAAAACAAGATACGCCGGAATTAGGCTCAGATCTGACTGGTGTAAGTCACTTACACAGTCGGATCCTAAATGCAATACAACGCTGACGGCTAGGTGGCGTTTACGTTCAGGTCTCATTTGACTATGCAAATGAGCCTGATACGCCGATTCCCAAACAAATTTGCGTCGCGTTTACATCGTTTCCGTAAGCGTAAGGTTACCCCTGCTATATGAGGGGTAACCTTACGCCAGTCCGCCGTATGCCATGTTAAGTATGGCGTCGGGTCCGCATCGTCTTTTTCCGTCGTTCTTGAATACAACTTTACGTCAATGACGCTCACGTCGGCGTCATTGACATTTTCCGTCGTGAGCTGGAGCATGCGCACTGGGCTATTTTTCAGCCCGGCGCATGCGCAGTTCGATCGTCGCGGGGGCGCGCTTAATTTGAATACAAGCCGCCCCCTTTGAATTACGCGAATACAGCACTTGCCTACGCCGTTTCTTAGAGAATCTGGCCCACTGTGTTTTTTTTTTATAAACTGTTAAAATGGGAAGCGTAAAAAGACTCAACAGTCAGCAGAAAATCAACTAAATAGTTATCGTTACAAATTCTTAAACCATACTGTCTTATTTTTGTGATCTATTGCCCTATTCCATGCCAAGACAACCATTAAATACTCTGCAGCATCTGTGCCATTCAGAATGGTACCAGGATCTGTTCTGAGATTATTCCGAACAACTGAAACGGGCTGAACAGGAAAGAAGTGGTGAAAAATGTCCACGCAGGCAAAGAAAACAGATTGCATCAGTGTGGCGATTTACTACTTACAGAGTCGGAACAGAAGAAGCTTCTCTGAATGCCAGTTCAGCAAGAACACACCCCGCCACAGGAAGCCGAGTACACTAAATGGAACTCTGAAATTAATCTTTTAAAGTGTTCTAAAAACCGACCTGCAGAAAAAGAGGGGAAATGGGCTTTTTCAAAGCAACAGATGTTAACTAAAGCCCACATCCTCGGTTTTATTAGGCTTAGAGAAAGAGGAGATCTTTGAAGTTCTCTGGCCTTTTTTTTTTTTGTAATGTGGTTTTAAAGAAAAACATCATTTAAATTGCCTACCGTATCCTGGCAAAAGAGGGTCACTGACTGAATGGAAGGAGCTAAACAGCTGAAATGGCATTGGAATAAACACTGTATAATTTTTCATCAAGATATTCCTGAGTTAAAAGGGCTTGGAATAAAAGTTTGATTTCTTTTGACTTTGGGGAAATAATTGGGTAGGCCAGATGTAATTTTATTTTGAGGCCGGAATGCCTTATTTCTTGTGGAGCCTACTTGGTTATGTAGAAACTGAGAAAATAAAGGGCTTATGTGTCGGGGAAAATAAATGGATTGCCAAGCTATTTCACCTTTAAAATTCTCTCCAGTTTAAAACGGAAAGTAAAAATTGATGGAAATCAGTCAGGTCGGTGAATAAATGAGAAAATGAGAAGAAATCGAAAAAGCCATCATTCAAGAATGAATGGTCTTCAGCTTCATCCCACTGGAACCTGATTAGGTTTGGCTTAAGGTATAAATACTATAATTACTGGGGCATGTGGCAGCAGGTCCATCACAGGGCTTAAAGTGGATGTAAACCCACATTTTTTTTTATTTTTTTTTTGATGTCACAATGTAGAGTATAATATTTCCTATCATCTGTGCCCAGTCTTGCCACACAGAGTTAATCCAGCTCTGAGCAATCCTCTTTTATTGTTCAGTGAAATAAAATGGAATTACAGAGAAAAAACCTTAGTCCGTTCCGCCCCCTTGCGGTGAGTGACAGGTTATTTACATATCTCAAGCACTAGCCTGGAGACAGGCATTATTTTTTAATTCCCACCCCCACTCCTTTTCTGAAGTCATGTGGTTACTTTTCTGGATTTTTATTGGATGTGAAGCCTCGTACACACGATAGGTTAACCAGAGGACAACGGTCTGAAGGATAAAATAACCGATCGTGTCAGAATGCGGTGACGTAAAATACAACGATGTGCTGAAAAAAATGAAGTTCAATGCTTCAAGCATGCGTTGACTTGATTCTGAGCATGCGTGGATTTTTAACCGATGGTCGTGCCTACTAACGATCGGTTTTGACCTATTGGTTAGGAATCCATAGGTTAATTTTAAAACAAGTTGGCTTTTTTTTAACCTATAGTTAAATAACCTATGGGGCCCACATACGATCAGTTTTGACCGATGAAAACGGTCCTTCAGACCGTTGTCCTCTGGTTAACCTATTGTGTGTACGAGGCTTTAGTGATCATAGCAGAATTTATAGTGTAAGTAATACACAGGAGAAAATGCACGCTGACAAAGGGAGTGTAGAGGAGTGTAAGGATACATGCAGGAGGCATCTATATCCTTATAGATCAGCACTATGGCAGTAGTTTAGAAAGGATGCACTTTAAGATTAAGTCTACCTAAAATTTATACTTCATTATTTTTGTGAGCACTGGGGTATTTGACAATATCTTACATGTTCCGACTCTTTTTTTTCTCAGAGAATAGGTGTGGGTACTTGTGTTCAAACCACCAACTTCCTGACCACTTTTCCCTGCCAGTGCACCAATAAACCCTTCTCTCCCACAGAGCTCTTCTGTCAACCCACTCCACTAGAGAACTTTCCCCCCAACTTCCTACCCCCCCAGTAAAAAGTTCTCCCCCAATCTCACCCGAGTATAGAGCCCCCCCGCCCTCATTAACCACTTGCCGACCAGGCGCCGCAGTTTTACTGCAGCAACATGGCTCGGCTGGGTGAAACGACGTGATGTTACATTATGTTACATGTAGCCACTAGGGGCGTGCGATGACCGCTGGGCAACCGTGATCGCTCGTGGCATAGTGAGAACCGGGAGCTGTGTGAGTGAAAATACACAGCTCCCGGTTCTCTTAGGGGAGAAATTACTGATCATCTGTTCATACAATGTATGAACAGCGATCTGTCAATTCCCCAAGCAAGTCCCATCCCCCTTCAGTTAGAACATGCAAAGGGAACACAGTTAACCCCTTCATCGCCCCCTAGTGTTAACCCCTTTCATGCGTGTGACATTTTTACAGTAATCAATGCATTTTTTACCACTTCACCATTTCTGTCCTCTGCAAGAGGCTAGAAGGAGAAACTATCCTGGACTGCCGCACTCCGTTGAAAGTTGTCTTTATTGTGAACATAAAATCAAATACAATGCAATACAGTCAAATCAAATAAGGATAACAGGGACAGAGGGCTAACGCGTTTCACATCATTAGATGCTTACTCATAGCTACTCTTACTCTGCAAGAGGCTAAAATGATCTTCAATTCAGAGCAAGCAAGCCTCATTCAACAGTCCATCTGCTTTGTGTCAACCACCGCTTATGCCGCGTAGACACGATCGGTCTGATGGACCGTTTTCATCGGACCAAACCAATCGTGTGTGGGCCCCATCGGTTATTTATCCATAGGTTAAAAAAAAGCAATCTTGTTTTAAATTTAACCGTTAGATACCTAACCGATAGAACAAAACCGATCGTTTGTAGGCAAGTCCATCGGTTAAAAATCCACGCATGATCAGAATCAAGTCGATGCATGCTTGGAAGCATTGAACTTCATTTTTTTCAGCACATCGTTGTGTTTTACGTCACCGCGTTCAGACACAATCATTTTTTTAACCTATGGTGTGTAGCCACGACTGACCATCAGTCAGCTTCATCGGTTAACCGATGAAAACGGTCCATCAGACCATTCTCATCTGTTTGATCGATCGTGTGTATGCGGCATAAGAACACCTGTGCTCTGCCACAAATGTGAAAACAACAAGGTTCCACAAAGGAGCTTCTACATTAGTTACCAATCAGGGTTGACAAAAAAACAAGCAAAAAATCAAATAAAAACAACAAAAATAAATTACAAAGACCAACTTTATAAAGAGGTAAATGTACCCAAATCATTATTTCCCAGAAAAAAAAGAAGAAAGAAAAAAAACATTAATTTCAACCTTAATAGAAAGTGCCCAGAAGTTTTGCAAATATATTTAAAATTCACATTGGATTTTTTATTTGCTGTGGCTGTCTTTAAAAATGATAACTTTGTGGACTGCCATGAGACGAGTAAAATTCCAAAAGCAGTAATTCACAGACATTATAACATTGTTTAAACCAGATTTATGCAGTTACAGATTTTTTATAGTCACTCTTAAATGTTTTATATGGATAAACTATTTCTAAATATACCACAGAGACTGGGAAAGAAGATACAAAGGATTTAAAACATTTGCTTTAAAGGAAAGCAATATGCAAAATGATTAAAAAAAGAATCTCACGCTGGCTAAACGTGTCAACATTTTGGGTATAGAAGCCTGAAATTACATTTTGGATGAAAGATACTTATTTTCTCTAGTAAAACTGTTATGTGGAGTCATCATCACGCATCCTTAACAGGGCACTTCAGATAAACATGAAACATTTACACTCACTTGGTGGGCACAATTACCTGGTAAGTAGTCTTCTTCCTCACATTAATCTTGTGTAGCTTGGGGCAGGGGACTGTGCCTGGGGGGGCATTTGCCCGTGGGCCAGTACTAATTACATATGTTGGATTGGTGGCCTTTAGTAGGGATTCTTTACAATACTGGCATTAATCAGAGCAAGACCATCAATTAGCAACACCTGCTGGATGTTATATAGCCAACTGCTCCCTTTTTACACCTACTATCACTTTAGATGACTTACTAAAGTCAAATAGACTTCACTTTGCAAGGAAAGCTGCACTTAGTAGTAGGGTTCATCATTCAATCCTGTGCAAGTGCAAGCAAAAAATCCTGTTTTTTATTTACTTTGCATGTGATTGGGTATGCTTTGCAAAATTTTTACTACATTCATTTAGCTGTGGTGGAAATTCCCTTACAACGTACAACTTCCCTTGCAAAGTAAAAAGCGTATTTAGACTTTAGTAAATCGACTCCACTGAGTCTAGCAAAGTAAGTCTCCCGTCCTTGACTGAGATGTACTGTGAATGATTGCCAAGAGCTGCACATGAGTTTGATGCTGGAACATGTGAAGGTGTGTTACAATAAACCAGGACTGCCCTTGAGCACGTAGGAGAAAGGGCACATAATAGGATGGGGCTATAAGGCAGGAGAGGGGTTCAGAAAGGGTGGGGAATAGTTTAAGGATATGCCATAGGCAGCAGGGAGGAGGTGGTTACAACTTAGGGAGACCCAGAAGAGGAACCGACAGCAAGGTGAGCAATTTGGCCCACCTGCCCGCTGTCTTGGAAAAAGTGTGGATATGGCTATTAGAAGCGCATACATTTGAAGAATAAAGGTATGGAAAGAGGATAGCAGGTCCTTGATGGTACTAAAAAAGTAAGATTGACGAAAATGTTTAGAAAGGTGATTAGCTTTAATTATCACAAAGGTTAAGGTTTGGGTTAGGGTTTGGGTTAGGGTTAAGGTTTTGGTTAGGGTTAGAATTAGGGTTTCACCTTGAAGAACAAGGTTAGGACACAGGTTTTGAAATAGGGACCTCCTCCAAAGGTCAAAGGTCAGCAGGCAGGTCCCCAGAGGTCAATGGTCAAGAGACGTGGCTGACCCACCCCCATCAAAGTGTACAGCCTACCCCAACTAAGTTGGGGAATGAACAAGTCAGGGAATGAACAAGTTGGGGAAAGAAAAAAAAATTGTTAGCCTTTTTCCAACAAACCGAACAGGATCTGGGAAAGGTAGGGGTTTTAGGCTGGGGGAGTCACTAAGTGGACATGCACTTAGGGTTAGGGTTAAAGTTCATAGGTCAAGGGTCAGTTTACAACATGACATTAATTGGTGCTGTTAAGTACCTGGATTTAGAGGTTATATTAGAATTCAAGTATTTTTTGAAGAATTAGTGTCTAAGATATGTTTCTGTTAGTATCTTGTTATTTAACCACTTAACCTCCGAAAGATTTTACCCCCTTTAAGATTATTAATTTTGTTTTGCTATTTAGGACTGTGCTGCTTTAACTGGCAATTGCTTGGCCATGCAACACTGTACCCAAATAAAATTTATATCACACAAATAGAGATTTATTTTTGGAGGTATTTAATTAATCATTGGGTTTATTACTTTTTTTTCCAAATAAAACAAAAAAATTAATAAAATACTGATTTGTTTAAAAAAAACATATTTTTCTTAGTTTCTGTTATAAAACATTTACAACAAATAACCTTTTTCATTAAGAAAAAAATACCCAAATCAGTGTATATTATTTGGTCTTTCTTTTTTTTACAATTTTGTTTTCATCCTGTCATCAGTGTAGTTCAATATCACCATACTGACGCTGTACTACTCTGGGGGGAGTGATCAGGTATTTTTCTTTTTACACTGTGATTGCTTGTTACAGTAATGATCACTCTAACAGCAATCGTTTGACCTGTCATAATTGGCTTTTATTCATGACTCCTTGTTTACAATTTTGGTGATGTAATTGACCCACAGCTATCACATAGTACAGGGTGCTGTGATTGGTAAAGGAACAACAAAGTGCAGTGATTGGCCCAGGTACCATGTGATCACTGATGACCAAACAGAGATCACACAAAGTAGTAAACAATAATGTCATGAATAGTTTCCATTCATAAATCTTGTTTGCTATGTGACATGTGATCACATAGTGATTATGTGGTATCTGGGCCTCTCACGGCTCCAGTGGACACAGAGGTTGAAGAGCACACCGTTGCGTCCCCCAGGGAAAGCGTGTGAACACGGTGACATACGGTGACATTGCGGTGCCTGGGGGAGCCATTGGCTAATAAAAGCTGTGGACATAATACTCCAATGAAAATAATTTATGTCATAGTGTATTCTATACAATGTTTAAAGTGGTTGTAAAGGCTGAAGGATTTTTACCCCTATTTATTCTATGTGTGCAGCTTCTCCTTCAGCCCGCCCATTAATACTTACCTAAGCCCGATCTTGATCCAGTGATGTGCACAAGATATGAGGCTCTCCTGGGTCTCGCCTTCCTGATTGGTTGAGATGAATGAGCCATTGGCTGTCAATCACAGCTAGTGAAGCAGGAGCAGGAGCGGGAGTGGGAGCAGGGCTGAGCTGTGCTCTCTGTGTCTTATGGGTGCAGAGAGATAGTTCGGGAGTGATCCCACATTGGCTTGCTATGGGGGCACTCAGCAATGGGGAGGATCGGGGCTGTTGTGTGCAAAATCACTGCACAAAGCAGGTACAGTAAGTATGACATGTTTGTTATTTTTTATTTTTTTTCCCTTTACAATCAATTGAATATGTTTAGTTTTCAATATCACTCTACCTTCTCAGCCGGACTTGGCTCATTTCTTTTAGGAACGTGCAGCTTTTACCATGCCAACCAGTTAGTGTGGTACCCTGGTACAATTTCAGGCCGGGTTCACACTATTGCAAATTGGATTCGGGATTGCCGCATCCAATTTGCGATAGCGGGAGAATGCGACCAGCTCTCTATGGAGCCAGTTCACATATCTCCGATGTGACTCCGGTGCAAATTTGCACAGGGAGCCCTGTGCGTCTTTTGGTCTGTTTCAGGTCTGAATTCAGCACAAAATTTGGGTTGAAATCGGACCTGAAACGGTGAACCAGGATGCACAGGACCCCTGCTGGAAGCCGCACTGGCATCCAGTGTGAACCGAGCCTTAATTATGTACTTTCTTTAGCCTCAAAGAAATCTATCCCTACCACTAAAGGGCTAGTTGGTTGAGTTTGCCTCCAGGCCAAAGGTCCTCTCCTTGTAAATCCTTACCGGTACACTCCAATTTTGGAACTTTTCTTCATACACATCCATCAATAAATATCTGACAGGGCTTCAAACCCTTCCACACTTTATCAAAAATGAAAACAAAATTGCCTTTTTGATACACTTTAAGCCATAAATATGCCATACAACAAATAACCTTAGAAGAACTTTACTCCTAGAAAAAGAACGTCTTGTAAATTTAAGCAAACGACATGACAGCCAATAGAAAAAACTTCAGAGGCTTAAATATGACAGCAGATGATGGATGAGACCCATCTGTCAACTTTACAATATAACTTTTGTTATCACGAAGACATTATAAATTGCAAAGGGGTTCCTTGTCTTTACTAGATCATAACAGTAAACAGCAATTCTGAGCATTCCATTAGGTGTTGGCATAGAGGGATGATGTGCGGACAATTTATTAGCACACTGTCTTGTACACATCTTTACATCCAAAATATAATGGGAACTGGGTCACTCTCTGTCTTGTTTCATTCTCAGCGGAGATTCAGAGATATAAATCTGAGACTTTTTTTTCCCAGGTTGAAGGATATATTGTATACTGACAGCAAAAAGTTTTTTTTTTTTTTTTTTCAACAAGAGGGCAAACTTTGCTTGGCGATTTCTATTAAATTTATATTCAGTGTCAAAGCAGCTAAGATAGAACAGCACACTATATACCCTTCAAGAGCTGGGATCCCAAGTTCAAATCCCCGCAGTTTGCTGTTTGTATGGAGTTGTATGTAATTTTGGTTTGGGTTTCCTCCTACAAAAATATAGCAGTTAGTGAAATCGGAACTAAACTCTCTCAATCAACATGAACTATTTTTAATTCTCATGCTGCTGGCATTAGTAAAACGGTTGGAAGATATTATATTTATCTTATTCCCTACCGGGCCAATTCAGATAATTCCTCTCTTACATCTGAAAATCATAATTTTTTTTTTGTTGCTAGAAAATTACTTATGCCGCGTACACACGATAATTTTTCGGGTTCTAAAAAATGACGTTTTTTACCTGACCAGCCAGGTAGCTCTGATGGAAATACATTCCCACTCATTATGCTCTGTCCCATGGATCATAAATGTTCTCAAAGGCCTTTCATGCCTCACACCACTATAGCCCTGCTGCTTTCCTTTTTTTTCTTCTTGTGGGACAAAATGATATCATATATCTCAGGAGTCTTTATAGTCATTTTTTTCTTATGGAAGAGGGGCTTTCTCAGCTAAGCACACCCTTCTGCCTGCATGCCTGAGCTATGGGCAGCTGGATTCCAGGAAGTAAATTATTCATGAATCATCTGCCCGGACACGGCTAGAAATGCTAGAGAAATGTTTTTCAAAGTGATTTCTCAGCAAAGTAAACATAAAGGCATGAATGGATGGGGGAGTTTGCTTTTGAAAATTAAAAATTGATGAAAGAAGGTTTTCAGTTTGTGTTGCTCAGATACAGTTTAGTACATCCTTAAATGATTCCTCACTAAAATAACCTTAGACAATGCATGCCTGCTTTGCTGGGTTTTAGTAAGCACATTGGGAAATTAGGCTTGGAAAGAGGCAGGGGTTAATGACTAAATGGCAGTACTCTGCAAAAAACGAGTTATAAGAGTATTAAAAATAATGAGGGACTGCAAGCGGTTGCTATAGCAAGCACTGTCTGTTAATTAAAACTGAAGGCCAGGCAACTATAGGAAGCCACCACTGAATCCAGCTATGGATTAATAATAAAAAAAAATGCACAGAACCAGAATATATTTCTTAATATCAGGAAAGTGAGGCCTTGTCCAGTGCCGATGCTGACCTCCCTGGGGCCCTAAGCAAATGACATGTCACATTAAAGCGGTAGTAAACCCCATTTCTATTTTTTTTTTTTTAAACCTACCTGAAAGGCAAAATCCATAATGAGCTAGTATACACCGCATACTAGCTCATTATGAAATACTTACCTTGGAACGAGGCGCAGAGAACTTACCTGGTCCACGCCGAGGGAGATGTCATCTTGCCTTGGCGTGTCTTCCAGGTATAGCCGCATCAGCGCTGTGAGTGGCTGGAGAGGCGATGTCGTCACTCCCGCGCATGCACACAGGAGACTTCTTGCCGGCAAGGTTCGGCGGCTGCAGGGCCTTTAGCCGAGGATCCCCGCTGCGCAAGCGCAGCTGCAGTCAGTGGCTCATTGCGAGGGGAATATCTCCTAAACCATTCAGGTATAGGAGATATTCTTTATACCTACAGGTAAGCCTCAGCAGCTGACAGCCTTTTACAGCCTGCTGGCAGAGAGACGGAATGGTGTGCTTTCCATCCAACCCAAACACTGGAGTCCCATAAACCGGGGATAAACACCCACTGTGCATCAGACCTTACTCTGCAAGCTTCCTGATACCAAGAAACAGCAGAATGATGAGTTGCTAGGGCCCAGTCACATATACTGTACCTGCTGCGATGTGGCCCATTCAGACATACCCGCTAGATTCATCAGGAAGACTTAGGCAGCACCCAAATATAAGATAGTGGTGCCAGGGACCCGTAGCTGATACTTCTCACCCCTGGCAGTCCCTGCTACCACTATCTTGGATTTGAGAGCCGGCTGTGGCAGCTCTTGAATCCATGGACTGGTAAAACTACCGCACGAGTGGCAATCTTTAGAAAAGCAATGGATGAAAGCGGGGGTCTACAAATATTCTAAACAAAGGGCCAGTTTATTGTCCTTCAGACTTTAGGAGGGCCAGACTGTGGCCAGTGGGAGTAGAAAAGGTCCCAACATTAGTGGGAAAAAATAATGCTGCATTGTTTGTTTCAGGGAAAGTAATTGCAACCCATTTGGTGTAACTGGGAGGAATTGTATCCCACCCTTGATGTCATTGGACCTGATCACTGGTGTCATTGAGAGGAATTGTGCCCTATCACTGATGTTATTGGGTCCCATTGTTGGTGTCAAGTGTGCCCCATCACTGATGTTATTGGGCCCCATCATTGTTGTCATTGAGAGGAATTGTGCCCCATCACTGATGTGATTGGGCCCCATTGTTGGTGTCATTGGGAAGAATTGTGCTCCATTGTTATTGGGCCCCATTGTTGGTGTTAATTGTGCCCCATCACTGATGTTATTGGGCCCCATTGTTGGTGTCATTGAGAGGATTGTGCCCCATCACTTATGTTATTGGGCCCCATTGTTGGTGTCATTGGGAAGAATTGTGTTCCGTTGTTAGTTTCAGTGGGAGATATGTTGCCCCATCATTGGCGTCATTGGGAGGAAATGGGCACCCTTCATTGGTGTCAGTAGAGGGAATTATGACCCATTGTTGGTATTAGTGGATCGAAGAGTGTCAAGGGCTGGATAAAACCAAGGAAAGGTCCGCATCTGGCCCCTGGGCCACAGTTTAGAGACCACTGAATTAGAGAAATTGATGGTCCAATCGGGTCTACCTATAAAACTGACAGGCAGACCCAATCGATCTGTCAGTGTGAAAGGGGTCTGAGTAAATCAACCCCATTGTGACATTAACCTGCGGGGGGGGGGGGGGGCATTTTTTCTTTTTTGCTACCACTTTAAATAGTGAATGTGCATGAACTATTTTTGGAGAAACAGGATATTGTTTAGTTTCACTTTAATAAATGCCAGTACCCTCTGCACCATGACAATGTCTTGTTAGGATTCTGATGTATAAGAACAGAGCACAACCTCCCTGTAAACTAATTTGTACCCATAAATGATCAGTCTGACGCTGGCATCTTGGCTACAGGTTGGCGTCTCAGTTCAGGACAGATCTACAGTAGCGGGCTGTTTATTCAATTTCATGAAATCTTTATCACACTCTTTTGTCAGGTTACACTTATTTGCTCATAGTTAAAGTCAGCGCAGAAGAAAATTTGTCTGCTTAAGTTGCCCAGCAGACAAATGAAATGGCTTCTTTTTTTTGTAGTGGGATCACGCTTGTTGTCTTCCAAATTGAATCTAGAGACAGGAATAAGTGTAACAAATAATATTGTCTGACTAAAACTACGCCGAATCTGCTGAGCATAAGCTGCTTTCCAATATTATCAGAAGAATTACTTTAGAATATTTTGCATATATCCGCACTGGCAGCAGAACACAAGCTGTGACTAGAAACCTGACAAGTCTGGTGTTCAGATATTTTGAGGATTCCTGGGTAGAGGCCCATTCACACCACTTGTGTTACATTAAAGGGGTTGTAAAGGTTCATGTTTTTTCACCTTAATGCATCCCCTCGTTTTACTTACCTGAGCCCTGGAAAGTGCCCCGTCAAGAACGCGCTGGATCATTGCCCAAGGTTCTCGGCTCCTTCATTGGATAGATTGATAGCAGCGCAGCCATTGGCTTCCACTGCTGTCAATCAAATCTAATGACGTGGTGCCCGGGGGCGGGGCCAAGTCCTGCACTCGGCGGCTATAGATGCTAAATGCAGGACTCAGGAGCGCTACCGCAAGGTAACTCCCTTGGGAGAGAGCTTCCCATAGGGGGTTATCTGAAGCGTGGAGGAGCCGAGAGAGCCGCCGAGGGACCCCAGAAAATGGCGATCTGGGCAAAACGAGCTGCACAGTGGAGGAAAGTATGACATGTTTGTTATTAAAAAAAACTGACACTATAGTATCACTTTAACACGTGATACCGTACATTACATGGATTGGTAAGCCATGATGGTATGTTCTATGAATGCACCCATGTTGCAAAACAAATGCCACCTGCCCCAGATTCTTCTGCATTGAGGTCCGTGCCAGGCTATTCATTTTTAATGCAGGGAATGTCAAAGTGTCCTTAGCAGGGCACTGTGTTCTGGTGTGAATGGGTCCTAAGGCTCCATTTGCATCTGATGTTTTGTAAATTTGTGCAAATGGTGGAGGAACAATTGTTGATCTTCCCATCTGTAAAATATACTGTATATGTTGCATTAAGGCTTACATTTAAAGCGAAGTACTGAATTTTTTCTTTCAAAATTATACTTACCTAGGTAGACGCAGCATTGGTCAGATGCTGCATCTGTTCCCCGCTGGCAGAGAACTGAGGTAGAGAACTAAGGAATCTTATGACCTCTGAGCAGACAGCGGGAAACTGTCAGTCACAGACTCTCTGCTCTGCCTCTCCAGAGCTCACTGGAGAGCTGCACTGTGGAGGGGGTGAAAACAGCTCTGATCTGGCAAACCTAAAGCCGGGTAAAAAAAAATGGCCTATGCAGTCAGGCTGTGCCCTCACTGTGCCAGTCAACTGCTTGTTTTGTCCAGGGGAGAGGAGAAAGCTGTATACTCACCCAATCCTCCAATCCACCGGCACTCCCCCACAATCCAGCAGTGGACTGTTCCAGACATCCCAACATCCAAAGCAGGTCTGATGACGTCAGGAACGGGCCACAGCACAAGACCGCTAGACCCAAAAGGGGGGGAGGAGCCACAGGGACCAATCTTGTGCAGGGGAGGCCCGGAGGATTAGGTAAGTATATTTCTATTCTCCAATCCCCTAGACAAAAATGAGAAGTTAACCTGTGCTTTGCAGTGCAGGCATAGCCCAACTGCATGATAACACTTTTTTCTTTTTTTGGCCGGAGTTGAACTTTAACTAGTGTTTACATCTTCTTATGTGGAACACCTATTTTTTGTGACCACTTAGGCCCCTTTCACACTTGTGTGACTTGTCCTGCGACTTGGGACTGCAAAGTCGCATGACAAGTCGTTCCCCATGATTCCTAATGATATCCATTTATATATGTGCAACTTGAATTCGTGCCAACTTCAAAGTGGTCCCTGTACTACTTTGGTCCGACTTTCATGTGGGTTGAGGTCCATAGACCTCAAGTTTACACAGGTTTAGTTTATGCTTTTATAACATATGTGCTCTTTCCTTGCTAACACACCCTATGAATGTAAGGAGCCGTTCTGTGTGGCCACGCCCTCTGACAAAGTGATGACGAAACCGGTTAGGGCATGACCGTGCGGCTATCGTAGGTGCAAGCAGGTGAAGTCTCTACCCGGGTAACGCCGCTCATCAAGACATCTGTGGAGCTGTGAGATAGAGACACACCAGATGCACCATATTATGTTACATGCTTTTAACATTATTCTGTTTGTAAGTGTACATCTGTAAGGGGGTACTGGTTTTAAATAAACATTTTTGAGATGGTGTCACACTATGTGCACTATATTTTATTTGTCATGAGTGCTACCTAGATTAAAGATGGTCCCGTATCCAGGAACAGATTTATTACAGGCTTATGATCAGAATCCTTCTGGTGAGTCTAATACCTAAGAGAGAGGGCTCACGAGGTGTGGTGATGGGACCCAAGGACTGCTTTTGAACACTGGTCTAAGAATCGTGTTCCTTTGATTTTAATCTGTTTGGACACAATTATTGGAGACACACTGGTACCTAGATTCATCACATCTTTCCGGCGGCGTAGCGTATCGTATTTACGCTACGCCGCCGTAAGTCAGAGAGGCAAGTGCTGTATTCACAAAGCACTTGCCTCCTAACTTACGGCGGCGCAGCGTAAATGGGGCCGGCGTAAGCGCGCCTAATTCAAATGAGGATGAGGGGGCGTGTTTTATGTAAATTATTGGTGACCCGAGGTGATTGACGTTTTTTACGAACGGAGCATGCGCCGTCCGTGTACATATCCCAGTGTGCATTGCTCCAAAGTACGCCGCAAGGACGTATTGGTTTAGACGTGAACGTAAATTACGTCCAGCCCCATTCACGGACGACTTACGCAAACTACGTAAAATTTTCAAATTTCGACGCGGGAACGACGGCCATACTTAACATTGACTAGGCCAACTAGGGGCAGCTTTATCTTTACGCCGGCGTACCTCTTACGAAAATGGCGTATCTTTACAGCGACGGGCACACGTACGTTCGTGAATCGGCGTATCTAGTCATTTACATATTCTACGCCGAACTCAACGGAAGCGCCACCTAGCGGCCAGCGGAAAAATTGCACCCTAAGATACGACGGCGTAGGAGACTTACGCCGCTCGTATCTTAGCCTAATTTAAGCGTATCTGGTTTCCAGAATACGCTTAAATTTACGACGGCGCAGATTCAGAGTTACGACGGCGTATCTACTGATACGCCGGCGTAACTCGCTCTGAATCTGCCTATGGGTGTTTTTTTTTCAGGAAGCACTGCTAATGCTATAGGATATTCATGACTGTTTCTTTTAAAACATATGAGTTTTGCATTGTATAATTTATAGCAGCTTCTATTGTATTTTGTTTTAACAATTTTATGATATTTCCATGTGCGCTGGGAGAGTGAATTTTTTTTTAACCAAGTTTTTAACCAAGGTTGATTGATCCAGTCGTACCAGTTTTACACAGGCATTCCCTGAAATCACTTCCTGGCAAAATCACGGCTGCAAAATCGCAGCCGCAGCAGTCTAAAAAGGGGCCTTATACAAATGTTTGCATCACTTCTATAGAAAGTAAAATTTGTATTCTATTACCTACTTTTTTGGGTCTTTTAATTAAATAAAAAATAAATAAAAATCAATTCCCATCTCCTGCATCATTGCAGTGATTGGCAGGCTTGCTTTTACAAGACATAGCGCTATCCATCTAATCATTAACTTTTTCTGCAAGAAATAACACCGGATGACTTCCCCTCTTTATTCATCTTGACATGGGAGAAACTTACACCTGCTACACATCGACTCTGCGAGGATTTGTCTGTCGGAGTGACATCTGCACTGGAAGAAACTTCCTGATGTTTGAGAATTGCTGACACATCCAGAAAAATGTATGAGCCCAATATGTCAGCCTAACATATGGTTCTCCAGCTCTGCGATCTTCAGAGACCGTACATGGTTCTCCTACGAGACTGTCTCACAGATATCTTGATGTACCTGCCAGGAATGTGTACGAAGTGTGACAATGGCTCTACAGCGAAGGTTATTATAGTCACTTTAACAATTACTCCAACAGTAAACCTATTTACTATGAAGAACAAACCCCAACAAAATAATAACTAAATGCTAGCTAGCACACAGTTACAACAGCTGCTTCCCAATGATAAAATTCTTACTTTTTACTTATAGTAAATTATTGGTTCTCTAATATGCTTCCCACTAAAATTGGATACTTTTCAGAGGCTGAAATTATGACTTGATGAGTCTCGTCTCCTATTCCTGTGTTTTTCATATAGTGCTACCCCCACAGGAGCCACTAATATTGAGTTCTCTGTTCTCACTTTAACTTGGATAAAGATCTTGCCCCCAAGGCTGGTGCTAGCACTAGGTAAACTAGGCACTAGGAACTGGTGCGTAGGGCACCTGACCACTGGTGTTCCTGCTCTCTTCTCTCTACAGCAAGCAACTTATGCCGCGTACACACGATCGGTCCATCTGATGAAAACGTTCTGATGAATTTTTCCATCGATTAACCGATGAAGCTGACTGATGGTCAGTCGTGCCCTTTACACCATCAGTTAAAAAAACGATCGTGTCAGAACGCAGTGACGTAAAACACAACGACGTGCTGAAAAAAATGAAGTTCAATGCTTCCAAGCATGCGTCGACTTGTTTCTGAGCATGCGTGGATTTTTAACCGATGGACATACCTACAAACGATCGTATTTTTTCTATCGGTTAGGTATCCATCGGTTAAATTTAAAACAAGATTGAATTTTTTTAACCGATGGATAAATAACCGATGGGGCCTACACACAATTGTTTTGGTCTGATTAAAACGGTCCATCAGACCGTTCTAATCGGTTTGACCGATCGTGTGTACGCGGCATAAGGCTCAGCATTAGCAGGCAGCCGACGCTCCATTTGCACATTGTCAGAGGCGCAGCGGTGATGGAGGACTGTGTCTGTGTCCCGACTCCCAAATTAATGGAAGCAAGCAAACATTCATTGGTGAGCACTGGTAGGCTGCATTAATGGGCGCTGGTAGGCTGCTTTTGATGGGCGGCGGTTGGCTGCATTTGATGGGCGCTTCATTAAAAAGGTGGGGTATACATGGGCAGGGCAAAGGGGGGTGGCAAAATGAGGTTTCGCCTAGGGTGTCAAAAATCCATACACCAGCCCTGCTTGCCCCTTGACACTTCAGGTTACACCAAAGTAGATGCTGTGGATTTTCAACTTCATCACACTTTAGGGTCACCCTGAAATTAAACTGGGGCTGAAGTAGACAACTGTGTATATTGTCACGTCAGAAGCCAATAAGATAGCACATAACAATGCAGAATATAGTGGTGCAAAATATAACAACTCAAACAGCACACTGATGCTGTACCCAGATTTTAACCCAACCAGCATAAACTGTATCTTTTCCCACCATATGTTGAGTAACAGATGACCAGAGACTTATAAAAACACATCTTAGGGACTAGGTTGCCTGTGAGCACTTGGAATGGGGTATCTAGGCCTAGGTCATTGTCAGGTGTTAGAATGTGCAGAAACAGAATGGCTGTGCTAATAGCAGGAAAACTAAATACTGTTTTAGAATCAATCTTCTGCCGGCTGTCGGGGCCCTTGGGGATGTTTGCGTGCTTATGATGACAGATATTCCTGCACAGAGTGAGATAGCCAAAGGAAGCAAAGGGGATCGCAGAGATAAGTCAAGCTCAGATAATAAGTTAAGGGGCTTGGTGGTGTTAGCTGTTAGCAGAATAGGACAGACCAAGCTTTAAATCAATTGCATAGGGCCTAAGTGATGTATATAGGGTTTGGGCTTCCAAAATGATATGTTCAGTGACAGCAACAAGACAATCATGAGTCAAAGCCCTGCTCACCAGCTCCCCGTTCAGTGGTAGTAGGCTGTAGTGATGGAGGGAACCCCCTTTGTTGTATGACAATGAATTGCATTGATCTCCTAATGGATGATTGTCTGGACAGGCTCTCAGGACCAATACAATATTAAAATATGATGTAGCTAAACTTCTTATGATCATTGATATCAACAAAAGTCCAAATAACAAAAAGTTCATAAAAAATTGTGCTTCCAAACCCCAACGGGTATGGCGTATACTATTATCTTCCAAAATATCACACGCCAACCATGCTCTGCATGCTTTCCACCTTGTGTAAACAGTGAATGGTCACCTCCAAAATTTGACCTTAAAGGTTTGTTTTTTATTTTCTAAATAGGTTCCTTTAAGCTAGTGCATTGTTGGTTCACTTACCTTTTCCTTCGATTTCCCTTCTAAATGTTTTTTTTCTTAGTCTGAATTTCTCTTCCCCCCCTGAGACAGCCGGGATTTGTGTGTTTACACACACAGATCTCGGTTCTTGCTCTGTCACAAGCAATCATGGGGGCCCGGCAGTCATCGCGCCCACCTGGCATGCACACATCGGCACATGCTGCGGGCGCGCGCATGCTAAAGCATCCTAAAGAGCCAACGTACAGCTACGACTGCTCACGCAGGGGAGACAACCTGCCTTAACATACAGTAACTGCGTCGGCTGGTCCAGAAGCGGTTAACCATGTCTTTTTTTCATTACATTTTTATTTTTTATTTTTTTTATTAACAAAATATAATTGTTATTTTAAGTCTTGTGCCTAGAAGGTCCTAATTTTTTAAAAGCATTATAATAATTAATTTTCCCTCAAATGTCAAATATATATAATATATACCGAGACAATCATTTTGGAGATAACTACATATTTCTCATCACCTCTCCACCCAAACACCAAGCCCCCCCCCCCCCCAACATCGCTCATGGAAAAGTGTCATTCTTCGAGACAGAATTCACTGAGTGCAATCTATTGGTTTTCAACAGAACTATATAGAAGTCTCTGCAAAGTGAAAGGAAAGGTCTGCAGCAAGATAGAGGGAAGAACCAAATTCCACCTTTCATAGATGACAAGATAGCGAGACACTTCCAATCTGACAATGTGTTTCATTAACAAAGTGCATCGCACACAAAGCCATTCCAATTTCACAAAACAAAGCAGACATGTTGTTGACAGACATACAGAGAAACACCCAAACTTATCCAAATCGGAAAACGCATTAAAAAAATAATCATATATTGTGGACTCGTATCAGTTATTTACAGTCGTGCAGTAAGACACAGCAATCAGAATTTATCTTATCCGATCTGAATAGATACAATCAGATTAGCTATCAGTACACAGTTTATATAAATATCATTTGCATTCCTTAAAGCCAAATTCCAGGCAAATTTTTTTATTTATATTTTTTGAACCAGCAGCTCTGGGTAAAAAAATAAAAAAAAGCCCTGACTGCAATACTTTTTTTCGTATAAATTTTTTTTTAAGTATTTACAACCAAATAGGTGTACAAGAGTCAAAATGTCCAAATATATAAAAAAAAGAACAATAATACAGTACCAACGTTGAAGCTCACATAGTTCCAAAATCTATGCGAAAACAAGGTATATATTAACACTAATGGTAGACTGATGCCTCGTACACACCACCAGTTTTCCCATCGGGAAAACTGCCAAGACAGCTTTTGGCCAGGAAAATTGGCTGTGTGTATGCTCCATGGCAGTTTTCCTGACAGGAAAACCGCTGGGAATCCTGGCAGGAAATATCAGAACATGTTCTTTTTTTTCCTGTCGTGATTCCCGGCGGTCTTTTTCCAAGCAGTTTCCCTATGGGAAACACTGCGGTGGAGCATACACATGGCCGGGATTCCCAGCCAAAGCTCTTACCGCAGTTTTCCCGACAGGAAAACCTCTGTTGTGTACAGGGGGAAAGTTACAGAGCAGGTTCTAGGATTTCCCCCCGGGATTCCCGGCAGACTCTTTACCGCCGGGAATCCCGGTCATGTGTACAGGGCTTAAGACGATATAGAGATAGTCAAAAAAAATATTTCAACATAGCTCAACGATATAATAGATTGACATAGATGTGTACATGTCACAAAAGATATTCCAACCAAAAGGGGAAAAAGACCAATGGCCTTAGGGGAAGAGAAGCTCTGGCTGCAATACTTATCTCTTCTCGACCATTGTCTCCCACAGCAATTCCTATGGACCATTAAATGGCCATCAATATTGAGTTGCTCTTCTCCTTTCTTTCGGCAGCAATGACAGCCTTCACCATTCATGGAATGTTTTCCACAAGATTTTGGAGTGTGGCTATGGAAATTTATGACCATCCAGCAAAAAGAGCATTTGTGAGGTCAAAAAGACCTGTCTCAGACCTGATCAGGCATCCACCCAATTTTTTCCATATAGTTTAGACTTGATAGTAAGGTGTTCATTGACTTTTAGTCATATAGTGTAATTGCAAAGAACTGAGGGGAAAAAATGCTGTCACTGGTGGAGATGTGAAAATAGTTACAGTAAAACCTTGGATTGCGAGCATAATTCGTTCCAGAAGCATGCATGTAATCCAAAGCACTTTTGCCCATAAGAAATAATAGAAACTCAAATGATTTGTTCCACAACCATTTATTCATAGGTCCTTCAGTTTATAGTCCATATAAAAAGATTATAGCAATGTGACCAGGTTATGTAACCATAAAATGTCCATCCACAAATGGAAGCCTCCACAAGGGGATTAGAAGCAAAATCCAGCAGGAGCTACAGAGTATAACCATCTCTGCACCATCTCTGCACTATTGGCGCCACTAACTGCACGGGTGCCGCCACTAACGGCATGATTGCCGCTAGTAACGGCACGCTCAGTGCACCTGTGCGCCGTTGTCTACAGCGCATGCGCCGTAGACATCGGTGTCTTTCTTTTGCAAATGTCTCCTAAACCGTGTAGGCTTATCTGTAGGTTAAAGTGGTCTGTAAGAGTTTACAACCACTTTAAGTGTAGCAATATGTTGCTAAATGTTGTACATTCATTAAATGTAACCATATTGCTACACTTATAGTTGCCCCTCTTTTATACTCAGTGGTGACATGACGCTACTCTTATATCATCATCGCTTGTATATCAAGTCAAAATGTATTAAAAAATGTTGTTTGTCTTGCAAAACCCTCTCAAACCAATTTACTCTCAAACCAAGGTTTTACTGTACTAGACTTGTGTACTATTTTGTATTGTATTTTCCACTGAAAATACAGTTTTGCTAAACTGTTGTTAAAATATCATGCAACATAAAAAAATGCAAATACCTTTTTTTAGTATAAAGAAGTGTCTCTTCTGATCTTCTGTCAGAAAATGTATAAACTCTTATTTTATTTTTATGAGGTTTAGTAACATTCACATTTACATGAAACAAAGAGGAGGGAAAAAAATTCCCAGGGGGGAAGTATTTTTTTTTTTTTTATATTTTTCTTTGGAATAGATAAAGGTAAATACGTTTGCTTGGTAAACAAGGTTGCAACTCATACTTTTCCTAGGGGGGACTGTTTTTGTCCTCAACAAAAGTGAAGTTATACTTCAAAGTAAGAAGCAAAGAATGCAAAGGAGATTTCTACTACCTTTATCCTTCAAAGACTTAAAGGTTTCTCTTCGTCAAGAAGAATGATAAAAAAAAAAAAAAAAAAAATCAACTACACCCAGGGCAGTATTTCAAGAAAGTATATTAATATCTAGTTAGAGTTTCCATTATTTTATTTACACTTTGCAGGCAATAAGGGCGTCCATCGATAATTCCACCCTTTTTTTTTAACTTTACAATTATTCGTCGTTTGTGTTCAGATCTAGTAATGTCATTTTACATGAGGTCAGAAAGACCCGTTAATAGTATAATCCCCTTCAAAACATAACAATAAAATCCATCTATAATTGCTTTTTCAAGAAGAATTTTGTCTAAGGTCACTATCCTATTAAGTTTATAAGCCTTCAATTAATTCACATCTTTATTATTTGCCTGAGACTGTCCAGGATGCTTTGCCTGAACTCCGGAGCTGAAATAAATTGCAGACAATCTTTCATCAAGGACGAAAAAAAAAAAAAAAAAAAGCTTGCAAATGAAATGGCACATATTTTCTTTCTGTAATTTCCAAGGCCAATTTAAATGGCACTATGTTATAATTGCCTGTGTAGGTTCTAACTTTTGTCCCTTGTAAAAAATGAATAACTGTTTTTTTTTTTCTTAAGCATTAATCAAAGTGCCTTTACAAATCCTGTTTCCGTCAAACAATAAGAAGACACTGAATATTCTTATTAAAATCATTTTCTTGAGCTTAAAAGTTTTTTTTTTTTTTTATGACAATGCTGCTATTATTTTTAAAGCATTATTTTATTTTATTTAATTTGTCATACAGTATATGAATCAAGGTCACATATTCAATGTTATTAAAAGTTACCTTTCTTTTTCAAACTGCAGCAATGTAATTCTCTGTAAAATGCAATATGGCTACCTGGAGGCATATGTACACAGGTGGTGTACAGAACGCCCCCCAGGTATGGCATTTCCTGCTTGTGTGATTGGCTCTCTCATTTTCCCAGAAGTCTGCACTAAGATACAAGTTAGATTTTGTGCACCCTCTGCATCAAAAATTGCATTTTTGGTGAGATATTCCCATGTCTAAAGTGATGCAGGCCCTGCAATTTTCCTCATTAAAGCCCTTCCGGTGCAGCAGCTGATTCATATTTACAAAACCATTCCCATATAGACTCCCTTGTGCACAGAGGCACAGATAAACAGCTATTTCCCCAGAATAACAAAAGGTAGAAATTTGCAACAAATGTTGTTAAAATCTTTGCAATGTACATAGATCACCCAGAGGGTAATATTTTTTAAAAGTGGAGTAACTCTTTAAGGAGGAATGGAATACCTGTGCTCAATTTATTCATTGCTATACATCAGGGATTTGCAATTAGCAGACCTCCAGCTGTTGCACAACTACAATTTCCATCATGCCTCTGCCTCTGGGTGTCATGCTCGTGACTGTCAGTGTCTTGCTATGCCTCATGGGACTTGTAGTTCTGCAACAGATGAAGGTCTGCTAATTGCATATCCCTGCTATACATGTTCCAAGATGGAGGCTGTCATAGACTAGAGTCAGGGGCCACACTATGTAAAGGGGCCTTGACAAGGCAGTATGGCTTCTACATATATATGCAGATGTGTGCAACTAAAACCTTTGGGCCAGATTCACAAAGCAGATATGACGGCGTATCTCCTGATACGCCGTCGTATCTGTTGTTCTATCTATGCGACTGATTCATAGAATCAGTTACGCATAGATGGCCATAAGATCCGACAGGTGTAAATGTTTTACACTGTCGGATCTTAAGATGCAATACCGCGGCCGCCACTGGGGGGAGTTTGCGTCGTAAACCAGCGTCGGGTATGCAAATTAGGAGTTACGGTGATCCACAACGGTTTTTCGCGTTCGCTATTTCGCTGCTAGTCTAGTTTCCCGTCGCAAAGTTACACTTTTTTTTGGTGCCTTAACTTTAGTCAGCAAGTGTATTGCTGTCTAAAGTATGGCTGTCGTTCCCGCGTCGAAATTTAAAAATCAACGTCGTTTGCGTAAGCCGTCCGGGAATACGGAATTACGTTACGCGCGTCGCCGTTCGAAAAAATGACGTCACGCAAAGCACGGCGGGAGTTCGGAAACGGAGCATGCGCGGTAGGTCCGGCGCGGGAGCGCGCCTAATTTAAATGGCACACGCCCATTTAAATTGGCCCGCCTTACGCCGGGGGCCGCCGGCGTAGGTTTTCATCGCAAGTGCTTGGTGAATCAGGCACTTGCGATGCACTTACGATACGTTACGCCGCCGCAATTATTTGTGAATCTGGCCCTGAGTTTTTAGTGTTAAATAGTGTAATTCGTTTTTTTTTTTTTATTATTTATTTACTGGCTAGCACTAGCAGGTTTTCTGGGAATTGTTTTGTATTGTGCATTTCTCTCAGCAACATGGGCAGGTGTTAGTGCTCCTTTAAAGTGGTTGTAAGCTCCGTACAACCACTTTTACCTACAGGTAAGCCTATATAAAGGCTTACCTGTAGGTGCTGGAAATATCTCCTAAACCTGCACGATCGCGCTGTTTTTTAAAGGAATCATGCCAAGACTGGCGGCACGCGAGTGTGATGTTACGTGACTCCGGCAAGTCACAGAGCTGGAGTTCACGGCCTCGGAAGGAAGAGGGGTGAAGATGGACGCTAAGTGACACATACCTTTGCCTTCACCTTTGCAGGGAAATGAAGAGGAAGTAAAACCCATCAGGGTTAAAGAGGGGGGGCTTCCCCAGCCACCGATAAAAGTGATTTTGCGGCGAATCTGCTGCAGAGACCACTATTTTTGGAAACCGGACCGCTCACTGAAGAAGAGAATACCTGGGTTATGCTAGCTAGCTGCTACCATAATAAAGATATCCCTCTTCAAACTGCCAACGTATATCGGCGTGCGGCGGTCCGGAAGTGGTTAACCAATTTGAATATTTGAAAATTCGTAAATGAGAAAATTAGTAAATTAGAAATCCAAAAATCTGAAAGCCCAAAAACCTGAAAATTTGATAATTTGAAATAATAAATAATAATAATAATAATAATAATAATAAAAACGTTTATTATTATTATCATTATTTATTATTAATTTGTTACGTTCCATTTGTTTAGATGCAACATTTGTTATTTTGGATAATTCGTGACTTTGGATAAATTCGTTTTCATTACCTTCACTAACAGACAAATTTGAAAGGAAATTCCAATACCTATAATTTAATAGTTAGTCATTATTAGTTAATTAGTTATTCTTTTAAATTTTCAGATTCTCTTTTTTATTTTCGAATTTACGAATTTATGAATTGCAATCAAAACAAAGGACCCAAAAAAGAAAAAAAAAATTAAAACAAAATGAACAATTTTTTCCCAGCAGTGCCCATGTCTACAAAAGCACCACAGGGGTTGCTACTATCCGACATTCCTAGAAGTGTCAATTGAAGAAGGTCTTTCAACAACATCATTTCTTCAATGCATTCAAGCCATTTGTGTTTGATTACTTTGCAAGAAAACCTTCATCTTATCTCTTGAAAATAGTGACAGAATCACTTTAAATTGCAAACTCTATAGCAGAAAACTGCATAGGGCTGGGGACCCTCCAAACTGTGGAAAACGTGCATCGGGGCGCGGGGGGGGTGGGGGGGCTTACAGGTGCGGCAAAACATCAAAGCTCCACGAAATGCAAAAAAGCAATGGGTAATTCAGTTTGGCATGGAATGAATCATTTACATATATATTGTTTGATTATTTTGTTCTATTACCCAGATAGTAACACATATACTGCTACTGACAATTCTCGTGTAGTTATCATCCAAGAATGTTTGGAAGACGCAGGCTTGTTTCCTAATATAGGTTTCCTGCAGAGGGAAAGACTTTAGCTATGCACTGTGCTCATTCACTGCTTCACTGATAACATTTAATAAATTATCTTGTACGTAACTTGCAAGTAATGGTTCTTCAAATGTCATTTGATATAAACGGTTTCCTTTTCTACATAAAGATGTATTTTTCTCTAATGCTCACAGACAAAATAATATATATTTTTTTTATTTTGTGCCACTGCAGTAAATAAATCAAGAATAATCTGAGTTTACTCTTTGTTTTTATGGGCCAGATTCACATAGAAGAGCGGCGGCGGCCTCCGGCGCAAGGCGGGTCAATTTAAATGGGCGTGTGCCATTTAAATTAGGCGCGCTCCCGCGCCGGACCTACCGCGCATGCTCCGTTTCCGAACTCCCGCCGTGCTTTGCGCGCCGTGACGTCATTTTTTCGAACGACGACGCGCGTAGCGTAATTCCGTATTCCCGGACGGCTTCCGCAAACGTTATTTTTTAAATTTCGATGCGGGAACGACGGCCATACTTTATACGGCAATACGATTGCTGTGTAAGGTTAAGGCACCAAAAAACGACTAACTTTGCGACGGGAAACTAGACTAGCGGCGACATAGCGAACGTGGAAAACCGTCGGGAATCGCCGTGACTCCTAATTTGCATACCCGACGCGGTTTACGACGCAGCGGCCGCGGTATTGCATCTTAAGATCCGACGGGTGTAAAACAATTACACCTGTCGGATCTTATGGCTATCTATGCGTAACTGATTCTATGAATCAGTCGCATAGATAGAAACAGGGATACGACGGCGTATCAGGAGAAACGCCGTTGTATCCCTTTTGTGAATCTGGCCCTTAGTCTCTACTTAAAGCGGAGGTTCACCCAAAAAAAAATGTTTTTAACATTGCATTTAGCCAAGTTGTCCTAATGACAATCGGCTGTTTTTTTTTTTGTTTTTTTCGTTCATACCGTATTTTCACCGCCGCTTCCGGGTATGTCTTCTGCGGGACTGGGCATTCCTAATTGATTGACAGGCTTCCGACCGTCACATACAGCGCGTCACGAGTTTCCGAAAGAAGCAGAACGTCGTTGCGCAGGCGCCGTACAGAGCCGACTAGCAGTCCGGCTTCTTTCGGCAACTCGTGACGCGCTGTATGCGATGGTCGGAAGCCTGTCAATCAATTAGGAACGCCCAGTCCCGCAGAAGACATACCCGGAAGCGGGGGTGAAAATACGGTATGTACGGGTAAAAAAAAAAACTGCTGATTGTCATTAGGACAACTCGGCTGAATGTAATGTTAAAACATTTTTTTGGGGTGAACCCCCGCTTTAAAGGGGTTGTAAAGGTACAATTTTTTTTACCTTAGTGCAGTCCTCCTTCACTTAACTCATCCTTCCATTTTGCTTTTACATGTCCTTATTTCTTCTGAGAAATCCTCACTTCCCGTTCTTCTGTCTGTAACTCCACACAGAAATGCAAGGCTTTCTCCCTGGTGTGGAGTGTCGTGCTCGCCCCCTCCCTTGGACTACTGGAGAGTCTCTACGTTGCAGATAGAGAAAGGAGCTGTGTGTTAATGGGCGTCCTGACTCTCCTGTAGTCCAAGGGAGGGGGTGTCCGAGCATGACACTCCACAACAGGGAGAAAGCCTTGCATTACTGTGTGGAGTTACAGACAGAAGAACAGGAAGTGAGAATTTTTCAGAAGAAATAAGGACATTTAAAAGCAAAATGGAAGGATGAGGTAAGTGAAAGAGGACTGCACTAAGGTAAAGGAAGCTATTTAGAAAATAAAAAACAAATTGTACCTTTACAACCCCTTTTTAAAGCTGGATTCAAGGTAAATATAAAATACATATTATCAAAGAGGAACTTTACCCCCTCATGTTATTATTATTATTATGTTTTTGCTCTCATACTGTACCTTCATCCATTGGGTTGGGTTCATTGGGTTATCTTCAAAATGTCCTTCTAGCATAGCTCCAAACTGTCCCTGATTTGGAACAAAGTCCCTCTGTCCCTCTTTCCTCCTCATTTGTCCCTCATATTGGTCTGATCTATATAGTTGTATATAAAATGAACTTTTTATCTTTTAAAAAGGGTTACCCAGTGCTAAACCTTTCACCCAAATGCTAAATTGCTACATTTGTAAATTTCAAAAGCTAATACAAAGGAAATGTACAGGCTGTCCCCGACTCCTACTTAAGAACGGCCTCAATGCCGGCTGCTTGTGCTCCACGCTGGCCACATCCCACACTGCAGTACTACATGTACTGCATGGCCAGAAGAGCCCCAGAAGTGCCCGGAACATCCCACACCCCCGCACAGGCGGAAGTTACACTTACAAGCAATGTTCCGACTTAGGCCCCATACACACGATAGAATCCATTCGCAGATAAATCCCAGCAAATGGGTTTCTGCGGATAGATCCTATGGTGTGTACACGCCAGCGGATCTGTTTCCGCGGAGAAATCTCCTCTGGGATGGATTCCAGCAGATCGGATATTTGCTGACATGCACAACAAATCCATCTGCTGGAATCCATTCCAACGGATGGATCCGCTCGTCTGTACAGACTTACCGGATCCATCCGTCCAAAGGGATTCCCCGCATGCGTCGTAATGATTTGACGCATGCGTGGAATTCCTTATATGACAGCGTCGCGCCCGTCGCCGCGTCATAATAGCGGCGACGGCGCGACACGTCATCGCCAGAGGATTTCAGCGCGGATTTCAATGCGATGGTGTGTACACGCCATCGCATAGAAATCTTCTGAAATCCTCGAGAGGATTTATCCGCGGATACGGTCCGCTGGACCGTATCTGCGGATAAATCCTCTCGTGTGTATGGGGCCTAACACACAAAATCCACTTACGAACAAACCTACAGTCCTTCATGTTCGTAAAATCCAAAAATCCAGTGATGACTGTATGTGTGGGAACCCGATCAGCAATGTAGCTGATGCTCCCCCCCTAAACTGGCTCATCCATATCTTTATGAACCTTTCTTTGTGCACTGGTGCGCAGTCATGTTGGAAAAGGAAGGGCCAATCCCCAAACTGTTCCCACAAAGTTGGCAACATGAAATTGTTCAACATGTCTTGATATGCTGATGCCTGAAAGGAGTTGTAAAGGTTTGTTTTTTATTTTCTAAATAGGTTGCTTTAAGCTAGTGCATTGTTGGTTCACTTACTCTTTCCTTCAATTACCCTTCTAAATGTTTTTTTTCTTTGTTTTCTTTGTCTGAATTTCTCACTTCCTGCTCCTCCTCAGTAAGTTGTTCAGTAAGATGTTCTAAATGACTTTCCACAGCTCGGATGATGGTGGAAAGTTTACTGAGGAGAAACAGGAAGTGCGAAATTTAAACAAAGAAAAAAAACATTTAGAAGGGAAATCAAAGGAAAAGGTAAGTGAACCAACAATGTATTAGCTGAAAGGAACCAATTTAGAAAATAAAAGACGTTCCTTTACAACCCCTTTAAGAGTTCTCTTCACTGGAACTAAGGGGCCAAACCCAACCCCTTAAAAACAACTCCACACCATACTCTCCTCTCCACCAAATTATTTGTGCACAGGGCAAGGTCCATAAAGACATGGATGAGCGAGTTTGGGGTGGAGCATCAGGAGAAACTTGACTAGCCTGTACGAAGTCCTGACCTCAACCCAATAGAACACCTTTGGGATGAATTAGAGCAGAGACTGCGAGCCAGGCCCTCGCCTCAAACATCAGTGTCTGACCTCACAAATGTGCTTCTGGAAGAATGGTTAAACATTCCCATAGACACACTCCTAAACCTTGTGGACAGCCTTCCCAGAAGAGTTAAAGCTGTTATAGCTGCAAAGGGTGGGCCAACTAAATTTTGAACCCTATGGACTAATGCCGTGTACACACAATCGGGAATTCCGACAAGAAAACCGTAAAAAAAAATCAGACGGAATGTTGGCTCAAACTTGTGTTGCATACACACGGTCACACAAAATTCCGACCATCAAGAACGCGGTGACGTACAACACTACAACGAGCCGGGAAAAATTAAGTTCAATGCTTTTAAGCATGCATCAACTTGATTCAGAGCATGCATGTTTTTTGTGTGTTGAAATTGCATACAGACGATCGGAATTTCCGACAATAACTTTTCTTGTCGGAAAAATTGAGAACCAGCTCTCAAATTTTTGCTGTTGGAAATTCCGAAAGAAAAAGTCAGATGGATCCTACACACCGTCGGAATTTCCGACCAAAAGCTCACATTGAACTTTTCTTGTCGGAAATTCCGACCGTGTGTATGCGGCATAAGACTTTTTTACGCACATTAAAGTTCATGTGTAAAGGCAGGAGTCCCAATACTTTTGACAATATAGGCCCAGATTCTCGTAGATTGGCGTAAAAATGGGCGGGCGTAACGTATCTGATTTACGTTACGCCGCCGCAAGTTTTTCAGGCAAGTGCTTTATTCACAAAGCACTTGCGTGTAAAGTTGCGGCGGCGTAACGTAAATCACCCGGCGGAATTCAAATTCGGCGGGTATGGGGCGTGTTTCATTTAAATGAAGCGCGTCCCCGCACCGAACGAACTGCGCATGCGCTGTCCCTAAAATATCCCAGCGTGCATTGCTCTAAATGACGTCGCAAGGACGTCATTGGTTTTGACGTGGACGTAACTTACGTCCAGCACCATTCACGGACGACTTACGCAAACAACGTAAATTTATAAATTTCGACGCGGGAACGACGGCCATACTTAACATTGGTTGCGCCTCATAGACCCAGGGGCAACTTTACGCCAGGAAAAGCCTAACGTAAACGTCGTAACTTTACTGCGTCGGCCGCGCGTACGTTCGGGAATTCGCGTATCTAGCTAATTTGCATACTCGACAGGGAAATCGACGGAAGCGCCACCTAGCAGGCAAAAAAAAATTGCAGTTAAGATCCGACGGCGTAAGAGACTTACGCCTGTCGGATCTAATGTATATCTATGCGTAACTAATTCTAAGAATCAGTCGCATAGATACGACGGCCCAGGTTAGGACTTACGACAGCGTACATGGCGATGCGCCGTCGTAAGCCCTTTGAGAATCTGGGCCATAGTGTTTATATATGTGATTTACATTTCTCCTGTGCACCAATCTATATATACAGTTCATATAGCAATAGTTAATAATAAAGTACACTTATCAAATAGCCTGACTTCTCAATGTACCGGTTTTATAATATATTGTGACATCTGAAATGCTATTGTTCATATTAAACAAAACATTTTTTGTTACCAATATAAGCTATGGTAGCCAATCATATTTCCATTTAGTGGTGCCAGATCTGTCCATTCTGCAGAGAATTGCAGTTCATAAATCATAATGGCCTGGACTGCTAAATTCCTGAATTTGCCAAAGATCAAACAGATCTACATGAAAATATTCAGACAAGTCAAAACTGAATTGGTAATTTTCCAAATGGTCTATCGAGTCAGTCCCATTTTTTAAATGTATTTATATAAACAGTATATTTTTAGTTTTCTGTTTTTGTTATCATTTTGTCTGAGTATAGGTCAATGTTTGTCCCAAGCATATTTTAATCTACGTACTGTTTACTGACTGACTTCCTCTGCTGGAAGTATATTCCAAGCATCAACTACCCCTTCAGGAAAGTTATACTTTCTAATATTTGTTTTGAACTTTCCTCCTGCTAGTTTGAAGTCCCTGTCAGTGGCGGCTGGTGCTCCATTTTTTTTGGGGGGGGGGCAGCAAAGAAAAAAACACCTTACCCCCCCATCGCTCTATAAAGCAAACACTACCCCCAGTTGCTCGCCTGTCCGCCCACCAGCCCCGCACTTACCCCATCTAGGTCGCGGGCTGCTTCAGCTTTCCCCTGCGATTTTCCTCCTCGGCAGCTTCTTCCACGGCGGTCAATATGGTCGCTTCTCCTTTCGACCAATTGGGTCTTAAGACCCGCTTCCTGATTGGCCAGGAGGAGAAGCAGAAGGACAACAGCGAATATAAATTTGCTATTGTAACAAAACTGGATGGGCTCAGGGCGCAGTGCTCTGCGCCCGGGCCCATTTTTTTTAAGCCAATTAGAGCCTAATGCCGCATACACATGATCATTTTTCGGCATGAAAAAACAATGTTTTTAAAAAATGTAATTTAAAATGATCGTGTGTGGGCTTCACGTCATTTTTCAGGTTCTGAAAAACGACAACTTTTTTTTTCGAACATGCTGCATTTGTGTGTGGGCTAAAACGGCGTTATAAACCCGCACATGCTCAGGAGCAAGTTATGAGATGGGAGCGCTCGTTCTGGTAAAACTACCGTTCGTAATGGAGTAAGCACATTCATCACGCTGTAGCAGACAGAAAAGCGTGAATCTTCTTTTACTAACACAAAATCAGCTAAAGCAGCCCAAAGGGTGGCGTCATCCGAATGGAACTTCCCATTTATAGTGCCGTCGTATGTGTTGTACGTCATCGCGCTTTGCTAGAGCATTTTTTTTAAACGATCGTGTGTGGGCAACGTCGTTTTAATGATGAAGTTGGGAAAAAAATATGTTTTTTCGAGATGCTGAAAAACGTAATTTTTTTCATGCCGAAAAATGATCGAGTGTACGCGGCATTAGGCTCTAATCATGTGCTTAAAAAAAAAATTAAATCCATGTGTCCAGCAGCCTGCATATAGATTAGGGGCCGGGCACATGGATTAGGGAGAAGGTGCTTCTGCATCCCTAATGGAGCAACTGCCACTGGTCCCGGTGTTCTTGATCTTGGCTTTGTATTGAAAATACTGCTGTCCTGATCTTTGTTCACCCCCTTGATGTATTTAAATATTTCAGTTATGTCTCCCCTTTACCTTCTGTCCTCCAGACTGTAAATTTTAGGTTCCTGAAGTCTCTCCTGATATGTTTTAAGCCCCAGACTTTTCACAGTTTTTGTTTCCCCTCTCTGGACTCGTTCTATGTTACCAATATCTTTTTGTAAGTGAGATCTCCAGAACTGGACATGGTATTCTAAATAATCGAACTAAAGATCTATATAGGGAAATAAGGGCCGCCTTTATCCTGCTGGTGATCCCTCTAGTGATACACCATAGAATTCTATTCACTTTTCCCACTTCCTGGCCACACTGGTTGCTCATTTTGCAATCATCTGAAAGAAGCACCCCCAAATCTTTTCCTCTGTAGTTCTAACCAGCACTGTATCTCCAATACTATACACTGTCAAGGGATTATTTTTTTCTTAGGTTCTTTATTTTACATTTAGAAACATTGAACTGCAGTTTCCACGTCTGACCAATCCTCCAGCATTGCCAAAGGCAATCAACACTGGAAGTGTCGAACGATGAAGACTTGGCCGGAGACTGCAGAGCAGACATGTAAGTATTAATTTTTCATTATCTAATTCTTTATTTTTCTTGGGGGAAGTGACTTTAAAACAACCCTTTTCGTTGCCACTGAAGTAGGTAACCTCATATACCAAACATAGACTATTTAACATGTAAGTATCCCACCACTGCATAATGATAATGAACAAAAAGTTATGGGTTCCTTTAATAATGAGCAATTTCTGACTTTTAGATATCTACAACAATAATTTTTAGCCAACTGTAAGGGGGACCTTTTTCCCAATGACCATAAATGTAAGGAGCATTCCACCCAGTAACCATCATACTAATGCACTGTGATCTGTAGATATAGTAATTATTACTAGGGGTTCCTTGAAACCAAAACGTTTTTTCAAGGGTTTCTCCATGTTACAAAGGTTAATAAAGGCTTCTATAGATAAAGACATTAACATTAACTGTTGACTTTTCACAAAACATTGACTTTGCATATTAGCAAAAGTGCTTTTTAGCCTACTTATGCCACGTACACACGATCGGCCATTCCAACAACAAAACCATGGATTTTTTTCCGACGGAAGTTCACTCAAACTTGTCTTGCGTACACACGGTCACACAAATCTTGTCGGAAATTCCGATCGTCAAGAACATGGTGACGTACAACACTACAACGAGCAGAGAAAAATGAAGTTCAATGATTCCGAGCATGCGTCGAATAGATTCCGAGTATGCGTAGGATTTTTGCGGGTCCGAATTGGCTACACACAATCAGAATTTCCGAGCAAAACTTTTGTTGTCGGAAAAATTGAAAACCAGCTCTCAATCATTTGTTGTTGGAAATTCCGATAGCAAATGTCCGATGGAGCATACACACGGTGGGATTTTTCGACAACGAGCTCACATCGAACATTTGTATGTATGCGGCATTAGGCTGTATGTTATAAATCATCCCAATCACTCCACTACAAGCCTTCCCTCACCGCTCTACCAAAGGATGCAGGCTCCTTAGTGGCAAAGAAACAAGTATGGAGCTACCCAACTTCCAAAAGTCTAGAGAATATGCAATAATGTAATCCTCTATGACTAAGCCCTTCATGGGCTGAATGCATAGGAGGAGCAGGTGGATTTTTCCGGTATCAGATGACAGTAATAAATCAATTCTGGACTTTAGGAAGTTGAGCGTCCTTGTTTCTTTGTTGCCACTTAGGTTGCATGTTTTGGGGAAAGAAGGAGAGCGTTTGAAACATCATGCTATGAAGGCTCTGGAATTAATGTTTACGATATTGAAAAGTTTTCATGAATTAGGAGCTTATGTTAAGGGTTGATTGCAGGTTCATGGTTTGGAGTTATTTCAGAATAATCACAATTTACTTACTGTATATTCCATATCAGGTGTGATACTTTAGGATTTGATTTTCTTTTTTCAGGTTTAATTTTCTACTATCTTTTGGGATTATAACTTTTTTTAAAAGCTATTGGTACTGATAAGAAGGAATGAAGCTACCCGATGCTGGTCCTTTCCATTTTTTGGGGGTGTTGAAAGAACTTTGAAAGTTGCTAGAGTATTTTAAACTTTATCATTTGGGATAAAAACCCTAGGCTTTGCCGCAGGTCTGGACTTCCTGTTTACAACAGAAAACAATACCAAAACAAGTCTTACCTTTTCCAAATCCCCCAGAAAAGGCAGTTGGTTTCTTGCCCAGAGCAACATAGATATCCTTCAGCACACACTTCAAAGAACAATCAATTCTCTTTTTTTTTTTTTTAAGATAGCCTTCTGCATTAAAGCAGTACAGGGGATTTAATCTGAAGTGGTCGAGGATTTACAGGAAGCTCTTGTTCTGAAAAAGTTAAACAGTACAATACTACAATATTTACTACTCCTTCCTACAAGTATTATAGATGATTTTATCCTTTGGTCGTTGAGAAGTGCCAGCAGCGGTTTGAATAAACCAAACGTATCAAAAACAAAGCAATAACTTGCTAAAATCTGATTGGCTGTTCCGGAATACTGACATTTCAGGGGGCTAAATTATAAAAACCGGAATAGTAAAATTAAGTTTTGCTCACTGAAGTAAATTATGTTTCATCCCTATTGGTTGTAGATACTTTATTAGAAAAAAAATCCACAGTTGCATTTGTTGAATTCATTAGAACACAGAAAAATAAAAGTTTGTTGCGTTGCGCAGCTGCTTTTTTTTATGGGGGGGGGGGGTGTACCTATGTTTTTTTTTCTCTAATATTATAAAAACTATGAAAAAGTCCATTGTTGCATTCTTTGGAAACACAAAAAAGTAATGAATCAAGTGGGAAGAACAAGGGGATTTTAACGGTGCTTACAAATAATAATGAGATCCAAACAATTAGAAAAAAATATAAATTTGATTAGAATCAAGTTAAAAATGTAGCAGAAACAATTTGTTAACTAATATACAGAAGTTCATCACCAGAGAGATGTATATCAGTGAACAAATTGTTTCTGCTTCGTTTTTAACTTGATTCTCATTCAATTTATATTTTTTTCTAAATGTTTGGTTCTCATTATTTGAAAGCACCGTTAAAATTCCTTTGTTCTTCCCACTTGATTAATTTGATTATTTGGGATGAGGTGGCAATTCTTTGGGTGTTCCACCCTTAGTCGGAGTAGTTGTAGTTGGTTGCAATGAACAGCTGCTTTTTTTTTAATAATATTAGCCTCTGCAGCAGTTTTAATTGCCTCCACACTGCACAAAATGCCAGGATAATGCAAATCTTTTCTGCCCCTCCCATCTGCCACTGTTCAATATTGGCCAATGGGGCAGCCCATAATGTAGATGAGCCAAAAGAGATGTATGGGATCAGGAGGGATTGGCCAAACTCTGACACTAGCTCAATCAGTGCTGTCACTAAAACTTGGTGCAGATATTTGCGGGCACCTAGCTTATCAATGCAAAAGAACACAGCCGGGGGTAAACACAGATTTTTTCACTCACCTATCAAACAAATATTACAATTACAGATCAATAGCTTAATTTAAAGGAGTTTAAATAAAGCCCCGTACACACGATCAGACTTTTTGCGAACAAACTTCAAAATTTCCAGGTTTTCAAAAAAATCCGACCGTGTGTACGCTCCATCGGACAAACTTTTTCAGTTTTCATAGGACAAAAGTTCTCTCTGCAAATGGACAAACTTTTCGGCAACAAAAGTCCTATGGTGCAAAGTCCTGCTGTCAGGTCACCTGTGGCCAGATAATAAATGTACCCTGTTGGAGTCAGGGGTGCACCGCAAGGTAGTGAACCCTATAGCGGACTGCTGCAGATGGACAGGAAGCGTGATCCCGAGATTCCCCAGGGCGCGGAGTCTAAGACCCAGCTTGGTGTTTATTTATTTATTGAAATGCTTGTAAAACAACAGCACAGTCTTACACACGTGCCTCGATGCGCTGGCAGGATAAAAACAGAACAGAAAAAGGGCAGAAACTGCATCGATCAAACAAGTAACAATAAAACAATAACAATCAGCGAACAAGAAGATATATAAAACATACAAAGTTAAAAATTTAACATTTAGAGCTATTAGAATGTTTAATATTTAAGTCACCCCGAAAGTCTGCATATATAGCCATGTTTTTAAAAATCTCCTAAACTTTAGGAGATCATTCTCAAGTCTTATGTGAAAGGGCAAGGAGTTCCAGAACTGAGATCCTTGAACTCCCAGGATCCTCCCACCGCATTTGTTTTTTGGCAAATTTGGGGATGTTCAATAAAGCCACATTTTCAGACCGTAGTGATCTGGTAGGCACATGTCTGATGAATTTTTCTCTGAGATAGCCTGGTCCAAAACCATGGATGGCCTTATGCACAAGACACCCCGTCTTGAACTGAACCCGTTGTGCCACGGGCAGCCAGTGCAAGGCCTGTAGGGATGGAGTGATGTGGTCGTACCGGCCCACACCCGTGAGTAGCCTAGCAGCGGCATTCTGAACAAGCTGAAGCTTGTGCAAGATGCTTTTAGGCACACCAATATACAGGGCATTGCAGTAATCGAGTCGACCATTGGTCCCAATCTTACCCGCTGAACTCTCTCCTGCAGAAAAGAGGCCATCCATGCCAAAGCAGTACCATCAGTGCCAGCCACAGTCCCTAGTCTTTCCAACAGTCTGGTGTGATCGATGGTATCGAAAGCTGCAGACAGATCCAGAAGTACTAAGGCCGAGGTGTCATTCTTATCCAAAGACCAGAGGAGATCATCCTGGACTTTAACCAAGGCCGTTTCAGGGCCTCTGCCAGGTCAGAATCCTGACTGAAGGTCATCGAAGATGTTGTTAGATTCCAAGTGAGGCTGATACTGCCATAACGCTGCTCTTTTCATGATCTTAGCAAGGAACGGTAAGGTGGAAATAGTTTGATTGTTACTGAGCTCGGAGCGCGGCAAGTTAGATTTCTTCAGCAGTGGTATAACCACCGGTTGCTTTAGAATACTTGGCACCACTCCAGTGTTCACCAGAGCCTCTAGTGGTGAGGATGGCCTTCGCTGCAGCTGGATCCAGGTCACGGCCCCTGGAGTCCCCTAGGTCACGCTCCGTAGGGAGAGAGGGGAAGCAGCACACAGGACACAAGCGAAAGTGGAGGGTAAGCCGAGGTCGGGGCAACAAGCAGACGTGGATTAACCAAGAGACAGGCCAAGGGTCAGGGTCACAGGCAAACAGGAGTAGTCGTAGACAAGCCAAAGTCAGTACATAGAGATATTAACGTAGCACACGGCATGCAGGAACACAAAGCTAACACACAACGTTGATCAGCAAAGCAGACCTGCAGTGCACTAGTTAATATAGAGTTCCTGGGATGGCCTGGGGTGGAGCCATACAGGGAGGAGAGATGATAAAATGCAGCCAGATAAGAGAGTCAGGCCTCTAATGAACACATGGAGGAGAAGGTAAGCTGCCAGACATTATTGCATATCCATGACACCTGCCGTGTGTACAGAAATCCATCAGACTTTAGTCCGAAGTACAAACACGCATGCTCAGAACCAATTTTAAAATCAACCAACAATAGCAGAAGTTGACCAAAGGGTGGCGGTAAAGAGCAGAAAAGAGCAGAAAAAACACGTAATTTTGGGAAACTTTGCTGAAAAAGTCCTGTCGTGTATATGCATACCAAGTTCGCGGCCGACGCCTTTTCATCAAAAATCCATGGAAAAGTTTGTTTGAAGTCCGATCGTGTGTATAAGGGTTTAGACTGATAAGGTTTACATACATTTTGTTCAACAAACTCAAGGGAGCAACCTCACAATTTATATTTATTTTAATCACAATGTTTCAAGATTTATTTAATTGAAAATGCAAATTGATCTATTTAACATTTATTTAGCATTTTTTCAATTTTTTTATTTAATAAAAAAAAAAGTTTATTTTAATCATAACTTTGATGACGACCTTAATTTGTATAGTTCGCATGCAGCTAAGTTATAATGAGACAAAGGTCTAGGAAACAAAGTCATACATATTAAACATGTATTCAAAATCAATATGTTAATATATTTGATTAAAAACAATGGATGTCCTGCTCTCTTTTGCTGAGTGTAGTGGTAACATTTAGGAAAATAGGCGCAAAGAAAAAAAAAGAGGAGGGAACAATCCATATAATTATTTAAAAAGAAAGCTTTTAAAGCATTATTTCCTTTCTATGGTCCAGCATTGCACTCCTCGTCCTCCTCCAGCCCCAGAAGCCATTCTTCTTCTGACACTTGGTATCATTTAACCTATTTCCTATGAGTTTAGGGCGATGTATACCTTGGGCACTCACCAGAGCCTGAGGCCTTGTTCACACGATAGGTTAACCAGAGGACAACGGTCTGAAGGACTGTTGTCCTAGGTTAACCTATGAAGCTGGCTGATGGTCTGTCGTGCGTACACACCATCAGTTAAAAAAACAATCGTGTCAGAACGCGGTGACGTAAAACACGACATGCTGAAAAAACGAAGTTCAATGCTTCCAAGCATGCGTCGACTTGATTCTGAGCATGCACAGGTTTTTAACCGATGCTTTTGCATACTAAACGATCGGTTTTGACCTATCGGTTACCAGTCCATAGGTTAAATTTTAAAGCAAGTTCTTCAGACCATTGTCCTCTAGGTGTCCTATTGTGTGTACGAGGCCTGACGCAGAGAACAATACACATGTCATGGTGTCACGTGAATTTGCAGCGCTAAACTTTCATTGAAATAACAATTCCAAGTAGGCTAAATAAAGTGCTAGATCTTGGAGTTTATGTATATTGAGCCCAAAAATCCAGCAAAAACGTATATGAAAAAAAACAAAAAACAGGGCTGTTAAGAAGCTGTTATAATGTCAGGTACCTATACTGCTTGTATTAAAAAAAAAGTATGTACAATATTGTATTAATTGTTACAGAGAACTGCATTAAGTTGAGCCTTTTATAGCTTCCTGAAGTTCAGCTTTTAGCTTATTTTTATTTAAAGTGTTACCATCCCAAATTTTTTTTTTCATTATTGTGCTCATTAGACCTAAAAAAGAAAAAAAGAAAAAAACATGTTTTACTCATCTGGAAATGCCTGTTGCTATGCAGTCCCACGAAATCTGCCTTTGGAATCACCTAGGATCCTGACATCATCTCCCTCTAATGCTCCTGGGAAATGTGTGTCATCATTTCCCAGGATGCAGTGCGCTACCCAATTATCACTCCCCATCCAAGACTTCCAGGAAGTAAGTGCTTGTGGGCTTCACAATGCCCACAAGCAAAATGACAACGGTGTGGACATTTTTTATAAACTATGGGGTAGATTCACGTACCTTTAGGCGGGCGTAGCGTATCTCCTATACGCTACGCCACCGTAACTTTGAGAGGCGAGTTTGGTATTTTCAAAGATTTTGACGCCGAAGTTACGGCGGTGTAGCGTATTAGGGCCGGCGTAAGCCCACCTAATTCAAATGTTGAAGCTGTGGGCGTGTTTTATGTATATTAACTGTGACCCCACGTAAATGACGTTTCGAACGGCGCATGCGCCGTCCGTGGACGTATGCAGGGGGGCATGCTCCAAATGACGTCGGCAAATAGTCATGCTTTCGACATGAACGTAAATTACGGCCAGCCCCATTCACGGACGAGTTACGCAAACAACGTAAAATTTGAAAAAATTTACGCGGTTCCGACGTCCATACTTAACATTGGCTGAGCCATGTTTTTGGTGGTTTATCTTTACGCCTGAAAACCCCTTTATGTAAACGGCGTATCTTTACTGCGACGGCCGGGCGTACGCTCGTAAATAGGTGTATCTAGCTGATTTACATATTCTAGGCGTAAATCAGCGTACACGCCCCTAGCGGCCAGCGTAAATATGCAGTTAAGATACGACGGCGTAGGAGACTTACGCCGGTTGTATCTTAGCAATATTTAAGCGTATCTCAGTTTGAGAATACGCTTAAATATACGACGGCGGGGATTCGGACTTACAACGGTGTATCTACTGATACGCCGGTCGTAAGTCTTTATGAATCTACCCCTATCTTTTTTGAATAACTATGCGGAGCGGCGGCGGATTGTAAAATAGTAAGTGACCGGATTTATATTATAAAAACGCATTATGAAAGGACATACATTTAAAAAATGCTAATTGTGGTTGGAACCCCGCTTTAATTTTTTTTTATTACTTTAGTACTTATGTAGTGCCTTCAATTTACGCAACACTTCACATATATATTGCACATTCACATTAGTTCATGGCAATTGTTCAGCATCATTTTTACACCAGGTTTGCAAAATACATCAAAATCTTCATTAGTACAAATCCTCTTTATTTTCGGCAAATCGTTGTCTCAAGCATTACAAGTGTACCGTATTTATAAATGTAGTCATCTTCATTCTGCAACAACGTTCTCTGTGCTCGTAGGCATTCCGTCTCCAAGCATTTCCTAGCCCAGGAATGAGCAGCCCTTTGTAATTACCGAAGTATAACAGGCTAATCTTGGTACAGACTGATAAGATTTGTCCTCTTGGCTGACAGGCATCTGATAATTGATTCTTAACTCTAATGAACACACATGCTGTGAAAATTGGGAGGACATTTCAGAGACGAAGGAAAGTTTGGATACAAGGCTAAAGCACATTATAATACGAATGAACACAAAACAGAAAGAGAAAAACATTGTAAAACCGCAAATATTATTTAAAAATTAATTTATGTATTGGTGGTAGTAGCCAAATATTACATTTCACAATGTCCTCACAATGTCGAGGATGCTATATCTTTGCAGTGGGCTGACTGCAATTTGACCTAAAGCTCTGTGCAGACGTCTGACAAAGGCTATTGAGCCTTACATGAGCATTGGACGAGGATTTTGGTACATTTTGTCTAATGGCTCTTTCACACGGAGCGGACCGTTTCCGGGTCCGCTCCGTGTGTCTCCGTCGGCTTAGCGGGGATCCCTGCTCAGCTGTCGGCGGATAGGGCGGTCCCTGCACACAGTGCAGGGACCGCCCTGTCTCTGCTCCGCTGTCCCCTATGGGGAACCTGATGCAGACGGACCGTCTGTCCGTCTGCATCAGTTCCGCTCCGCCGAACAGAAGAAAAATAGGGTTTCTTCCGTTCGGAAAAGCGGATCCCGACTGACGCGGACGCTAGCGGATGCTCCATCCGCTAACGGACGCGTTCCCATAGGGATTCATTACAAGTCCGTTAACTGACTTGTAATGAGCGGACGAACGGTCCGCTAGTGTGAAAGGACCCTTACACTTGCCATGAAATCTATAAAACAAAACACACACCAGTCTAGTGTATTATCCTCAAAACATGTATTTTATTATTAAAAGAATGGTAAGTATTATACTCACTAACCAACAGGTAGATAAACGCTTCTCATGTTACAACATAATTGGGCCAGATCCACGAAGCAGTTACGCTGGTGTATCTATTGATACGCCACGTAACTGCTAGGTTGCTCCGGCGTATCTTTGTTTTGTATCCACAAAACAAGATACGCCTGAAGCTGGGCTAAGATGCATATTTACTCTGGCCGCTAGGTGGTGCTTCCGTCGATTTCCGCGTTGAGTATGCTAATTAGCTAGATACGCAAATCCACAAACGTACGTCTGGCCAGCGTTGAATTTTCCGTCGTGTACGTCGTTTGCGTAAAACGTTCGCGAATAGGGCTTTGCGTAGAATGACGTTCACGTCGAAAGCATTGGTTTGTTGCGGGTTAATTTGGAGCATGCGCACTGGGATACCCCCACGGACGGCGTATGCGCCGTTCAGAAAAAACGTCATTTATGTCGGGTCAAGACGTATTAACATAAAACACGCCCCCATCTCATCCATTTGAATTGCGCGCCATTACGCTGACACAGTTACACTACGCCGCCGTAACTTACGGCGCAAATTCTTTGTGGATACGGGAAATACACTGTAAGTTACGGCGGCGTAGTGTATCTGAGATACACTACGCCGAACGTAAAGAAGCACCGCGCTACGTGGATCTGGCCCATTGAGTCCAGGATACATCACAGATCGTAACGTGACATCACGTGTCCAAAAGGCCAACGCATTTTGAGGGTCTTCCCTCTTCCTCAGAGCCCTGCAACCTGTCAGGCCGAATTGTGAGCAATATCCTAACTACTTCCTGTCCGGCATACAGTAAAATAACGGCAAGCGGGATGCACTCTCATTCTGGGTCAATGTCATATGACAGCGTCCCCAGAACCACCCGCTCTCGTGGATATACTGTATACCCATTGTTGCTGTCTAAGCATGCAAAAATTGGCATCCCTCAAAACATATGAGAATACATTTTCTTGCAAGAAAGGTTAATACATGAGGTCTTCCACTGCTGCTAGGTACTGCTGATATTTTTTCAGATTTTCCCAGACTGTGTTTTGATGTTTCCTTTTTCTTTTCTTTTTTGTCCCATCTAATCAGGCAGAGCTGCAGGAGCTTTCAAAACTGATCTTCACAATTCATTTGTTGCTCTACAATACACACTTCTTGGAGCATATTATTTCTATTGGCTTCAATATGACTTGCCTGGTCAAACCACAATTGATCAAACTTTTTAGAAGATGTCTTTTGTCAGTAGACTGGGAGAAGAATGTAAAGAAGTGAGGTCAACAACCTGGTTAGTCTGGTCCTGAACCTGGTTAGTCTGATCCTGAAGAAGCTTGGGTTCTCTAGTGAAAGGCATTGATGTCACTCCTCTGAGTTTCAGACGCCTTCCCAAGCACAAGCTGATACCACCACCTGCCAGCCATCCCAGCTATATCCCTCCACTCTCCACACTCTGCGAGTGAACTGTCTCTGGAGGTACGTGACTGGCAACTAAGCCATGAGGCGAGAGCACAGAAGTTCTGATTAGCTGGAACAGCTGTGATGCATAGTGCTGCCCTTGAAACTTTCTGCTGACGGTGAGTTATACATGCATGTACTATCCTTGCTCATTGCATCACTGCATCCATTCCAGTCCGATCACCATAATGCCATCTGGGAACTATAATCCACCTTCTTGCTTCCCCAGGAACATTGATAGGCTTTAGCAGTGTTTGGCTGGTCTGTTTTCATTCATAATTCAGTGGATGCCACAGTAGTACCTGCGGACATGTAGCAGTTTACTTCTGTCCTTTGTCCTCCCTTTATCCCCAGGACTGTTACAGTACATACTAGCCGTATTTCCCCTAGCCACGGTTTGGTGCTCTTTTTGATTTCTTTCTCTTTTTCTGGCCGTTGTTTGTAAATTTTCTAAGAGGATTGCCTGGCCGGTGGTACAGCCATCTGAATTGGCACTCATTCATAGTGCTCTAAAGATATATTTTGGCTTGGGTGCTGTCTTATGCTTTGTTTTATGTTTTTATGTGTGCTTGTCTTTGTTCCCAGACAACGTTGTCTACATGATGTTGGGTGTAGGATCTCTGTTTATTACTTTTTGTTGTATTTGGTCATACTTTTTGTCAATTAATCAATGTATATATTATACATCATTTATGGTATTATTTCCCTGGACCCTCCTTGGTATAGTGCATTTTTTCATTGTATGGCAGGTTACCTGGATTAAAGGAATTCAAAGTTCAGTTCACAAAAGTTTGCTGCAGTTCTGTTTTAACCACTTGCCGACCGACGCATGAATATTTACGTCGGCAGCGATCAGTGTCGTGTCACAGTAAGCCCAGCCCACACACACTCCCTAGGACACACGTAATCCCTTCATCGCCCCCTAGTGGTTAACCCCTTCCCTGCCAGTGTCATTTACACAGTAATCAGTGCATTTTTATAGCACTGATCGCTGTATAAATGACAATGGTCCAAAAATAGCATCAAAAGTGTCTGATGTGTCCGCCATAATGTTGCAGTCATGATAAAAATCACTGATCGTTGCCATTACTAGTAAAAAAAAAAAAAATTAATAAAAATGACATAAAACTATCCCCTATATTGTAGACGCTATAACTTTTGCGCAAACCAATCAATAAACGCGTATTAGGTTTTTTTTTTTTACCAAAAATATGTAGAAGAATACATATCGGCCTAAACTGAGGAAAAACTTATATTTTTGGGGGATATTTATTATAGCAAAAAGTAAAAAATATTGCTTTTAATTCAAAATGGTTGCTCTTTTTTTGTTTATAGCTCCAAAAATAAAAACCGCAGAGGTGATCAAATACCACCAAAAGAAATCTCTATTTGTGGGAAAAAAATTACATCAATTTTGTTTGGGAGCCATGTCGCACGACCACACAATTGTCAGTTAAAGCGACGCAGTGCCGACTCAGTGGGCAGCCAAATCCTCCGGGGGCTGAAGTGGTAAAAAACAATAGAGAGTTTCCTTTACAACAATAACATATTTGCTTTGATGTTAAATTCTTCATTCAGCCTCAGGTCAAAAAAATCGAGTCCACATATTATTGTTAAGCATTATTTTAATGATTATTTTTCACTGGGTGTTTTTAAATGAACAATTCCAATTATACAGCATCACCATGAAACGGTTGGTGCCAAATATAAAAAAAATGATTAATATTGTAATTTCTACAAGTCAAAGTTAAGGAAAGAGACAGACAGAAAAAGGCGCTGAGCGGCTGGCAGTCTGACCAGCTTGTTAAGCCTGACATTTAAAATATTTTCATTTGGGTAATGGCATTTTCATGACAGGCTGGCTGAATAGATGATTGTTTAATAATCTTTGTTCAGCATAGATGAGTTCAAGCATTTCGGTGCTTAAGCCACTTACATAGCCAAATTCTCAAAGCTGGAGCAAAAAAAATGTTGGGTAAAAAATAATGAATAATATTTGTCTGGTTACCACCAATAGCCTAAAAATATTGTGCATAGGAAACTTTTTGAAGATTTAAAGAATGCTTTGAGTGAGCATGAGCACAGAAACAGGTTAACTTTATCACAACCCCCCAAAATGCCAACTTCCCTTCTCTTGGATTAACCACCACTGTGTTGTCTCAATACAGATAAATTACATACTCGACACTTACAGATAGAGAGAAAAACTTGATAAAATGGATCTTCATATACAAAGAGGAAAACAAAAATCCCCTTGTGGTGGACTTTTAAGGCACAAATTTCTTAAAACATATGTTGAGTACTAAATACTGTGGCCCAGATTCACGTAGGGCGGCGTAACTATGTGCGGGCGTAGTGTATCTCAGATTCACTACGCGGCCGTAACTTAGAGCGGCAGGTCCCGTATTCAGAAACACTTTCCGCTCTAAGTTACGGTGGCGTAGTGTATCTGATACGGCGTAAGCCTGCGTAATTCAAACTAGGCTAGTGTGGGCGTGTTTTATGTTAATGTATCGTGACCCGAGGTGATTGACATTTTTAACGAATGGCGCATGCGCGCGCATGCTCAGTATCACGTAGATTTTTCAAATTAAATTGCGCCCGCTTAATGCCTGGTCGACGTGAGCATAACTTATGTCCAGCCCCATTCACGGACGACTTACGCAAACGATGTAAAATTTTCAAAATTCGATGCGGGAACGATGTCCATACCTAAAATTAGTATGCCTCATCTACGCCTCATAGAGCAGGGGTAACTATACGCCGAAAAAAGCCTTATGCAAACTATGTAAAAAAATGTGCCGGCCGCACGTACGTTTGAGAATCAATGTATCTAGCTCATTACCATATTCAACGCGAATATCGACGGAAGCGACACCTAGCGGCCAGCGTAAATATGCAACTTAGATACGACGGCGTAAGAGACTTACGCCGGTCGGATCTAATACAAATCTATGCGTAACTGATTCTAAGAATCAGGCGCATAGATACGACACCTCAAACTCAGAGTTACAACGGCGTATCTGGAGATACGCCGGCGTAACTCGTACGAGAATCTTGGCCTGTATTTATTGGCGTATAACACTCACTGTTTACCCTGAAAATAGAGGGTAAACTGTGCCTGCGTGTTATACGCAGGGGGCAGTGGAATTTTTTTTTCCTGAAACTTCCCTCTCAAAGTTAGGGTGCGTTTTATACGCCTGTGCGTGTTATACGCCGATAAATACGGTAGTTTATTATTAAATATTTTCTTATAAAAATAGATATGTATAAAAGACATGTATATGTACATACATAGCATGTTTAAACATATTTACAGTAATATCAACATCATCAAATTGAGTATTGATTTAAAAAAAATTCTTGGAGCTGACGCGTTTCGAAGTGTATCTGTATGTCCTTCTTCAGGGGTATAATTGGGCAAGAATATTGTGTATTCTAAAATGAAATATCAAAGAAAATACATAGAATAAAGTATAACATTCCAATGTCATTCATGGATATACATCAAATTCGACAGGTTTCCTTCACTTACATATGTTGGATCAATGTGAAGTAATAATATACTTTTATTAAAACAAATGGGTACTCAAATATGGGCAAATTCAACAAAGCATTTCATGCTGTCATGCAAAAAACGGAAGTGTGTTGTGGCGTTCTATCGGATCGCTCGACCGGTTTCGTCGACCTGACGTCAACTGGAACGTCCAGAGCTCCACAACCACCCCCTATTTATCACAACACCGTGTCCTGTTGTACAACGGCCATGTTTGGTATGATATTGGGAACCGAAGTCCATGTACTCTAGTAAATGTGAACAGCGGCCATGTTTGGTATGATATTGAGGACCAAAGTTCATGTATTCTAGTGAATGTGAACGGCGATGTAAAGTCTGATACAGTCTCCGCTGCCATTTTGTGTTAGATAATGGAGACTGTAGCCTGGATCCCCTTGTGACTAGATTATATTATCCCCACAGAAGGCAATGTGTTTATATGACAGCTACAAATATTAAAATCATATTACATCAAATTTAAAATGAAGCAGATTATGGCGTACATTAATAAATATAGAAATATATTCATATACAAAGGGGATATTTAGTGAATTTGATTATATACAGTGAACTTGCAGAAGATTCCAAACCACATATAACAAGGACAGCAAATGAAAGAAAAAAATACACTCCTGTGCAAATGTTTTGGGTAGGTGTGAAAAAATGCTCTAAATTAACCGCTTGACCTCCGTAAGATTATCCCCTCTTTCAAGACCAGGCCATTTTTTTGCAATACGGCACTTACTTTAAGAATGTGACAGTGTGTCGATTTTGCTGGGTTTCAGAATGCCACCATCAAATGTGACTACTGCAATTCTATGAGGCCATGTCATAACCGCGTGCAATTGCGTGGTGGTACATCAGCTATAGGGTTAAATCAGGTGGTGAGGATCTGTCATATCGCCTCCTTGCTGCCTGTCAAACACTTCTTAACCACTTTACTACCGGCCGCCGTCAATTGAAGGCGGCACGATAGCTCTGTTGTTCTGAGAGGATGTCATATGACCTCCTTGTCTTGCAGAGCCACTAGGGGGCATGTGCGCGCCGCCGCGTTACTGGGAACCCAATGTGCATGCCCGGCGGCCGCGATTACCCAGTAACTGAGCAGGACCGTGGATCTCTGTGTGTAAACACAGAGATCCACGTCCTGTCAGGGAGAGGAGACCGATGCTGTGTCCCTTGTACATAGAATCACACATTGTACATTGAATCACTCACTAGGGTACACATTTAACCCCTTCATCGCCCCCTAGTGTTAACCCCTTCCCTGCCAGTCAGATTCACACAGTAAAGAAATGGGGTTAAGGGATGTTGGCGCTGCTTATACTTGTTGGTAAATGTCCACGAGATGTCCTATGTATTGTAAATTATTTGTAGGGGAGCTTCAATTACTAGGAGAGACCAATGGGGATGGGTCTCCTAGACCTGTGCGTTATTGTAGCCAAAAGTCCAGGTGCTACCCCCTATTAATGCTTGTAATCAACACTGGTGACCCAATGGTCTGTTGGTTCTTCCAGTGAGAATAATATATTTGTATTCAGAGGGTAGGAAAGCAGCCGGTAAAATTAAATTTCTGAGCTAAGAAATTTAATTTTAATTTTACCGGCTGCTTTCCTACCCTCTGAATACAAATATATTATTCTCACTGGAAGAACCAACAGACCATTGGGTCACCAGTGTTGATTACAAGCATTAATAGGGGGTAGCACCTGGACTTTTGGCTACAATAACGCACAGGTCTAGGAGACCCATCCCCATTGGTCTCTCCTAGTAATTGAAGCTCCCCTACAAATAATTTACAATACATAGGACATCTCGTGGACATTTACCAACAAGTATAAGCAGCACCAACATCCCTTAACCCCATTTCTTTACTATTTCCAGGTCTCTTTGAGGCTTGTCAGGGAGGCAGCAGCTTAATATTATTTATTCCTAAGCGCGGATCCTTTCCCCTTATTTTTCTAGCAGATTCACACAGTAATCAGTGCATATTTATAGGACTGTTCACTGTATAAATGTGAATGGTCCCAAAATAGTGTCAAAAGTGTCCGATGTGTCCGCCGCAATATCGCAATCACAATAAAAATCACTGTTCACCGCCATTACCAGTAAAAAAAAAAAAATGCTATAAATCTATCCCCTATTTTGTAGCCGCTATAACTTTTGCAGAAACCAATCAATATACGCTTATTGCTTTTTTTTTACCAAACATATGTAGGTAATTGAGAACGTCAACGTATGTCCCCATTGAGAACGTCAACGTATGACGAAACGCGTCTGGGTCAACGGCGTGCAGTGACGTCACCGCGTTTACACTAGGAGGAAGGGCTCCTGTTATTGCCGGCCGGCATTATTTTTAAACTGCCTGATTTGCACAAGCGTTGTGTAAGTAAGCTTTATGTTATTTTAATAAATTGTCTCATACGGAGTTGTACTATGGTGCGGTCTCCTTCCTTGCATATGGTTCACTGCCGTGCTGCATGATATGATCGCTGACAAACATCCTACGCTGTGGTCTATCTGCTGTGTGTCCTGAGTCCAGCTCTGGTCTGTGTGATATTTGGATTATCATATGCCATGACACCTATCTCTGAGAGAACCTGGTCTGGAGTTTGATTAATGGTTTTAACAAGCTTATCTCTGGTAAGCCTCATTCCATGAGGTGGTGGTACACGATCCTCTCAAGTGCACTGGGGTGCTGTCTGTCCGAATTCTCGTCACTGTTTTGTGGACTTATATTTTATATTTTTCATTTTTACCTTATGCTTATCACATCTGGACTTAATTGTTATTAATTTTTAGATGGCGCAAATTTTTTCCTTCCTTATTCTTACCTGTGTTAGATCATGTGATTGCTGCCTCCTGTGATTTGATTATTACTTACAAATTTTGGGTTAGCGCAAATTTTTATTTTCCATATGTAGAAGAATACGTATCGGCCAAAACTGAGGAAAAATATATATTTTTTATATATATTTTTGGGGATATTTATTATAGCAAAAAGTAAAAAATATATATTTTTTTTTAAATTGTCACTCTTCTCTTGTTTATAGCGAAAAAAATAAAAACCGCAGAGGTGATCAAATACCACCAAAAGAAAGCTCTATTCGTGGGGAAAAAATATTAAAATTTCATTTGGGTAAAGCGTAGCATGACCGCGCAATTATCATTCAAATTGTGACAGCGCTGAAAGCTGAAAAATGGCCTGGGCAGGAAGGGGTTGAAAGTGCTCGGTATTGAGCTGGTTAAAAGCACTTTTAAGAGGGGCAACAGCTGCTGTTGCACGCGTGAACAAGCCCTAAAAGAGAAAACAATTGACCATTATTTATAGCAAATAATTGACAAATTGGGTTTATATTTACTTTATTGCAAACTTGGGCAGATACAAGCTAGGATTGGAATCCGGGGGGCTCCAGAGGGAAATGATTCTGACATATAACACCGGTTCTACCAGCATTCTTGTTAGCTTAGGCAATGTCAGGTCCACTTTAAGGAACATTATTTCCCAGGTTGATGTTATGATGATACAATGAGTGATAAATGGGAGGAAAGTGTTAAAATATTGATCTGAGTGAATTAAGTCGTGCGTTGGATGAATGTATTTTGCCCGAGGCAACACAAAGGCAGAGACCAGGTTGCATCTTCAAAGAGCAATTCGGAGATACAGAGCAAGAAAATGAGACGGAGTGGATATGAAACATGGCAGAAAATAGAAAGGCTCTCATGCACTAAGATCACAGCTTTTACTCCTGTAAATAATGATCCACCTAACTGCCTTTTCATGAGAACTTCTGGGAAACGCTCAGAATAAAAAGGGCTTTATTGCAAACTCAGGCAAGGCTATTCGTTAAAGTAAATCAGTCCTCAGAGGACTACCAGAGCTGTCCTCGGAAATTCAAGCTGCCTGACTTATACTGATCCCCCGGCTTCAACACTTTCTAAGTCACTGACTTGGAACAAGCACATAGATCACAGACTGTGTATCTTGGTTTTAACATTAACAAACCACATTTTGGTAAAACTACATTTTGTTAAGTTTCTCTTGTCCTTATCATGACTGTGGCTCAGATGTTTCAGCAAATTTGAAATTCCAAATGTGTGGATCGTTAGAAAGAATAACATGTATTATATTATCTTTGACCTAAAGGCGTAGGTTACATAGTTACATAGTTAGTCAGGTTGAAAAAAGACACAAGTCCATCCAGTTCAACCACAAAATTAGGTGAATTACATCTGGCAGAGCATGTGGAATAACTCTCAGACAGAAAGACTTGAAGACCAGAGAGTGAGGCCTCGTACACACGACCGTTTTCCTCAACAGAATCCATCAAGAAACTTGGTGGGAGAGCTTTTTTGCCGAGGAAAACGGTTGTGTGTATGTTTTTCATCGAGAAAACTGTCGTGGAACTCGATAAGAAAAAAAGAGAACAAGTTCTCTTTTTCCTCGTCGGGAGTCTCAATTTCCTTGTCGTGTTCCTCGCCGGACTGGTTTACGACGAGAAACATGTTCGTGTGTATGCTTAGAAACCCGCGCATGCTCAGAATAAAGTATGAGACGGGAGCGCACCTTCGGTAAAAGTAGCATTTGTAATGGAGAGAGCACATTTGTCACGCTGTAACAGACTGAAAAGTGCAAATTGTCTCCTACCAAACTTTTACTTAACACGCAGTAATATGAGATTAGCAAAAGCAGCCCCAAGGGTTGTGCCAGTGGAATCGAACTTCCCCTGCCGTCGTACGTGTTGAACGTCACCGCGTTTGAGAACGACGAGATTTGGTCTTGACAGTGTGTACGCAAAGAAAGCTTGTCAAGATTCTCGACAAGCCTAACAAGGAACTCGTCGAGGAAAGCGATGTTTCATTTACGACGAGTTCCTCGGTCTGTGTACGAGGCCTAACAAGGCACAAACCCATTGAACAAGGTCTGCAAGGCCTGCTTTGTGAGGCCTTAGGCAAAATTTAGACATGAGGCCCCACTCACGCCCATAATGGGAAAAATAATTCAAGCAAGAAAAATGGCTGCAGAAAATGCAAGGATCTAGCACACAGGTGATCAGCACTACATCCAGGGCACCCTCCTCACCCATCAGACATATTCAGCCAATGCAAGAGGGGGGAGAGAGGGGAAGGTGAGAAAGAGAGAGGGGTAATAGAGAAATCCAATGACGCCAACATTAGTATTAATCACAGGAAAACTAGGCGGCCGCGAGGCCCCTGTGAGTGCGAGGCCTTTGGCGACCGCCTAACTTGCCTAATTAGAGAGCCGCCTCTGCATCTGCTGTCTGTGTCTTTTATAGAGAATCAATACATTTTAACCGCTTAAGCCCCGGACCATTTTGGTGGTTAAAGACCGGGGCACTTTTTTTGCGATTCGGCACATGCGCCACTTTAACTGACAATTGCGCGGCCGTGCAACGTGGCTCCCAAACAAACGCCGAACGCCACCTAGCGGCCAGCGTAAATATACACCTACGATCCGACGACGTACTAAGACGTACGCCTGTCGGATCGATACCTCATTTCGTCGTATCTTGTTTTGTGGATACAAAACAAAGATACGACGTGGGAACTTTGAAATTACGCGGCGTATCTATTGATACGCCGGTGTAATTTCTTTGTGGATCTGCCCCATACTATTTATTTATTTATTACACTATATTGATATTGATACACTACAGTATTATTAAAGTATTGGGACACCTGCCTTTACACACACAGGAACCGTAGGGTTCAATATTGAGTTGGCCCACCCTTTCCAGCTATAACAGCTTCAACTCTTCTGGGAAGGCCGTCCACAAGGTTTAGGAGTGTGTCTATGGGAATGTTTGACCATTCTTCCAGAAGCACATTTGTGAGGTCAGGCACTGATGTTGGATGATAAGGCTTGGCTCACAGTCTGTGCTCTAATTCATCCCTAAGGTGTTCTATCAGGTTGAGGTCAGGACTCTGTGCAGTGCAGTTAAGTTCTTCCACCTCAAACTTGCTTATCCATGTCTTTATGGAACTTGCTTTGTGCACTGGTGCGCATTCATGTTGGAACAGAAAGGGGCCGTCCCCAAACTGTTCCCGCAAAGTTGGGAGCATGAAATTCTCCAATCTGTCTTGGCTTGCTGATGCCTTAAGAGTTCCCTTCACTGGAACTAAGGGGCCAAGCCCAACCCCTGAAAAACAACCCCACACCATAATCCCTCCTCTACCCACTGATTTGGACCAGTCAACTAAGCTCCATAAAGACATGGATGAGCGAGTTTTGGGTGGAGGAACTTGACTGGCCTGCACAGAGTTCTGACCTCAACTTGATAGAACACCTTTGGAAAGAATTAGAGCAGAGACTGCGAGCCAGGCCTTCTAGTCCACATCAGTACCTGACCTCACAAATGTGCTTCTGGAAGAATGGTCAAACATTCCAATAGACACACTCCTAAACCTTGTGGACAGCCTTCCCAGAAGTGTTGAAGCTTTTATAGCTGCAAAGGCTGGACAACTCAATATGGAACCCAACGGAAAACACTGGAATGCCATTAAACTTCATGTGTGTGTAAAGGCAGGCGTCCCAATACTTTTGACAATATAGTGTATTTGTTTTGGGTGAACTCACCCTTTAAATCCAGATTTCTTGGTAATTAGTTATCCTCCACTTCCCTTCACTGTGCAGTCACTGACTATTTTCAGCTTGTGTTTACAATGATACACAACCAAGAATAAAGTTTCAGAGTTGTTATTTTGTCACCCACCATCTTCCCTCCCACCCAGCAACAGTGTGATTATATTATGGCAGCTGACAAAACTGATGTACAACACTCCTCGGATTGCGATAAAAAAAGACTATGAAAAAAATGGAGCCTCAGCAGCTTCTTTTCTAGGTACAATAACAGTTATTAAACAGGACAGGGTGTGATTTGTTAAAAAAAAAGTAATAATAAAGACGGTAAACTGCAAAGGCAGCGAGAAAACACAAAAGATTCAGATTCTCTAACTGTTGTACCTCTAAATGTGCAAATTCATTTTAGTAACACAACATGAACAATACAGTTTTGTGTTACTAATATTATTCATCCTCAACATCAAAAATGTGAGTTCAATTGAAAAATAAAATGTTATTAAAGAAAATATGAAAAAAAAAATCACAAAATACTTAAAGCGTATCTAAAACCAAAATAAAATGTTTTAATATATTGCAGATTACCAATCCCTAAAGCAGTATTAAACCCAAAAGCAAACATTTATTATATTGTAAAAACTCTCCATCAGAACGGATCAGTTTATAAGAATGACCCAAACCACTTATCACTGCCAGGGGTGATTAAAATGATCAGATTTTATTTATTCTGCCTTCATTCCAATTTGTTAGTGTGTCTAAATCTGACAATACATGTAACCCCTCCCTCCCCACTGCTGCTGTCTGCTGTGCCTCCTGTTCTCACTCCTCCGGAGTTATTTCTTACTAATACATGAGGCAAGTTACTGGCCAAATCACCAGGTGAAATGAGAGGGAGGGAAACCAAAGGGAAGGAAATGAATGCAGCCACTACATCTAATGATTGGTAAGCTGCAATATAATTCAATTTGGTTTTGGGTTTAATACCGCTTTAAAGGTGATGGCTGCATTCATTTTCACTTCCTGACCCATAGCCAAAACAGGAAGTGAAGGGAAATCCCTCCTTTGCTGTCACCATAGCTAGTGTCCCCATTGGAAGGTTTCCTCTATTCCTGTCCTGGGGACAACCCAAAATGTGGGACTTTCATTTACTTTCAGTGATAACAGTAAACGGGAAAAATAAAGAGACAGCAATAAAAACCAAACAGGTGTTCTAATCTCTCTAGACTCTATCCAAAATTAAAAACAAAAAATAAAAAAAAATAAAAAAAATTGCCTTTAGTTATGCTTTAAAGAAAAATTCTAGGTATGGATATTTTATACACAGTTATATTAGACCAAATTGGACTGGTTGATGCCCCTGGAATCTGGAAATCACTAAAGTAGACCCACTACTCCAGTAATCTCCACTTGCCCCCGGGTTCTGTACCAAGGCAGGATTGTGACATCACATTCTCCACCTCCTCCAATCAGAAAACACTTTACATTCTTTGAGAAAGATTTGACTGGGTGACCTTGTGTGTTCAGAATTCAACAAGGCAGCCACTCGGTATGGGACCTGGAGGCAAGTGGACCTCCTGTGTCCAGAATAAAGCAGGGAAGCCACTCGGTATGAGACCTGGAGGCAAGTGGAGCTCCTGTGTCCAGAATGCATTAGGGAGGCCACTTGGTATGAGACCTGGAGGCAAGTGGAGCTCCTGTGTCCAGAATGCAGCAAGGAAGCCACTCGGTATGGGACCTGGAGGAAAGTGGAGCTCCTGTGTCCAGAATGCAGCAAGGAAGCCACTCGGTATGGGACCTGGAGGCAAGTGAACCTCCTGTGTCCAGAATGCAACAGGAAAGCCACTCGGTATGGGACCTGGAGGCAAGTGGACCTCCTGTGTCCAGAATACAGCAAGGAAACCACTGGGTATGGGACCTGGAAGCGAGTGGAGCTCCTGTGTCCAGAATGAAGCAGGAAAGCCACTCTATATGGGACCTGGAGGCAAGTGGACCTTCTGTGTCCAGAATGCAGCAGGGAAGCCACTCGGTATGGGACCTGGAGGCATGTGGAGGTCACTGGAGTAGTGGTGTCTACACCACTGATTTCCAGGGGTTTTGACGAGGTATGGTATGTACATTGGTCCAGGTTGGATCATTGTAAATATGTGTAAAATATCCATACCTGGAATTCCCAAAGCCCGCTATGAAGTAACCCTCCAGAAGAGAGAAATAAGGCCTCATACATACACACAAGCATACATACACACAAGCAAGAAAAAATGCCTCTGCTAGAGGCATCAGGCATTTGTTTTTTAAATGTAGTTCTTGCAGAAAAAAATCCAGTGTAGTGTTACCTCCATAGGAGCCCCTTTATTTTACCACTTGATCATCATCATCATCATTTTTCATCAATTTATTCTGCTACATATTTTCGGTAAAAAAAATCCTAACATGAACCAACTATCCTTAACCGCTTCAGCCCCGGAAGAATTTACCCCCTTCCCAACCAGAGCACTTTTTACAATTTGGCATTGCGTCACTTTTTTTTTTTTTTTTTTTTAAAGTGTATTTTGTGCGTGTACTCGAGAGAGGAGCCGGACTGCAGGAGTTGGGAGTAGGCAGGCCTCCCCCAGAGGCAATCTGCCACCTTTCTCCATGCCCCAGGTGGCAATGGCGGGTGTGTGAGGGGGTCCTCCCACACAGCCCGCCCTACCTGCTCCGCTTTGAAGCCCAACGGGGCAGAGGGACTCCCTATAAGGGAGTGAGAGGATTAGCCCGCTCAACCAGCCCTGTTAGTCCTTCGCCTCTCTTTTTAGAGACCGCGTGGTCAAAGTGCGTGCATGTTAACCCAATTTTGAGTGCGTGTAAGTGTGGTGTTTTTTTGTGGGAGGGGGGTGGGCGTACTTAGCGCAGGCTTACCTCGCATAGCACACCCACCGGGAGCCGGGCTGAGACCACCAAACTCAATTCACATGTAGCCGAGACCGGGATCCGAACCCCTAGCTGCAGAGGTGAATGGCTTGTCAGCGCAGTGCCAATCACGTTGAGCCACCGCAGCTCCCTCCGGCATTGCGTCACTTTAACTGACAATTGTGTGGTCGTGCTACGGTGGACCCAAACAAAATGAGTCCTTTTTTTCACACATATAGAGCTTCCTTTTGGTGGTATTTGCGCAATTAAACATCGGGCGTAGCCCCGATTGTTTGTATAGTTGCCATAATAACGGGCGGTGACAGAGGAAGGTTCCTCCCCGTTGTTATGACAACTCATTTCCTATGAGGCCAGGCGAGTAGGAAAAGAACTAGGAGCACCGCGGACTAGGAAGTAGGCAGATTAGGACAACTGCCTAGCAACAGGCACTTGCAGGTGAGAATTTTTTTTTCCACAAAATGTTTTTTATTACATTTAAGTAAACTACTAATGTGATTTTTTTTAGGGTGGACCACCGCTTTAAGAATTTGGCCCCCCGGCTATGCCACAGCTGGTACCTCAATAAACATCTGCTTGAACCTGTAGATCTGCTGCAGGGGGAGGTGGTAGCCATCCCAATGCAGATGGGTGGAAACCCTCCAACATGAGAAGACCTTGTTGAACACACCTCTACCTATTGAACAACTGAACCCCCCCCAGGGATTGACTGAAGCACAATAAATATTTAGGCTGCCTGTATGCTTTGCCCAACCTCCTATGTTCCATAAGCCTCTAAAATGCAGGGGAGAACAATCAATCCTGCAGCCTATGAGATCCAGAACAGCCAAAAGCAATCAACAACTGGAGCCAAAACAAATGAACTACATTTTTCTAACATCTTCACAACCTAACTAGGAGGGTTCTATACCAGCATATTTGGGACATACATTTTAATTCATACTTCTGTGTGCATGAGGCCTAAAAAAGTATTATTATTAACGCTGTTGTTTTTTACATTCGTTGATTTACTTATGTCCTATGTAATTCTAGATATGCCGTTTGCCCAAAAGGCGGATTGATAAAAAGAGCAATGAACAGACAGTAAACTCTCGGAGTAGAAGACTCCACAGAACACAGATGCAAAGTGACACATAAGGAATGATACAAAGTTCTCACGTTTTACTTCGTACATTTACTTTTGTAGAAACCCCTGGCTGAGAGCAAAAGGACAGATAGCAAAAGACATCATCTGACTCCTTCTCCAGTCTCACAATAATGTCACATTGCTACATTTAGCATTGTGGGTTCTGACCAGAGTAATTAATTCACTGCCCTTTTCTTTTAATATCTTTCCCAAAAGCGGTATAAACCAAAATCATAAATTGCCCGTGACATTTATCACATACTTGGAAAGTTGAAGATGTGAGAGCTATAGGAAAGGGTATATCTTATCTTCATTTGTTTTATCCCAAAGGGCCATCTATTCTCTTACATATTATTCTTTATTTTGTTTTGGTGGCTTTTCTTTTTCCTTATGCAGTCATCCGATTAATATGTTTTACTTGGTTAGTAAAACAATAAAAAGTATCTCCTTCTCTCTCTCTCTCTCTCTCTCTCTCTCTCTCTCTCTCTCTCTCTCTCTCTATATATATATATATATATATATATATACATACTGTGTGAAGATTGTGTGGCCCTTCCCTCCAATCAGCTCTCACTGGGTTCTGCAGAGTGTAACCTTAGTTCCCTACACCCTGCTTTCTGAAAGCCCAGACAAGCTGTAAACATTCTGAACTTTGAATGGCTGTAGAGGAGAGAAGACTGCAGAAAAAACAGGTGTAACTTACAGTACTTATGTTGGAGGATTTGTTTCATCTCTGTGTATTACCTGAAGCCAGTCACTTCACTGGATATATGAAAGGGTTTACAACCACTTTAACCACTTGCCGACCATCCGCCGTCATTATACTGTGGCAGGTCGTCTTGTTCCCGTGAATCACTGGATCACCTACACAGGGCTCACTTCGGTAATGTCCAGAGCCGATCATTGGGTGCCAGTGACCAATTAGCAGCTGACACCCGCTAAGACACAGACAGGGTGGTGGGGGCGTGCGAGCATGCGGCCGTGCTCCATACCCGGAATGCGGATCACATACTAGGTACATGATACGGTGCAGAATATCTACAGTGGGTGGTCTGAAAGTGAAGGGAAAACAGCGAGCAGCGACAGCAAGGAGTTACAAGTGTATAGCACCCTCCTAGGTAGGTTCTAGAAGAGAGAGTATAGTGTTTGTTTTATCTGCTTATTAGGAAGATGGTCGGGTAAAACTTAGTGTTCTCTGCCTACCAGGGAGCAGGATCTATTGGTTAGGTCTGCTCATTGTGCTCAGGTGCAGCTCAGCTTGTCTGACTATCCCTCACTGGTCAAATAGGGAGGCACATTAAACAGTGGGAGAGGACCTGGCAAGTGAGTACACATGCATTGTTAGAGTCCTGGCTATTGGTATAGGGAAAAGTGCTGCATTGCATGCTGGGCTACTGTATAAATGCCAGGGGCATATGCGCTCAGGTGTTGAGTTGGAGATCAGGGTTCAGAAGGGGGGGGGCAGCTGCAATTGCGCGGCCTTGAGTGGTTGATCCAAGGGCCTGAAGTCAGAGAGAGGACCTGACTCGGAGGTCCTGTAGAACTGACTGGAAGGGGGACACCAGGAAGGAACTGATTCAGTACAGATATGTGTCTTTGGTAGGGATGAGCCGAACACCCCCCGGTTCGGTTTGTATCCAAAACATGCGAACAGACCAAAAGTTCACGCGAACATTCAAACACTGTCAAAGTCTATGGGACTCGAACGTGAGAAATCAAAAGTGCAAATGACACTTTGTACAGGGGCACGGGAAACAAGTTCTACTATCCCCCCCCCCCCCCAGGTACGAAATTTAAAGGAATTTAAAACGTTTTTTTTTTTGCATTGATACATGTCCCCTGAGACAGGACCCAGGTCCCCACACACTTTTTGGTACAATAACTTAAAAATTAACCTTTAAAATTAGCACTTTAGATTTCTCCCATAGACTTTTACAGGGTGTTCCACAGCTTTTAGAATTTGCCGCGAACACCCCAAATTGCTCACTGTTCGCCGAACTGGCAAATAGACATGTGCATTCGTTTTCGTCCGAATGCTTTTTCGTCTGAATTTCAGGTATTTTCGTTATTGTTTTAACAAACGATAATGAAAGCACAGAAAACGAAAACCGAAAGATCCAACATAAACAAATGCTTTATTTTCGTTTTCGTTTCAGTCGAATGTGCATAACCTTAACTCTATTAGTCCAATATTATTTTACATAGAGAGAAAATATTCGACATGGAGAGAAAAGATTCGACATAGAGAGACATGAAGATTCGACATTGAGAAACATGAAGAGTCAAATCTTTTTTCTTTCTTTTTTTTTTCTTAGAACATTCGACAGACACCATAAGCCTTCAATGACAGATTCGACATAGAGAGACATGAAGATTCGACATAGAGAAACATGAAGTCAATATATATATATATATATTTTTTTTTAAGATTCTGTCGAATCTTCTTTTTTTTTTTAGAACATTCGACAGACACCATAAGCCTTCAATGACAGATTCGACCTTAATTTGGATTTTCGGACGAATGCATTTTTTTTTACGAAAAACTAAATAAATAAAAGCGAATTTCGGGAGTAACTAAATAAAATAATTTTTCGGACGAAAACGAAATTACGAAACAAAATATTTCAGTGTGCACATGTCTACTGGCAAACAGCCAATGTTCGAGTCTAACTTATGTTCGACTCAAACTCAAAGCTCATCCCTAGTCTTTGGGCCTGTCCTATGAGGGCCACCCTTTCAGCTAGAAGAGTCAGTGGATGGGTGTCAGTCAAGGGGATGCTAGAGTATCCTGAAGTACTGCCACATGTATCTTTCATACATGTGGCAGTACGGTTAAAGCAGTGTGTCTGCTCCACAAATCTTCTGGTGAGGCCAAGTAAAAGTTGTCCATATCTATTGTGAATAGTTCAAGTTGGAGTATCCCAATAATGCCATCTCCAATCCAAGTTCCAAAATAAATATACAAAAACACAAATACCCTGGACTGGTCATTGAGTAAGGAGCAAGCAGGAGTACGGGGGGGGGGGAACCCTAGAAACTGGCTGTAGGTAACCATAGAGAGGCCTAAGAAGTCAACACTCAGCAAGCCCTACGGGGACAGTGCTACAAGTAAACAAAAGGCATAAGCCCCCTCATGACCTGTCCTCTAGGGGTACATTTCTTGGACTGTAGCAGTGTTTCATGAATGGAATTATCAATCATAAAACTTTCAGAAAGCAATGCTAATAAAATATTACGGAAGAGTCCTTTTTTATCCTGACAGCGTAGCAGATCTGACTCTTGTCAGTAATAAAATTTGACGTCAGCTCAGGCAAGCATTAATAACAAAGATGCGCTCATGGCTGGCTACACTTGAAAGGTGTAATACGGCAACCTAACCGGCTTTCGGATGAAATGAAATACCGGAGACCATTAAACTTGCCATTTATGAGATAACTTCACAACACATACATTATGGCCTATAATGGAAATACGGGATTTATCAGCCGTTCCGTCACATGCATGAGATCAATTTGTGTATTTATACTTTCAAAAGAAGATGCGGCTTCTTTTTGAAAAATGAGGGTGTTTTGGACAGGATGTCTTGTCATCGCCAGCGAGGAGCATCCATCTCCTTCCCGTTATAATAACCGAAGATTCTCCAGGTCTATGAACAAGTCACCTTGACGCTAATAATGCCACTGAAGAATATACTTAGCTGTCACTGCTTATGCTTTCTCATTTCACATGGTTTTGTAGCTACACTATGGATCTCTCATAAATCAAGCTGATGTGTACCCTTCATTGAGTACAGGAGGCTACAGTGACATGAGCAAAAGGGTCAGGAAAGAAACAACAGAAATAACCGTGCTGTGAAAGTGATCAATAACAGAAGAGAACACATTCATTAAAAAAGGGTAATGGGGGAGATTTGCAAAAACTGGAGCACTCATATTCTGGTGCAGCTGTGCATGGTAGACAATCTGTTTCTAAAGTTTCACTAAGCCCACATCATAAAAAAAAAACTATCAATAAATATTGTATTACATGCAGATTCATTTTCTAAATTCTGCAAAAAACATGGTTGATCCTGATACTCTCTGTCTCCACCTTCTGTCTATGTCCCCAATTCAGCCAGGAATTTTGCAGCTCCCCTAGACCACCAGGGAATGCCAATCTGTGCTCAGGCAGCTGCCAATCAATGCCTAGGCAGCTGCTAATCAGTGCCCACCCACAATTCCTACCACTGCCAGTGCCACCTGGGATGCCTATAAGTGCCATCTACCAGTGCCGCATATCAGTGCCCATCAGTGCAACGTATCAGTGCCCATCAGTGCCATCTATCAGTGCCCACCAGTGCCGCCTATCAGTGCCACCCATAAGTACCCATCAGTGTCACCTATCAGTGCCCACCAGTGTCACCCATGCCACCCAAATCACCCCCCTTTTGTTTCCCCCTAACCCCATATACAATGGGATTAGTGATGAATGTAGGTTTTGTAAATGCATTTTTTTTTAAACATACCTTGCTTTCCCCACTGAGCATGCTCCCATCTTCAGTGTGGGCTGGTATCTCCTTCCGGGATATAATGCTGCTGGCTATCTCACACATGCACATATGATACGCGGCACGGCGAGACGATGCTTCAAGCAGCGGATGCCCATGACTCCTGGGATTGATGACACTCGTAATTCCAGGAGCCAATGGGCGGGAGGGTAGGCATGACGTACCTCGCCATGGTGGGGTACTGCAGAAGTGGAGGATTAAAACCTCCAAAAAAGGTATTTGCAAAAAAGATTACCGTATTTATCGGGGTATTGCGCGCTCCGGCGTATAGCGCGCACCCCTAAAGTGGACACGCATTCCTGTAAAAAATAACATTTTAGTACTTACAGTTTTGGTGTCTTGCGCGGCGTCCATCGGCGGCCTCGTCGGGTCCGGCGTCCGTCTGCGGCTTCGGTGGTGTCCTCCTCGTCGGGTCCGGCGTCCTTCTGCGGTGTCCTCCCCGCTCAATCCCCGCTTCCCTGCTGAGTTTGAACTACTGCGCCGGCATATACCGAGCGCAGTACACTCGGGTATAGTCAGGCAGGCTCGGCTCCTCTCGCGGTCACGTCCTGATTTTTAGGGCAAAAAAGTGTGCGGTATACGCCGATAAATACGGTATTTAGAAAGAATTCAAATAAATGGCCAAGTAGATTTTTGGAAGTGTTCACGAAAGCAGGGGGTGGAGTCGACAAAATGCTTTCATTTAAAGTTTTGATAAGAAACTTATTATCAGATAAAGTAACAAATAAGATGGCAGATTAGTGAATTGGCATCAAGGATTTGCTTTTATTGTACCATTGGACTAATTGTAAGCAAAACAAATGTTTAGAATTAAAGATGCAATGCATTGAAGAAGAATTCAATATACCAATTCTTCCCATCGTCTTCTTGATGTCAATGTCTGAAAAGATGTTCCCTAGAAAGAGTAATGTTCACATTTTGTATAACGATCTTTAAGTAAATAAAACATTTTAAATGGGGATACTTTGTTCTACTTTGTTTCTAATTGATGTTTACAAACTGACTATTGCTTAGCCTTCATTTCAAGTATCCTCTTCTTCCTTCATTCATGTACTCCATCTATCTTTGCTAGATTTCAAAGAACAATATGCACGCTTTCTATGTATATATATGAAGGTTAAAGGCAGTAAAGAAACAGATTGAAGTAGCTGACTCAAGAACCGAGCTTTGTGGGACTGTAAACACTTCAAGAACATAAAAAGAAATGTTCAAATGGTATTGAAATCAATGTAAAGTACTAAGTACAGATGTAGGAAGAGGAATAAGGCCTGGTTCACACAAGTGCGACTTCTGATGCGACTTGAGTCACACAGAATCACATGAGAAGGGGAATCTCATTGTTTTCAAAGGTGCCTGTCCTATTCAATGCAACTCAGAAAAGTGCAAGGCCTATTGAAAACATTTCCTGCACTACTTATACAATTTATAGTGCAACTTGGCCCCATAGAATACGCAAAGGTGCATCCCAATGGTGATCCCAGCACAGAAAAAAAACGATTTAGTCTCAGGGATGTAAGAGGACAAGGGGGCCACACAATGAGATTGGAGGAGAAGCGTTTTTTTGTTTTGTTGTTGTTTACAAACAATTTTTATTATTGTAAAAGGTCATAGTTTAGTACAAGTGTGTAACAGAAACAAAGGTACATCCGATATATCAAGCATGCACTTCATATGAGGTGGATGGTACACATAAAAAGAACATAGCAATGCAACATAACAATAATGATACGATCCAAGTATAAGTATTTACTGGCAGGTTATATAATTTGGGTTATATAATTTTTTTTATATTGTTTTTTTTTTATAATGATATGTATTATTAGACTATATAAGGTGGTATTGAAGCGTTTTAACCTTATAGGGGAGTTCCAGCCTTTTTTTAAGTTTATTAAAAGTCACCTGCTCCACAGCTCCAGCGACGCGCCGGCCGGGGCTCCGCTCCTCGCCGGCGTCTTCATTCCTAGTGTGGGCACCTGGCAGTGACAGCTTTCGGCTTCACGGCCGGGCACCCACTGCGCATGCGCGAGCGGCACTGCGCATGCGCAAGCGGTGCAGCGCCGTCCGATTGGACAGGCGCTCGCCTACAGGAAGGGGCTGCAAGAAGGCGATTAAGCTAATCGCCTTTCCAGCTCTCGGCGGAAGGAGGAAGTGAGACAGGAAGTCCCCTTCTCCTGAAGCCCCCACTCCCCCCCCAAAAAAATGACATGCCAAATGTGGCACGTAAGGGGGCGAGAAGTGGGTTAAGCGGAAGTTCCATTTTTAGGTGGAACTCCGCTTTAAAGGGGTTGTAAAGGTTTGTTTTTTATTTTCTAAATATGTTCCTTTAACCGCTTCCATACAGGGCATTTTCACCCCCTTCCTGCCCAGACCAATTTTTAGCTTTCAGCGCTGTTGCAATTTGAATGACAATTGCGTGGTCATGCAACACTGAACACTGTACCCCAACAAAATCTTTATGTTTTTTCCCCCCCACAAATAGAGCTTTCTTTTGGTGGTATTTGATCATCTCTGCAGTTTTTATTTTTTGCGCTATAAACAAAAGAAGAGCGCCAATTTAAAAAAAAAACACAATATTTTTTACTTTTTTATTTAATAAATATCACAATTTAAAAAAAAAAAACGTTTTTTTCCCTCAGTTTAGGCCGCTACGTATTCTTCTACATATTTTTGGTAAAAAAAAAAAACGCAATAATCGTATATTGATTGGTTTGGGCAAAAGTTATAGCGTCTACAAAATAGGTGATAGATTTATGGCATTTTTATTTTATGAATTTTTTTTACTAGTATTGGCGGCGATTTGCGATTTTTTACTGTTACCGTGACATTGCGGCGAACACATCGGACACTTTACACACGTTTTTGGGACCATTCACATTTATACAGCGATTAAGGCTATAAATATGCATTGATTACTGTGTAAATGTGACTGTCAGGGAAGAGGTTAACCACTAGGGGGCGTTGAAGGGGTTAATATGTTCCCTAAGGTGTGTTCAAACTGTAGGGGGGAGGGGACTCTCAAGGGGAGGAGACCGATGTGTGTTCCTCTGTACTGGGAACAAACATTGGTCTCCTCACCGCTGACAGGAGGTGGATCTGTGTGTTTACACACACAGATCCACACTCCTACCGTGATTACCGGCAATCGCGGGCACCCGGCGGCAATCGCAGCCGCCGGCACCCGCGCCGGGTCACGAGCGTCGCCGCGGGCGCGCGCGCGCCCTGGATCTCCGGGAACACAGGACGTCATATGACGTCCACCGGGTTCGGCGAGGGGTTCCTGCCGCCGTCATTTTACAATGATGCGGTATGGAAGTGGTTAAGCTAGTGCACTTGGCCTTTCACACTGGGCGCTATTTTTAGCCCAAAAGCGCCTGAAAAATGCTCCAGTGTGAAAGGGGTCTATGGATTTGGAGAAGATCTGTAAAGAAGAGTGGACCATAATCCATCCTGAGTTGTGGGCAAACCTGGTAATCAACAACAAGAAACATCTTACCTCTGCGCTTGCCAACAAGGGTTTCTCCACCAAGAGTTTTGCTTGGGGATCAAATACTTATTTTACTCACTGAACTGCAACTTAATTTATAACATTTGTATCGTGTGTTTTTTTCTGGATTTGTTGTTGATATTCTGTCTCTGTCATTTAAAATACACCTATGATGAAAATTATAGACCCTAATTTCTTTGTAAGTGGGCAAACTTACAAAATCTGAAGGGGGTCAAAAAATTACTTTCCCCACTGTGTGTGTGTATTTATATATACAGTAAAATCTTGGATTGTGAGTATAATTTGTTCCAGAAACATGCTTGTAATCCAAAGCACTTGTATATCAAAGCAAATTTTCCCATAAGAAATAATGGAAACTCAAATGATTTGTTCCACAACCATTTATTCATAGGTCCTTCAGATTATAGTCCATATAAAAAGATTAAAGCAACCTGACCGGGTTGTGTAACCATAAAATGTCCATCCAGCAGGAGCTACAGAGTATAAAAGAGAAGAGAGGCGCCTCTAAGTGTAGCAATATGTTGCTAAATGTTGTACCTTCAATCAATGTAACAATATTACTACACTTAGAGGCTTCTCTCTTTTCTTTTATACTCAGTTGTGATATGACGCTGCTTGTATATCAAGACATTGTTTGTATATCAAGTCAAAATTTATAAAAAAAAAAATTGCTTGTCTTGCAAAACACTCTCAAACCAAGGTTTTACTGTACATACATACATACATACACACATAATATAAATATATATATACAGGCATACTCCACCCCAGTACACAATGGGGTTTATTTACTAAAGCTGGAAAGCACAAAATCAGGCTCACATTTGCATAGAAACCAATGAGCTTCTAACCCCAGCTTGTTCAATTAGGCTTTGGTAATAAAACCTGGAATCTCATTGGTTTTTATGCAGAAGTGAGCCTGATTTTGCGCTTTCCAGCTTTAGTAAATAAACACCATTGTGTACTTAAAAGTGTGGTATGCCTGTGTACACATGTGTATATATATATATATATATATATATATATATATATATATATATATATATATATATATATATATAAATATATATCATATATATCATATATATCACATATCTGGACGTATCTTTGTGCGGGCGTAGCGTATCCTATTTATGCTACGCCTCTGCAACTTGGACAGGCAAGTAAAGTATTCACAAAGCACTTGCTTCATAAGTTGCGGCGGCGTAGCGTAAATTGGCCGGCGTAAGACCGCCTAATTCAAAATAGGCTGGTAGGGGGCGTGTTGTATGTAAATGAATCGTGACCCCAAGTAAATGACGCGCCTAACGAACGGCGCATGCGCGCGCACATGCTCAGTATCATGTCGAATTTACTCCATAAGATACGCCAGGCCCAATGCCTGTGACGTGAACGTAACAGCACAGCCCCATTCACGTTTGACTTATGTAAACGTCGTAAAAAGATACGCTTGCCGACGTCCATACTTTGCATTGGCTGCGCCTCATATAGCAGGGGTAACTTTACCCTGGACGTAAGCCTAACATAAACGGCGTAGCGGGCGCAAGTACGTTCGTGAATCGGCGTATCTACCTAATTTACATATTCGACGTGTAAATCTACGGAAGCGCCCCTTGCGGCCAGTGTAAATATGCACCCAAGATACGATGGCGTAGGAGACTTACGCCGCACGTATCCTGGCCAAATCTATGCCGTAACTGATTCTAAGAATCAGGCGCATAGAAACGACGGCTCACATTCGGACTTACGACGGCGTACGTGGAGATACGCCATTGTAAGTCCACTGTGAATCTGGCCCTATATATATATATATATATATATATATATATATATATATATATATATATATATATATAGGTTGATTTACAGAGAAAGGCTTAAACTTGCGGCGGCGGCGTAGCTAAGCCTGTTTAGGCTACGCCGCCCTAAGTTAGCTAGGCAAGTACATGATTCTCAATGTACTTGCCTGCTAATATACGGCGGCGTAGCCTAAAGCGGGCGGGCGTAAGGGCGCCGAATTCAAATGTCTTGGAGGGGGTGTGTTTTATGGTAATGAGGCTTGACCTCACGGTTTTTACGTTTTTTTTTAATGCGCATGCGCCGGGCGCTTACATTTCCCAGGGTGCATTGCGGCTAAGTATGCCGCACGGGCCTATTAATTTCGACGTGGACGTAAACAACGTAAAACCCGATTCGCGGACGACTTACGCAAATGACGTAAAAATGTTTAATCTCGCGGCGAGAACGGCGGCCATACTTTAACATTGTTATTCCACCTAATAGATGGAATAACTTTAGGCCTGCTAATGCCTTACGGAAACGGCGTAAAACTACTGCGGCGGCCTGGGCGTACGTTCGTGAATCGGCGTATCAACTCATTTACATATTCTACGCCGACCGCAATGGAAGCGCCACCTAGCGGCCATCCGAAATATTGCAATCTAAGATAGGACGGCGCAAGCCGTCGTATCTTAGATATGTTTAAGCGTATCTCTGTTTGAGCATACGCTTAAACATAGGTTGGCGTAGATTCTGAGTTACTACTGATAAGCCGGCCTAACTCTTTCTGAATCTACCTAATACTGTATATACACACACACACACACACATATATATATATATACTGGGCCATATTCTCTAAGATTCTAGGCGGGCGGCGCGTAAGCCATTTACACTCCGCCGTCCCAACCTACAGGATCAAGTGCTGTATTGCGCAAACACTTGCTCCGTAGTTTGGGGCGGCGGAGTGTAAATGGCCCGGCGTATCCACGCGTATATCCAAGGGGGCGACTTGTATTTAAATTAAGCGCGCCCCCGATTCTAACGAACTGCGCATGCTTAAAATAGCCCAGTGCGCATGCTCCAGTTCTTGGCGTAAAACGTCAATGACGCCGACGTGTGCGTCATTGACGTAAAGTCGTATTCAAGAACGACTTAGTAAAACTACGTACCCAACGGGAAAACACGACGCGGACCCGACGCCATACTTAACATGTATACAAGAAAATACTGCGCAGGTCCAAAGACAGGTGGATAGTGCTGAGACTATAGTAATACTAAAAAATAAGAGATAATAAATAAAGAAAAAATAAAAATAATAAAAACACTGCTGCAGCTCATATGTCAGATAAACATAAAATAGTAAATAAAAAAGGTAAAGCTGCGCTGTAACATGAATCAGCATAAATATCAATTATGCTGTATGTGATGCATACAAAACACCAGTGCAATATAAGAGAACAAGTGAAAAATTATGTGCAAAAGTCCATGAGAAGTATGTATCATAAAAAGTTCACATATATGACAGAAAGTTCTCCGAATGGGTGAAATTAGATATCCAGATGATATTGTGAATCTGTATAGCAGATGACAGAATCCACCACCACTTATATTCTAACTGCTTACCAGAGCAAGAAGTTAGTCAGGCATATAAACATATGAGCCACTTAAAGGGATCCGGGGAATACTGTCAATCTCTCTCCAATCTCACCAGTCTTCTACATCAGACCCATCTCTCTCCATAAGTAAGACTATTCGTTCACATCTGCGAGTTTCCGAATGCAGGGCAATCTGCAAGAAAAGTGTTCTCTGTGTGATAGTCTGTGATAGTGGCGCTGGAAGTCACGTGACTTTCACATGGCGCTGTGTGAACCAGGGCTTACTATTCAATCCCTCCCAGCATCAGTACAACTAGCTTTCCCAGCAGGCTGTGTGGGAAAGCTAGTTGTACTGATGCTGGGAGGGATTGAATAGTAAGCCCTGGTTCACACAGCGCCATGTGAAAGTCACGTGACTTCCAGCGCCACTATCACAGACTATCACACAGAGAACACTTTTCTTGCAGATTGCCCTGCATTCGGAAACTCGCAGATGTGAACGAATAGTCTTACTTATGGAGAGAGATGGGTCTGATGTAGAAGACTGGTGAGATTGGAGAGAGATTGACAGTATTCCCCGGATCCCTTTAAGTGGCTCATATGTTTATATGCCTGACTAACTTCTTGCTCTGGTAAGCAGTTAGAATATAAGTGGTGGAGGATTCTGTCATCTGCTATACAGATTCACAATATCATCTGGATATCTAATTTCACCCATTCGGAGAACTTTCTGTCATATATGTGAACTTTTTATGATACATACTTCTCATGGACTTTTGCACATAATTTTTCACTTGTTCTCTTATATTGCACTGGTGTTTTGTGTGCATCACATACAGCATAATTGATATTTATGCTGATCCATACTTAACATGGCCTACGTGGGACTTGCGTAAACTTACCCCTCGTATAGCAGGGGTAAGTTTACGCTTACACAAACAACGTAAGCGACGGTTACGAGACGCGAATTTGTTCGGGAATCGGCGTATCAGGCTAATTTGCATAAACAAATGAGACCTGAACGTAAACGCCACCTAGCGGCCGGCGGAGTAATTACATTTAAGATCCAACAGTGTAAGTGACTTACACTGTCGGATCTTCAGTGTGTCTATGCGAAAATTATTCTAAGATTCACTCGCATAGATACACTGGCCAAAAAAGAGAGATACGATGGAGTATCCTGAGATACTCCATCGTAACTTTACTTAGAATATGGCCCACTGTATTTATTGGCATATAACACTCACTTTCTTACCCTGAAAATAGGGGGTAAACTGTGCCTGCGTGTTATACGCAGGAGGCTGTGGAAAGTTTTTTTCCTGAAACTTCCCTGTGGAAGTTAGGGTGCGTGTTATACGCCTGTGCGTGTTATACGCCGATAAATACGGTACAGTATATATTTATTAGTTTGCCCTTAGTTCCACTTTACAAGCAGCAAATACTTGTTCCAAATGTTCCAAAATATGTTCGAAAATGATCAATCTTCGGCTTTGGGCACAAAACTGAAAAAAATAAAAGGTCACATCTATCATGATGTGGACTTGCTTCATCTTAGTATTAAAGCATTGAGTAATTGTGTTTGAATCAATACAATAAAGACAGAGACTTCTCCGGGGATTTGAATCCAGAAGACGTTTGCAACTAAGTCACATTCAAGTATTTGTATCAAAGTTAAAATAGGACACATCTGGACATAAAAGGAACAGATATATTATTTCCGATATTCCATCATGAAAAGTCAAGCACACCTTGTTCTCTCACCAAATATGTATTCTTTCCCTAAAGATTGTTGTATGTATAATAAAGGGCCTTGCGCATCCACTCTTAGTACAATGCGGTAGCATTGATTTCTGAACAGACGCAGATGACTCAGAAACTGAATGGTTTTCAAAGTGTTCTAAAGAGTCAAACTGAATGTGATATTTGAAACTTCTGGCGGGTATACAGTACCCACAACTAATCAATTCTAACAATTGTGCCATTCCTAAAATAGCATCTATTCTCCTTGAAAAGTGTTCATTCTGGAGTGACAAGCGCTTCAACCAAAGCTAAAGAGCAAGCTCTCCAACTACTGTTTTTTGTTTGAACTTTTATTCTTTTAGATGAGAAAATATGTGTTGTTGCAGGTAGGGTGCTAAGCAACACACACCACATCAGAATCTAAGCAATTATATGTAGCATCCTTCACTAGTAAAGTCGGGTACACACAGGCGGAATGTCAGGAGACCTTGGCCGGTTTGAACAAAAAAATCGTCCGACATTCGACCCGTGTGTATGTTGGTCTGGCTTCTGTTGGATGTGCATGCTGGAAAACCAGCACCAGACCAGCTCCTGATCAGCACTCTCAGCCAATGGTAGAAAGCGCTGACCGGAGTGTTCTGACGGGGAGGCCATCCCCCTATAAGAACACAACAGCTCAGCAGGGGAGATCACTGTACTAAAGTCGGATCACTAGTAAAACGGCTCCAGCCAGAGCTGACAGTTTTTTTTCCATTCAACTGGTAACTGTGTACAAGGCTTACAAATGTTTAACCAACTGAAATTCTAGAAATGCCACATAATACATTAGATAAGACTATTATGCCGCCTACACAACCGTTTTTCGGATTGTAAAGAATGACGTTTTTTTTTTATGTCATTAAAAACGATCGTGTGTGGGCTCCAGAGCATTTTTCACGATGTAAAAAATGGGCATTAAAAATTTCGAACATGCTCTAATTTTTCACAACGTTTTTAACGTTGTAAAAAATGGTCGCGTGTGGGCTTTAACGACGTGAAAAAAATGCGCATGCTCAGAAGCAAGTTATGAGTTGGGAGCGCTCCTTCTGGTAAAATTAGCGTTCCTAATGGAGTAAGCACATTCATCACGCTGTAACAGACTGAAAAACGCAAATCGCCTTTACTATCACAAAATCAGCAAAAGCAGCCCAAAGGGTGGCGTCATCCAAATGGAACTTCCCCTTTATAGTGCCGTCGTACGTGTTGTACGTCACCGCGCTTTGCTAGAGCATTTTTTTTTCACGATCGTGTGTAGGCAAGGCCGTTGCCCAGGGCGTTTTGTCACACCTCGTGACTTCCTCAAGGGGAAGAATTTTTCCCACGCTGCACTTTTTGATTTTGAAATTGTTGATATAGAAAGACATTCTATATGTATAGATGCAAAAGATATTTTTTGCATTTTTTATTAGTTTGATCTTATTTTGTGATCTTATCTTAGTTTGATCTTGTTTCATATTTTGTGGTAACATGGAGAATACTTCTGGTTTCATTTGTTTTTCACATAAATGCAATACATTGTATTTTTATATCTGCCTAGAGTTTGGCTTTACATTGTCACTTGAAACTAAAAAGAAAATCACAGATGATTTTTTTCTTTATATATATATACAGTGTATATATAAGTGACTTTCACATTAATGCAGTACATGCAACTAGTCATATTGTAAGGATGCATTTTGGTCGTGATATGCGGCAGAAGGACAAACAACAATATTAAAATCTTTTCTGTTCTTTTAATGTTGTTGTCTAAGTGGATGTTTACTAGATGGAGGATTGTTAATATTGTGCACTGATCCAAACTAAATAACACATTATAAAAGGAGATACTTTAAACTATTGTGAATCTGAAGAGACATTTATAAGCCTGTTATTACTTAACCTTGATGTCTTGCATCCTCATTTCTAGACAAAGCTCTTAGTCCATTCATGTATTCCATCTGTTTTGTGCTGGATGTAATTTTCAAAGCACAATGGGCATTGCTTTCCATATCAAAGACAAAAGTTTCAATAATAATGATGCATTCAGGGGCATTTCTAGGGTGCTAAAATACCTAAAATAACACTGTGGAATCTATAATAATGAGATGTGGAGGTATATGATATATAGATGTGGTTTTCAGGAGTGTGCTTAACCACTTCCAGGCCAGCCCAAGCCAATTTCGGCACTTTGGGCCAGATTCACGTAGAATCGTGGCGGCGTAACGTATCGTAGATACGTTACACCGCCGCAGGTTTTCATCGCAAGTGCCTGATTCACAAAGCACTTGCGATGAAAACTACACTGGCAGCCCCCGGCGCAAGGCGGGCCAATTCAAATGGGCGTGTGCCATTTAAATTAGGCGCGCTCCCGCGCCGGACCTACTGCGCATGCTCAGTTTCGCAATTCCCGTCGTGCTTTGCGCGCCGTGGCGTCATTTTTTCGAACGGCGACGCGCGTTGCGTACTTCCGTATTCCCGGACGTGTTACGCAAACGACGTTAAATTTTAAATTTCGACGCGGGAATGACGGCCATACTTTAATCAGCAATACGATTGCTGAGTAAAGTTAGGGCAGGTCAAACGACGACTAACTTTGCGACGGGAAACTAGACTAGCAGCGACGTAGCGAACGCAAAAATCCATCGTGGATCGCCGTAACTCCTAATTTGCATACCCGACGCTGGTTTACGACGCAAACTCCCCCCAGCGGCAGCCGCGGTACTGCATCCTAAGATCCGACAGTGTAAAACAATTACACCTGTCGGATCTTATGGATATCTATGCGTAACTGATTCTATGAATCAGTCGCATAGATAGAAACAGAGATACGACGGAGTATCAGGAGATACCCCATCGTATCTCTTTGGTGAATCTGGCCCATTGTTCCTACATGTAAAAATCATAATTATTTTCTAGAAAATTATTATATTTTTGTAATTTTTTAATTATTCTCAGTATTTTTTTAGTCATGCAATGTATGAAAATGCGATATAAAAATACTTTCTATTTGGCATGCTAACACATAGATCTGGCTGTCCTTTAAAAAAGGTCCAATGCTGCATAAAGCAAAATAAACAACACCAAAAATAAAGAACACCTTATTTTGCATTTCAAAGTTTACGATTAGCATGAAGCCCTACAACCAATACAGAAAAACAGCCGCTCGGTCAAACTTGAAAAAAAAAAAAAAAAAAAAAACATATGCAAAAGCAAAAGGTGATCAATCAGCAGCTTGTGTCACAAAGCTGAGAAATAAAGGTCACATCTATCATAATACAGACTTGTTTTCTGTCTGTATTTAAATGTGGGGCAGTGATGTTTGGCATAACAAAAAAAATGGCTTCTCCAGAGAGCAGAGTTTGAATCCTGGAGACAGCAATTTATGACCTTAGATAAGTCACATTCAGTGGGGTTGTGATGGCTAAAGGTGGAATAACTATTCAGTTAGCAAACTGTGTTTCATTTAAATACTTAATTATGTGCAAGTGAAAAAAAAAAAACTGGATTTTTTCTTTCATTTTAAATATGTGTATATATATATATATATATATATATATATATATATATATATATATATATATATATATATATATATATATATATATATATATATATATATATATATATATATATATATACAGTATAGATAGAGATATCTATCTATCTATCTATCTATCTATCTATCTATCTATCTATCTATCTATCTATATATAGAGAGAGAGAGAGAGAGAGTGGAACCTTGGTTTAAGAGTAACTTGGTTTGAGAGTGTTTTGATTTACGAGCACATTTTTTTTTAATTATGACTCGGTTTGCGAGTGTTGACTCGCAAGACGAGCAGAATTCAAGCTAAATATGCCTGCAGTACCTCATTTGGCCTTAGGTACGGTGGCACAGAAGCTGAGCACAGCTGAAAATAGGCCTGCAGTACCTCATTTGGCCTGAGGGAAGGGGGCGCAGGAAACAAGCCGAAGTGTCCTCGGGCCTTTTGGGACATTTTCGGCGCTCTCTGGCGCCCCCCACCTCTGGCCGCATTCGGTATTGCATCCCATTGAAGTCAATGCGGAACAAATTATTTTCGTTTCCATTGACTTCAATGGGAAAACTCGCTTTGATATGTGAGTACTTTGGATTACGAGCATTCTCCTGGAACGGATTATGCTCGTAATCCGAGGTTCAACTGTATATATATAAAAATATAAATATATATATATATATATATATATATATATATATATATATATATATATATATATACAGGGGGTAAAATATGTATTGAACAGGTCACCAGTTTTCTAGGTAAATATATTTTTAACATTGAATTGAATTCACATTGTGTAATAAAGTGGAATGACACAGGGAAAGGGTATTGAACACATGAAGAAAGGGAGGTGTAAAAAGAAATGGAAAGCCAAGACACCAGCTGAAATCTATCAGTAATTGGAAAGCAATCCTGCCCCTTGTCAGTGTAAATTAATATCAGCAGGTTCAGTCTCAACTGATGGCCTATAAAAAGGTGTCTCGTTATCAAGGTGTCCCACAATAAACATCTCATGATGGGTAAAAGCAAAGAGCTCTCAAGACCTTTGTAACCTTATTGTTGCAAAACATACTGATGGTATGATGGTTACAGAAGGATTTATACATTTATGAATGTTCCAGTGAGCACTGTTGGGGCCATAATCCAGAAGTAGAAAGAACATCATTTTACTATAAACCGGCCACGATTAGGTGCTCCTATCAAGTTTTCTGACAGAGGAGTAAAAATAATTATTAGAGGAGTTATCCAAGAGTCACTTGTGAAGAGCTTCAGAAATGAATGCACTCAACCGCCATGGCCTTTATGCACGCTCACTACACGACTCCATCACTGAAGAAAAAGCATGTTAAAGCCTGTTTAAAGTTTGCTGCACAACATTTAGACAAGCTTGTGCCCATCATATGCAGTGCCCATCATATGCAGCCACTGTGCCCATCATATTCAGCTAACTGTGTCCAGAAAATGCAGCCAACTGTGCCCATCATATGCAGTCACTCAGCCCACCATATGCAGCCAACTGTGCCCATCATATGCAAACAACGGTGCCCATCATATGCAGCCAACTGTGCCAATCATATGCAGCCTCAGTGCCCAGCAAATGCGCTCGCAGTTCACCTAGAGCCTATGGCTCTAATCAGGTGCTCCAAAAAAAACGCCCCCGCCGGTCTAATTCAGGCGCCCATCGCCCAAAAAGGGACCGGAAGCCTGAATAGGGGGTGGCTACAGCGGCCATGAGGTGGGAAAATCATGGTGTGGGGCTGTTTTTCAGCCTACGGTACTGGCAAACTTCATGTCGTTGAAGGAAGGATGAATGGAAAATGTACAAAGACATTCTCAATAAAAATCTGCTGCCATCTACCAGGATGATGGAGATAAAAAGAGGGAGGACATTTCAGTAAGACAATGATCCCAAACACAAAGCCAAGGAAACTCTCAATTGGTTTCAAAAACAGAAAATAAAGCTGCTAGAATTGCCCAGCCAATCACCTAACATGAATCCAATAGAAAGTCTATGGAAAGAACTACCAATCAGAGTTCATAGAAGAGGCCCACAGAACCTTCAGATTTTAAGAATTTTGTGTGAAAGAATAAGCCAAAAATCACACCTGAGCAATGCATGCGACTAGTTTTTCCATACAGGAGGCATCTTCCATAGTTACATAGTAGGTGCAGTAGGTGACCGCGATATTGTGTCAATCTCGCTTCCTTTCTCGGTGAGATTGACCAACTATGAGCCCCGAAAAAACGACGTGGGGGTTCCCCCACAATCCATACCAGACCCGTATCCAAGCACGCCGCCTGGCCGGTCAGGAAAGGAGTGGGGACGAGCGAGCGCCCCTCCTGAGCCATACCAGGCCGCATACCCTCAACATGGGGGGGCGGGTGCTCTGGGGCAGGGGGGCGCCCTGCGGCCCCCCCAACCCAAAGTACCCTGTCCCCATGTTGATAAGGACAGGGCCTCTTCCCGACAACCCTGGCCGTTGGTTGTCGGGGTCTGCAGGCGGGGGGCTTATCAGGATCTGGGAGCCCCCTTTAATAATCACCCTAGGTGAATGAGTATGGGGGGTACATTGTATCCCTACCCATTCACCTGGAGGAAAAGTGTCATTAAAATAAACACAGGGTTTTAAAATAATTTATTAGTCAGCTCCGGGGGTCTTCTCCACTCTCCGGGGGTCTTTTGCCAAATTTTGGTGCTTATGCAACAAACGGGGCACGCTACAACATATCTGATGGGAATGTCCAATCATTCTCCCTCTTTGGACACAAGTACAGAATCAAATCCATTACCTACTTGCCACTAAAATCTCCCTGACGCCCCAATTAGCTCTCTTCAATATTGGACTTGATAGATGGCCCCCTGCCATGCATGATCTACATATCCTTATAGCAACAAGACTTTCCATTGCATGCAAATGGAACTCCACGCTTCCCCTGCTCTCCAAGATGTGATCAATGCACTTAACGACAGCAAGATGGAAGGACTCTTCACCAAAGCACACCTTAATACCCTACATTTTCGTAAAATATGGCATCTCTGGCTTCAGGATTCAAGATGTACCTAACAAGAACTGGCTATAATCCCACACCAAAGCATGCCCTAGCATTAAATATCATGCTTACATTACCCCACATGCCTATACTGCTTATAGGCATGTGCATTTTGTTTTGTCCTGAATCAAAATTCGGACAAATTTTTCATTATTCGGACATTCGGATGCATACGAATTCCCGAATTGTAATATTAACAAATTTACCGAATCCGAACGAACGTCGAAAACCCACGGACGATATTCGATCGAACATCGAAAACCAATTCTATTCGTATCGAATTCGAAAACAAATTCGAATGAAAATTGAAAGCAAATTTGAATCAAAATCTAAAAAATATAAATCGATTTCTAAAAAAGAATGCAATAAAATAGAACATAAAATAATAAAACAATAGAATGAAAATCAAAGAATAGTAAAGAACAGAATAGAATTTAATAGAATGTAATCAAATACAATATAATATGACCTGGCTTCTTCTATCCATCTTCTATCTATCTTCCATTTTCTGAAATTCCGAAAGTCATATAGAATGAAGTCAAATTCGAATAGAAAAATATTAGAATAGAGTAGAATAAAATATATTTTTATATATATATATATATATATATATATATATATATATATATATATATATATATATATATATATTGTTTTATTATTCTACTCTTCTAATATTTTTCTATTCGAATTTGAGTTCATTCTATATAAATTTCGAATTTCAGAAAATGGAAGATAGATAGAAGATGGATAGAAGAAGCCAGGTCATATTCTATTGTATTTGATTACATTCTATTAAATTCCATTCTGTTCTTTACTATTCTTTGATTTTCATTCTATAGTTTTATTATTTTATATTCTATTTTATTGTATTATTTTTTAGAAACCAATTTATATTTTTTAGATTTTGATTCAAATTTGCTTTCAATTTTCATTCGAATTTGGTTTCGAATCGAATTGTTTTCTAATTCGATTCAAATAGAATTTGTTTTCGAATTCCATTCAAATATTATCGAATCTGGTCGAAATATTTTCGAATTCGATCGGATTTTTCGAAATTCGGTCGAAAACGAACGAATTATCGAATCCGGTCGAAATATTTTAGAATTTGTCCGGATTTTTCGAAATTCTGTCGAAAACAAACGAATTACGAAAACGAATTTAACACATGTAACGAATCTAACTTAACGAAATTAATTAAATAACGAATTAAAACGAAACAAAACAAAGCACATTTTTCCCTTTTGCACATGCCTAACTGCTTATATTGCTTTATATTGCTATATTGGTTACTTGATTTTTTTTTTTTACTATTCTCTCATCACATCTTATTGGCATCGTGACTAATATTGACTATTCTATTACTTTCCTCTGTAATCTGTATATCACATTCTGTTACTAGACATGCAGATATGTACTTTGTAAAATAAAGATCAATGATTATAAATGGTGTTGCGCAAGATCACAATAGTAAAAGCAATGCACTAATGTTAATCAATTCTAATCAATGTGAAAACAACATAATGTGACAAATGAATACGATCATTAAAGGTGAACCCAGATACAGTGCATAAACCAAGTGTAGTCCATGAATAAAAAATAAATCAAAATAGATTACCGTATTTATCCGCGTATAACACGCACAGGCATATAACATGCACCCTAATTTTAAGAGGAAAGTATCAGGAAAAAAAATTTCCACAGCCCCCTGCATATAACACGCAGGCACAGTTTACCTTCTATTTTCAGGGTAAAAAAGTGAGTGTTATACGCCAATAAATACAGTATTTAAAAATAAAAAAATATATACAAATTTATTGTGCGTGATGATTCAATCTTCAACGGTGATATATTCAAAAAGTTAAATTTCTTCAGAAGAATGCAGTTTTATAAAACAAACGGTGTGCTTCCTCCTCCTTGTGACACTTCTGTGCTCCCAGAACTCTCACCTTTAAATAGGAAGTCAAATTCCCTGGTTTGTACCTCTGGGTAAGCCTATAATAAGGCTTATCTGTAGGTACTGTAAATATCTCTTAAACTTACACCGTTTAGGAGATATTTACTGTGTACGCCACCAATGACATCATCGGTGCATGCACTCTGGAGGAACAGCTACCCGTGGCCACTTCTTCAGAACCCTGTCCCGTGACTGGCGGCTCCCACGTGACATCACATGGCTCCGGCCAGTCACAGAACCAGAGTCCGCGGACCCGGAAGGAAGACGGGCGAAGATGGATGCGGCCTCCAGCAGGGGCGATGAGGGCTTTGTTTGCAGGTAAGTTTCACATAATGTAACTAGGAATAGAGCTGGGCTAATGAGATGGACTTTAGACGGTACAAGTGAATATAGTAAAAATACTATGGGTATATTTATTCATAAAAGTAGAAAATGTACAAGAAATTATATACAAGAAATTATATACAAAACTTTGTGAACATGATACTATAATATCGGCATATTATTCACAGTACATACATAGGAGAGATTTCATAAAAGTTAATACTAATGCATGTATGTTAAAAGAACAGAAATCATACAGCACCAGAAATTGTATAAAAACTTTTAGATCCTTAGAACTGTATTGAATATGCGGAGTGATGAGGATTGCTTTTACTCGCTTTTACTCAACATGTTTCGCATTGAAAAAACGCTTCATCAGGAGCATAACGGTCTAATAGTACATAGGATATGACACAAACAGAAAAACATCAATGTGCTAGTATGTGATGCATACAAGCTCGTTATGCCTTTAATTTTCAGGTCAGCAAAATAAAAAAAAAAAAGAGGCAGTGTCTACTTTCTCTTTAATATGTAATCAAATGCACCTTATGATTCCAATTTCATAGGTGTTTAGATGTCCCTCAGATCACATCCTTATCCTGGTCCTCTCAGTTGTTGTACCCATGCTGTACCTATGGTGGCCATGTACTCAGGATGGAGACTGAGAAGCTGTTCAACCTGTTGGAACTGGATCTAAAATGGCCGATCTCTCCGTAAGTTTCTCCTTCAAAAGGTACAGTATGGGATCATGGTTTCCATGTCAGATCACACAGAGCTACAGTCAGTGCCTTACCACTTAGTGCAAATTGCCTTCATTGTGCATCAGTACTTTGACACTAAATACTGTTGTTATAGCAGCAGATAACCTCAGTATTTTCAACAATGGCGAGCAGCTGGCTTTCTGATAAAAGTGTTCCCCACGGTGGATTCGCCACAAGATCACTTTTTCCCCCCTCCCGCTGTATTTCGGTCTTCTCCTTCGCTTACCAGATCTGTTGGTAGTGTCGGAGGCAATCGCATCCTTCCCCCTGACAGGCCTGAAAGATGGCCCCTGCTTGGCTCCCTAACATTTAATGGTCTTAAAGGGGAAAAAAAAAAATTTGCAAAAAAAATTACATTTAATTTTTATTATCTGTATTGCATTTTAGTGTGAATGTTAAATCTGAGGTCTTTTTGATCCCCAGATCTCACATTTAAGAGGTCCTCTCATGCTTTTTTTTTCTATTACAAGGGATGTTTACATTCCTTGTAATAGGAAAAAAAGTGACCCAAATTTTTTTTTTAAGAAAAGCACAGTATATAAAAAAAAAGTAAAAAAAAGCATACGTAAGTCGCTCCCTCACTACACATGTGAGGTATTGCCGCGATTGTTCGAGCAAGAGCAATAATTCTAGCACTACAGCTCCTCTGTAACTCTAAACATGTAACCTGTAGACATTTTTAAATGTCGCCTATGGAGATTTTTAAGGGTCAGGCCTTGTACACACGGCCAGACATGTCCGATGAAAACGGTCCGCGGACCGTTTTCATCGGACATGTCTGCTGGGATGTTTTGGTCTGATGTGTGTACACACCATCAGACCAAAATCCCCGCGGACAGAGAACGCGGTGACGTATACGACACCGACGTTCTCTGACGCGGAAGTTCAATGCTTCCACGCATGCGTCGAATCAATTCAACGCATGCGCGGGATTTCGGGCCGCTGGTTATACGTCATAACCAGCGGAAATGTCCGATGGGTCATACTGACCATCGGACATGTCCGACGGACATGGTTCCAGCGGACAAGTTTCTTAGCATGCTAAGAAACTTTTTTCCGCTGGAAACCTGTCCGCTAGCCCAGGAATCCGGTCCGGTAGGCCCTACACACGGTCGGACATGTCCGCGGAAACTGGTCTGCGGACCAGTTTCAGCAGACATGTTCGGTCGTGTGTATGAGGCCTCAAAGTTTCCATGAGCGGGTGCAAATTTGAAGCATTACATGTTGGGTATCAATTTACTCAGCGTAACATTATCTTTGTCTTATTTTTTTTAGTCAAAAAGGTGTATTTTTCCCTCAAAAATTTTGCCTGTAAGAAAGCTGCGCAAATATGTTGTGACATAAAGTATTGCAACGACCGCCATTTTATTCTCTAGGGTGGCTGAAAAAATTATATAATGTTTGGGGGTTCTAAGTAATTTTCTAGCAAAAAAAAAAAATGGATTTAAACTTGTAAATAACAAGTATCAAAAAGAGGGTTGGGCCTTAAGTGGTTAGAGGGACCAGCACCATAGACTGATAAAGAACATCTGAGAAGACCAGGATATGCTAGTAATGATCAGTGACTTATAATGGGACTGCGATAATGCGGCAGACAATCTGACACTAACTGACACTGGAGGGGAACTACCTAACTGGCACTGACATCACCAGTGACACTAATACAGTAATCAGTGCTAATAATACATTGATTATAAATAGGTTTTGCGCAAGCTCACAATGTGAAAACAACATGATGTGACAAATTAATACGATTGTTAACCACTTAAGGACCGCCTAACGCCGATATACGTCGGCAGAATGGTACCCGCGCCCGCGACCTGGTCTGAAGCTCCATGACTGCGGCCGGAGTCCTGCGATCAGTCCCCGGAGCTGAAGAACGGGGAGAAGTGTGTGTAAACACACCTTCCCCTTTCTTCACAGTGACGCTGTCATTGATCGTCTGTTCCCTGATATAGGGAAAGGCGATTAATGACGTCACACGTGCAGCCATGCCCCCCTACAGGTTGAAACACATATGAGGTCACACTTAACCCATTCAGCGCCCCCTAATGGTTAACTCCCAAACTGCAATTGTCATTTTCACAATAAACAATGCATTTTTATAGCATTTTCTGCTGTGAAAATGACATTGGTCTCAAAAATTTGTCAAAAATGTCCGATGTGTCCGCCATAATGTCGCAGTGATGAAAAAAATCGCTGATCGCCGCCATTAGTAGTAAAAAAAAAATGATTAATAAAAATGCAATAAAACTATCCCCTATTTTGTAAACGATATAAATTTTGCGCAAACCAATCGATAAACGCTTATTGCGATTCTTTTCATAATTTTTTTCATCTGCGGCGCTGCACCGATTTCAAAAAGTAGTTCCTGTACTACTTTTTGTGATTTCGGGCCGCGATTTACAGATGTCTCTGAAATCGTGGCCGAAATCGGGACTGCCAGCGGGATTGAAATTGTGCGAGTTCAGCTGAACTTGCACGGCTTCACTCCCGCAGTCCAGTGTGAACCTGGGCTAAAGGTGATTTTTTTTTTTTTTTACATTGTACATTAACATTAAGTCCACTTGCAAAATGCATTTTATTTATTAGTAAACTGATTTTTTTTAAGTCATAATTTTACTCTTATTCCTAGTTAGAATTACAAACTAATTGATGTTATTTAAGAGGTGCTCGTCGTGAGCGCAAACCAAATCTTTAGAGAGCTCTAATCTTAAAAACATTCTCTCCCAACCACATATAAAGTAAAATATTCAGCAAAGGCCATCACAAGAACGCAGCTTGATAAAGCAAATACACGATTGTTCTCTGTTACAGGCCTTATAAGATCACAGCTTTCTCTGAACACAAAGCTTTCCTAGTTCTGATTCCAGAGAAATGTATCCGCTGTGCTGTGTAGTTCTTTAATAAAACATAGTAACATGCAAAGATAAACAGAATTGTTTTATAATGCATGACTGGTGTGAATATTTGTATTAGCAGCAGAGAGGGTTGTTATCTTTCAGATAATGAAAATAATGGACGTCCTCCTGTAAACTACACAGGCTGCAGAAAGCTCTGTGATGTTGTAACAGATTTAAAACATGCATTGTTATTCATCTCTGTGGAAGACTTGCCGATTTGACCTCAAGTTTCTGGAAGGAGGATTATCTGTTTTGCCCCACAGCAACCAATTGGATTAAAATCTGAACCGAAAAATACAGACAGTTCATTAAAGAGACTCTAACACCGAAAAAAAAAAGCCTAAAGATTAAACGTGCGGGCACCTTACTGTCCAGTGCTGAGCCATTTTAATGTGCAAAGCTCCAATACTTCCATGTAGTGTCAAAGCTACCTTGCATAGATTCCTAATGGACCATTACTATGATGGGTCATCTCAATGATTAGCAGGAAAATTTAGGATTGCGAAGTAGTGGCAAGTTCTTACACTACCTGGAAGTATTGGGGCTTTTCTGAAGCTTGTCCAACCCTTCCTGCCTTCTGCACATTCTTATTGGCTCATTACTATGCAAATATAACCCTCACTGGCCAGTAGGAATGTACTGTGTGTGGGTAAGAGGTAGCCACAAGCTCATGTACTACCTAGAACAGTGGTGTCAAAATCCATTTCATTGTGGGCCGCATCAGCATTATGATTGCCCTCAAAAGGGCCGGTTGTATCTGTAAGATTAGATGTCCATCCACTCCCCTTACATTAGATGTTAAGAGCCACCCCACCATCAGAAGTTGTGTCCCCAACTCTCCCTTACATCACAGTGCACCCCCCCCCCTTAATTTATGCTTCTGCTGGGAAGAAGCTGGATGCATTGCTTAAAAGCAGAAAATAAGGGTCTTGAGGAGGACCAGAGGAGGGCTGGAGCTCTCCTGCAGCTGAAGGAGAGGGACGAGGGCCACATGAAATGGCCTGGAGGGCCGGATTCGGCCCGTGGGTCTTGTGTTTGAGACCTGGGACCTAGAAGAATTTTAGCTTTTTCAAAGCTTGTCTACGCCTTCCTATCTTCTGCACATTCATTGGAAGAAGGAGAGGAAAGATCCCTGGCACTGCACAACCACAAAGTACTATGGTGGTATGAGAGAGACAATCTCAGCCTGGGCTCCCAGCAGGGCATGGCCTGCCAGGAACCCAGGCTGAGGTTGTTGCTCTCTTCCTTCCAGTGACTACAGGAGTTGGGACAGGCTCCATCCCTTGCTAGCACTCCTGCAGCAGACACGGCATCACCCACACAACTTCCCACAGTGATCAAGCCTGAGAGGCACACTAATAAACCATGGGTCCTGCACATATATATTGGCCAATTACTCTGCCAATGGGATTCTCACTGGCCAATAGATAGTTTTAGGGGGTGAGCACAGTAGCAAGCTTTTACACTACCTTAAAATATTGGAAATTTGCTAAAGCTTGCCCACCCCTTCCTACCTCCTGCACACTCATATTGGCCAATTACTATGCTGATAGAATTCATACTGGTCAATGGGATCTTTTTGGGGTTAGAGGTAACAGCAAGCTCTTACACTACCTGGAAATATTGGAACTTTGCTGAAGCTTGTCACCTCTTCCTACCTACTGCACATTTCTATTGGCCCATCACACAATGATATGTCTTGCAGGCCAATGGGATTGTGTTAAGGAAGGAGGGATAGGGTGGAAAAGCTTTGGCCCTATCAGAATGTTTTGAAATTAGTCCTCATGGATAAGTTTTGAGGCTTCTAAAGGTATAGCAACATTATTTTCAATTTCCTTTTTTTACTGTTAGTTACTTCATCCACAACTTTTTTGTTTAGTTTCAAGAAGCGGTAGAGAAAAGTTAAAACCATTTTAGAACCAGTGAGGTCCTGCTGTGAAACCTCTCTCTCTGAACTACAGAAAGTGAGATTCACTTAGATAAAAATAAAATAAGGAGACGTGCAACCAAAGGAATGTATTGAATGGGAAAGTAGAGTCGTTTCACATATACTGTACAGTATAAGTGTGATGGCTGAGTCAGTACAGGATTACTTAACTTACTCCTGAGGGTTAGTAAAATAAATGTATTTAGGCAAAACTTTAAATTATCAAATTTCTTTATTTGATTGTTCCTTTCCCACAGATCTTTCCCACCGAGGGCTCCCCCACACCATGCCGCCATTTCTAAAATTAACATTATCCATGGCTGGCTTCTTCTTCCTTGTTTTGTGCCAGCCCACCAATGATGTCTGATCACACATATTATTATTTAATAATAAGCCATGCCAAATAGGGCATGACACATATGCCAGATCCTGCACATGTGACTTACGATGCAAAAACCTTTCTCCTTAGATCTCACCAAATTTTTTGTAAGATCTCACATTTTACACAGGATAGGTGATTAAAAAGCATTGGGGATGAAGCCTTCCCAGTAGGCAGCTGTGAGGCCAGTGCTACATCACCAGTGCCTCCTGAAAATTCAGGAAGTAAGGTAATTTACAGAAAAATACCTGATGATTTTGCCAGAAACCAAGTGTCCTTGTAACTCCCCGTGATAAACAATGTTACTTTATGAACTATGGCCCTTTATGTAATGAAGATAGGCAACTTGTGGAGACAGTAAATACATACAAAAGAAAAAAAAACTAGCAGGTCATCAACAGTTAAAGGGTCACTAAAGGATTTTTTTTTTTTAGCTAAATAGCTTCCTTTACCTTACTGCAGTCCTGGTTTCATGTCCTCATTGTTCGTTTTTGCTTTGATGTTGCTGTAATTCCTCTCTGTTCTGGACACTTCCTGGTTGTCTGTTTCCTGATGACTGTGGTCTCAAGGGAGATTTCTCACTGTGGTGACTAATCAAGGAGGTGTGATTACTGTGTGTCAGCACCAATCCAGTTTCGTTTTACAAAGCATCAGTGCCCTCTATTGGCTCTTTGTCTCTGTACATCAGAGAACCAGGAAACAACAGCAAAAACTAAACTAAACTGCAGGTACATTATATGATTGGTTTTTATCTATTTTTAATCATTTTTAAAAGGAATCAGTTAACTATTAAGGGCCAAATCCTCAGCCAGGCGGCGTAACTTAACTTTCAGCAGTTAAGTTACACAGACTTAAAGTTTCTACCTAAGTGCCTGATCCACAAAGCACTTACGTAAAAATTTCTAGCCGTGTAACTTAAGTGCCGCCGTCGTAAGGCGGTCCTCCTCTCCGGGGGGCGTTTACAATTTAAATGAGGCGCGCTCCCGCGCCGGCCGTACTGCGCATGCGTGTGACGTCATTTTCCCGACGTACAGCGCGCGAACGTAATTGACGCCGGGCGGCTTTGTGGATTACGACGGGACACTAAAGTTGCGACGGGTGAAAAAAAAGACGCGCCGGGAAAACAAATAATTTAAAAAAAAAATGACAGCGTCGCTCAGCATGCATTCCTGAGAGGGAGAACTCCATGCCAATTTTCAAAGAAAAAACCGGCATGGGTTCCCCCCCCAGGAGCATACCAGGCCCTTAGGTCTGTTATGGGTTGTAAGGAGACCCCCCCTCCGCCGAAAAATCGACGTAGGGGGTCCCCCTACAATCCATACCAGACCCGTATCCAAAGCACGCTACCCGGCCGGTCAGGAATGGGAGTGGGGACGAGCGAGCGCCCCCCCCCTCCTGAGCCGTGCCAGGCCGCATGCCCTCAACATGGGGGGGTTGGGTGCTCTGGGGCAGGGGGGCGCACTGCGGGCCCCCCCACCCCAGAGCACCCTGTCCCCATGTTGATGAGGACAGGACCTCTTCCCGACAACCCTTGCCGTTGGTTGTCGGGGTATGCGGGCGGGGGCTTATCGGAATCTGGGAGTCCCCTTTAATAAGGGGGTCCCCAGATACCGGCCCCCCACCCTAAGTGAATGGATATGGGGTACATCGTACCCCTACCCATTCACCTGGAGGCAAAAAGTAAAAGTTAGTAAACACACAACACAAGGGTTTTTAAAATAATTTATTATTCTGCTCCGGAGGCCCCCCCTGTCTTCGTTATTAGCTCAATTACCAGGGGGGGCTTCTTCTTCCACTCTCTGGGGGTCTTCTCCGCTCTCCGGGGGGGTTTCTTCTTCCGCTCTCCGGGGGGGGCTTCTCCGGACTCCGGGGGGCTTCTTCCATCTTCTCCCCTCTTCTGCTGTTGACTCGGCGAACCCCGGTTCTTCTGCAGATGTCCGGTGCCTTCTTGTTCAGCGCTGGCTGCCTGCTATCTGTGTGTGTTAGCTCAATTTCTAACAGGCAGCCGGCACGGTCTTCTGTGACGTCAGGGTCTTCTCTTCTGTTCTTCTCCCCTCTTCCGATGTTGCCTCGTCGCATCTTGTCGCTGTAATGATGGAAGCGCGCCTTGCATCCCATTTATATAGGCATCACCGTCCCATCATGCTCCGGTAGGTACCCACGTGGTGGGTGCACGTGGGTAGGCACCCACCACGTGGGTACCTGCCGGAGCATGATGGGACGGTGATGCCTATATAAATGGGATGCAAGGCGCGCTTCCATCATTGCAGCGACAAGAGGCGACGAGGCAACATCGGAAGAGGGGAGAAGAACAGAAGAGAAGACCCTGACGTCACAGAAGACCGCGCCGGCTGCCTGTTAGAAATTGAGCTAACACACAAAGATAGCAGGCAGCCAGCGCTGAAGAAGAAGGCACCGGACATCTGCAGAAGAACCGGGGTTCGCCGAGTCAACAGCGGAAGAGGGGAGAAGATGGAAGAAGCCCCCCGGAGTCCGGAGAAGCCCCCCCCCCGGAGAGCGGAGAAGACCCCCGGAGAGTGGAAGAAGAAGCCCCCCCTGCTAATAGAGCTAATAAAGAAGACAGGGGGGCATCCGGAGCAGAATAATAAATTATTTTAAAAACCCTTGTGTTGTGTGTTTAATAACTTTTACTTTTTGCCTACAGGTGAATGGATAGGGGTACGATGTACCCCATATCCATTCACTTAGGGTGGGGGGCCGGTATCTGGGGACCCCCTTATAAAAGGGGACTCCCAGATTCCGATAAGCCCCCGCCCGCATACCCCGACAACCAACGGCAAGGGTTGTCGGGAAGAGGTCCTGTCCTCATCAACATGGGGACAGGGTGCTCTGGGGTGGGGGGGCCCGCAGTGCGCCCCCCTGCCCCAGAGCAACCAACCCCCCCATGTTGAGGGCATGCGGCCTGGCACGGCTCAGGAGGGGGGGGCGCTCGCTCGTCCCCACTCCCTTCCTGACCGGCCGGGTAGCGTGCTTTGGATACGGGTCTGGTATGGATTGTAGGGGGACCCCCTACGTCGATTTTTCGGCGGAGGGGGGTCTCCTTACAACCCATAACAGACCTAAGGGCCTGGTATGCTCCTGGGGGGGAACCCATGCCGGTTTGGATTTTACAAATTGCCGTGGAGTTCTCCCTCGGGAATGCATACCAAATGCCGTCGCTTGAATGGGCCTTTACAAGGTGTGACTAACTTTACACTTTGTAAAAGCAGCCCTAGTTTTACACCAGGCAAACTAACACTTACGGCGAAAAAACTAGGCACAAAAGCTTTGAGGATCGCCCTAAGTGCTAATTTGCATACTAGAAGAGGCATTTCGACTCGAAATGCCCCCAGTGGCGGATGCGGTACTGCATCCTAAGATCCGGCAGTGTAAGTCCCTTACAGATGTCGGATCTTCTGCCTAACTTAGGAAAACTGCTTCTGAGGATCAGTTCCAAAGTTAGAACCAGAGATACGACGGCTTACGCCGGAGTATCTCTTTTGTGGATATGGCCCTATGTCTCTATACCCTGTAAACAGTCATTTCAGCAAAAAAAATGTTTTCCTTTAGTGACCCTTTAAGTATAGCCCTTCAGCTGGCTATTAGTGATAATTAGACAAGTCAAAGGGTGCTGCAGATCTCTATGGATCCTCTGGGTGGCAGGAACACATCTAGACAAAAACACAAAAGAAGAGAGTGCAAAGCTGCCATAGTGTAACTCAGCTTTAAAGTGGAAGTAAAGTCTTCCTCTTTAATTGTACCTACAGGTAAGCTTATAGTAAGGCTTACCTGTGGGTACTGTAAATATCTTCAAAACTTGCACCGTTTAGGAGATATTTACTATATACGTTTCCAACACAGGTCCCCTCTCCCAATCACCTCACAACCACATAATACTGCAGAACCCAGGACAGCCTCTCCTCCTGCCCAACTCTTGTCCAAATAGGCAGAGCAGAGTCTAGGGTGACAACTATGATGCATAAAGCAAGTAAATAGATGATACATAGGCCCGGATTCACATACATTGGCGCATATTTATGCCAGCGTAGCGTATCTAATATACGCTACGCCGACGTAGCGCAGAGAGGCAAGCACCAAATTCACAAAGCACTTGCCTCCCAAACTGTGCTGGGTTCCCTCGGCGTAAGCCGTCGTAGGTGGAAGTGGGCGTGAGCCATGCTAATGAGGCGTGACCCCATGCAAATGATGAGCCGAGTGCCATACAAGTACTTAAATGCGCCGTCCCGTGGACGCATCCCTGTATGCATGCTCAAAAACCTACGCCCAGCCCTATTCACGTACTACGTAAACGACGTAAAATATGACGGCTGTGTTCCCTGGTCCATACCTTAGCATGAGTTGCGCCTCATATATGGGGAATAACTTTTTACGCCGGACGTACGACTTACGCAAACCGCATATATTATGCGCCGGGCGCAAGTACATTCGTGAATCGGCGTATCTCCCTCATTTGCATATGTGCATAGAAGATCAATAAGAGCGGCAAATGCGCCCAGCGTAAATATGCGCCCACGATACGACGGCGTAGCCAAGTTACGTCGGTCGTAGGAAGCCTTTTTTTAGGCGTATCTCAGATTGTGTGCACGGCGCACAGATACGACGGCGCATAGTTACACTTACGCGGCGTATCTCGATATACGTCGGCGTAAGTGATTTGTGAATCCGGGCCATACAGTATAAGGACTGGTGGGCAACAATATACTACATTTTTATCTTGGGGTTTAGATACAATTTAATGAGCAACCGAGCATATGATTTGATGGAATTTCACAGATGATGGAATCGGTAATTTAAGAGTGAAATCAATGTTGGTAAAATCATTCCGCTTATTCTTATTCCCTACTGTATGTATGCAAACAGTTCATATTAGACTGGCATATTAAACAGTATCTAACTGTTTTACTTGTTGATTTACTTTTTGTCCTATTTTGTATCTTTATCTGTATCTTTGTATGTTTTTGTTCTCTGACGTTTGAAGCTATACTGCCCATATGCCAGTATGTGTGCATCTCAGTAAAACCACTCTGTATAAATGTATTGAATCATCCTTGAATACTAGGACTGAGCTATTTTAATTCTCACTGCATTATACAAAGCACATTTTTCTTTATAGATTTTTATTTATGATGATAATAGAGCTGTGTGAAAAATACAATTTAAATGATAACAGAATAGCTTCCGAAAGCCATTGTCCTAAATGTTCAACTAACGATGACGTTTTCCGCATTGCACTAAAGCTGCTGGGAGCTTTTCGAGGCAATTATGTTAAACGAAGGGATAAATGAAATCCCAATTTTGGGCGACCTCCAGCAACAAAGCAAATTAGGGACCCACTTTTTCATGAAAAAGCGTTTAAAGGCAAAATAAAGATATGTCTTGGAAAACCCAGTGGGGCCTCAAATTATTAGCAGCATAATAAGTGTGCACTCATTCATGGCATTCATATTAAACATAACCAAGTCCTATGGATTAAGGCCAAAAATAATAAAACTGCATCAGAGTCTCAAAATATCCTTTAAGTAACCAAAATAACTGGATACATGGCAGGTTCAAACAGAGGCTACCTGATTGTGATTTGTAGAAGAAATACAAGTCTAAACATGTAAGGCAAGTCAAGTGGCCTTCAGTTGCAAGTGCCAATGTTGATTTTAGAAAAGAAAATTAGATTTTTTACAGTCAGCATATTGGATGAATGAATGAAGGCTTGGGACCTTGTTAAAGATTCCACCAAGGATGCAATGTAAAGATGGAATAATCTCCCTATGTTTGCATGGGTCCTCTCCTTAGATTATGTAATTCTGGCTTTGGTTGCCACGTGGCTCCTTTCTGGAAGGAGAATAAAAAATTACCTTAACTTTGCGTGGGTCTCTTCTTTGGGTGCTGGGATTCTGGATGTGGTCCCCAACTAGAACTCTGTCTGCAAAGAGACTGTATGATTTTCCTAAGATTGTTGTATTTTCTTTGGGTGTTGAGATTCTAGGTGGGTTTGCCATCAAGGATACTAACTGCAAGGAGACTGAATGATCTCATTGATGTGTGTGTGTATCCCCGCTTTGGGTGCTGGAATTGTGGGTGTGGCTTCCACAAGGGACACTAGCTGCAAGAGACTTGATTCAATCATTTCTCAAGGTTCCCCATTGACAACGTCACATATGACAAAACACGTCTGGAGAAGTGTGCGTGCTGACGTCACCACGCTGTCTTGTTAGGAGGACTGGAGTTTGTTTTGTAGCCGGCGGGATTTACAATTTATGTGCAATTTTTAAACTTTAGAAATGTAAGTGCAACTATATTTTTTGCTGAGCAATAAACCAGGAATTAGACAACGTTACGCTATGGTCAGTTTTTCTTTTTGGGTTCATTGCTGAATATTACGATATGGAGCCTATGGTGCTGTCGGTTTGAGTCTTTGCAACCATCAATCCAGGGTTCCTTGAGATCTTCCATGCAAGCAAAGGCCTTGGCTGGGCTATAGCCACATGCACGGTTTGCTTGCTATCTGGTAAGCGAGTTTTCTAAAGGTGGCGGTGCACTTTTGTGAATCAATCTCTGTGGTGTCTACTATTGGAGGAATTCATCTTGCCTTTGGAATTAATAGAATAAGTTCATGTTCTCCAATCAATTAACCTAATTATTTTTGGACTTTAACTAGCACGGCCTTTTCCTATCTATTTCTCTAGGTTAGTTTGTGTCCACTCGTTGAGTGTTGGAATTCTAGATATGGTTCGTACCAGGGACACAATCAGCATGGAGGCTATATGATTTGCCTATGATTGTGTGGGTGCCTTCTTTAGGTAATGGGATTCTGGGAAAATTTCTCAGAAGGGAAGCTATCTGCATGGTTCTTTTTAAGTGTTGAGGCTCTGGATGTATTTACCACCAAGTACTCTTCATGAAGATTGTATGGTCGCCATATAGTTTGTGTGGGTCATGTTTTTAAGTGCTCAGTTTATGATATATCACCTAAAAATATACTACTGTATTATCTTGTCATAGCTCCATAGAGGTCCTGTAACTTCCTGGACTTAAAGGGTGACTCCTTTTTCATTAGGAAAAAAAATTGTAAATAAAAATAGCATTTACACAACTCATATTTAAATGATATAAAAAAGTACCTTTCCTTTTCAATCTGCAGCTCTGTACTTTTCTATAAATTGCATTGCAATTTGGCTACCTGGAGGGGTTCTGTATTTAGAATGTGTACAGAGCGCCCCCCAGAAACATAATTTCCTGCTTGTGTGATTGGGTCACTGATTTTTCTAGAAGTCTGCACTAAGTAATATTTTTTGGCATCCCCTGCAACACAATTTTTATTTTTAGTAAGATACTACCAATAGGAATTCACATCTAAAGGGATACAGACCCTGACATTTTCATCATTAGAGCCCTGCTGGTGCAGCAGCTGGTTGATAATTATAACAAAAAAACTCCCATTAGACTCACTCAGCACACAGGCACAGTTCAGAATAACAAAAGGTAGGGATCTGCAACAAACTTTGTTGAAATCCTTACAATGTACATAGATCACTCAGAGGAGAATGTTTTTTTTCTCAACAAAAGTGGAGTTACTCTTAAAGCTGGTGATACAGATGTCAATGTGTCATTCAGCCAGTCAGAGTTAAAGGGTGCATTTTGTTCACTAAGTATATGACCATGTATAATAATCTACTATTGTTCAGATGCCATTGAACTCAAGGTTAATCAGGCTAGACAAAGTTTTTTTTTCCAGTAATGCACAGTCCAATATCAATGCTCTTTAATGTGTTGCAAATACTTTTGTCAGTTTGCTATGAATAAGAGAAGTTTTCTGCGTTGTTGTCAAGTAACTTAGCAGCTATTAATTTTGTTGCATTATGTCTTTCCAGTACTGATAATTGATTAAAGTGTATGTTCAGGCAAGCAGCTAATACACGGCTGAAATGCATATCTTTGAACTGTTTGACAGGATTTGCAATTATGTTTCATTCAGCATTGTGTCCAGACATGCCTGCCAGACACCATCTGGATCTGTAAATTTTTGCAGCCCATGATGCTGTTAAGCAATACAGAGGGTCTATGATCTGCCCTGACCTGTGATTGGAAGATGAAGGAGCAGCAGCACACTGAAGATATCATCCCTGTGCCCCTCCCTCCTGTAAGTATGTTTGCAGACAGTACTGTGCAAAACGATAGAGCCCAGCTGGCTCAGGATGCTGTCTATTTTTCTCCCCGGGTCAAGCGGGGCATTACAGGAGGCTGATGCCCAGGCAGATTTAGGAACTTGCGCAAGTTCATTGTAAAAAAATAAAACAAAATAAAGAATAAAGAAATAGAATACATTGTTTTCTATATTATAGTATTCAGCTTTAATAGTTTACCTCTGGTTAAGGTATTGAATAGAGATAGAACTTTGCCCACGGGACATTTTAGGTAAGCAGCTCAGCCCTTGTTCCCCAATGTACATATTATACCATATTCTTTTTGCTAGGTCTGACTATATGAATTTTCTTGTGCCTGTCAAACCCACGTAGTTACTGATTGTATGTTAATTAATTTCAGAATTCCTCCTGACGAAGCCGCAACTGGCCGCAAAACTAGTAGAGACATTTCCTGTGACTCCTACCTCCACCGTGATTTCCCCTCCTGGGGATAATTAGTTTGGTGACACGTATGGTCTGTCACAATGTTTTTATATTGTATATTTTTCTTTGTGTTTTATTTGATGTTATATTAATAAAAATTTATATTTTTTCATATATGTATTTACATACTTGAGCTTTTTAATTTACCTGTCCCGCAATAGTCCAACTGCCCCATTTTCTTGGTCTTCTTGGTTCTGAGGACCAAAAGTCCTATCTCTAATTTTTGGATGATGGTACTATTAGTTAACAATTTTATGCACTTTTTCCTAAGAGGCAAAAATTCAATTCAGTCTTTTTAAGGAAATCCTTTACCATGTCAAATATGTGTAGGCATGGAGTTGCTGTTGGTTGTCTCTGTTTATGAATGTCTTTATGTATAAGATTAGACTCTTCTGTCCTGGAGGAGGGTTTAGCACATGTCTATGCCTGCATGACTGTGGCACAACTGACTAACTGACTGTTTTAGGTGTCAGCCTGAGTTGATATGGCCTGTGGTACACACAACGTCTATAAAGCCAGTTTTATTTGACTGAGAAAAAGTTACTGAGGAGGAATCCATCCCTTCTACACACCAAATCCTACCTAGAACTTAGGAACTGCAGCTAACATATCTTGTTGTAAATACATAACCAGTCCCAGCGCTCATGAAAATAGTATATATTTCAAAGAGTTCCCATAATCATATAATTCTTTCAGCTGTATCAGGTGGTGATTATCTAATGTTATTGAGTCACATTAGACAACTACTTTCCTGCTGGCACAGCAAGCCATTTGATTCAGTACATCACAAGCTCAGTGTCTTATAAAATATTGCTGAGATAACGCTGACAAATTGGGTCAACTCTGTATGACCATCTGGACCCTTCACAAATTCCCTTTCTTTATTTGCTAATTTTAGTAAATTTGCCAATATTATTAGTTATTTTTCCTTAACCATCCCTTTTTGATCCCATCAACCCCAGAATAAATAATGAAAGTTAAGGAACATAATTAGTAACATGTACAATCTTACAAATGATGCATTGAAACAAAAAAAAAGGACTCAAAGCTATTCTTTCCAGCACTGACTAATGCACTATATTTCAAGCAATTGCCATTTTGAATAGCTTTGCATTGATGCATAATACAGTTATTACTTTGCAGAATATAGTGCTTCAATATTTCAGTTTCAGCAATAACTTTTATTGAGGTTTCTAAACAGCAAAAAAAAAGTATCCTTGTGAAATATAAGCAGAGAATACACATGATGATACATTGTCACTTTGGTCTGCGAGCCTTAAAGCTTGGCAGCAATTTATTATTTAACATATGGCCGGAGCAGTTTTGGCTCAGAACACTGTGCTGGTTGTGCTGTATGCAGCGTGTTACTAAATTGAGATGTTAGACGGTATGATCTTTTAACTATTTATGAGCTTGGGAAGAAAGGATCTCTGGCTGGTACAATCAGCTATTAAAAAATAGAAAGAAGGTATAACAGGTTGTATGTCACGGGAGGTAGAAAATGGCAGCAAAAGGTGGCAAGTTAATTTTCTATATGGAGCTAGAGTTGCCAAATATCTGTCTGTCCATCTGCTACATTGTTTGGCTACTGTAAGACCCAGCATTGTACAAACAAAGTCACACGCAAATATAAAACCCCTCCAAGGCAAAGCAGTCCAAATGGGCTGGTTAATGGTCAATGAATCAAGTGATGATGACTTGTCTAGGATTTTACAAATATAACTGGACTAACAAGGTGTAAAAAGGGGTTGTTTATACTACCCCTGAATCAGATGCTCTGCAGATCTTGGAAGGTTAAAATTTTGATAGCTGTGCATCTACAGTAAATCTAGCCAAATATCTAAGGCCTCGTACACACGATAGGTTAAACAGAGGACAACGGTCTGATGGACCGTTTTCATTGGTCAAAACCGATTGTGTGTGGGCCCCATAGGTTATTTAACCATCGGTTAAAAAAGCCAACTTGCTTTAAATTTAACCAATGAAAAAAACGATCGTTAGTAGGCACAACCATTGGTTAGAAATCCACGCATGCTCAGAATCAAGTCGACGCATGCTTGGAAGCATTGAACTTCGTTTTTTTCAGCACGTCGTTGTGTTTTACGTCACCGCGTTCTGACAAGATCGTTTTTTTTACCCGGTCCGTTCTCATCGGATGGACTGATCGTGTGTACGCGGCATAACTGTCTAACAATGCAATAACTCCCTTTCATGAAATGTGTTGTTTCTTTATACAAGTCTCTCTCTCTCTCTCTCTCTCTCTCTCTCTCTCTCTCTCTCTCTCTCTCTCTCTCTCTATACTGTGTGTGTATATATATGTATATATGTATATTATTATGCTATAGTTTCCCTTTAATATGGCCAATTGTGAAACAATCTCTCTGTGTGTATTGCAAGAATTATTATATCTGGAGACCAGCTGTCAAGAATCACCGCAGGGTTGGCCAGATCTGCGTGGCTACATTTTGGAAACTCAGACCAGTCCATTTACAATATATTTAAAGTGAATCCAAAGGCCATCCAATATACAATGCAAAGATATTAGTGAACCCAAACAACAAGACAAAATGTCTAACCAACTACACTATATACAATATATACTAAATTCGGAACACAGAACAACATGGTATAACTGTAGGTGCAAGGGACAGTCAGGAACAAGTGGGAACCAAAACTCTGAACAGGAACAAGGGGGAGTGAGTACAAGGCAGCATGATACAAGGCAAAAGCAAGACTGGGTCAGGATGAATGGCAACAAGATGTATCTAGTGGGCAGAGACAAAAATGAGAGCCACTAGTTAAGGAGGAACTAAATACCCTCCCAGCAGCCAGCACCAGGTAGAGATTGATTTCTGGGAGCTGCTTGGAGACACCTGCTGGTGCACACTTGAAATACAACCCCTTTACCCAGGGAACCACAGTGCGAGGTCCTGACACCAGCATTTTAAACAATCCCATTTTATGTTCCCTAACTAATTTTTGTTTTATTATGAAAAACAGAACCCTGTAGCTAAAAGTAAAAGAGACAACTGTAGGGATTTTTTTATTGATACTGTTGTGCACTCTCAGGAGCTGGGGGAAAATGAGGTTGACCTATTAAAAGAGTAGAGCCTGTTCACTTTGCCAAGTGAATGATAAATAAGGTAAACCAGTGTTGGAAATTAAAAAAAGAAAACAGGATTTTTTTCAAGCACATAATTGATTGAAGTGGACAAAGCTTTATCTTTTTTACCCAGCTCATTGAACATTCACTAATAATCAACCCAGTAATGTAAGGTAAGGCAGTTGAGAAGGCAACAACTCAAACTTTAAAGCGATAGTAAACCACGGCAGAGTTAAAAAAAAAAAAAAAAAACACCTGTCAGACAATGACATAATGTGCTAGTATATATTGCATACCCCGAGTGGCCTTCAGAGTGAGTGAGTGAGTGAGAAACTTATATAGCGCAACACATGCTAACTGAATCGCCTCTGGGCGCTTAGTATCCATTCCCTGAGTAAACTTTTTTGCCCTTAGAAGAGATGGGTTTTGAGGCCTCATCAAGGGTGAATATTACCATAGCGGTGCATGTTTAGGGTTGAAAATACATTTATTGGTATTTTAACATAGTATACATAAAACAACATGAGGAGTCACAATCTGAAAGCAGTCACAGGTGCGCTTGTGTAAAGAGTCAGCCAAATGGCAATCACCCACAGCAGAACTCTTATCAACATGTAAAACAATATGAACATCAATGACTGCAAAATGAAATAAGAATTAGATACGACCACAAGGGCCTCTTCGTTCAATGGCAAGATTGCAACCGGAATTTTCGGGAGGGAAATAACAAAACCAAAAGAAAAAACAAATGAAAATGGGAGGTAAAAAATCTAGAATGGGATGAGGTAGAGAAAGAAGGAAAATAGGGGAAAGGAGGGGAAAGAAGAAAGATAAAGAAGAAGATAAAAGAGAATTAAGCAAGAGGGGATCAATAACAGTGCATGTTTAACCACTTCCCGACCAGCCGCAGGTCGGCTCCCCTGCGCGAGAGCACATAATATAATGTTGGCTCTCGCGCAGGCCACTAGGGGCCCCCTGCTCGCCCCCGACCCCCGCGCGTGCCCGGCGGGCTTGTTACAGAGCGGGGACCGGAGCTGTGTGTCCTGTCAGGGGGAGAAATGCTGATCTTCTGTTCATACAATGTATGAACAGAAGATCGGTCATTTCCCCTAGTGAGGCCAATCCCCCCGACAGTTAGAACATACCCAGGGAACATATTTAACCCCTTCCCCGCCCCCTAGTGTTAACCCCTTCACTGCCAGTGGCATTTTTATAGTAATCCAATGCATTTGTATAGCACTGATCGCTATAAAAATGCCAATGGTCCCAAAAATGTGTCAAAAGTGTCCGAAGTGTCCGCCATAATGTCGCAGTACCGAAAAAAAATGGCCGCCATTACTAGTAAAAAAATATATTAATAAAAATGCCATAAAAATACCCCCTATTTTGTAAATGCTATAACTTTTGTGCAAACCAATCAATAAACGCTTATTGCGGGTTTTTTTACGGAAAAATATGTAGAAGAATACGTATCGGCCTAAATTGAGGATTTTTTTTTTTTTTTTTATATTTTTGGGGGATATTTATTAAAGCAAAAATTAAAAAATATTAATTTTATTTTAAATTGTCACTCTATTTTTGTTTATAGCGCAAAAACTAAAAAACGCAGAGGTGATCAAATACCACCAAAAGAAAGCTCTATTTGTGGGGAAAAAAGGACGCTAATTTTGTTTGGGAGCCACGTAGCACGACCGCGCAATTGTCAGTTAAAGCAACGCAGTGCCGAATCGCAAAAAGTGTTCTGGTCTTTGACCAGCAATATGGTCCGGGGGTTAAGTGGTTAAGAGATATTCATTTTACCTCCAGGTAAGCCTTGTTATAGGCTTACCTGTAGGTAAAAATCACAAAGCGGAGTTTACTACCGCTTTAAGTGACCTCCTATTCCTAACTCTCAGGCTAAGATTAAATAAATTACATTAAATAAAGTAAAACAATTTTTTTTTACAGATGTAAGCCTGCATCTGTATAAATATTTAACAAAAACATTTCAAATTCTTGCATAATTCCAGTCATGGCCATTTTTTTTAAGTTAAATTATATATGTGTAATAAAATGTGTCCTTCTTAATATATGTAATAAAATTGTTCATGCTGTAATTTTCCTTATTTAGGCGTACTGTAACTTTTTTTTTTTCTTACCTATTCTATTTCCACATAACGATGCATCATTGCTTCCCACATTTACCTCTCCGGAATTACCATAATGTTTTCTTTGTGTGTTAATAATGTTGTAGCAGACTTCACATTAAGATCTACTTTACTAATTAGATGTGGGAAGGCAGGATGATTCTTTCTGACAAGTAAATGGCAAGGCAATGAGATCCAGGGCTGCCGTGAAATCAGCTTTCTCCTAATGGCAGCTGATGACCCGCTGCTAACTGCCCTGTTCTTGGAATGAAAAGACCTTTGGCTGGGTAATTGTATTGATCGTGGAAATACTGTATTTGGTACATAGTAATTATGCTCAGATGCCAATGTTTTTTTTTTCCCCTGTTATTACAAGAAAGAGTTTACAAGAGTTTAAAAGTTTTCCGGAAATACTCCTCGCACTGTTATAAATGGAATGTTGTGGGTGTTGTAAATGAAAGACAGCAGGAATGGGTGAAAAATCAGGACATGAGTCAATCAAATAAAAACTCTCTATAGGAGTAAAGAAAACAAACATGTCTGTAAAACAGTATACAGTAGTTTATATCTACCTAGCTCAGGTAAATATAATTTTTTTTTTTTTAACATTTACCACTTGCCTGCAGGTGGTGTGCCTGATATTACTTTCTTGTTTTTCTTCCAAGCCTACTTGCTATTATAAAATAATCTGTGTGATATATTTTTCTGCTGTTTTCTAGGGGCTACGGGCCAGATTCATAGCCGAGATACGACGGAGTATCTCGGATACTCCGTCGTATCTCTCAGGCCCCGTACACACGGCCGAGGAACTCGACGTGCCAAACACATCCTCGGCCAGTTCAGCCCTGAAGCCGCCGAGGAGCTCGGCGGGCCGAGTTCTCCCATAGAACAACGAGGAAATAGAGAACATGTTCTCTATTTCCTCGCCGAGGTCCTCGTCGGCTTCCTCGGCCGAAAGTGTACACACGGCCGGGTTTCTCGGCAGAATTCAGCCAGAAACTCGGTCGGAAGCTGAATTCTGCCGAGGAAACTGGTCGTGTGTACGGGGCCATAGAGTATCTATGCGACTGATTCATAGAATCAGTTACGCATAGATATCCCTAAGATCCGACAGGTGTAATTGTTTTACACTGTCGGATCTTAGGATGCAGTACCGTGGCCGCTGCTGGGGGGAGTTTGCGTCGTAAACCAGCGTCGGGTATGCAAATTAGGAGTTACGGCGATCCACAATGGTTTTTCGCGTTCGCTACGTCGTCGCTAGTCTAGTTTCCCGTCGCAAAGTTAGTCATCGTTTTGAGTGCCTTAACTTTACACAGCACACGTATGTGCTGTATAAAGTATGGCCGTCATTCCCGCGTCGAAATTTAAAAATTCACGTCGTTTGCGTAAGACGTCCGGGAATACGGAAGTACGCTACGCACGTCGCCGTTCGAAAAAATGACGTCACTTCGCGCAAAGCACGGCGGGAATTTCAAAACGGTGCATGCGCAGTAGGTCCGGCGCGGGAGCGCGCCTAATTTAAATGGCACACGCCCATTTAAATTACGCTGGCTTACGCCGGAGGCCGCCGGCGTAGGTTTTCATTGCAAGTGCTCTGTGAATCAGGCACTTGCGATGAAAACTTGCGGCGGTGTAATGTATCTACGATACGTTACGCCACTGCACTTCTACCTGAATCTGGCCCTAAATAACCAAGTATCAGAATTAAAAATTTAACCTGCCATGAAAGAAATAGACTGTCCATGCTGAGCTCTGGGAAAATGCTAGTTTTCTAACTGATATGCAAATTTCTTTCGGAGTCACTAATGAGAAATAAGTAGGTAACCCAGGAAAGTCTAAGAAACAGCAGTAATTCCCAACCTATTCTGGTTCAATATTTCAAAGCACAGAAGCAAGAAGTTCAGGCAACTAACATTTTCCACAAGGAGTGGTAAGCACTTGCAATCCTTCCTTCCTTCCTTGCTTCCTTCCTTCCTTCCATCCTGAAGGTATGTTACTGGCCAGATCCCCAGGTGAAAACAGCCTAAAATGGAGCCATCACATCTGCTTAAAGTGGGAGTTCACCCATTTAAAAAAAAAAAAAAATTCTCCCCTTAGCTTCCTGCTCGTTCGGTCTAGGGGAATCGGCTATTTGTAGTAAAATATGAGCTGTACTTACCCGTTTTCGAGCTGCATCTTCTTCCGTCGCTTCCGGGTATGGGTCTTCGGGAGCGGGCGTTCCTTCTTGATTGACATTCTTCCGAGAGGCTTCCGACGGTCGCATCCATCGCGTCACTCGTAGCCGAAAGAAGCCGAACGTCGGTGCGGCTCTATACTGCGCCTGCGCACCGACGTTCGGCTTCTTTCGGAAAATCGTGACGCGATGGATGCGACCGTCGGAAGCCTCTCGGAAACCTGTCAATCAAGAAGGAACGCCCATTCCCGAAGCCCATACCCGGAAGCGACGGAGAGGATGCGTCTCGTAAACGGGTAAGTACTGCACGTATTTTAAAATAAATAGCCGATTCCCCTAGTAATAACGAGCATCCATCTAAGGGGGAAAAGTGCCCTCTAAGGGTGAACCCCCGCTTTAAGCTGCAATATATTACATTTTTGGGTTTAACCACTTCACCTGGGTTGACATCAAATGACGTCAGGGACTTTGTGTGAAGATATCTGGATGATGGTTGCAGCCGGCGAATCCCTGCAATGTAAAAGCCATCACAGTGGCTGTTTAACCGCTTGATTGCTTTTACAGACTGCGGGAGGGAGATGGCGGTTTACCATAGAGGTTTACCATACAGCTAGTCCTGGACCAGATGGTTCTCCGGCCATCTCTAGACCAGATGGTTTCACCACCCGCAGATGTAAACACTTTTTAGCTGGAAAGCCTGAGATCTTTTTTTTTTGGGGGGGGGGGGACTTATAGTACCCAGATCTCTCCATAAAGAGGACCTTTCATGCCCTATTCCAAGGGATGATAACAAAATAAAAAATAAATTTAAGGGAAACTGTAAAAATAAACAATAATAAAAAAAATGTAAAGTGCTCCCATCCCCTCATGCTTGCACACAGAAGCGAATGCATACATAGGTTGCACCAATGTATGTAAATGTCATTCAAACCACACAAGTGAGGTTTCACCATGAACATTGGAGCGAGAGCAATAATTCTAGCACAATACCTCTTCTGAAACTCTAAACTGGTAACCTGCAAAAAAAAAAATTAAATGGTAGCCTATGGATTTTTAAGTACCGAAGTTTGGCGCCATTCCACGAGTGTCCGCAATTTTAAAGCCTGACATGTTAGGTATCTATTTACTCAGAGCAACATCATCTTTCACATTATAAAAAATTGGGGGAAAATATTGTGTTTTTTTTTTTTTTAAATCAATTCATGAAAGTGAACAACTAGGGAAAGTAAACAACTAGAGAGGCCATGAAAAAATTGAGTTTGAAAAATTGCTGCGCAAATACCGTGTGACATAAAAAAAATGCAACAACCACCATTTTATTCCTTAGAGTCTCTGCTATATATATATTTAAGGGTTCTGAGTAATTTTCTAGCAAAAAAAAGATTTTTACATGTAGGAGAGAAATACCAGAAATGCCTTGGGTGGAAAGTGGTTAATATTGTTTTAACTTAAATGGGGTCCTAAAGCTGGTGATCACATTCTTTATCATCCATGTATTCATTCCTTAATTCATTCAATCATTTATTCTCTCTTTAATTCATTTGTGCAATAAAAGTCAGGGCTTCCTGAAGGAACTTCCTCTCCTCTGTGCTTGCCGGCATCCCACTGTTGCCTAGCTACTATCTTCCTTACATACTTATTAATTTCATCCAAGCATTGTACTTTGGGTTGACTAATATATCTTTTTCCACATAATTCTGCTTCTTGGATAGTTTTTGACATATGATCCTCAGTCATCCGTTTAATATTACCAGCCCAATTTAGATGTGCAATGCATGTTATCAACGATTACGGTATCTAGCAGCCTTAGATTTTTCATAAAGCTTGCTATTATGTCTACATCTCCCCGCTCTGTATTCAGATACACATCTGTATACATCTACATACTCCCATAAGCAATTTCCTTTCATATACATCAACCTTGTCTTCGTTTTCTGCTTGGTCCAACATGCAGCTCCATATGTGACTACAAGAAATGTGCACATTACAAAAATTATATTGCAGCACGAAAAAATTACCTTAAAGCTGGTCTCTCACGCAAATACATTTTTTTTTGTTAGGGGTAGTTAAATAGTTAATTGCACGACTTAAATAAACTCACATATTTCATCTCCAACGGCTGCTCCTCTGTCTTTCTGCCTGTAATTTACACTTATATTCCCTTGTTTCTGCCGTTGCCATTTTAACTGTGGGCATTAAGGGCCAGATCCTCAAAAGGGATACGCCAGCGTATCTACTGATACGCCGTCGTATCCCTGTTTCTATCTTTGGAACTGATCCACAGAATCAGTTTCCAAAAGATAGGGAGAAGATCCGACATGTGTAAGGGACTTACACTGTCGGATCTTAGGATGCAGTACCGCATCCGCCGCTGGGGGCATTTCGAGTCAAAATGCCGCTTCGCGTATGCAAATGAGCACGTGCGCGTATGCAAATGAGCAAATGAGCACTTACGGAGATCCACGAAGCAGTTTAGCTTCGTGAAATCTCCATAAATACTTACGTTGCAATCGTAAAATTAGGGCTGCTTTTACAAAGTGTAAACTGTTTACACCTTGTAAAAGTAGACCCTTCTTACCCGCGACGCTGTTATTTTTTTTTTTTTTTTTAATTTCCCGCCGTATCTTTTTTTTTTCCCAACGCAACTTTTTTTACCCGGCGCGATTCTCAAAACTCGGCGTAACGTAAAACCGCGCTATGCACGTCGGGAAAATGACGTCGTGAGCATGCGCAGTACGTCCGGCGCGGAAGCGCGCCTAATTTAAATGGGACTCGCCCCATGAAAATAGGAACGCCTTGCGCCGGACGGATTTAAGTTACACAGCCGAAAATTTCTAGGTAAATGCTTTGTGGATCGGGCACTTAGGTAGAAATTTTGCGGCAGTGAAACTTAAATCAGAATATTTAAGTTACGGCGGCTCTTTGTGGATCTGGCCCTAAAATCCCACGAGCAGGGACTTCCTGGTTGCGGTGATGCTGTTGTTGGAGATTTTTGTAAAGCCCGCCCTCCTTCCTTTGTTTATGTCGCGCATCACTTTCTGCTTAAGAAATTGCGCGATATTTGCTATCACAGCTGTGCAGTGAACACAGGGAGCTATGAGAGAAGCTCCCAGAGCACACTGCATGGTACGGGAAGTGAGGCAATGCCCGAGGAATACCCGCAGTTGTGCAGACCGGAAGGCTCTCTAATATACAGGTACTGTACATATATGGAAAACAAAGACATCCGTTTTTAGCATTTTTGATATTGGCAGTACAATTAAGCTAATGTTGGAATTAGGGTGGAGCTCCGCTTTAATGTGTATCTCTAGGCAAAACCATTTGCTTTGGTTTTGAGTTTTTAGCTATAGAGTGTGGAAGGGTTAGACCCTCTGTTAAGTTTTTGGCAAAACAGTGTTTATCCAAACAGTTTTTAAGGGGTAATTTACAGATGTACATTATCCATGTCAAAATATTGTCAAATAGGTAAATGATGCAAGAATAATTCACATGAATGGTTTAACCAATGAGAGTTGAAAGCCATACATCTGAACAGCTTATATTATATTGTATTATATAACAAAACATATAGGAGCTTAATGATATCAGCACTGTAAAAAAATGGGGACTGCAAGGATACTACATATATCATCAGAGAAGACCAGACCTTGAATTCTGAGTAGCAGGGTTTCCAAGAAAATCTCTATCTACACAATCAGAGAAGCTGCCAATAACACATATATAGCAAAAAGCAGGACGAGGAATCAATTAGGAAGGGCAAAAAAAATATGTCCACCAACAGGTCCAGGTAGTATGGACCTTTTCGGGATCTGCACTATCCTCTGCCACCAACATCTTCTTCGCCATTATGTCATTGAGAACCTAGGCCCGTTCCGAGAGCAAGGGGGAGAGGTATTCTTCAAGTGTCGGGAGATGGCAACTCTAGGACTCAACTGTCATGTTTTTATTGTTGTCTGTGCTTTCATTAGAATGATTCACATCTTCATCTGTACTGGTGATCATTGTCACATAGAAGGCAACCAAGGGGGAATCCACATTTTTAGAGTTGTCCCCAAAACAAGAAGTAGGGGGAAATCTTCCAATGGCAGCACCTGTTTTAACTGTCTAGGGAAATTCCCCTCACTTTGGGAAATCTCTTCTAACTTCCTGTTGTGTCTTTCCGAAACAATGGTACATACAAAGCAAAATATAAACCATCAAGGTTTTTAAACCTACTCTATCCAAGAACAAAATAAAGTTTTAGCCAAACACACACTTTACCATGCTGATACAACTGTCTCTGTACATTCTTCACCTACAATGTTATGTTATCTGATGTTGACATCCAACATCATGACTGTAATCCATCTATAGAGATACCAGAATCCCACCACACACTCCAATCGGTGCCTCTGCTAATTAGAATACTGATGGGCTTTCATCCCTTTCCTAACTAAGAATTTTACCACCCATTTGACATCCCCAGAGTGCTCAGGACCCGGGGTTATCAAGAGTGACCAAACTCATCCTGCAGGGAGACAGGGGCTATCTCCACCTATGGTCATGGAGGCTTGTGTTGCTTACCCCAATGGGAAACCACAGCCTCAACAGATTTAAGTCATACTGTTTTTTTTGGGTGGGGGGGGTGTAGGTGCCTAGTTTTAAATGGGACTTCCTGTCCAACTTCCTGCTTCTAAGTACAGGCCGCCTAAGCGACTCCTTCTCTCCCCCTAGGCGCCCCCCCTCTCTGCAATCTTCTGGGACATGTCACAGGTCCCAGAAGATTGCCTGTCCACTTAGAGAGCGCAGCACGACTCGCGCTTGTGCACTGCACGCCCGGCCGTGAAGCCACAAGCTATGCCCACACTGCTAGGGTTCACTGCTTGTTTTGTCTAGGGGAGAGGAGATGGCTCTCCCCCACACTTTACATGTCCCTCAGCGACCTTGCAATGGTCTTGACAAGGTCAAGACCTTAGACTACTGTAACATAGGGGAGAAGACCCTTTGGGGAACGGTCCAGTAGCAGGGAGGAGTGGAGGATATAATCAGTAAATCTCCTTTTCTGAGTCCCTGTGAAACTTTTAGAGTTTCCCAAAGTTTGACTTTAAAGCTTATTTTGTCCAGAAGTGCCCCACTTCTTATTGTTATCATTCCATAAATTACTGTTAGCTTCTTTTGGTTGAGGTTGGTTGAGTGTATGAGAAATTAAGGCTTTTAAAGGTTAAACAGTGATAGCGTAACTTTGCTATAATTGGAAAGTCTGAAATTAACTTTTTAATGAGAAATTCATCTTAAATTAAAATAGCAAATGCAGCTTAGCTAAATACTTGTACTCCTGTATGACTTAGTGAATGGGCAGAAAGGGCAAAGGGCAGTCATTTTTATAAACATATTTCAGTGCCTGTGATCCAATTACTCTAATGCAGCGTGCACACGATTGGTTAAACCGATGAGAATGGTCTGATGGACCGTTTTCATCGGTCAAAACCGATCGTGTGTTGGCGCCATCGGTTATTTAACCATCGGTTAAAAAAAAAGCAAACTTGCTTCAAATTTAACCGATGGATTCCTAACCGATAGGTCAAAACCGTTAGTAGGCACAACCAAAAATCCAGGCATGCTCAAAATTAAGTCGACGCATGCTTGAAAGCATTGAACTTTATTTTTTTCAGCACGTCGTTGTGTTTTACATCACCGCGTTCTGACATGATCGGTTATTTAACCGATGGTGTGTAGGCGCGACGGACCATCAGTCAGCTTCATCGGTTAACCGATGAAAACGGTCCATCGGTCCATTCTCATCGGATGGACTGATCGTGTGTACGCGGCATTACTTATTGCAGAAAACGAATATGGAATGTTCGGGCAGTGCAGGGAGCAAAAGCCAATGCCAGAGGGTTACTGAAACCTTGCCTGGCTGGAATTCACTGCATCATAAACCACTTATCCTTTACCACGTATGACTCAAAGTCAAAAAAATTATTTAGGAATAGAAAATAATGAAATAAACGAAAGATTTGTCGGCCCTCAACTACTGTATTTCCACCTAGAACAGCTTTTTTAACCGACAGTTCCAGTTTGCACATTAGGCAGGCCATACATAGATCCTTTTTTTTTTTTTTACAGCCAGGCGGCTGATCTAAAAAAAACAGAACAGATCCCCTATAAACACAAACAATGTGGATGGAATCATTCTCTCTACTATATTATTGTATTCTGACAGTGGGACTCCTCTACTGTCAGAATACAGTGATCAGTGCTGCCTGATTGGCTGCAGTGCTAAATGAAGGATTATTTTCCAACAAGTCGGGTCAAGAGATGTTGATCATTAGATCAACTTCTGTGAAATGGGAACATCAATAGGCCCCTTTCACACTACTGTGACTTTAAAGTCGCACGATTTTATCGCAATTTCGCGGCTGCGATTTTAACACGATTTTGCCATGATTTCAGGAAGACTGGAGGTCTATAAGCCTGAACTCGCATCAAAGTCGGACCAAAGTAGTGCAGGGACTACTGTGAACTAGGCGCAACTTGAAGTTGTACTAATATGAATGGTAGTCATTGGAAATCATGGGGACCGACTTGTAGGACAAGTCATACAAGTGTGAAAGGGGCCATAGATGGATTTAAAATTTGTCCGGTCCCTGCTTAACCAGACAAATTTTGATCCTTTCTCATACACTAGTTCAACTGTACATCCTAGACAAGACAAATCAAGCAATGTCTCCATATGTCTCCATATCACACTGTAGACCAGCGATCAGTGGCACGCTGATTTCCTATCTGATGGTGCCTGTAGAGTTCTAAGTCTTCCAGCAACAACATCACTCTTCAGAAACCAGTGATCAGCGACCATCAATGTAAGGGGAAACTACACCGACCACCAATGTAAGGCACATTCTTTTAATGTTAATAGATATGAGCTGGCAACTTGGTGGACTCAAACGTTGAAAATCTTTATTGGCTATACAAGTACATCAAGTACATCCAGTAAAACAATGCTCCAGTAACATTGTTTTACTGGATATACTGCATAGCCAATGAAGATTTTCAACTTTGAGTCCACAAGTTGATGGCTTATATTTATCAACGTTAAAGGTATTGAGGGACTTCACATCCCAGCCATGAGCACCAGTTTTCAGCCTTGGATAGCATCACCAGCAATAGAGCTTGGGTATTGTAATCAGTGATTCTAAGGGACTTTCTACCCTCTGACCACAAAAGCATGAGGGCATTTTGTGCACTGACTAGTGTCTACTAATATATAGGAGTACCTCTTTCCCTTACCACAAATCTAGGAGGGCTCCTCTACACAGACCTACTGTATGAGGGGACACTTTTTCACTGGCCACCATTGTAAGGTTATGCAATTCTTTTCTAGCCATTTTGTTAATGAATTTCATAATTATTTCTGCAAATGATCTGTTCTGCATTTCACATATACTAAGTACATCAACCTCCCATTTCTTTTATATACAGCATATTCATATCTACAAATTACTAATCACACTAATGTACAGTCATCTGGAAATATAATCGTTTTTAGCAGGATGTTGCTAAGACCTGAAAATAAATTCAAGAGTTTATACAGGATAATTTTTTTTTTTATAAAAGCTACCCTAGACTATGGACATTTTGCAATCAATCAGGGACCAGTAATAGTGACAGTCCCTGTTATAAATAAGACTTTAGGAAAAAGTATGTAAAGGACTCACCGCGACAGTGCACTCCTTCGTCGTAGCCATCACTACAGTCCAAGACTCCATTGCAGAGTTTTGACAGATGGATGCATGTTTTGGTTCCAATGCAAAGGATGTGATTTACGGGGCACTTGTAAACTATGTTTTCCTGGCCTGAAAAAGAAAGACAAAAAAATAATAGTTACATTTTTCCCCAGAGTCAGAAAGCCTATATACACCTTGTAGACACCATGATCTTACAGAAGGAAGACTGAGACTCACAATATATACGGATATGATTCCTGTGCAGTGCTTTTGGGACCAATAGGACATGAGTGGCAATTGCACATTACCATATTGTTCACAAAAGTGCTGAAAGGTGTAGTTGCACTTCTTGATTACACACACACATACTGCTACAAGGAATCCTATATGACTGAAGACCTTCGGAACCACTTTAAACATTTTTGCAAAGATAGCAGCATGGACACTGCCATTGCTAACTTGTTTTTAAAGGTGCAGGATGTCAGACTTAGGCCGCGTACACACGGTCGGTCAAAACCGATGGAAACAGACTGAAGGACCTTTTCATTGGTCCAAACTGACCGTGTGTGGGCCCCATCGGTCAGTTATCCTTCGGTCCAAAAATTTAGAACTTGCTTTAAAATTCAACCGATGGACGCCTAACCGATAGGTCAAAACCGATGGTTAGTACGCAAAAGCATTGGTTAAAAACCCGCGCATGCTCAGAATCAAGTCGACGCATGCTTGGAAGCATTGAACTTCATTTTTCTCTGCATGTCGTTGTGTTTTACGTCACCGCATTGGACTCGATCGTTTTTTTAACTGATGGTGTGTAGGCACATCAGACCATCAGTCAGCTTCTTCGGACCTTTCTCATCGGATAGACTGATCGTGTGTACAGGGCTTTATCCTTGCTTCCTTTCCTTTTGAGTCACAGTTTTTATTTAACTTCTTGACTCCCGCAGTTTGTGCAGATTCCCATTTCCAAGGCAGAGTTGTTACTAACAGCTGGGGTTCTATGTTAACAACTAGGAGCTAAGTTGCATGCTTTTCATTAACGTGATCACAATGATAGCCAGTCATGATGATCACATACTGTAGGTTTGCTTCCAAGAAAACCTGCCAGCTCAACTATCACTGTATCTCACACAGAGAGAGGCACATTGACACCCGAGGCTGGAAGGCTGCAGCTGTTACAGTGCAATATAATAAATTTAAAGAAAAAAAATTTGATAATGTGTGGCAGGCATGGTTGGCATCATCCTCTATGACAGGCTGATACCTGGGGAGATACTTTTGGTACTGGTTGCTAGTTGATTTAAGCAGTAGTTGAAGTAATAATGAGGCTTTGGTGATTGGGTTGGCTCATCTCCTGAGCAAGCTCTTCACTTTGGGTGGAGACACATTACACTTGTTTCATTACTGATTAGAGATAGCTCTACCTGTCTCTCAGTTCCACTATTGTATTACAGTGTTTTTTCCCTGATAGCTGTTTTTGATTCCTTAATACATCGTATTGTAGGTGCACTTAACTATCCTTTGACCCTTGAGATGAAGGGACTTAACATATAAAAGGAATAAAACATATTGGTGTTGATTAACTAAAACTAAAGCCTTGTACACACGGTACGATTGTTGGACAACCAAGCATCTGATTTTGTCAAAAGGGTGTGTGCCAAGATCTTGTCTTGCATACTAACGTTACACAAATTGTCGTGCCACAAACACAAACGTAGTGATGTACTATGAGGAATTTCAGCTTCTTGAGCGCTACCCTTTGGGCCCCTTCTGCTAATTTCGTGTTTGGTGAGCATTGATTCTGAGCATGCGTGTTTGCAATTTAGACTTTTGTGTGATAGATTTATGTATTGACCATCCGAAAATCTGACGTGGAGCTATACAGTTTGACAAAAATTTACTAGCCTGTCATCCAACATTTGTTGTTGGAAAATTGGAAAACAATTGTCAAAAGGAGCATACTAACGGTAAGAATTTCGGACACCAGTCTGTCAAAAGCCAATCCCCCCGTGTGTACGAGGCTTTAGGGGGTTGTAAAGGTACAATTTTTTTTCCCTCAATAGCTTCCTTTACCCTTAGTGCAGTCCTCCTTCCTTACCTCATCCTTTGATTTTGCTTTTAAATGTCCTTATTTCTTCTGATAAATCCTTCTGTAACTCCACACAGTAATGCAAGGCTTTCTCCATGGTGTGGAGTGTCATGCTCGCCCCCTCCCTTGGAGTACAGGAGAGTCAGGACACCCACTAACTCACAGCTCCTTTCTCTATCTGCAATGTAGAGAGCGTCCTGACTCTCCTGTAACTGTAGGAAAGTAAGCTGTAAGTAAGGCCAGATTCACACATGTCTGGCTATGGTTTGCAGTACGGAGTCAGGTGTAGTTTTGTTCAATGGTTCAGATGCGATTTAGGTGCAAATTTTTACTTGAATTTACACCTAAACCAGACCCCAAAATCACACAGGGCCCTTTTTAGAAACAGACCATGGCGACCCCGAACATGTGTGAACCAGCTTCCTCGAAAACTGGTGGTTAAAAAACGCATCCAATTCTCATATATATAAACCCAGCCTTAGGATCACCAGATAAAAATAAATTCTGAAAAAATATGTCATTTAAGGTCTGGTAAACTATCAAAAATATTTCTTTTTACAGTGTCTAAAATGCTTTTTATGGGGTTTATCATTTGCTGTTCTCCTTTACATGACATTCATATAGACCATTTCTGTGGGCATAAATTGGGTAATATAAAACCCAAGCATGTATGGGACTCCAAATGGTGCCCTGGCATATACAATATAAACCACAGTTAAAATTTCAACATTTTAATTTGGATTCTTCCAAAGCAGGGGTCTCCAAACTTTCTAAACAAAGGGCCAGTTTACTGTCTTTTAGGGCTTTAGGGGGGCCAGACTGTGCCCAGTGGGAGTAGAAAATTTCCTAGAGTAACTGGAAGTAAACCATCTTTGATATCAGTGGGAGGAATAGTGTCCCATCATGGGTGTCAGTAGAAAGACTAGTGACCCATCATTGGTTTCAGTAGAAAGAATAGTGACCCATCATTGGTGTCAGTGGGAAGATAAGTGCTCCGTTGTCAGCGTCAATGGCAGAAACTATGCCTCACTGTTGCTGACAGTGGGGGGGAATAATGGCCCAAGGGCCGGATAAAAGCAATCAAAGGGCCACATCTGGCCCCTGGGCCACAGTTTGGAGACTACTGTTCTAAAGCATTGATCCTCAGGTCCATAAAAAGGCATGACATTCTGGCCGTAGATGGCCTATTAATAAACATATAACAATACATTTTACAACTTGGAAAATGTTTGTTAACATTTGAGCTTTTATGCCTTGAGTTCATTGCCCGTTTATTTATTATTTATGAATAAGATGATTTCCAAAGTCCTGGATGATGATAAAGTCAGGGGGTGTTTCTCAACAGTTATGCAACATGTTTCATGGGTTTATGAGGTCCAACCTCTTCAGGTTCTGTGAAACAACTGGTAATCTCATCCAAATAAAAGAAAGAAACCATTTGCCACTCTGCTAACACAATGTAGTTTATTTTTAGTGGATGGCGCTCAATCCCTCAAAAAGCAGAGACTTAAGATTTCAATGTAACCACCTAATAAGGAACCATGTCAAACACCCACCTCAATCAATGCAGCAGATTTGTTTCCCCCTGAGCAATAATGCACAAATGATAAAGAGAAGCCTGTATTGACCAACGCTGGCACTCTCAGACCTGCAATGTGCTGATTCCCAACAATGCCATAGTTCAAATTTCAACATTTTCATTTGTATTGATCTAAAACTTTGATCCTCAGATCCATAAAAATGCATGGCATTCTGGCCAAAGATGACCCTTTAATAAGCACACAACAATACATTTTACAACATGTAAAATGCTTGTTTCATGGGTAAAAACATTTGTCACCCCAACGTTTCATATTCCTGATAAATGCCTGCTGTACCATGTACTTGTATGAAAAAGTATCCTGTTCTCTTTGTATTGCTTCCTTTATGCAAAGTTCCTTTCAGCCCCTCTGCTTTCCTATTAAAAACTGACCACACTAAGCAGAAGGGCACACTGAGTGGTCAGTTCTCTATCTGTGCTGGCAACTCAGCCTGCTCTCCTCCAATGACCAGACTTGTCCTGACACGCCCCCGCTGCACAGCCATTCACTGGAAAACGTATGCCCTGTACACACAATCGGTTCTTCTGATGAAAACGGACCGATGGACAGTTTTCATCGGACGAACTGATCGTGTGTACAGGGCCCCATTGTTTTTTTTTCCATCGGTGAAAAAAAAAAGAACCTGTTTTAAATGTTTCTTATGGTTAAAAAAACGATAGAAAAAAACGTTTGTCTGTGGGGAAATCCATCGGTCAAAAATCCACGCATGCTCAGAATCAGGTCGGCGCATGCTCGGAAGCATTGAACTTAATTTTTCTCAGCACGTCGTTGTGATCACTTAAAAAGGTATTTATAATGTTTTTATATATCTATACAAAAAAAAATTATTTTCGTTTCCATTTTAAACTGAGTGGGTTGTTTTAGAGTCGGTTCACACTAGGGCGACACGACTTCCAGCACGACTTTCAGAAGCGACTCCGACACGACTTGAGCATGAACCACAGGATGATCTGGGGAGATTTACAACACGACTTGAAGTCGTCTCCAGGACAGGAGACATTACAGTGGCCAAAAAAAACAACCATCAGCTCTGGGAGAGGGAGGGGGAGGGGTTTGCCTGAGAAATGTATGTTATCTTCCTTTAAAGTAGCTTCAGTTAAAGACAGTGATCAGACCTGGAAGCGACTTCCATTGAAATCAATGGGTACAAATCGCCTAGAAGTCAGATTGAAGTAGTACAGGAACTTCTTCTGAAGTCGGAGCGACATAAGTAGTGTGTATTAACACCGCTCCCATTCACTTACATTGCTTTTCTGGACAGCGCGACTTGGGACGACTTGAGACGACTTCAAGTCGGATCCCAAGTCGCCCCAGTGTGAACTGACTCTTACAAGGTGGTCGTGTACAATCATTTTAACTGTTGGTCTTTCCTCCCTTGAGCCGATTGTCCATATCTTTATTATTTGTGAACAAGATGATTCCCAAAGTCCTGCATGATGATAAAGTGGGGGGGGGGGGGGGGGGTTCTTAGCGGTTAATATACAATGCCTTTCGTAGGTTTAGGAGGTACAACTTTTTCAGGTTCTGTGAAACACTTGGGAAGCTCTTCTAAATAAACTAAAAACAGTTTGCCACACTGCTAACACAAGCAAGTTAATTCCCATTGGATGGCGCTCAATCCCTCAAAGGGAAGAGACTTTCGTTTTCAACATAACCATCTAATAAGGATCAATTTTTAAACACCCATCACCCACCAATCACTTTAACCATTGGGCTTTTCTCCTTTGAACCTTGCCTTTATCCGGCCCTTGGAGCACTTTTCCTCCCACTGATGCAAGACACTATTCGGACACCAACAATGGAGTATAATTCATGTTACTGACATCAACAACAAGGTGCAATTTCTCACATTGACACCGACAGTGGGGCATTATGCCTCAAAATGACACCATCGGTGAGGCACTATTCCTCCCACTAATACTAATGATGGGGCACTATTCTTCCACTGACACCAATGATGAGGCATCAATCCTTCCACCGACACAGATGATGGGGGAACTATTCCTCTCACTGACACCAATGATGAAGCAATAATCCACCCACGTCACACAGATGATGGGACACTATTCCTTCCACTGACATAGATGATGGGACACTATTCCTCCCACCGACACAAATGATGGGGAACTATTCCTCCCATGGACACAGATGATAGGACACTATTCCTCCCACTGACACCAACAACGAGGCACTATTTCTCTCACTGACACCATTGATGGGGCACCATTTCTCTTATTGACACCAACAATGGGTGTCAGTGGGAGGAATTCCTCCCCCTAATGCCAAACATGCACTGTTTACTCCCACTGTCGCCAAGACCATTTCTACTCCAAATGACCACAGTCTGACCCCACTCAAGTCTGAAGGACAGTAAACTGGCTCTTTGTTTAGAAAGTTTGGAGACCCCTGGTTTAGGAGGTCCAACTGCTTCAGGTTCTGTGAAACACTTGGGAATCTCCTCCAAATAAAGGAAAGAAACAGTTTGCCACTCTGCTAACACAAGCAAATTAATTCCCAATGGATAGCGCTCAATCCCTCAAAAGGGAAGAGACTTTAGTTGTCAACATAACCATCTAATAAGGATCCATGTCAAACACCAGCCTCACGCAATATAGCAGATTTGTTCCCTCCTGAGCAATTATACACAAATGATACAGAGAAGCCTGTATTGACTAATGCTGGCACTCTCAGACCGGCAATGTGAGGATAACCAACAATAAGAGCAGATTAAAACTAAACGTGAAACGGTACTCATACAAGATCCTGTAATGTGTATGTTGCTTTATACCGTTTACATATTCTCAGTCTTTTATTTAGACTTCTATTCTTTGCCTACTTTGCCTGAGCGGAGGCCTGAAAAAAAGATTATATACACTGTGCCTTTTTTCTGTTTTTTCCCACACACTACTTAATGAGAAAGTGTTTTGTTTCTCTCTCTTTTTTTTTATTATTTAAATGAAACAAAATTTTGAAATAAAAATAATGAATCACGAGCAAGGAATACAATCCTTCACCCTGTGTCGGAACGCTTTAACGAGAACGCATAATGTGCTGGCGAACTGATAACTGTCTAAATAGCAAAATAAATATTTGCACAGATGTTGATGTAAATCAGCTGTCGTAGTATAATGGTGACAGGAAAGAATCAAGGTTAATGTGTAATTTGTGCATAACCATGTAGAAAGGACTAATTAAAGGGAGAGAGTTTAATGGTTTCAGATGTCCCAAGGCAGCCATTGAGCGGGGTTTAAGACTCTCGACTGAAATGCTGACACAGTGCTGAGTAAGACAATTCAACCTGGAGTTGAAGATTCCAAACATGTTCCTTTAAGTCAGCGGGGAAAATAACTATCTCACGGAGGGAACTGATGGAGAGGATGTCTTTGGAATATTATTTTGAAATTCATATACTAAAAGTGTAGCATGCCAAGTTAACGCCGTTATGACGGCGGGTAAAACAAATCTTAGCGCCTGAACACAGTTTACTAACTTTGACATGTAAGGCCTGGTATAAATGATAGGTTAACCAGAGGACTACGGTCTGATGGACCGTTTTCATCGGTCAAAACCGATCGTGTGTGGGCCCCATAGGTTATTTAACCATCGGTTAAAAAAAAGCCAACTTGCTTTAAATTTAACCGATGGATTCCTAACCAATAGGACAAAGCTACGCCTCTGTATCTTGCTCATGTTTTCTTAAAAGCTGACTACTCAAAAAAGTCTTCAAAAGCGGACAAAGTGGAAGCGGGTGACTGATCACATGACCTGCTCCGTGCCGTTTTACATCCCTTGACCTCATCCAATTTGATAAGGCAGATACAGAGAACAGAGTTTGTCATTTGGCAACCGCAAAGAAAAACATTTTACCAGGCCTTCTTAAAAAGTTAAAAACAGAGAGGCAGTGGAAAAGATTTTAATTTCTTCTTTTGCTAATTAAGCACTCAAAGCGTCTCCTTTTTTTGGATGCAAATGGTTGCTTTGTATTTTGTGACTGTGAGTGAAGTATAAATTATACCGTGTCAGGATGCTATCTATAATTACACGCAGCAATACCTACGGTATTAGTACACAGGGAGAAGAGGATGCCACGTTCGCCCCCTCCTCAAATGTACCCATCCTCACCACTAAACCTCTAACACAGGAACAAAAAAAAAATCTGTCTCTCCAGCTACAGCAAATAGCTTTGCTCAGGGCTCCATCTCTTATGGATATTACCTATACCCTCGCTGCTGCATTATCTGATGAAGTTGATTAATGACTGTAATTAAGAAAAAATAGCACACTATTTAAGATAGAAGGCCTAATCTATAGAACTACCGCTAGCATCTTCTCTTTTTTTTATATTTTAAGATCAGATTAAATTAATTCTGGAGGCTTTAATGAATAATATTTAAATGAATTATACCATTAGCTTTCATTTATGGCTTCACTAATGGAAGGGCTTCCAAAAAATGTGAAATAACCAGTATTTGACAGATGTTTAAAGGGTACAGGCCTGTCACACATGACGGCTTTGCATTTAACTTTCTCAGGAGTTAGAGTGGTTCAGATTTTCACCTTGGAACTCATTTTCTGTCCCTGAAGGCACTGCTGGCTAAATTGTTACAGCTGCCGGTAGCTATGCTTAGTGGTGAGCACTTCCAACTTGCAGCACTGTGGTCCTCGGTATAAAACCTGTCTAGAACACTATCCGCATAGACTTTTCCTGTCCTTGTGTGGATCTATCTTGGTTTTCTTCCTCACTCCACTGGTGGGTTAATTGGTTCCTGTCTAAAAGTCAACCCTAGTATAATAAACTATATTGTCAAAAATATTGGGATGCCTGCTATTACATGCGCATGAACCTTAAAGTGGATGTAAACCCAATTTTTTTTTTTATGTCACAATGTACAGTACAGTAAGATTTCCTATCATCTGTGCCCAGTCTTGCCACACAGAGTTAATCCAGCTCTGAGCAATCCTTTTTTATTGTTCAGTGAAATAAAACTGACTTACAGAGAAAAACCTTAGTCTGTTCTTCCCCCTTGCTGTGATTGATGGGTTATTTACATATCTCACGCAGTAGCCTGGAGACAGGCATTATTTTTTAATTCCCACCCCACTCCTTTTCTGAAGTCATGTGGTTACTTTTCTGGATTTTGACTGGACTGGATTGGATTGGAATAAATGCGAGTTGTGAAACTCACGTCTAAGCACTTACCAACAAGCTGGGGGTATCCAGTCCCCAGGAGCAAAAAGAAGAAACTAGGACATCTAAGTAAGAGAGGGGAACAAGCAAGAAGTAGACAGAAGTATAGAAAGAAGGGAGGGGGGGGCAGGACACAAAAAGCCTATCCCTACTCCCTGACCATGGACCGCAGCCTGGGATTAAGGCAGCATCCTGCTAAGAGTTGGATGGCCAAGTGTCTATCCGTAGGCTTGTGAAAAAAGCAATGTTTTCAAGCCCTTACGGAAGGCCATCAAGGAGGAGGATGCTCGGAGCTGATGAGGGAGCTGGGAACCAGCTCATAGCAGAATTTAGTATAAGGGGAGTGTAGAGGAGGGCGGGGAGTCTACTGACATCACAACTCCACCCATAGAGCTCCAGACAACAGATCCACCCACAGAATCCGCAGTTTTTCAGTTCTTATAACAGACAGAGGGGAGACATTTGACAGGTAAGGATACATGCTGGAGGCATCTATATCCTTATAGATCAGCACTATGGCAGTAGTTTAGAAAGGATGAGAGAGGGTTTACATCCACTTTAATGGCATCTCAGCCTTATGCCTCGTACACACAACCGTTTTTCTCGGCAGGAAAAAAAAGCAACATTTTTCCAGACGTGATTCCTCTCCAGCCTGACTTGCATACACACATTAATGCAAAAAAAGTCCGACCAAAGCGCGGTGAGGTACAACACGTACGACGGGACCATAAAGGGGAAGTTCCTTTCAAATGGCGCCACCCTTGGGGCTGCTTTTGTTAGTAAAAGTTTGGTGAGAGACAATTCACGCTTTTCAGTCTTCATGCTTTTCTGTCCGTTACTGCGTGACGAATGTGCTATCTCCATTACGAATGCTAGTTTTACCAGAACGAGCGCTCCCGTCTCATACTTGATTCTGAGCATGCATGTTTATTTTCCCCCTTGGAAAAGCATACACACGACCGTTTTTCACCATGAGAAAAAAAATGACGGGAAACACGACGAGAAAAAAGACAGCTGGTTTCAATTTTTTTTTGGCGGGCAGTTTTTTCGTCGATAAAACTGCTAGGAAGCATACACAAGACCGGTTTTGACGACCAATATAAAAAATGGCAGTTTTCTCATCGTGAAAATCGGTCATGTGTACAAGGCATTAGTCTGTAGGGTTCAACATTGAGTTGGCCCAGAAAATAGGTTTGACACCAGGAACAAGAGGTTATACTACAGGCACCACCTCCCCAAAATATATTGGAAAGTAACAAAGAACAAGAATGGGAATTTGGCGGGGTGGGCGGCTCTCGTTCTGGGACAATGTCATATGACGGCTCCCGCACTCCCGTGGGGGCACGCACCGCGGTGATCGTGGCCGTGCCGTGTTGCTAGGACACAGCGCAACCCTGATCTCTGTAAAGAGCTGTGTCTGCGGCTCTTTAACCATGTGATCGGCTGTGTCCAATCACAGCCGGTCACATGTAAACACGGAGATGCCAGAAATCAGCTCTCCTCATCTCACACTGTCAGAGTGTGTGACGAGGAGAGCCGATCAGCAGCATCTCAATGCAGGGGGACATCTAGGAATGTAATCAGAGCACTGATCATCAGTGCCCTGATTATATATAAAAAATAGTGTCACCAATCAGTGCCCACCATTGCCCACCAGTGTCAGCAATCAGTGCCCACCACTGCCCACAAGTGCCACCAATCAGTGCCCATTAGCGATGCCAGTCAGTACTGGCTATCAGTGCCCACTATCAGTGCTGCCCACCACTGCTGTCGATCAATGCCCATCAGTGTTGCCCATCAGTGCCACCCATCAATGCCCATCAGTGCCCATCAGTACCACCTATCCGTGCTGCTTATCAGTGTCCACCAGTGCCCTATATCAGTGCCCAACAGTGCCGTCTATCAGTGCCCTCCAGTGCCACCTAACAGTGCCCATAAGTGCCACCTCATCAATGCCCACCAGTTCAGCCTATTAGTGTCCATCAGTGACGCCTCATCATCGCACATCAGTGAAGGTGAAAAATTACTTAGTTACAACATTTACTGACAGAAACAAAGTAAGAAAAAAAATTCTCAAGAAAATTTATTTTTTTTTGGTAAAAAAAAAAAACAGCAGTGATTAACTACCACCAAAAGAAAGCTCTATTTGTGTGAAGAAAATTATAAAAAATGTGTTTGCGTACAGTGTTACATGAGCGCGCAATTGTCATTCAAAGTGCGACAATGCTGAAAGCTGAATAATGGCCTGGGCAGGAAGTTCCCTGTAGGCAAGTGGTTAAACAAACATGATTAAAATATAGTTTAAAACCAGAACATGAAAATCATGCGGTCACAGTACAAAATGTGATTGCCTCTACATAATCATGGTTTCTTCTGGAGCTTTTGTAAGACCTTATATACAGTGTCACCCAAACATGAATATGATTCCAAAGGCCCCTTAGGTGGTCCAGCAGAGCATCAGTGTGCCACAAAGGGGATAAGGCCCTATAATCACACTCTGTTATGATAAGAGATCAAGGAATCCAAAGGCTGATAATCATTTCTTTTTTAAATCAGATCTTTTTATTTATTTTTTTATATATGCAAACAACATTAAAACAATGCAAACAGATTGTACAAACAAGATCATATTAAACAAATCACATCCCAAACAATCTTATGCATTAAGATAAAAAGCCTTCTATGTGCAGCAGAACCCCCCCCCCCTTCAGCCCCCATAAGGCCCCGTACACACGAGAGGATCGATCCGCTGAAATGTATCCGTGGACTGGTTTCAGCGGATAGATCCTGTGGTGTGTATAACCCAGCGGATATTTATCCGCGGATTTTTTTCGGGCCGATGGATTTCCAGCGGATCAAAATTTCTTAGCATGCTAAGAAATCTATCCGCTGGAATCCAGTCCAGCGGATTGATCCGCTGGTCTGTACAGACTCAGCAGATCAATCCGTCCGATTCCATCCCTCGCATGCATCGTAATGATTCGACGCATGCGTGGAAGTCCTTATATTACAGCGTCGTGCACGTCGCCGCATCATCATCGCGGCGACGGCGCGACACGTCACCGCGGAGGGAATTCCGCGGGGATTTTGATCTCATGGTTAGTACAACCATGAGATCAAAATCCGCCAGAGGATTTATCCGCGGAAACGGTCCTCCGGACCGTTTCCGCGGATCGATCCTCTCATGTGTACTAGGCATAACACTTACCTGAAGTCCCTCTCTGTCCAGCAATGTCCACGAGTGTCGCAGCCATCCCAATTCTCCTTCCTGATTGGCTGAGACACAGCAGCGGTGTTATTGGCCCCCGCTGCTGTCAATCAAAGTCAGCTAGCCAATCAGGGGAGATAGGGGACAGGGACAGGTCTGGGCTCCGTGCCTTAAAGAGGAAGTAAACCCCCCCCCCCAAAAAAAACGGGGGGAAAAAACCTGCAAGAGAAAGGCATAACAAGCTAGTATGCATAGCATACTAGCTCATTATGTGTCACTTACCAGAGATCGAAGCCGCCAAAGTCCTCCTCGTTCCCCACCGCCGCCTCCGCCATGTCCCCTCGCATCTTCCTGTGCGCGGGACCGGCGCGTAAATACGGCATTAACTACAATAATGCCATTGACAAAAACGTCACGGTCAGTGCGCCTGTGATGTAGATATCGGCGCCTGTCATTATTGTAAATATCTCCTAAAACGTGCAGGTTTAGGAGATATTTCTTGCACCTACAGGTAAGCCTTAATCTAGGCTTAACTGTAGGTGCAAGTTCTGTGGTTGGGTTTATAACCACTTTAATGGAAACAGGGAGCTGTGACTCGACTCGGGTGCTCCCATAGCAAGCTGCTTGCTGCGAGGGCACTGAATAGGAGCGAGGGGCCAGGATCACAGAAGAGGGACCCGAGAAGAGGAGGATCCAGGCTGCTCTGTGAAAATCCACTGCAACAGAACAGGCAAGTATAATATGTTTGTTATATTTACAGGGGGGAAAAAATGAGCCTTTACAATCACTTTAAAGACTTCAGCCCCTTGGAGTGATCCTGATGATTAGAGGATGGCACAGCATTATTGATGGTTTTACCCTGTCAGCTCTTGGGTTGTTGCTTACTGTTTATCCCATCAAAATATGCAGCAGATACAAAGTTTAAATAGTACAATGTACCAATCATACCGTAGCATCTCCACCTTCAGAAATGCCCACTGTGATTTTTAAACCTTCTATATGCTGTTGTTTGTCATTGTTGCCTTGAGCAGAGGATCCCTCGAGGCCCTAAAACACGTCATTATGATTTCATGAGAATAAAAGTTCCTGTTTGATAATGTTGATGTATTAGTGAGGAGTATGCCACTCAATGACAGCACCATCCATTAAGCTGTCAATACAACTCCCGTTTAATGGAGATTTAAACAAGAAAAGAGTACCCTGGATCAAATGATTTGGATCTTCCTAGTGGGGCGCTGTCACGGCTTAGCCTGCAGTTTCCTGTTTGTGAAATTCTTACCTCTTCGCTGCAGTGGTTCTGCTGGACTTATGGTTCGACTCACACGTGCTGGCTTCTGTGTCCAATTCGAATTTGTGCAATTTGTTTAGATCCAAATTAGTTTTTTTATGAACTTTGACAAATTTGTTAATTCGGAATTATCCAAATTAATGAAAATATTCTAAAATTCTAAAATTGAAAATCCCAAAACCCGAAAATTATAAAATCTTAAATAAAAACTAACTAATATTAACTTAACTATTACTAATTAAATTATAGGTATTGGAATTTCCTTTTCAAATTTGGCTGTTAGTGAACGTAACGAATACAAATTTATCCGAAGTTCCTGAATTATCCAAAATAACAAATGCCGTATCTAAACTAAAGGAACATAACGAATTTATAATAATAAATAATAATAATAATAAAAATGTTTTATTATTATTAGTATTATTATTTATTTTTAATTTGTTCTGTTCCATTTGTTTAGATGAGACATTCGTTATTTCAGATCATTTGTAACTTCGGATAAATTCGTATTCATTACGTTTACTAACAGCCAGATTTGAAAGGAAATTCCAATACATATAATTTAATAGTTAATTTAATAGTTATTTAATAGTTATTATTACCGTATTTGCCAGCGCCTTGAAGTAGTACAGGAAACTTTACTGAAGTTGGAGCGACATCAGTAGTGTACATTAAGATGGCTCTCATTCACTTCAATTGAATTTCTCATGTCGGGCGACTTTGGGCGACACAGGTCGGATCCCAAGTCACGGTAGTGTGAACCGGCACTTATTGTGGAATGATGTTAAATGCATATTCTTCCCAGCAGTCTTGTACGCGCTTGGTAAAAAGACATACATACTGTGTGCCCCTTAACTAAATTATATAACGTGTCAATGTTGAGGACGATTTTCAACTAAGCTGGCCATATGATATAAAGTACCTCTTTAAAAAAATCAAAATTCAAATATAATGTACAAATCATAAGCTGAAGATTTTAGACGCTAAAATCCCCCTTTTACCTTAAATTGTGAGAAGGGAGGATGGCTATGAGGCAGATTAAGGCCAAACAGAGCCCTAGGAAAAGTAGTCGGCTAAGGATCATCCTGCTTCAATCCCCAATTATTGATCAACTTTTTCTTCATAAATGCGCTCACACATCACCAATGCTCATCCCTACCGGAGGACTTAATAGCATCACGATGAACAGAAAATTTCGACTAAAACCTCCAGTACATTTTAGTTGACTAAAATAAATTTAGTTAACTAATTTTATTCATTTAAAATCTAATGGGTTTAATTAAATTCATTGTAAAATGACGTCGGCGGGAACCCTCCCTCCCTCCCTCAGAGTGGACGTCATATGACGTCCTTGCATTCCCGGGCAGCTAGGGGGCGCATTGCTCGGGACCTGGTGCGCGTGCCCGGCGGCCGCAATGTCCGCCGGGCACCCGCGATTGCCAGCAATCAAGGCAGGGCCATGGATCTGTGTGTGTAAACACACAGATCCATGTCCTGTCAGTTGTGAGGAGACAGATGTGTGTTCCCAGTACAGAGGAACACACATCTGTCTCCTCCCCCTGTGAGTCCCCTCCCCCTACAGTTAGAACACACTTTAGGGAACATATTAACCCCTTCCTCGCCCCCTAGTGTTAACCTCTTTCCCTGCCAGTCACATTTACACAGTAATCAGTGCAGTTTTATAGCACTAATCGCTGTATAAATGTGAATGGTCCCAAAAATTTGACAAAAGTGTCCGATATGTCCGCCGCAAGGTCACAATAAAAATTGCAGATCGGCACTATTACTAGTAAAAAAAAAAAATGCCATAATTCTATTCCCTATTTTGTAGATGCTAGAACGTTTTTTTTTTTTTAAATTTATAAAATCAAAAAGTAAAAGATATTGGGCCAGATTCAGAGAGATCGGCGTATCTTTAGAGCGGCGTAGCGCATTTGATATGCGTTACACCGACGTAACATAGAGAGGCTGGTACTGTATTCACAAAGCACTTGCTCCCTTTCTTGCGCCGGCATAACGTAAAATGGCCGGCGTAAGCCCCGCCTAATTCAAAGTAGCAAGGCAGTGGGCGTGTTGTATTAAAATTAACCGTGACCCCATGTAAATGCATAGCCGAACGAACGGCGCATGCGCGCGCATGCTCAAAATCACGTTGCATATACTCCCTAAGATACGACGGCTCAATGCGTACAACATGAACGTAACCTACGCCCAGCCTCATTCACTTACGACTTACGTAAACAACGTAAAATACGACGGCTGTTCCGACGTTTACGACTATCCATACCATTCATTTACATATTCGACGCGTAATTCAACGGAAGCGCCCCTAGTGGCCAGCGTAAATATGCACCCAAGATACGACGGCGTAGGAGACTTACATCGGTCGGATCAAGCCGAAATTCAGGCATATCTGGTTTCGAGAATACGGCACATAGATACGACGGCGCATCCTAGAACTTACGCGGCGTATCAACAGCTAAGTCGGCGTAAGCTGACTGTGAATCTGGCCCATTGTGTTTTTTTCAAAATTGTCGCTCTTCTTTTGTTTATAGCGCAAAAAATAAAAACCGCAGAGATGATCAAATACCACCAAAAGAAAGCTCTATTTGTGGAAAAAAAAGGGCGTCAATTTTGTTTGGGAGCCACGTCGCACGACCGCGCAATTGTCATTCAAAGTGCGACAGCGCTGAAAACTAAAAATTGGTCTGGGCAGGAAGGGGGTGAAAATGCCCTGTATGGAAGGGGTTAAGCATTTCTCTACAATTTCCAAACTCATTATATTCTGCTGGAGTGAAAAATCTAATATGTTATTTTTTATGGTATTGAGGTATGAACATGCAGTGTTAATTTTGACATCAAATTTCAATTTAGTTTTAGTCTTGTGCCGCATACACACAATTGGAATTTCCGATGAAAAAAGTCTGACTGAATTTTTTCATCGGATATTCCGACCGTGTGTGGGCCCCATCGGACTTTTTCCCTCTGAGTTTAGAAATAGAACATGTTTTATTTTTTTCCAATATCCTAAAAATATCCTATTGGATGGAACTCCGATGGAGAGAAAATTCCATCGGATTTTACCTCATCGGAAATTCTGATCGCGTGTACAGGGCATAAGGCCTCGTACACACGATCAGTCAATCCAATGAGAACGGTCTCATCGGTTAACCGGTGAAGCTTACTGATGGTCCGTCGCGTCTATACACCATTGGTTAAATAACCAATCGTGTCAGAACGCGGTGAAACACAATGACGTGCTGAAAAAAATGAAGTTCAATGCTTCCAAGCATGCGTCGACTTGATTCTGAGCATGCGCGGGTTTTTAACCGATGCTTTTGCATACTAACGATCGGTTTTGACCTATCGGTTAGGCGTCCATCGGTTCAATTTTAAAGCAAGTTCCTATTTTTTGACCGAAGGATAACTAACCGATGGCGCCCACACACGATCGTTTTGGACCGATGAAAACGATCCTTCAGTCCATTTTCATCGGTTTTGACCGATCGTGTGTACGCAGCCTTAGTCTTTTGACTAAAATAGCATTTTATGTATATATGAAAATAGGGGGGAAGGAAATGGGACTTTAAATATATGCTAATTCCCCTTTATATACAAAAACACTTTCCACCCACTTAGTAGTCCTTTATTTGACGTCACCATTTTCATTTTCATTTAGATTTGGTGCACATATATCCCCTGTTGCCGTTATATGGTTTAGCTGCCAAGTGTGCCCTTAGCTCCTTGCCTAATTGGTCCATGGGGGAACGGATATACCCTGCCTCAACCCCAGATGAGACAGCTGCATCTGGATCACTTATTAAATCTGCTGCCGGACCTGGACTTAACTCATGGATTTTCCTGTGGGTATTCTCTTCTTATGGTCCCCGTTGTTAATTCTTCATTTAAAATCGTAATTACTACCAAATATTTATAACTATGCTTATCTTCTTAATTTCTAGAGTATATATAATTACACATCATACCCCTGATGATTGGTAGAAGCCAAGAAACACGTTGGGTTTTCAACTCATCATGATGTTTGATCCAGACCCTTTTTTTCTTTAGTATTTGGTTGTCTACCTATGATGCTAAGCTTAGTTTTCGTTCTTTTAATCATGAATTTTTATTATTTATTTGTATCTTGTCCTCAATTTGTGTTTTTTGATTTTCTTGTGTATATATGTGTATTAAATTGTTCTAACTATGTCCTTTGATTGTTTTGTATAACATTTAGTACCATGATAATTTTTGTAAATCTTGTATGATTGTCTATTAATTATGTTATGGTATATAATTAAATGTTAGCAATCTTCTTATTATGGACAGCCCCTAGGAGTATATGGTATGTAATTAAATTACATGTTCATTAATACTCCCTTTCTTGTTTATTTACAGCGACATGCTTCATTTAAAGTCCCATTTCCTTCCCCCCTATTTTCATATATACATATATATATATATATATATATTAGTGGTGCACCGAAATGGAAATTTCAGAACCGAAACGAAACCGAAATAAAAAAAATGTCAGGCCGAAACCGAAACCGAAAATGACTTTTTTTTTTTTTTTTATAATTGTATGTTAAAACACCACCTCCTGCCACCATCACCTCCTGCCCCCACCACCCCCTGCCACCATCACCTCCTGCCAGCTCTTGCCGCCATCACCTCCTGCTCTCGCCACCACCTCCTGCACCCGCCACCCCCACCTCCTGCCACAATTGGCTCTTGCCACCATCACCTCCTGCCCCACCACCTCCTGCCAGCATTACCTCACCCACCTCCTGCCACGGTGCCACCATTGCCTTCTTCCACCATCACCTCATGCCCCCACCACCTCCTGCCACCACCACCTACTGCCACCACCAGCTTATTACCTTAAAGCTGGGCTGTGCTGGACATGGCTGGGCCGGGCTCGGGAAAGCTTGTATCCGCTCTGCCGGGCGGCGCATAAGCAGATACGTAATGGCGCCACTAGGCGCCATTTTTGAATAGCCGATCGAGTCAGGAGGACTCAGGAGGCAGTGACACTCATTGGCTCGTGCAGAGGACGGAGTGGTGACAGCCCAGCGACCATTTTTTTTACGGGCACCCGATGCCCATATCGGCAATTTTAAAGCTGTTTCGGCATGTCGCCAAAACAGCTGTTTTCGGCCGATATGTATGGGCCACCGATATATCGTTGCATCCCTAATATATATATATATATATATATATATATATATATATATATATATATATATACAGGGATGGAAGCATGTCTCTGTTGAGTGTGTTGGGTCACTTTCTATATTTGAGTTAAAATAGCATTTTAGTTTTAGTCCCATTTTGGACTTTTAACTAAAATGGCAATTTAATTTTAGTCGTATTTTAGTCATCTCAATTGTTTTCATTTTAGTAGACTAATATGGTATTAGGTTAGTCGACTAAAATGTTTTAGTCATCAAAATTAACACTGCAGCTGATGTAAACTCAGCTGTTCTGAGGGCACGTTCTGCGCAGGTGCGACACATGCGTAGTTCCGGCCGGCCATTTTTTGATAGGGGGCATTTCTCGACAGGACACCACCCCTGTTTAGAAAGGTTAAAGCTAATCTGTGCTTTGTCTCTCTGCTCAGTAGCACACAGTCACCTTGTTTTCACTCCCCCGCCAGAATAGAATGACATACAATGGATCTCTTATCATCACACCTGATCCATGAATAACATAGCGGGGGAGTAAAAAGGAAAATAAATATAAGCTCCTGGGGAAGGCATCATTAAAGTGTAACTGTTATTTATCCTGCATTAGAAAAGTACAGGTTAACTTTAAGCTGGCATCACTGCCATGAAGAACGCAGGTCAATAATTACTGGACGGTTACTGCAAATTCACTTATAACAGTTGACAGCAGCTTGAAAAATGTTCGCAGCTTGTTAAAACTATTTTAAAAGTGGATCTGAAAAAAAAAGGTCCACTCCCGGAGAGCATGCCTGTCACTGTCATTGGTACTGACACAACTTGTCTCTCGTTAAATTGTTGATTTTAAACCAGGACAATCACTGACGGCAAATCATTTTGGAAGTCTGGTTTAGGAGTTCAGCTAGTTTACACAGCCGCCCTTGAGAAAATTGTTAATAGGACGTACTTAGAGATCAAAATAGCTCTTCCGTTAGAAAGTATAGAAGTCCTGTGCCAAGACAACATGCTGTCAGAAATGTTCCACTATTTGGATGGAAATCAACGGGCAAATTAATTCATTATTTATTCATTAGATTATCTTCATTCTGAGGCCAGAAACCCGCGTGATATCCTGTCTGTTGCAGACTTTTTTAGGGGGGATGCATATGGTGATCTTCAAGACAAATATTATTTTTTATCAAAGTAAAGTAAACATAGAGAATAAAAAGTTTGCTTAGAAAAATAATCATACTGCAACTTTATGGCTTAATTAACACATGCTTTGCAGTAGTTTGGTTTAATACATCCTCTAAAGAGCATATCACTCACTTCATGTTCTTCTGCCTGTAACTTCACACAGTAATGCAAGGCTTTCTCCCTGGCGTGGAGTGTCGTGCTCGTCCCCTCCCTTGGACAACAAGAGAGACATGAGCAGATAGAGAAATGAGCTGTGTGTTAGTGGGCTGCCTGACTTTCCTGTAGTCCAAGGGAGGGGGCGAGCACGACACTCCACACCAGGGAGAAAGCCTTGCATTACTGTGTGGAGTTACAGGCAGAGGAACAGGAAGTGAGGATTTCCCCTTGAGGGGGGAGGGGGCGAGCAGGAGAGTCAGGACGCCCACTAACACACAGCTCCTTTCTCTATCTGAATCTCCTGCTCGCCCCCCTCAAGGGAGGGGACAAACACAACACTACACAACACTCCACACCAGGGAGAAAGCCTCACATTACTGTGTAGAGTTACAGGCAGAAGAACAGGAAGTGAGGATTTCTCAGAAGAAATAAGGACATTTAAAAGCAAAATGGAAGGATGAGGTAAGTGAAGGAGGACTGCACTGAGGTAAAGGAAGCTATTTAGGGAATTTTTTTTTACCTTTAACTATGGCCCAGATTCACAAAGGAGATACGGCGGAGTATCTCAGATACTCCGTCGTATCTCTGTTTCTATCTATGCGACTGATTCATAGAATCAGTTACGCATAGATATCCCTAAGATCCGACAGGTGTAATTGTTTTACATTGTCGGATCTTATGATGCAGTACCGTGGCCGCCGCTGGGGGGAGTTTGCGTCGTAAACCAGAGTCGGGTATGCAAATTAGGAGTTACGGCGATCCACGACGAATTTTCACGTTCGCTACGTCGCCGCTGGTCTAGTTTCCCGTTGCAAAGTTAGTCGTCGTTTTGGGTGCCTTAACTTTAGACAGCAAATGTATGGCTGTCTAAAGTATGGCCATCGTTCCTGCGTCAGCAAAAATGACGTCAGTTCGCGCAAAGCACGGCGGGAATTTCGAAACGGAGCATGCGCAGTAGGTCCGGCGTGGGAGCGCGCCTAATTTAAATTGTACCCGCCCATTCGATTTGGACCGTCTTGCGCCGGACGTATTTACGATACACCGACGCAAGTTTCCAGGTAAGTGCTTTGTGGATTGGGCACTAAAACTGAAAACTTGTGGCGGTTTAACGTAAACGGTTTACGTTACACGGGCGCAATTGTACCTGAATCTGGCCCCCAGTAACTATCTATGTACAATTGTAGAATACATTGTTGTTTTTCTATTTTCAGTTATACAAAATATAATTTCTTTATTTTTTTTTGTAGTAACTACTCAAACAAATGCAGCTATATTAAATATAAAAGTGAACATAGCTCATGACAGCGCTCATCCTGCCTTCTATACTGTCCATGGCAAAGCAGAAGTGACCTTGCCATAAGTCTCTTCACAACCCAAGCCAACCTGATCTCACAGCCCAACCTGAAAAAGTAATTTAAAGACTACTGAATGAGGCTTATCATGTTCTGCAGTTGCAGATAAAACTGTATAATGTACTCCAGAAGCATCCAAAACATAATTAGAGCACAAAATAGCCCTTGTAATAGGCATCCATTACAGAGATGGGATTTAGATCTTTCAGATGTGTTCTGTGAAAGAGCAGTAACAGTCTTCAAGCATTGTTATATGTAGCAAATGACAGAACATACCATATCAGGAGAAAATCAAAGGCAGAGGCGATCAAGTTGTTCTTTATTATACTCTGTAACAAGTTTCCTTATCTGAGTCCCAAAAAAAAAAAAAAATAGCATTTTCAACCTTTTTATGTGATTTCCTTTCTAGGTGGAACCCAGTCGTTATGGAAGCTGGTAGTGCTGGTCTTGTAAAGAAGGTTTCTGATGTTTATGTTCTTTTATGGTTGATATCATGTTGTCAGACATTACAAAAGTACCAAAAAAAAAAAGAACATATTGACTTTCCTGACAAATTCCAGAGAGTTGAAAGCACCAGTTTCTTATAACTCATTGGGACTTTATTAATGAGATCTATTTGCTTTAATTCCTGGTTCCTGCTTTGCATGTTGAACATTTATTAATTTTTCTTTCCAAGAGATTGAATTTCAAAGGGTATAACAAACACTCAAGTGCAAAACGTGTTTCAAATGCTAATTATTCTAATGGACAGAGTTGAAAAATAGGCAGGAAGTGTGATTTTTGCAGCCAGGAGCAAATATTTGTCTGATTCTGAATATGTTTATATAAGCCATAGAAGAAGGGACTTGGTAGGTGAAGAAATGGAGGAGTCTTTAATGTTGATTGAACATATGGATATATCTATATATATATATATATAGATATATCCATAGGTGTGCGCAGCCTATTGCATTAGGGTGTGCACCCCAAAGCTGCACCCCAAAGCTCCAACACATACAGTACAAACCAAAGGTTTGGACACACCTTCTCAATCAAAGAGTTGTCTTTATTTTCATGACTATAAAAATTGTAGATTCACACTGAAGGCATCACAACTATGAATTAACACATGTGGAATTATACATAACAAAAAAGTGTGAAACAACTGAAAATATATTTCATATTCTAGGTTCTTCCACCTTTTGCAGCAGACACATCTCTAGAACTGGTAAGAGGAGACTGTGTGAATCAGGCCTTCATGGTAGAATATCTGCTAGGAAACCACTGCTAAAGAAAGGCAACAAGCAGAAGAGACTTGTTTGGGCCAAAGAACACAAGGGATGGACATTAGACCAGTGGAAATCTGTGCTTTGGTCTGAGGAGACCAAACTTGAGATCTTTGGTTCCAACCCCCGTGTCTTTGTGCGACGCAGAAAAGGTGAAGGGATGGACTCTACATGCCTGGTTCCCACCGTGAAGCATAGAGGAGGAGGTGTGATGGTGTGGGGGTGCTTTGCTGGTGACACTGTTGGGGATTTAATCAAAATTGAAGGCATACTGAACCAGCATGGCTACCACAGCATCTTGCAGCGGCATGCTATTCCATCCGGTTTGCGTTTAGTTGGACCATCATTTATTTTTCAACAGGACAATGACCCCAAACACATCTCCAGGCTGTGTAAGGGCTATTTGACCAAGAAGGAGAGTGATGGGGTGCTGCGCCAGGTGACTACCTCTTGAAGCTCATCAAGAGAATGCCAAGAGTGTGCCAAGCAGTAATCAAAGCAAAAGGTGGCTACTTTGAAGAACCTAGAATATGAAATATATTTTATTTATTTGTATATTTAGTTTTGATGCCTTCAGTGTGAATCTACAATTTTCATAGTCATGAAAATAAAGAAAACTCTTTGAATGAGAAGGTGTATCCAAACTTTTGGTCTGTACTGTATGTGTTTGACATATTTACCGGCCTCTTCCCCGCTCTCTATCCTGAAACAATGGGAGGAGGGGACTCACAAGGGGAGGAGACCGATGTGTGTTCCTATGTACTGGGAACACACCATCGGTCTCCTCACCTGACAGGACCGTGGATCTGTGTGTTTACACACACAGATCCACAGTCCTGCCGTGATTGCGGGCAACCACGGGTGCCCGGCAGACATCGCGGCCGCCGGGCATGCGCACCGGGACCCGCGCGTCCCCTAGATGGCCGGGAAGCCCAGGATTTCATATGACGTCCACCCAGGATGAGAGATCCGATCTGTGGACATCATATGACAATGGGTGGTAGGGAAGTGGTTAATTAGTACGGTTTTTGTATGAAAAAAACATAATGAGCAATACTACGCATTCTCAGAAACTAAAGAATACGTAAAAAACTATTTAACCAAGTACGTCACTTCTGAAGTTGTATTCTGTCATACAAGAATTTTCATATGGTGAGTAACCCCTTCACTTTCGAAATGAGACTAGCATGCAACAAAAAATGAACGAAAATCTGATCGTGTGTACGAGGCTTTAGGGCAGCCTCACACACGATCATGGTGCCGGAAAGGCTTGTTTTGTGAGCATTTCTCACACTGCATTCTAAACACACTGGGATTGAATTATTAAGATTTGAGAGTGCCAAATCTGGTGCAACTTTGAATAGAAACAGCTTCCAGGTTTTATTGTCAAAGCTTAATTGAACAATCTGAAGTTAGAAGCTGATTGGTTACTAGGCACATCTGCTCCAGATTTTGCACTCTCCAGTTTTAGTGAATCAACCCCATTAAAATTGAAAATTTGCTGCGGGTGCCAATACATTGTTAAAGGGGTTGTAAAGGTACATTTTTTTTTCCTAAATAGTTTCCTTTACCTTAGTGCAGTCCTCCTTCACGTACCTCATCCTTCGATTTTGCTTTTAAATGTCCTTATTTCTTCTGAGAAATCCTCACTTCCTGTTCTTCTGTCTGAAACTCCACACAGTAATGCAAGGCTTTCTCCCTGGTGTGGAATGTCATGCTCGCCCCCTCCCTTGGACTACAGGAGAGTCAGGACGCTCTCTACGTTGCATATAGAGAAAGGAGCTGTATGTTAGTGGGCGTTCTGACTCTCCAGTAGTCCAAGGGAGGGGGCGAGCACGACACTCCACACCAGGGAGAAAGCCTTGCATTACTGTGTGAAGTTTCAGACAGAAGAACAGGAAGTAAGGATTTCTCAGAAGAAATAAGGACATTTAAAAGCAAAATGGAAGGATGAGGTAAGTGAAGGAGGACTGCACTAAGGTAAAGGAAGCTATTTAGGAAAAAAAATGTACTTTCACAACCCCTTTAACAGCACCCTAGATGCAGATTGCAGTGCGGTGCTTTTGCTTGCACCAGATCACCAGATGCAATTTGGTGCGGTGCGGTTCTGAAAAGTAGTACATGCACTACTTTGTGTACAATCCAGTGTGATTTGCAGCCCATTCCTGTGCAATTTAGGTGTGAACCGGACCTTACTTCAAAGAACTGTTTGTGAACCAAGATTTCTTTATTCCATCAAAAAAGCCAGAATAAGACTGAAAGAGAAAACAATTGTTTTTTCGCCCTAACCATTGCTTGAAACACTGTCTAGGTTTTCATGCACTTTTACTGAGTTTATAACGTGCCCTTTTCAAATAGCTTTTTCACCGGTCATTACAGAAAATTATAACAGAAGGACTGAAAATGAAATGAAGATCAAATGGAAATGGTCTTTAAACGGCTCCCATAATTTCCACTGAGTGCAATTTATAAGACAGTAATCAGCAGGAACAGATCTACAGCATGTTGTATTTTTTAAGCAGAAAAGAGAATACAAAGAAAAGAAAAGAAGATGCAGATGGCCATATGGGCAGACAGACACATAAAAAGTACTATATTCCATGTTCCTTTGTGCTTTCAAAGCTAAATGTTAGACAACTAAACACACAATTGAAATACACATATGTCAGTTAGTTTACTTGCCAAAGGGTTTTCAGTTCTAAGTTTGTCACGTAGCAATTCCATGCATATGACTTCACGTTTCTGCGCTCAGGTTATAGTAGAATTCCAGGCTAAACCTAAGGCTAGGTTCACACTATTGTGAATTGGATAAGGGTTTACCTGCATCCAATTTGCATAGCAGGAAATTGTGACCAGCTTTCTATGGAGGCGGTTGACAGATCTCCATAGTTTCTAGGGTGTGAATTGCACAGGAGCCATGTGCGTCTTTTGGTCCATTTCAGGAATAATTTCAGGCCAAAATTCCGGCTAAAATCGGACCTGATACGGTGAACAGAGACGCACCTCCTTCCCAGAGGTCAAAGGTCATAAAGGGGGTGACTCACGTCAAACCAAAGTGTACCACCTACACCAACTAAGTCGGGGAATGAACAAGTCAGGGAATGAACAAGTCGGGGAAAGCGTTTTGAAAGCATAAAGTAGGGGTCTGGTGTAGGGCCAGATGGGGGATGGAGCTCTCCTGAATCTGCAGGAGAGATGTGAGGGCCACATGAAATGGCCTGGAGGGCCGGTTTCGACCATGGGCCTTGTGTTTTACATCTATGCTCTAGATGATACTGTTGTCCAAGGATGGTTTCTTTGCTCTTTCATAGATAGAGGAGCCACCCTAAAGCCTAGTACACACTAGTTGTTTATTTTTGTTCATCCCAGCAGTGCTTTGTTTTACAATGACCCTGACACAGGAGGAGCAGTGTAGGAGAAGAGGCTGGTAAGTGAATTTCTTTCTCAACTTTAGACTATGCAGGCAGCGCTGTCCCAGGGCCAGGAGAGGCCAATGGGTGGTTTACCGGGGCAGACTGCCCAATCCCCGCCCCCCGTTGGTAAAACATATTATCGGTGTATAACACGCAGGCACTGTTTACCCGCTGTTTTCAGGGGGGAAAAGTGTGTGTTATATGCCGATAAATACGGTATTTATTTAAAGGGGTGGTTCACCCTAAAAACGACTTTTTTTTATTACACTGCCCCCCCCCACATTACAATACGATTAAGGCTATTAATTTTTTTTTATGCTGTACATACCTTTGTACAGCATATTCACCCGTGGCATCCGGCTTGCGAGTCCCGCGGGAGTGGGCGTTCCTAAAATGTCTGTGATTGACGTTTGACCAAAAACGAGCTCCCCCCGTCGCGTAAGCCGCGTCACGATTGGCGAAAGGAGCTGAACGGCGATGCGCATGCGCAGTATAGCGCCGACTCGCCGTTCGGCTCCTTTCGCCAACCGTGACACGGCTTACGCGACGGAAGGGAGCTTGTTTTTGGTCAAACGTCAATCACAGACATGTTAGGAACGCCCACTTCCGCAGGACTCGCAAGCCGGATGCCACGGGTGAATATGCTGTACAAAGGTATGTACAGCATAAAAAAAATTAATAGCCTTAATCGTATTGTAATGTGGGGGGGCAGTGTAATAAAAAAAAGTCGTTTTTAGGGTGAACCACCCCTTTAATCTTTTTGTTTTTAAATTGCATATAAAATAAATCAATAGCTGCACAACGTCATGTAAAAAAAAAGCCTTGGCTGTCTTAAAAAATAAATACAAATGATATCTGTATTACTGTGTTATCTTAAATAATGACAAAGTTATATGGAAATCAATGGCCCATGGAGCCGATGTAAAAATCGCTCTGTTCTATATTGCTAGAGCCAAAATGGTTAATAATGACAGATGCTGGTTACATCGGTTTACTTGGTTTTGCTACGCCACAAGTTTACTTTAAATATACCAGTAAGTATGTCTGCTTGAAGGATGGCAACTTTACCTTCAATTTATCACTTCAATCTAAATCGCATTTGCAAGCCCATAAATTCGACCTCTTTCATGGTGGTATATATAAAAAAAAACATTATGTCATGTTTGATAGGTAATTATTTGCTCAGCGATCTGGTACCTTTAATATGAGGAATTCATTGTTGATGCAAAAAAATTATATTTTATGACAGCTTCTCTCCTTTATTTGAAGAGCTCAGCGCCACCAAAGATATTATCAATTCAAGAACAGATACTGAATTATTTGACAGTTAAACACTGCAATGGTGTCACCTGTGCTGAATTGTGTAGGTGCCTGGTCCCTAACGTCATTTTTTCTTTGCCTAGATTTTTTTAAAGGGAAATCTTTTAAAAAAAATGGTTACTGTTGCAAACACACCTGAAGCCATCCCTGATTTTGGAACCACGGCATCAGTGCTCCCTCAAGAGTTCTCATTCCTTTACTCAGGCAGTCACTTTAAACTTTCTGCAAAAAGCTTACAGAATTTCAATTAGTATATCGTTTTTGTACACCTTTTGAGAGTGCTCCCGGCACAGTTACCGTTGCGTGACCGAAAGCTCCAAATCGCGCCTTGCAATCGGGAGTTTTGAGATCACGTGACCGCCGTGACATCCAATTGCAGCGGTCATGTGCTCTTAAGCCCTGCCCCGCTTTTCAGCATCATTAACCTCTCAAAGAGGAGTTCCAGACGTTTTTGTGTTTATTAAAAAGCCAGCAGCTACAAAACATTTAGCTGCTGACTTTTAATAATCTCACACCCACCTGTCCCATGATCCAGCGTTGCCGCAGACCGAACCCTCGGTTCTTGCCTTCACCTCTCCCTGTCGCCGTCACAAGTGTGGGTACCCAGCTGTGACAGCTTGCGGCTTCACAGCCGGATGCGCGCTGCGCATGCACGAGTGGCGCTGTGCCTCTTCTATGGCCCGGGCAACCTTCTGGGACATGTCACAGATGAGGGAAACATCAGCTGCCGGTGCCGACATCGCTGGGCTCCAAGAAAAGTAAGTGTCCATTTATTAAAAGCCAGCAGCTGCAGTATGCGTAGCTGCTGGCTTTTAATGTTTTTTTTATTTTTTGGCCAGGAACACCACTTTAAGGGGGCAAATCCTACCGGTCTATAAGATGATAATATTGCTTGTTGCGTGCATATTTTACCCAACAATTCGTGTGCAGAAAATCAACTTTCATTTTGCATTTCCTGGCCTTGAAATCAAAGCCCTTTGCACATTGTAACATAATAGGAATATAATCTCTACATTGTAACACAATGGGAATAGAATGTTCACACTGTAACACAATAGGAATAGAATCTTTACATTATAACACAATGGGAAAAGAATCTTCCTGTCCTTTGCTTGCAGTCAATGGCTCTCTCCTTCACATATCTATGACATGTGCCCTTTGTTAATGGATCCTGTTATGATTTAACTGAACATGCAAAGAAGTGTTTATGACCATTAGCTAAAAAGAGGGTCAATTTCTCAGCCGGTCAGTGTTCATTACACCAATAAAAAAAAAAAATATTTGTGGTTTGGAAATCTGACTTAATTAGTGTCATACATTTCACGCTTGCTCTGTGTCAATTGTCCTAATGGCCGAATATCTGTGAACTTGTGAAATTAATAGGTAGCTCTGCTGGAGTAAGATAATAATGAATGAACAATGGGAGTGTTAATTACTTTTCCAGTGAAAGCACCTAATATAAGCAATAGCCTAATGCTCAGCACTTATGCTTTCAATATTTACGTAGCTGGTGCGCGCAGGAGTCAATCGCGACCATTTCTCATGCACTAATGCATGTCGCTGGTCACATTTATGATCCCGCAATGGAAGATTTATTGGTTATTAATTTTACTAAATCTTGATGAAATCATGGAGGAGAATAGGCCATTTCTGTTTTTCAGCGTAAGTGGCGGCATCATTTTTACAGTGTTCCAGTAAAAATGTGACTTTGTTCTGGCTGACCACGTACAGTGTAATTGAAAACAGATTTACTCTGAAAAAAATGTGTCAGAACCGAGTGCCATTTTGCATTGACAAACAATATTAGTGTTACATGTTGTGGTAATCTCCATACTTAACATTGGCTGGGCCAGCTTTTTGGTGGACTAACTTTACGCCTGAAAACGCCTTACGTAAACGGCGTATCTTTACTGCGACGGGCAAGCGTACGTTCGTGAATATGCGGATCTGGCTGATTTACGCATTCTAGGCGTAAATCAGCGTTCATGCCCCTAGCGGCCGGCCTAAATAGAAAGCTAAGATACGATGGCGCAGGCCGTCGTATCTTAGCTAGATTTTAGTGTATCTCATTTTGAAAATACACTTAAATATACGACGGCTTAGATTCAGAGTTACGACAGCATATCTACTGATACGCCGGCTTAACTCTTTCTGAATCTGGCTAATAATGTGCTAATATGCATCACATACGAGCACATTATGTGACACTTACCTGCAAACAAAGCCCTCGTTGTCCCTGCTGGAGAACGCATCCATCGTTGCCCGTCTTTCTTTCGGGTCCGCAGACTCCGGCTCTGTGACTAATCGGGGCCACCTGACGTCAATCCCGCAGGAGCCGCTGGTCACAGCACTGGGCTCTTAAGAAACGGCACAGGCGGCTGTTCCTTTAGAGCGCATGAGCTGTTGTGAATTCCTGTTGTGAATCATGTTGCATAGAGGTATCAACAGTATCCCCCGTACACACGATCGGAAATTCCGACAGCAAAAGTCCAATGTGAGCTTTTGAACGGAAATTCCAACCGTGTGTATGCTCCATCAAACTTTTGCTGTCGGAATTTCCACCAACAAAAGTTTGAGAGCTGGTTCTCAAATTTTCCGAAGGGAAAAAATTCCAATCGGAAATTCCAAAATTCCGATGCATGCTCAAAAACAATTTGAAGAATGCTCAGAAGCATTGAACTCCATATTCTTGGCTTGTTGTAGTGTTGTACGTCACCGCGCTCTTGACGGTCGAAAGTTCTGAGAACTTTTGTGTGACCGTGTGTATGAAAGCCAAGCTTGAGCGGAATTCCGTCGGAAAATCCGATCGTGTGTACGCGGCATTAGAGAGTCTGAGCAATGGGCGAAGCTAGAATGTAGGCAGGTAGAAGCGTTTACACACTTGTTTTGGCTTAGTGGTTAGTACTTATGTCTTTCAATACTAGGTTTCCCGGTTTAAATCTCAAAAAAACATTGGAGAAGAAAGAATATAGACATCTTCCAAAATTAAAATTGTGAAAAGAATAAATTTGATTAAGAATGGATTTAAGATGGAATTTAAAAACATTTGAATCGATTCAAATTTGAATAAATAAAGCAAATTTCGAAAAAAATATTAAACAAATTAATCAAATTTAACTAAACACATTTATATAAATGACAAATCAAACACAAATGACAAATCAAATCAGCACATGTCTAAATCTAAGGTCCTTATCACAATATCTGCATGTAGTTTGCATGTCCTCCCTGTGCTTGTGTGGTCTTTCTATGGTATATACCCTTATTTCTTCCCAAAAGACATGCTGATAGGTTAATTGGCTTCTATCCAGATTGGCCTGTGCATGTGCATTCTTGCGATAAGGACCTTAGATTTAGACATGTGCTGAACAAAAAAATGAGTTTTGTTTCAATTTGATTTGTCATTTATATAAATGTGTTTAGTGTGTATGTGTATTATCTGATTAATTTGTTTAATATTTTTTTCGAAATTTGCTTTATTTATTCAAATTTGAATCGATTCAAATGTTTTGAAATTCCATCCTAAATCCAGTCTTAATCACATTTATTCTATTCACAATTTTAATTTTGGAAGATGTCTATATTCTTTCTTCTCCATTGTTTTTTTCTATTTTTTTTTTTATTTTCTATTCTGTTCTTTTCTTTTATACTCTTTCTATATTCTTCTATATTTTTCTGTTGATTATTCTATTCTTTTCAATTATTTTATTTATATTCTTTTTAAATTCAAATTTTGTTATATTTGAAATTCAAATTTCAGAAGATGTTTATATTCGTTCTATTTTATTATATTATATTCTATAGTTTTCTAATCTATTCTATACTTTTATTTTCTATTCTATTTTGACTTGTTTTACTATTCTTTTATTTTATATTCTGTCCCTTGTTTTCTATTCTTTTATTTTGTATTCTGTTCTATTTTACTTTATTATATTCTATACTTTTATTTTCTATTATATTTTATTATATTCCTTTCTATTCTATTACTTTATTTGTTATTCTATTTTATTCTCTTCAGAAATTTAATTTGAAACTGTTCAAATTTGATTAAAAAACTATCCTAATTAGAATTATGTCCAAAATTTCTATTTGTTATTTTGGATTCCTTTAAAATCATTATTATTGTAATTTAGATATGTGGATAGATCCAAGTTTCCGAATAATGAAAAATTTCAATTAGGAACGAAACAAACCTTGCATGATGTCTACTTGGATTGTATGACTGATCCTTGAGGGCAAGGACGGGTGTGAATGTAAAGTATGTAATGTACTGTGTTAAACAGTATGTTATATAAATACCTGTAATAAAATATTAATATAATTTATAATAGGGTCACTTTAATTATTACCAGTGATTAGTGGTGACATTATTAGACATGTGCACAACAAAAAAAATAATAAAAATTTTTTGTTTAGTTTCGTCTCGTTCCGTAGGTTCGTAAAGATTCGTAATTTCGTAAGACGCAAGTTTTCCTATTCGGACCCGTTCGTATTTTCGTAACAGTTTTATTTTCGTTTATACTGAATGATTCGTAATTCTGTCTAATTTATTTTCGTTGATTCGAAATTCGTAATTTTGTTAGATATTAATTTTCGTTTAATGGATTCGTAATTTTGTACTTTCGTAAATACATTGCGGTGTGGTCATTCGCAATCTCGTATTTTAGTTAAATTTTCAACACGCGGCTAATCCGTATTATGATAGAATTGCTCTTAAGCCCCGTACACACGGTCAGACTTTTTGCCAACAAACTTCAAAATTAGCGTTTTCCAAAAAATCCAACCGTGTGTACGCTCCATCGGACAAACTTTTTCGGTTTCAAAAGTCCGGCCAACTCCCTTCGGACAAAAATCCACGGAAAAGTTTGTTTGAAGTCCGATCGTGTGTACAAGGCTTTACACTGTCCAATGTGACTCAGCACAAAGGAGATAACTAAGCTGATTGGCTAAGATAGTAAGAGTAAGATACATCACTCACTAACTACACTGCCCATTCAAAAGAACGATTCGAGTATACAAATTTATGAACAGACAAAGAAACGGATTTACAAAACACACAAATGAAAATACGAACATACGAATGAAAATATGAACAGACAAAGGATTTAAAATACGGAATGCAAATCGTTCGTTATAGATGTCATTTTCGTTCTTTTGCTGTTTCAGGGTTTCGTATTTTTGTAAGATTGTCAAATCATACGTTCGTATTTTCGCTTGTTCATTATTTGGCTTATTTGTAATTCCGTAATTTTCGTATTTTGGTTCTTTCAGCTTTTCGGTTGTTCGAATTGATCCGAATGTACGAATACTAACAAATTTGTACGAAAATCCATTCGTTACGAACGGGAATGCATATGTCTAGACATTATAATATTACAGGCCATCATGACATTATTGGGTAAAATCCTCCGGAGCTCCGATACATTCCTGTCTATTTGGAGGCTTTCTCTTAAATTTCACATATTTGGCATTTTTGTCTACAACAAAACAATACAAGCAAATTGGCCACATGGAGATCTGTAAGCCATGCTAAAATACTCTGTCCCAGATTGCAAATAGAAGCCGCTCAAGGTTTCCATAACTTCCATGGAGACCCGTGAACCTGATCTTGACTTCCACTCTTCACATAAAGCTGCACAGAAGTGGCTTCAAATTAACCAGGGATCAATGTCTGGAGAACAATCGCCTTCCTTGTCTAGATAGACAACAGTTTTAATATATTTCGTGATTTAATCAACTCTTGCACAGTCCAACTTTTCCCAAACATATTTAAGCCACACAGTAGATGCCTTCCAGTGTTAATGGGTGTATACACAGGCCTTCGGTTTTAATGTTTGTTTAGCAGTTGTTTGGGGCCTGGCTGACATCTTGACCCCTTTCCTCATTTCTCTGCAAGGGCTTACATCCAGCTAAGAGCCATTTAGATCAAATGCCAGCTATACAGAAAATGTGTTTTTGAGTGTGAGAGATGAAAGTTGATCACTCACAGAGAACACACAAACACAAAAAGTATTTAACCACTTCAATACTGGGCACTTTCACCCCTTCCTTTCCAAGCCAATTTTCAGCTTTCAGCGCTCTCAAATTTTCAAAGACAATTGCGCGGTCATGTACCCAAATTAAATTTTTGTAATTTTGTTCGCACAAATAGAGCTTTCTTTTGGTGGTATTTATTCATAAATTTAAGCCAAAATGTATTCTGCTACATGTTTTTGGTAAAAAAATCCCTTTAGGTGTATAATAATTGGTTTGTGTGATCATGTACAGATGTGCGCAGGTGATCACGGACATATGTGTGCAGATATACATCGGGACATATGATTTTACTGGGACATATGTGGGGGGCAGGTGTTTTTACTATGTGGAGACATGTGTGGGGAAAAGTGTTTTGGGGACATTGTGTGGGGACATGTGTGTTTTACTTTGTGTGTTACTAGCCTGGTGATCCGTGTGTAAAACGCTGTAAAAAACAGCTCATATACACTGATCACCAGCCCGCTGCAGCTATCCACTCTCCTCACTGACAACTAATGTGTGAGGAGAGGAGAGCCGATCTCCTAGCAACCGGCTCTCTGTTTGCACCACATGACGGCTGCGATTGGACACGGCCATCATGTGATCAGGAGGGCCAATCACAGAGCCCTCCTGCCGATCTGAGATGCGCTGTGTCTGGGTGACATGAGCACATCAGGATTGCGCCACTGTGTGGGCACACGTGCGCGGGATCCCATTGCTTCTGAGGGACATTCCTGAACGTCCACTCAGAAGGAAAGAATGCCCACTCCGGCCGTACATATGTAGTGGCCGGATGGGAAGTGGGTATTTGAAACCTCTGTGCAGACAAAGGGGTGGATTTGCTAAAGACAAATAGACTGTGCTCTTTTTGCAAGTGCAGTTGCGCAAGAGCTTAATAAATTAGGTAAAGCTTAAAGGTGTTGTAAAGCCTTGTGTTTTTTCACCTTAATGCATTACTTACATGAGCCCCAAACTTCCTTGGTCGCGATCCCACATTGTTCTCCCCATGGCTTCTCGGGTCTTCATTGGATAGATTAATAGCAGCGTAGCCATTAATTTCATAAAATTAATTTTATTCATGTTATTCACTTGTTAAAGTCTCCCTTGTGTCTACATATAAAAGCCCTGAGATTGATGCTAGGCTTCCGCTTCTTCAGTGTGATGTCAGCAGCCCCAGCAGAGTCAGAGCTATCACTCACGTGGCATGTTTTAGTGTTTCCCATTGCTCCTCCCCAGCAGCTACAAAATAAATTAGGTAGGGAGGTAAGGGGAAGAATGAAGGAGCTGTGACAGCACATACAATAATTAGACACTCCCAGAAGTGGAAAGGGCTACTACTTGCAAGGAGAGAAATTGCTTATGGAAAGGGAAAATGCTGCAAGGAAGCATTTTTCTGTGCTTTTATCTACATGTTTTTAGGTTGGTGACAAGGACTCTATTAGGACAATATATATATATACAGTAGATGCCGCCGATTTTGTGTCAATCTCGCCTCTGCTAGCGGCGAGATTGACCACCCACGATCCCCGTCGCGGGAGCCGACACCGAGCTATGTTGCTCCTCCCGCTTGCCGCCCCCAATGGATTCCTATGATTGCGCGGCATCTCGTGGGGGCAGCAAGCGCGAGAAGCACAGCCTCCAGCGGCGATATCCAGCGTGATCCCATCGTGCTGGATATACAAAATAGGAGGCACCTACTGTATATATATATATATATATATTTGCCAGTATGAGGCCCTGACACTGTGAAAACGTACGCAGTGCGGAAGATCAATTTTGAGAAGAGAAGGCTAGGTTTTTGGTTTTCTTCAGATTTTGGTATCCCCAGGCTGAGCTCCAGACTCCAAGTTTCAAAGGGTTTTAATAGGAGAGAAATCTCCTACCCAGTGTCCAGGTCTTTTGGGGGACCGGTAGGCTGTGAGTACAGGTATGCCCAGCCCTTAAAATGAAGGACTTGTGTATAGTTCAGAGTTGCCATTGGGAGAAAGGTGTGCTCCACTCAAAAGGACCAGAGGACAGATTCCTTGTCCATAGGACTGAGGGAGTCAAGGAGGCTAATTAAAGGGGTTGTAATGCATCCTATGCATTAGGTTGAAAAAACACCTTGCACTCTCCGGCCCTCCCGAGCCCCGTTTTACTTACCTGAGCCCCGAAACCCACTAGATGCCATCCTGCGATGCTTTCCCCCAGCTCTTGTGGGCTCTTCATTGGATGATTGATAGCAGCGCAGCCATTGGCTCCCGCTGCTGTCAATCAAATCAATGACGCTGTGCACCGGGGGTGAGGCTGAGTGTATCACGCGGGAGCGCGCCCGCAAGCTAACCCCCTTGGGAGAGCGCTTCTCAGAGGGGTTTAGCTCTTGCGAGAAGGACCTGAGACAGCCACCGAGGGACACCAGAAGATGAGGATCAGGGCCACTCTGTGCAAAACGAACTGCACAGTGGAGGTAAGTATGGTATGTTTGTTATTTAAAAAAAAATTAAAAAATTAAACCTCCACAACCTCATTAAGTCTGGGAGACTGCGAGAGGGAATACATTATGGGAATCCAGAGGACTGAGAACATCTTGAGTTCTGAGAGAGCCCAGGGTGTCAGGAGAACCCCTATCGAGAAACCAGGGAGTAGGCCTATGCAAGGCCTGTATGGGTCACAGGAATACAGAGCAAAGTGCACCCTGTGAACTCAAAGAGAAGTAGCAAAAAAAGAGCTTTGGCTCTACTTCTTCTTTATTAAAAGTAGACCGACAAGCCCTTAAAAATAAATAATCATGAACCAGTCCTGAGTTGCCTTGAATTTATCTTGTTATATTATATGCCATAGGAGAGGAAGTAAACATTTCTTGCAAAGTGCATTGGTTCCCATTTGGGCAATCCTTAATACATTCAGTCTAGCTCTCAAATTTGTAGTGCTTTTAAGCTTTTAGATATATATGTAGAGAAATCGACATCAGCTAAAATAAGCCATGGCAGTTGATACTGAATAATAGTTATTTTATAAGTGTGCAAAGCAGTTTTTCAAAGCCCTTTCCTAAGAAGAAGAAGAAGAAGAAGAAGATTGCAGTATATGTATTCCGTGTATAATTTAAATGAGATCACATCCACAGAGCAGAAAGTAAGGGTCAAGACCAAGTTACACAAGGTCTGCCATCCACGTGTATCATAAATGCGTACAGCCCTTCAGGTCACCGCCGAGCCGCGTGCTGACTTGTAACTTAAATGCTGAGCAAAAAGTGCTTTATGTGGAAATGTCATTATAAATGTCACCACCACTTTCTACAGCTCACATAATTGTAATAAATACAATAAAATATCTGAAAAGAACGTTTGAAATACTAACTTAGTTTTTGTAATATAACCTGGATATCTGCCAGAGCAGAACATTGAGGAAACGCTAAAAGAAAAACTAGTTTGGGTCATATCCTGATCTGAGAAATGGTGCATTGCATATGTTGCATAGCCTCATATTATTTCCTCTTCCCCTCATTTGCAAAACATGGGGGGGGGGGGAGTTGTTTTGTAGCCCATGAAAAAAAGGGCAAGAAAGACAACTCTGCTCCTAAAGTTAGGTGTACATCTGAATTTGGTCGATCAATAGGTGTAGACTTTGGTTTAAAGAAACCAAACACGGGTGCATGTATTTGAAAGATATGCAGAATATATAGGGCCATATTCTCATAGAAGTTACGATGGAGTATCTCAGGATACTCCATCATATCTCCCTTTTTTGGCCCGTGTATCTATGCGACTGATTCTTAGAATCATTTTCGCATAGATACACTTAAGGTCCGCCATCTGTAAGTCACATACACTGGCGGATCTTAAATGTAATGACGCCGGCCTCCGCTAGATGGCATTTACGTGAAGGACTCATTTGCGTATGCAAATGATCCTTCTACGCCGATTCCCGAACGAGTTCGCGCCGCGTAACCATCGCTAACGTCGTTTGCGTAAGCGGAAATTTAGTCCTGCTATTATGAGGAGTAAATTTCCGCAAGTCCCACGTAGGCCATGTTACGGATGGCGTCGGGTCCGCGTCGTGTTTTTTCGTCGGGTACGTCGTTTCCGTAAGTCGTTCTTGAATACGACTTTACGTCAATGACGCACACGTCGGCGTCATTGACATTTTCTGCCGAGAACTGGAGCATGCGCACTGGGCTTTTTGAAGCCCGGCGCATGCTCAGTTCATTAGAATCGGGGGCACGCTTAATTTGAATACAAGCCGCCCCCTTGGAGATCCGCCAGGCTACGCCGGGGCATTTACACTCCGCCGTCCCAACTTATGGAGCAAGTGTTTGGGGAATACAACACTTGCTCCTGTAAGTTGGGACAGTGCCTTAAGTGCCTTAAGAGCAGCCCGCGGATTTTTTGTGAGAATATGGGCCATAGTTCCTTTGTTACTCCAACAATTCATATTCCTGATTTGTGCCTGCTGTGTACCATTCACTTGTATGAGAAAGTCTCTTGTTCTCTTTGTATTGCTTCCTTCATGTGAAATCCCTGGTGTTCCTGCCAGTCCCTTTGCCTGCCTATTAAAAACAGACCATGCTAAGCAGGAGAACACAGCGTGGTCAGTTCTCTAGCTATGCCTGGAACTCAGTGTGCTCTCCTTCAATGAGCAGACTTGTCCTGGCATTCCCACGCTACACAGCCATTCACTGGGAAGCTCAGTGTGCAGAAAAAAAAATAAAGAAAGGGCGCACCAGCCTAATGCATTATCCTTTGGATGGATTTTATTAAAAATAGATAGGGACAGATAAGTCAGACTGCTGGGCTCTGAGGAAGAAGGTTGTCCTTCGAAACACGTCAGCCGGAAGTGGCCCTCGTCATTCCCTCTGTGACCATTTGGAGTGTATTTGGGTCCGCATTGTGAGCCATTCACCTACGTTTGTAAGTAGTTTCGTTTTTTATCAATTTTTAATAAAATCCATCTAAAGGATAATGCACTAGGCTGGTGCACCCTTTCTTTCTTTTTTCTCGTTTATCGTTAGGATACCCCTATCCCTGAGGGCAGCAAGGCCAGTGATATGCACCATCACGACATACAGACTCTCTGGTAATCCACTTGTGTGCAGGAGAGTTTATTTTCTGTTATCAGAAGCTCATCAGTGTGCTGCTACTTCTCCTTCCCCAGCTCTTATGCAGCTGAGATCAGAAGTAAAGTGATCACTTATGAAAAAGGGGAAATAAAGTATTTATGATGTTTTTATTATATCTGTATGTAGCGCCCTGCTCCCAATGACCAGGTGCTATGTTCAAATTGATAGGGTGTCTGAGCTGATAATTAGCTCAGACTTTGCTAATTAAGGCTAAATCAGCCTCTGTTCCGGCTATGGCTGTGCTTGAAGGGATTTCCCTTTGTTTGCCTATGGGTGGCGATACCACCACAGGCCAATGTTGGAACTAAGGCAAGCCATGGTGTATTGGGTCTCTTTCCCCGGGAACAGCCCAGTGGGAGTGGTCTCCCCGCTAGGCATTCTGGGGAAGGATACTTAAGGGGCAGACGCCATTTTTTGGGGGTCTTTTTTAGCCTCGGGACCATGCTGGCCCGAGGCTGCATTCCTGCCTAGTAGGCCCCGTTGTCCTGACTGGGGCCTATGCTTGGAGGTGATCCAGTGCTGTCTGTCCTGCTGGAGGAAGCCACTCAATGGAGGAAACCAGAGGAAGGAAAGGACCGAGCGGAAGGTTGGTACTTTGGGAGAGGCCTGGTAACTTATTGAAGGATGCACCGTAGCCTACAATACCTTACAGTGCGCCAGGTTGGCTTAAAGGCTCTAGAACTGTAAGGCTGGATCTCCGGGTACCAAATCCTATGGCAGAGGATTCCGGAATCCCTCATCTGAACTTGAAACCAGTCTGTGGCAGAGACTGATATTATTCTTGTCCGTGCATCATCCCGGCTGCTAGGCTAGGTGAGAGGGGCCTATCCGGGTGAGCAATACCCACTCGAGAGAAAGTGGTGAGTGTGGCTTTGAAGTTTAGCAATTCCCCAGTGATCTGCCTTGTGTTCCTAAACCTTCCCCTGATCCTTCATCCCTTTACTTCTACAAGTTGTTTGGGGAAAAAAAGCTAAAGAAAAAGGATTTATAACTTGTGGACATTGAACTTTTTACAGAATCTCAACCTCTAGACAACGAGGAACGAGGTAATGTGCAAGGCCCAAATCTAAACCAGCAGCTCCTACGGGGGTAGTGCTACATATAGAAATGTTTTTTTTGCCTTTTATTTCTATTTAAAACTGAATGGGTTGTTTTATAAGGTAATCATTTACAATCACTTTAATATTTTGCTTAGATATACTGTACACTTTAAGGGAAAACAGTTGCAATTATCTGTCCTGCCCACTTGGCCCCTCTTGTCCTAAATCTGAAGCTCACTCTCACTAGACATTGTCCTTTGTAGCTCTCGGAGACAGGGCTTTTTTTCCCAGAGAATTGGTACAGGTATTCCAACCTTCCAATTCCGCTCTGGTCTCCGCCCCCTACCGACCTTCAAGCACTGCCCCTTGGTTTCACCCCCTACCCAACTCCCAACTCCCAACTCCCAGCCCTGCTTAGAGGGGGAGGCATTATACCGTGGAACATAAAGAACTGCAATACTTTCAAGAAACAATGTGAAAAGTTTACTGAACTTAACTGTAAAAGTTTTTATGACACTCAGATTAAGTGGAAATTGAGTGGACCTACAGATTTAATTAAATATCTAACACCAAATTAGTCTTTTTACATTTTGGACAGTGTAGCAAAGGTTTTAGGGATTTTTGCTGCATTCCAGTGGGGAGAACTCCCCTATGAGACCTAACAAGAAGTGAGGCCTCGTACACACGACAGAGGAACTCGTCGTAAATGAAACATCATTTTCCTCGACGAGTTCCTTGTTGGGTTTGTCGAGAAACTTGACAAGCTTTCTTTGCGTACACACTGTCAAGACCAAATCTCCAAGTTCTCAAACGCGGTGACGTAGAACACATACAACGGCAGGGGAAGTTCGATTCCACTGGCACAACCCTTGGGGCTGATTTTGCTAATCTCATGTTACTGCGTGTTAACGAGGAACACGATGAGGAAATTGAGACTCCCGTCGAGGAAAAAGAGAACAAGTTCTCTTTTTTCCTCGTCGAGTTCCTCGACAGTTTCCTCAATGAAAAACATACACACGACCATTTTCCTTGGCAAAAAATCTCTGCCACCAAGTTTCTTGATGGATTCTGTCGAGGAAAACGGTCGTGTGTACGAGGTCTCAGAGTAAATCCCTTCTTTGCCAAAGGTCACTGGAACAGGTGACAACATTGAATGATTTTACCTTATTCTCTGGTCCAATGATAGTGATATAATTTGGATTTCCCAATAATTTCTGACAATGGGACAAATAGGGGTTGATTTACCAAAGGCAAACCAACTGCGGCGTTGATTTACCAAAACTGGAGAGTGCAAAATATGATGTAGCTGTGAATGGTAGCCAATCAGCTTCTAACTTCAGCTTGTTCAATTAAGCTTTGACAAAAAAAAATGGAAGCTGATTTGTTTCTATGCAGAGCTGCACCAGACTTTGCAATCTCCAGCTTTGTGCACTTTGCAAGTCAAGCTGTATGCTGCAAAGTGCAGTTGCTCCAGAACTTAGTTAATGAGGGGGCGTTCTGCTGATTTCCATTTTCCAATCATGTGAAAGTAAAAATTCCTTTTTTTTACATTTTCCTTGCATGTGATTGGGTAAATGAGGCAAAGCTTCACTTTGCAAAGAATACCCAATCACATGCAAGAAAATGAAAAGTAAATTCCATATTGTTGCAGTTCATGTAATTGTTAGGACTCAGTAAAGGAACAAAATGGACAGAACCAGCAATCACGTAACATTTTGGCATTAGGGGTGGGGTGCAAACGAAATAAGCAGATCTTGGGGTTCATTTACTAAAGGCACATAGACTGCACACATTGCAGATGCAGTTGCACTCTGTAAATGTGGCGAAGCCTCATTTTGTAAAGAATAACAAATCAAAAAGCATGTTTGCTTGCACATGATTGGATGATGGAAGTCATTAGAGCTTCTCCTCATTTACTAAGCTCTGGGGCAACTACACTTGCAAAGTGCACAGTCTATCTGCCCGTAGTAAATCAACCAATGTATGTTTAGTGCCTTTTTAATATTGTTGTAGTGTTTCCTCGCTTTCCTTTGTAGTCTACTTTTATTGTTATTATTATTATTATTATTATTATTATACACGATTTATATAGCGCCAACAGTTCACGCAGAGCTTTACAATGTAGGGGGGGGGGAGTATAATTACAGTAGAGTTCAATACAAAAGGGCAGTTTCAGTAGAATGTTGTGGGCAGAAGCCGGACTGTAGGTGGTCGAGAAGGTTGTTGTCCATGAGGTAGCGACTCATTCGGTCATGGACAAGGCGTTCGATGAGCTTGGAGGCAAATGGGAGCAGGGAGATGGGTCTTAAGTTATTCAAACAGGTGGGGTCTAGTGAGGTTTTTTTTAAGTATGGGGGTAACCAGTGCATGTTTGAGCGGGGAAGGAAAGGTGCCGGAGGAAAGGGAGAAGTTGAAGATGTGGGTTAGAGAGTTTAGGATAGAGCGGGGAGGTGGTTGCAGCAATTGTGAATGGGCAGGGTCCAGGGGACAGGTAGTGAGGTGGGCCATGGAGAGGAGTTTATCAACTTCATTGGTGGTAACTGGGCAGAAGGAGGAGAGTATTGAGTATGGTGTTGGTCCTAGTCTACTGTCTACCTAGCCTAGTCTACTGACAACTGTTGCTTGTCCATGGCTTATGCAGTACGATTCTACAGTCTTTTTTAGTAAAATGCTTGGTATGTAAAATATTTAAAAGGTTAAGAGGCAGTTTTGTTATCACTTACCTTCCTCCAATAAACACCCTACGTGAAATTCTTCTTTTCTATAATCTAGAATATACTTAAGAATCAGTGGCACGTGACCCACAGCGGGTTGGTGATTTTACAACTATTTAAAATGCATTACCTGTACTTTGTAACCTGTTTTATTCAAAGGCTTCGTAAATTAAATATTCAGCAATTTTCTCATTGTATTGCTGTTCTCTTGGCAAATAACATCAATTTAGTAAGCGCATTATAATGGTAAAAACAATTAGTGTTTAAGCGCCTCTGTTTGTGCACAGTTGCGGTAGCAATGCATTCATAAAATATGAGTATTAGCAGAGAGCGATAGTCTGCTGATTGCTTCTGTATTAATGATCCTGGGGGAAGAGAAGGAGGCTGCAGCATTACGCCAATACCACAAGGAGTGGTACATAAAGAACACCATCTACAGAGTCAAAAGTTCTTGGATAAAGCAATGGGCCTCTATAAAGGATGCTAACTCAGCATTAAAGAGTACCTAAAGCAAAAACTGACTTTTAATACAGTATATTGCAGCTTACCAGTCTAGAGATAGAGTGACTGCATTTGTTTTCTTTCCTGTACGTATAAAACACACTTCCTGCCCTTTCCTGTGGCTACACTCACTCCCTTATGTGTATCTATGGAGGTAATCATCATTGTCACCCATAGCACCTGTAAGTAGTTGGAATATAATAGACAGAAAATGAACATTTTGTCCCTGAAATTGATGTGTTGATAGCAGAAAAAATGGGAAAGTCTCAAGTCTTAATTGTAATGGTTAGATAACTGGTTCAGAGCAACTTCAAAACTGCAGCTCTTGTGGGATGTTCCTGGTCTGCAGTGGTCAGGACCTACAAAAAATAGTCCAAATAAGGAAATCTGGTCAACCGGTGATGGGGTCATGGGAGATTAAAGTGGTTGTAAACCCTTACAACACACTCTATGCTACAGGTAAGCCTATATTAAGGCTTCCCTGTAGCCACCCTGGATATCTCCTAAACCTGCATGGTTTAGGAGATATCCTCCTGTGTCTGCATGTGCCAAAGTGATCGGCACATGCGCACTGAAGCAATGGCATGTCGGCCGTTGCTTCAGTTAGACGTGCCGTTACCGGCGGCGACATGTGCGCGGGAGTGATGTCATTGCGGCTCCAGCCAATCACAGTGCCGGAGCCATGATACTCGGAAGTAAGCCCCGGACGAGATGTTGCGCATGCCCAGTGGCCACGATGTCCACCGGGCACCTGCGATTGCCCACAATCACGGTAGGACTGTGGATCTGTGTGTGTAAACACACAGATCCACGGACCAAGGTCCTGTCAGGTGAGGAGACCGATGGTGTGTTCCCAGTACAGAGGAACACACATCGGTCTCCTCCTCTTGTGAGTTCCCTCCCTCTACAGTTAGAATCACACATTGGGGAACATATTTAACCCATTCAGTGCCCCCTAGTGTTAACCCCTTCCCTGCCAGTCACATTTATACAGTAATCAATACAGTTTTATAGCACTAATCGTTGTATAAATGTAAATAGTCCCAAAAAAAATTCAAAAGTGTCCGAGACGTCTGTCGCAATGTCACGGTCACAATAAAAATTGCAGATTGCCGCCATTACTAGTAAAAAAAAAAAAAAATATGCAATAAAACTATTCCCTATTTTGTAGACGCTATAACTTTTGTGCAAACCAATCAATAAACGCGTATTGCGATTTTTTTTTACCAAAAATATGTAGAAGAATACGTATCGGCCTAAACTGGCGATATTTATTATAGAAAAAAGTAAAAAATATTGAATTTTTTTCAAAATTATCGCTCTATTTTTGTTTATAGCGCAAAAAAAATATGCAGAGGTGATCGTATACCACCAAAAGAAAGCTCTATTTGCGGGAAAAAAGGACGTCAATTTTGTTTGGGTGCAACGTAGCACAACTGCGCAATTGTCAGTTAAAGCGACGCAGTGCCGAATCGCAAAAAGTGCTCTGGTAAGGAAGGGGGTAAATTCTTCCGGGGCTGAAGTGGTTAAATGAATGGTCTGGCCACAAGGTCTTTTTATAACAAGATGCTGTCAAAGTGGAAGTTAGAAGGTGCACTGTTTTTTTTTTCAGTGATGAAAGGATTCAGTGGATGTCGAAAGTGACAAGTACAATGATTCCCATACATTTGACAATTTTCAAAGGTTTACATCAACTTTTAGCTTCAGTCATCTGCTGTTTCAGCCTTTTCCCAGAACTAAACTCTCAAAGAAGAACACTTAGTTTTCTAGAACACCTTAAAGTAAAATAGGATTGCAGTTTTTATGTAAAAAAAATAGTTAACTTTTACCCTGTCTATTCTTTGTAAGAACTTTGTAAGAACTTGGATGTGTGTACACTCCAGTGGCATCTATAAATTACCAGTTTACCCTATCGGTGTCCAAGCATCGTACACAGACAAGATGTTGGCATAAGAGCCGAAGAAATGACTGTTTATTAAACAGAAATACAGGTTTTTATACACCTCAAAAGTAGGGCAGTCACCACATGAACACAAAAAAACAAATATTACCCAAAATTGGTTAGATAACGAGGTAGAGTTGACTCCATGGGGAAAGTGCCAGAAAACCTCTGTTGCATCAGAGGGGGGTGGGGTCACCCATCCACATCACGGGTGGCCCCGCCCTTGGTTATTTAAGAGCTTTCAGAAGGGTGCCCGTCATCTGGCTTGGCGCCTCCTATGGAGGCTGTATCGTTGTGGCGGCAGGTCCGGGTCGTAGAAGGATTACAGCTCTGAAATTTTTGTTTTGATTTTTTATTAAAGGACTTGTCCCTAACTGTGTGTGTGTGTTTTTTTTGCATTTTTGACACTTTTTTGTGTGAAATGGTAGGGGGGTACAATGTACCCATTACCAATTCACATGGGGGGTGGAATATGGGGGTCCCCTTTGTTAAAGGGGGCTTCCAGATTCCGATAAGCCCCACAGACCCCCACAACCTCCGGGCAAGGGTTGTGGGGATGAGGCTCTTGTCAACATGGGGACATCCTCCCCAAGTTGAGGACATGTGGCCTGGTACGGTGCAGGAGGGGGGGCACTCTCTTGTCCCCCCTTTTTTCCTGTGGCCTGCTAGGTTGCGTGCTCAAATAAGGGCCTGGTATGGATTTTTGGGGGGAACCCCACACCATTTTTTTTCTATTTTGGCGCGGGGTTGCCCTTAAAATCCATACCAGACCTGAAGACCTGAAATATTTAAAGGAATATTTAACTTTTATTGTTTCACTTTAAGCATTATTAAAATCACTGCTCCCAAGAAAACGTCAGTTTTTAAAACTTTTTTTTGCATTGATACATGTCCCCTTGGGCAGGACCCAGGTCCCCAAACACTTTTTATGACAATAACTTGCAAATTCACCTTTAAAATTAGCACTTTTGATTTCTCCTTTACACTTTTAAAGGGTGTTCCGCAGCTTTAAAAATTTGCCGCAAACACCCCAAATTGTTGGCTATTTCGACAAACGGGAAAACAGCCAATGTTCGAGCTAAACTCATGTTCACTCCAAACATAAAGCTCATTCCTATAAGACAGGTGTTAGGGCAGCACAAACTGGAGGTAGGGTACATGTGCTTTTTTTTTAAATGGCCGACCAATACAGTCACAGTACACTCCACAGATAGTTGACTGGCTGACAAAATCTTCTACACCTATATCCTCTCAGGTGCAAAGAAGCTAGTTGTCTGCCAGCATTGCTAATGCACCCTCTTTCTCCTATTCCTCTCTGAGGCTGTCTGTGAACTCCCTGCTCACTGTGAGGCCTCGTACACACGACCGAGAAACACGACGGGCAAAACACATAGTTTTCCTCGTCAAGTTCCTTGTTAGGCTGTGGATAAACTCGTCAATCCAATTTTCTACATTCCCGTCAAGGAAATAGAGAACATGCTCTCTTTTTGGCTCGTTGAGTTTCTCGACAGTTTCCTCGACGAAAATGTACACACGACCGGTTTCCTCAGCAAAAAAATATCTCCCAGCAAGTTTCTTGCTGGTTTTTGCCGAGAAACTCGGTCGTGTATACGAGGCCTCACACCACACACAACTTTAATAAAGCCCCCAAATTGATAATTTAAAGAATTTGTGTACCTTGAGATCCCATCAAAGCTGTAAAAAAAAGGCCCTTTTCCTGTTGTAAGTTATTATTTATATTATTTTGTATTTATTTTTTATGTTGCTATTGGTACATGACCCTCATGGTATTGCCCAGCTTCTTGTGCCTCTTTTTTGACAATAGTTTATTAGACTAACAAAAGGAATTAATGAAATATCAAGATTCAGTCCCAAAAGGCTTCAACATAGTTGGGAGTAAATCTCTCAATTGAATTTTAAAGACATTTCATGAAACTGGCCATTGAATGGAACCCAGGCAAAATTGCGCGTCCCTAATTTGCATTACACCGGCATCATAGTAAAGTGATTATATGTCATATACACTATATCATAATTCAAGTAACTGTTCAAAGATAATCAATTTCAACACACTAAAAATGAAACTAATTGCAGTTTTTCAATAGAAAGACTCTAGTATTTGGCATCAAATAGTTATGCAATAATTAAAACCGTGGCCTAAAATACAGACAGCGAACTACTTTCAAGTAAAGAATCTTCTAGCCTAAGGGAGCCTCCAGGGAAAATTTTAAACCTGCTATCTTGTTCTTTTAAATTCTCACTGTAGCTTTCAAGTTCAGGGTTTTAAAAAAAGATAAAAAAGATGATTCTGCTTTTTTTATTCCTGTGTTCTTTAGGTTACAATCCGTACCCCCTCACTATAAAGTCAGTGCATTACCTTCCATGCATGTATTTCACTGAGCTATTATGTACAGACTTGATTTCCTTTCTCTAAAGATCAAACATACGGAAACTGTTTGATACATATAGTATATTTAAGTCTGCTGTAAGACAGATAACATTCAAATGCATTTTTGGAAACTCTCTGAATTCAATGACAATAGCTCTTTCAACTATACCCAAAAAAAGATCATTTAAAGCTGGACTGAAGGCAGATATTAAATTACACCAACTGAAGCTATGCATTCATTAAAAATGAATCTATTTTTTTTTGTTCTCTTTTTAGGTGCAGCTACCTAACATTGACTTTATATTAGCCTTATGTAATCCCCATGTACAGCAAAGCTCAGGCGGAGATAGGGATGGCCAGTATTGGGGGCCAGTCAGGCTAGTTCTGATTAAGAACATGTTAACAGGAGGAGAAAATATCACCAGCGTGCTTCTACTCCTTCTCTGTTCAATCAAAAGCTGCTGGCCTAGCTGTTTTGAATAAGGCTGGCCATAGATAACTATTTTCAATCAGCCAGTATAGGCTGATTCCCCCATCCATACATCCAAGGTGGATAGAGGATTCCTTTCTGTGGACTCCTTGGCTGGAATCCTGAGCTGCCACCCATTGACTGCAGCTGATGATCAAGACAAATTTTCCAACAATCTTGACAGAAGTCGGTCATTAGATTGACTTCTGTTGAGAGGGAGCATGTCAGGGGAATAGCTGGAGAGGAACTGGTAATGTCACCAATACTCAGCATTGTAGAAAAAAGGGGTGGAGATAAGGGCCGTCTAATGTGAGCCACCCTCACTGCGCGTAGCTGGAGAATAAATGTGAACACTAGTGATATTTATAAAATAAATTAATAAATATGCAAGAGCTGCTGCTTTAAAAATTATAGAATCCAAAATAGTTAATATGCAAATACAGTGATACCTATTATAAATAAGGTGCCAAATGTGATATTAAACAGCGCTCAAAAAAATAGGTGAAAATGTAAATCAACAAATATAATATTGGTACAGTGACATAGTGAAAAATAAATAAATAATCCACCCTCTAAGTGAGTCAATATATAAGTGTCCAAAAATCCGTGCAAAAATCGCATCAAAAAATACCAGGTTGGCAAATAAAGTCCATGAACTGTCTAAGTGAACAAAAAAATATATATAAATAGTTCATAAATGGAGAGCAAAGGAAAAGAAAAAATCCTTCCCGATCTTCAATAAGTGCTTTCACCACACCACAGTGACTGCGTGCTTCCACCACCCATCAGAAATGCAAACTCACCGCAACAAATGGCCTGACACTTTTGTGTTTAGGCACACAGGCTTGTTAACTGACCCCCTCAGTTTAGTTGATAGAACTCCTTCTTTTCATATAGAGTGGAGCATTCAGTTAAACAGATGGAGATCCGAAGCAAAAAGAAAACTCCAAGATAACAGCCATATGCAAATAAGAAAAAGAGAGCACAATAGTGTGATACTGTAACACAACTTTTAATAACACACTACAAATCTCCCAAAGAATGCACTCACAAAGGTAACTCTTGTTACAAGCAGTGTATAAATCCAAAAACTGACACGGTGTAAAACAAAAAATAAAGATATCCTCCAGGTGAACTAGTGGTCACAGCGGACCAACGAATAGCCCAAGTGTTACTCACAGCCCTTGTGCAGGTGTACTGGAGCCGCTGCTTAGGTAATTGAGCTGGTGGCAGATTAGACCATTCCACGTTCAAGCTTAGAAAGTTAAGGTGTGCGGTTGTGACTTCAGTAATCACTCCCCGACATGTTTCATCGAAATGATTTCTTCATGCTCAGCATTGCCTCATCCCATGAGCTTCTGTGTGTATTGGTGTATGCATGTGCACGGTGACATGTATCGGAGGATGCATGTGTGCAGTGGCACACGCAGGACGCAATAGATTTTGGTGCCTTCTGGCATGTAAAAGGACAGCTCACTAGTTGCTGAATGATCGTAAGCCCCCCCCTGTGTTTCTGTATATTCTGATATTGGATTCCCTCTTATCAACCCGGCTTGCCTTTGACTTGTCTTGTCTCCATTCCTGGCTCTGACCCTGGCATGTGGTGACTGAGAACATATTAATAGGAGGAGAGAATATCATCAGTGTGCTTTTGGTTCTTCTATGTTCAATCACAGGCTGCTGGCCTAGCTGTTTTAAATAAGGCTGGCCATAGAAAACTATTTTTAATCAGCCAGTGGGATTCCCCCTATCCACACAACCAAGGTGGGTAGAGGTATATTTTATGCGGACTCCTCAGCTGACACCCATTGGCCGCAGTTGCTGACCAAGACATTTTTTCCAATAAGTTTGTTTGGCAGAAGTCGGTCATTATATTGACTTCTGTCGAGAGGGAGCATGTCAGGGGAATAGCTGGAGGAGAACTGACAATGACGCCAATACTCGGCATGGCTGCATCTTGCATGCTCCAGTGTGCATTGGCACACACATGTGCGTGGCAGCACGTATTGGTGGGTAGGTGTGTGCAATGGCACCTGCAGGACATGATAGATTCTGGAGCCTACTGGCCTTTAAAAAGACAGCTGCTCTGCTCACTAGTTGCTGAATGATCGTCAGCCCCCCTGTGTTTCTGTTCTGCAGTATATACTGATAATGGATTCCCTGTTACCGACCCTGCTTGCCTCTGACCTGTCTCCTGCCTCCATTCTTAGCTCTGACCAAGGCCTGTGCTACTGACTCTGCTACTGCCTGATTACCTGTGTCTGACCCTGGCTTGTTCCTGATCCTGCTAACTGCCTCTGCTCCTGACTGATCACACGTGCATGACCACTGACCTGGCTCCTGATCCTGCTTCTTGTCTTGCCCTGCTGCCAAGTACTCCTGGAATTTCTGAGGGACACCTGCCCTGTTTCTGCCATTATCTGGTAATCATCTTCAGGCTCCACAGTTGGCAATCCATGCTGCTTCGGGCATCACATCTCCTGTTATTACCTGCAGGGGTGCTCTGCACTCAGCCGCAAGGGGAGCCCTCTCAGCACTCTGACCTCTGACCAGGTACGTGACAGAGCAGCCACACATGGATTAAAATTCAGCTGGTTCCTGCTGACCCAGCCAAATTCTGATCTATCTATAGCCTCGTACACACGACCGAGAAACTCGACGGGCGAAACACATTGTTTTGCTCGTCGAGTTCCTTGTTAGGCTGTCAAGGATCTCGGCGAGCCAAATTTCCCTATTCCCATCGAGGAAAAAGAAGACATGCTCTCTTTTTGGCTCGACGAGATCCTCGACAGTTTCCTCGTCGAAAAGTGTACACACGACCGGTTTCCTCGGCAAAAAAAAAATACCAGCAAGTTTCTTGCTGGTTTTTGCCGAGAAACTCGATCGTGTGTACGAGGCCTAAGGCCAGCCTAAGCTCAAGAGACAAAATTCAGGTCACCAACTAGTATTTGAAAGGAATGTGAGCTGGATGAACGGAAATACTTATCCTTTTACCAGCAGGTAACTCGGCTCAAATATATGTAATTGTGTTTAGATGTTCGCTTAAAGCGGTAGTAAACCCGCACAATAAAAAAAATGGTGGGAGAAAAAAAAAACTGCAAGGCAAAGGCATATTGAGCTAGTATGCTTACCTCAGAACGAAGCCCCCATATCGAAGCCTGGTCCACGGCGAGGGATCTGACATTTTGCCCTCAGCGTGTCTTCTGGGTTCGTGGCTCTGGCGCTGTGAGTGGCCGGAGCTGCGATGACGTCACTCCCGCACATGAGCTCTGGACCTTCAGCCAGGCATTCAAAGCGCATGCGCCACTAATGTCAGCGGCTGAATGCAAAGGGAATATCTCTTAAACCGTACAGGTTTAGGAGATATTCATTTTACCTACAGGCTTATTATAAGCTTACCTGTAGGTAAAAGAGGACCTTAATAAAATAGAGGGATGAGCTGCCACTTAGAAGTTGGGTTTCAGTAATGAAAATTGTAAAGTTATGCATTGTGGACAAAAATTTGCATGCAGAGTACCCGGGGGTGACTCACTGGGCGAGTCTGTGATGAAACCCCCGACTCCCGTGCGTGTGCCCGGCGGGTGCGATCGCCGCCGGGCACACGCGATCGCTCGGTACAGAGCGGGGAACGGGAGCTGTGTGTGTAAACACACAGCTCTCGTTCCTGTCAGCAGGGGAAATGCTGATTTTCTGTTCATACAATGTATGAACAGAAGATCAGTGTTTCCCCTAGTGAGGCCACCCCCCCCCCCACAGTAAGAACACACCCAGGCATACTTAACCCCTTCCCCGCCCCCTAGTGTTAACCCCTTCACTGCCAGTGGCATTTTTATAGTAATCTAATGCATTTTTATAGCACTGATCGCTATAAAAATGCCAATGGTCCCAAAAATGTGTCAAAAATGTCCGAAGTGTCCGCCATAATGTCGCAATACCGAAAAAAAAATCGCTGATCGCCGCCATTACTAGTAAAAAAAATATTAATAAAAATGCCATAAAAATACCCCCTATTTTGTAAACGCTATAACTTTTGCGCAAACCAATCAATAAACGCTTATTGCGATTTTTTTTTACGAAAAATATGTAGAAGAATACGTATCGGCCTAAACTGAGGAAAAAAAATGTTTTTTTATATATTTTTGGGGGATATTTATTACAGCAAAAAGTAAAAAATATTCATTTTTTTCAAAATTGTCGTTCTATTTTTGTTTATAGCGCAAAAAATAAAAAACGCAGAGGTGATCAAATACCACCAAAAGAAAGCTCTATTTGTGGGAAAAAAAGGACGCCAATTTTGTTTGGGAGCCATGTCGCACGACCGCGCAATTGTCTGTTAAAGCGACGCAGTCCCGAATCGCAAAAAGTACTCTGGTCTTTGGGCAGCAATATGGTCCGGGGGGTAAGTGGTTAAAAAAGGCTTTTACTATAGGGATAAATCACTACTTTTCCCTTTCTACAAAGCACTAGTTAAGCTTCATGTTGAATACCCTGTAAAGTTCTTGCCACCAATCAACAAGAATGATGTCCTCTAATTAGAAAGAGTTCAGTAAAGGGTAGCACAATTAATAACGAAGCTGGAGGACCTCGGTTACGAGGAACGATTGAGTAAATTACACTCATTCACCTTAGAGAAGAGACGTTTAAGAGGTGACATGATTGCCATCTACAAATTAATCAATGGTGGTGAATGTAGCAATGGTCCAAAAAATGTATATATTGTAGCTTCCCAATTATTATGTGTAGTGGCTGCATTTGTTTTCTTTTTTAGGCTTTTCCCTCTATTTCCCCCTTGTGATCTCCTGTATTATACAAACCCCACTGTGGATGAATGAAAACAGGAGGCACAGTAGACAACAGCATTATTAGTCTGGGGGGAGGGGGTGTTAGAAATACTAGCAGATTTAAATGTAGTGACAAATTAAAGGTGCTTCAGCTAATACCTTATCATCAGTTACAGCAAACAAGTTTTTTTCTTTTTGGGATAAATAATTTATATAAATAAATAAATGCTGACTATTTTAAGAACCCCTGCCAGTCTTAAATGGTCTGTCTTATCCCTGTAACTGCAAAATAATTTTTCTGTTGAAAAACAACAGACTTACTGGCCTCGATCACCAGATTAAAATAGAAGAAATAAGCCTCTTTCACATGGGGCATACTCCACCAAGCAGATCTGCCTGCTAAGCGGAGGGATGACAGGACCGTGTCTGCTCCGCTGATGCAGAGCGGACACAGACACAGCTCCCTGTTCTCTATGGGGCAGTCGGGTGGAAACGGACTGTCTGTCTGTTTCCATTCGACTGTCATTTGATACAATGCGCTAGACGGATGGGGAACAGATCACAATCCATCTGTTTTTGGCTGACAGAATCTGATCAGATGCAGGTGGGTGTAAATGGACATATGTCCATTTACATTTACCTCCACTTAGAGAAAAATGGGTGGTCTGATCGGGTTCACCTAAAAAAAACGACAGGCAGACCCGAACTGTCCGCTCGTGTGAAAGGGTCCATAAAGCCCATAAAAATAATAATACTGTACAGCCATCAGATCTAACCAAGGATATATGTGTAAGCCATATATGGGAATGAAGTATTGTGCCCAGTGCTGGCCGAGAAGGGAGCTTGTCTGTGCGCCAGGCAATGGTAGAGAGTGAGAGGTGTCCCGGGAGCCACACATCTAGTCAAGACTTGCTGTATGATGGGGAATGGCAGTCTCAGCCTGGACCCCCACCAGGCTGCACCCCAATGGTAATTGGTAATGAATAAGCACAAGATGTTTGTGTGAGGCCCTGTACACACGAGGAGACATGTCCGATGAAAACGGTCCGTGGATCAATTCGACGCATGCGCGGGATTTCGGTCCGCTGGTTAGACGTACTAACCAGCGGACATGTCCGACAGACAGGTTTCCAGCGGACAAGTTTCTAAGCATGCTAAGAAACTTTTGTCCGCTGGAAACCTGTTCGCTAGGCCAGGAAACCTGTCTGATAGGCCGTACACACGACCGAACATGTCCGATGAAACTGGTCCGCGGACCAGTTTCATCGGACATGTTCGGTCGTGTGTACGGGGCCTCAAACGCGTCTACATGACCTTGTGTTGGTGTCTTTGGTGTTATCACTCTGAACAATAAAAGACAAATCAGAATTCCTGGATGTGCAGCCATTTCTTTTCTTACAAGTTTCCCACGGTGGCGGGCCAGGGCTGGCACTTTATGAGATATTCCACCTCAGGTTATCAGCATACACCTGGAGCAGCAGCTCTTTTTCTTTGTATATAGGATACGCCCCAACACGTTCACTTTGCCCACCAGAGCTTAGTCATGGGTCACCAAAGCATTCCCCATGAGTAAGCTTCAGTAGAGTGAAACGTGTCTGGGGAGTGGCCTGGAGGGGGTCCAGGCTGAGACTGACATTTACCATCATACAGCAAGTCTTGGCTTGATGTGCGGCTCCAGGGACACCTATTAAACTCTACCATCACATCTTAGTATTGGTAAACTAAAATATAATAAATGTTTGCTTTTGGGTTTATTATTAATCTGGGTCCTGACAAGGACTTGCAACCACAACTTGAAGGTGGAGAAAAGGAGGTTTAATATAAAATTGTGCCGGGGGTCATTACAGTCAGTGCAAGAAAAATCATGAATTCCCTTCCCCAGGCAGTAATATAAGCTTGGAGCATTTACAAGTTGAAAAACTTCTAGGTGCCTTCCTAATGGGCATAATATATATACAGGCATACCCCGTTTTAAGTACACTCACTTTACATACACTCGCGAGTAAGGACATACCTGCGAGTGTATGTAAAGTGCCTTACAAGTACTCTACAGACGACATTTTACAACCGCAGTAGAAGGAGCTGAAGCTCCGAGAGAATAGCCCGCCCTGTTCCAGTGTGCCCCTGAAACCCACTACAGCCCCTGACCCCCCACTACACCCTAGAAGTGAAAAAAGGTATTGTTTCACTTTAAGTACATTTTCGTTTTACCTACATGCTCTGGTCCCATTGTGTACTTAAAAGTGGGGTATGCCTGTAGTATGTATTTTTTGGAATACTCAAACTGACGCGCATCCACACACTTACACTGGACTGGATGGCCTGTGTCTTTTTCCAACCTTATCTACTATGTACTGTATCAAGTTATCTCTGGGACAAAGGACAACTCTGGCCTTCTCAGTTTCTTTCCCTGCTGGAATCTGTACTTTAGCACCGACCATACACATTCGGGAAAAAAAACTTTTTGCTCCAGTTCAAATTTAACAATTATCATTCTTCCCCCCCCCCCACAATTTTATCTGCTTTTTGGCTCCAGCAGAAGATTGATTGGAAAGTTTTTATGATTATGTGGTGTATGGAGCAATCAATCAATTCAGGAATTTTCAGATACTTTTAAATGAAAAATTAGCCCTATTTGCCCTTTTTTCGAAGAGTGTCATTATTATTTCATGTACAGGTATTGGTTCACATATAAAAGTAGGTAAGGAATGGTACTGCTGACTTGTTTTAAAGCTTCATGCGTCAGGGCTCTCAACCTGTTCTTGGCCTCATCATCTCAGCAACTTTTTAAATTAGATTTTGACCACCCATTCCCTCAATACGTTCTACCACCCCCCTCCCCAAGTTACCACTTGATTATATTTAAACAATAAACAAACATAAAAGCCCTGAATTATTAATTATTATGATTTATATAGCGGCAACAGTTTGTACTTTTTCAATATAAAAGTACAGTTGTTAGGTGGGGGCAGGACAGGCTTCTCTGAAGAAAAGGTTTTTTAGGGATCACCCAAAAGTGGACAGAGAAGAAGATAGTCGGACAGATTGGGGTAGGGAGTTTCATAGGATGGGAGAGCCTCGGGAGAAGTCAATAAGGTGAACATAGGAGGAGGTGACAAGGGAGAGAGCGGAAACTTGGGTCTTGGGAGGAACAAAGACCTATTGTCATGGTCAAGTTACAGGCCTGGTCTGAAGTCTCCTCTGTGAGTGTCCATGTTGTTCTTTGATGATGTGGAAGTTCCCCATTGGTGGGGTCCTTACAGAATCCAGAAAGAGATCCTCATGAGTCCTTCTGAAGACTTCAGTTGGTGCTGTCATGATATCACAATGCAATAAGATTGGTCAGTGGGTCTGGAGTCTAGACTTCAACACCGCGGATCACTGATTTCTGGATAGGCACTCCAATGGGTCATGTGATGGCATTCTCAGTTAAAGCAGAGTTCCACCAATATAAAAGTCAGCAGCTACAAAAAGTGTAGCTGCTGACTTTTATTAATCGGATATTCACCTGTCCCAGTTTCCAGTGATGCGGGTGACGTGTCCCAGATGATTGTCGAGAGAGAGGGGGGAGAGGTGAAATTCCTAGGAGGAAGTGGGAGCTGGAAGCCTCTAAAAAGAGGTTTCCACCCCCCCCCCCAAAATGAAATGAGAAATGTGGTATGTCAGGGGGTCACCTTCCCTTAAAGCGGAAGTTACACCTTTGGTTGGAACTCTGCTTTAAATAAAAATGTGGAGAGTCAAAGAAAATCGGGGAGGTCCAGGGGGTAGGACCATGTGCTGAAGCTTGTCAGCAGATTAATGTTTTGCCTGGGAAGACTTCATTGGTTTGCTGGAGTTTCTTTTGAATTATACCAAGTAAAAATGTGGGTTAGCAGATTTCTTTTTTATTTCTTTTTTTTATTTGTGAATGCAGGAAAAATGGGAAAAGGAGACTAGGAATTGAGTGTTATTTTAAAACTTCACTGGATGCATACTTGCTTCAAGTTGGTGACTTACTAGACAGCCAAGTCAAGAACACGATAACAGACTTGAGTTTGCACCTTCAAAGTCAGCAATGGCAGCCCCCTTCTTTCTATAATCACAGGTTCACTTAAAGGGCAAGGCAATTAAAGTCGTCATCCTAGGCCATAAAACATCATAATCTTCATCTCCCACCCAGTCTTCACCAACAATAGAAACTGACATTTACAGACAGCAATTAGACTGTTACAATTAGAATTTACTGATCTGAAAGGCTGCTAATAAATGTGTTTTTCCAATCATTAGAAGCAACCTAATTTGTTGACATGGCTTCCTCTAAACACATTTACTTAGGATAAAAAAAAAAAAAAAAAGATCATCTATAAACAATGAGCTGAGACTGAGACTTTACGAGACTACTTGAACACGATCGTTCTCTACATTATAATAAATAACTGAATAAACCACTTAACTGCCAGATGATACATTTCTATGAAATTAATACACAAAAGAAGCAAGGTTCATAAACAAGATGCATTTGTATGGCTGTAGTATCAGTATTCACCTGACATTTTCTCAATAATGAAGCAGTATTGTATGCTGAATAGTATACCTTCATTACGCTGTTTCCAGCTGTGAACAAACATGAAAAGGAAGACGAAGAAGAAGAAGAAGAAGTTAAGGAATCATGTTACAATGACATACTTACTGATGAGCCAACCAATTCCTTATTAAAAGAAAAGGAATAGTTGGGTCTAATCTGCATGACTTAAAACTTAAAGCAATACTAAGCCCCGGTTGCGGCAAAGTATTGTGCATAAGATGCCGCTCAAACCGACTCGGTGCTTGCAAGATGTGTGCACAATACTTTGACACTTCTGGATCAGCTTTCTTCTTCTGAGTACCGGCGAGGAAACACTCGAGCCTTGGCTTTGAGCGCTGCTACAAGCTTTTCCATGATCACACTAAGCCCCGGTTTACACATATGCGGTGCGGAAAACTCAATGATCCCGGCACGTTACCAATACTGCATTGAAAGCACACAGTGTTTGCGATCCACTGTGGGCGTACAAAGTTAACGACATCCCAAAAGGATCGCAAGCGCAGTGTTGTTTACCCCCATCGGATCATATGGTACGCAACGAGCATGTGATGCGGTTGTGGTGAGGCTCCAAAAAGGGTGCCTGCACTTCTTAGGTGCGATGGGCTCAAATCTCACCATACTGAATCGCATGTTTAGGTAGATCATAAGCTCAATAATGGCATGCAATGCCAAGCTGCGATTTCCAAAGCGAGCAAAGTCCTTTCTTGTAGTAAGAGAGGTATGGATGCCAGAGAGAGAGATATAATTTGGCCCCTGTACAAATCATTAGTAAGAACTCATCTGGAATATGCAGTTCAGTTTTGAGCACCAGGGAACTGGAGAAAGTGCAGAGAAGGGCAACCAAACTGATAAGAGGCATGGAGGAGCTCAGCTATGAGGAAAAATTCGAGGAGCTGAATTTATTCTCTCTTGAGAAGAGGAGATTAAGGGGGGATATGATCAACCTGTACAAATATATAAGGGGTCCATATAGTGAACTTGGTGTTGAGTTATTCACCTTAAGGTCATCACAGAGGACAAGGGGGCACTCTTTACGTCTAGAGGAAAAGAGATTTCATCTCCCGCGTCGTATCTTTGTTTTGAATCCTCAAAACAAGATACAACGGCATCTCGGCTAGATCCGACAGGCGTACGTCTTCGTACGCCTTCGGATCTAAGATGCAATTTTTCGGTGGCCGCTAGGTGGCGTTCCAGTCGAAATCCGCGTCGAGTATGCAAATGAGCTATTTACGGCGATCCACGAACATACGTCGGGCCGGCTTTTTTTACCGTCGTTTGCGTTCTTTTCCGGCATATAGTTAAAGCTGCTATACTGAGGCGTACTCAATGTTAAGTATGGCCGTCCTTCCCGCGTACAATTTTGATTTTTTTACGTTGTTTGCGTAAGTCGTTCGCGAATAGGAATTTGTGTAGAATGACGTCACCGTTGTAAGCATTGGCGGGTTCTGGTTTAATTTCGAGCATGCGCACTGGGATACCCCCAGGGACGGCGCATGCGCAGTTAACAAAAAAATTTGTTTACATCAGGTCACGACGTATTAACATAAAACACGCCCCCATCACACCCATTTGAATTAGGCGCCCTTACGCCGCGAGAGATACACTACGCCGCCGTAACTTTTGGCGCCGATTCGTTGTGGATTCAAACCAAAGCAAAGTAAGTTACTGCGGCGTAGTGTATCTTAGATACACTGCGCCCGGCGCAGATGTCTGTGAATCTTCCCCACAGTCTATAAAAATAGGTTGCCTTCTAACTTCTAAAGCTAATTTCAGCTGGATGGACATTTATCTTTATTCAACCTATATTGAACTTTACTATTTATTTTAGGTTAATTAGTGGGAATGGGAAGTATTAAAGTTAATTATAGTTGAAAGGGTGATCATGTTGAGTGTCACCCATGGGATGAGGTTCACTAGAAACAGGTAGGAGGTGGACTTTTATTACAAAATCTATAGAATTGGGTTGCTGTCTCCCTTTTAAAGCTAACTTCAACAAGAGATGGAGGGATTACAAGAGAATGTACATCATCTCAAAAATCTTTGCTAAGTAAAATATTTGCACATTGCTATTTGTAGAGCATGTTATTATCTATGGATTTAAACTGTGTATTCAACTGGGCAAATTGAGTGCTTAGATGTTTGCATGGCATTGGCCTTTGACTCTTCCCGGAGAATTTCTATTAGGGTCACTTATCATTTGAGGTATTCTCATCTGAGCATACAAACTGCGTGAACATACTTTTAAAAAAAAAGTACAGAGTGTGAGATGGGATAATTGATTCCACCACTATCATTGATCCATTAAGGACAGACTTTTCACAATGCACAACACAGGGAACCAGCAAAAGCTGTAAAACACGCCTTGATGAAGATATATGCATTTATGTAAGATCTCCGCTTTGGATAATGATATGAAAGAATAGAGAGAGCACTTTACACTGATGTGATGTAATCAGGCTGGCTGACAGCTGTGCTGTATGCAGCTCTTGAGCCGCACATTCTCCCTCTCCGTAATGTATGCACGCTGTGGCGGTACAACCTTTCTGTTCAAGCCAAAAAAAAAGGAAAAGAAAAGAAATGCAATGACATTTCTTTTCAAGTTTTGAGAATCCATCCTGAAGCGCTGATGTCCTGCGGAGTTAAATTTTAGCAGGAAAATCAGCTTGACCATATAAAAGTATATTACTTTGGAATGTTTTGGGTAATGACATTCCGGTGGTGTATAAACAGAAAGTAAATTTGCAATTTTTGTTTCATCTTTTTCTTTTTGTGATAACTCAGTACTTGCCACTGCTGTCACTGTATAAATTCTGACAGTCTTTATCTTAAACACTATTCGGTAATAATTTTATGGTTTTAAAAGCATTGATAGCAGTTGAACGAAATACTCGGCACCCCTGTATAGTTGTGCAATAGCATTCAAATTTTTGGGTAAGACACAACACACTGGATATACAGAAGCTTATGCCGGTTACTCAGAGACCCTTTGAGCCTGTTTTGAAGCTCCTGGTAGGTAAGGACGATTCTGGAAGCTCCAAGAGGGTGGAAAATAAGGGCAAAAGCCATTTTAAAATATATATATATTTCTCAAGATTATATTGCAGCTTACCAATCCTATAATTATAGTAACTGCATTAGGGCTAGTTCACAAACAGTGGTGTAGTGGGTAGCACTCTCGAATAGCAGTAAAAAGGGTCACTTGTTCGAAACCCAACCACGACACTACCTGTCTGGAGTTTGCATGTTCTCTCTGTGCCTACGTGGGTTTTCTCTGTGTGCTCCGGTTTTCTCCCACACTCCAAAAGCCTCGTACACATGATCGGATATCTGATGGAATCTAATCCGATGGATTTTTTCGTTGGAAATCCGATGAAGCTGACTTTCATCAGTCTTGCCTACACAACATCAATCAAAAATCTGACCGTGTCCAACGTGGTGACGTAAAACACTACGACATGCTGAGAAAAATGAAGTTCAATGCTTCCGAGCATGAGTCGACTTGATTCTGAGCGTGGATTTTTGACCGATGGACTTCCACACAGACTATCGTTTTTATTATCCATAGGAAAAATTTAAAACAGGTTCTATTTTTTTCACCGATGAAAAAAAAAACGATGGGGCCCACACACAATCGGTTTGTCCGATTAAAACAGTCCCTCTGTTCTACATGTTATTAAGCTTTTGTTTTTATACTCTTTTTGGGTTACATTTGATGTAAATCTAGAGCATTTTTGACCATTTTGGTTGGTTTTCTTGCACGCATTACATCGTTTGCATGGGAAGAACCCTTTCCCTTGCCAAACGGTCAGGTTATTAGCTTTATTAGGGGGGTCTGGAACATTTTTTGCCACTAAATCCCTTAGGGTAGGGGCTCTTCTGTACACCACCCTGGGCACACTGGGCAGTATACTTTGGAGCTGCCTGTCTGCTTTTAGGATAGACCAATATTTTCTGAAAATAGATTCGAGTTGTCTGTGCTGAACATTGTAGTTTAGAATAATCGGTAGTTCATGGTCTAACTTCGGAGGACCATTGGACCCCTTACAGGTGTAATGCCTGTACCACCCTGATGGCGGCCCTGTTCAGGCAATGTTACACAGAAGGGACCAATCAAATAAAGGAATTTTATTTTTCTTTGAATGTTCCCTTTAACTACTAAGAAATAATATCCTGCAGACAACCAAGCTTGGAGGATATTATAGATTTGTGTTTATGTGCTTTGTTTGTTTGTTTGTTTTTTGCACATGAAAGCAGCACCAATAACAAGGGAGTATATTGTATTTGAAAAAATAAAAGCTATTACTTTTCCAGCAGACGAGAGAGCACAGGCGAGGCATGCCATGATAAACCAGTACGAGCAACACCGCGGGTGATGTCACCCTGCCAAGTATCAGTGTCCTGAATATTATGTTTTCAATGTCAAAAAATCTAATATTTCTATATATCTCAGTGGGGATGCCCTATCCTGCTGAGAACTACTGTACATCAAACTATGCTGTGTGTGCCTCCCTTAACCAGAAATAAGTTGTGTTCTGCAGTTCTTATTATTTGCATTAAACATTTACCGTGCCCCGCTCATTGGTTCTTTGTCAAAAGTAAATGGACCAGGTTTGACCTTTAAGAAAAAAAAAAACAACCTTTTATTTTCCATACAAAGGGTTAAAAAAAGCCCCACAGGATCCCTTAGCTGCCCACTGGAAGGAGGGTCTCAAATGGAACATATGGAACAAAATTCTTTCAAGGAATTTTTTATTAGTGATGAATGAATCTTAACAAATACTTTATATGTAATAACCAGTGCTGAGATTAAAGGTGTTGTAAAGGTTCATGTTTTTTTTTTCTTAATGCATTCTATGCATTAAGGTGAAAAAAAATCTGATGTTTGCCGCCCCCCCAGCCCCCCGTTTACTTACCTGAGCCCTCAAAAGTCCTGCATCGTGAACGAGCGGCTTCTTAATGGGGCTTTTCAGGTCTTCTCAGATCATTCATTGGATGATTGATAGCAGTGCAGCCATTGGCTCCTGCTGCTGTCAATCAAACCAATAATGCTGCCCGCCGGGGGCGGGGCAGAGTGATGCATTTGCCGGCTGTATAACAGGAGCACGCCCCCAAAAGCTAACCCCCTTGAGAGAGCTTTCCATGAAGGGGGTTAGCTGATGCGGGGAGGAGCCGAGACAGCGGCCGAGGAACCGCAGAAGATGTGGATCGGGGCCACTCGAGCTGCACAGTGGAGGTAAGTATGACATGTTTTTTTTTTTTTTATATTTGAACCCTTACAACCCCTTTAAGCACAGTTTTGAAATCTGACCAGATATGTTGTGAACTAGTTAAGGGGCACTTTGGACCCCTTACCAGTTCCCCAGTTCTGACCTAGGAGCCATGTTTGTCACACTCTAAACACTATAATCAACAAAAGAATGTGGTGGAATTGCCCTGTGATGAAATTGTCCTAATACAAACTTGACTAAAGGATTCATTGACCTCTGACTTTCTAGTAACCCCCCAAAAAAACAACCCATGGACTGAATGACATGGGTTTAAATGGCCACAGAAGCTATATATTTACAAAACAACAAAATAAATAACATAACATTCACATAGACCATAAACAGTTTTGACAATGCAAACCGGGAGCGGGTCTCTATCTATCTATCTATCTATCTATCTATCTATCTATCTATCTATCTATATATATATATATATATATATATATATATTTTTTTTTTTTTTTAAGGTGGACTTCGACCAATGTAAGTATGCATTTGCCATACCTGTGGGATCCCTGTATAAGCTGTCTGGAAAGTAGTAGGCTCCACTACTCCAATGATCTCCTATCTTCCAAGTCCCCTGTTGACTAGCTGCCCTGCGGAGTTATGAATACAGGAGGTTAATCCCTCAGCATGGGCACCAGTCAAGGAATCTGCATTTGCTCAGCAGATGCAAAATGTTTTCTGATTAGATGAGGTGGAGAGGTAGTGCCGTGGTATAGCCTTATGCAAGGAAACCATATACTTAGACTATGGAACATAAAGTGTAAGTGCAAATGATAAAATGATTATTATGTGTTCTGATTTCCTGAATATGTGCTTTAGTTTACAAATCCATCATTATGAAAACCGTTTTGTTCAAAATGTTTTTTTTATCCCTAGTGATATGAATATTCAAGGTCTGCACATTTCTTGAGTTAAAGATCCAATGTTCTTTTGTAAATAATTTGAAAATCACGGTTGTGCTGCTGTACTAGTGATTAGGAATACAGATGAAGCAATGGTTGTGTCACGTTTTACCTTTTAACTCACAGTCCAGCTGATCACAAGTTAACACAGTGACACACGAGCCAGCCATGGCTCATACAACAAACGTCACACTATATTTCTTTTAGAGTAATGATGAGTTTATTATGTTGCAATAAGTAAGGCATTGACGCTTAGATGGACACAAGGCTTTACTTTGGGAAGCATGGAGTAAGTGATTACTACTCTTGCAGTTTTGAGTCTTTGGTTTAACCACTTGAGATCCGCGCTGTAGACGAAAGATGTCCACAGCGCGGCTCTCAAGTGCCGGGTGGACGTCCTGTTGTTTATATTCCCTGTGCGCGCCGCTGGGGGCACGCAGCGGGGAAACACTGTGCCCGGCGCATCGCTGGGGAGCCGATGCGCTTGCCTGGCGGCCGCGATGTCCGCCTGGTACCCGTGATCGGCGGTGGCAGCAGGGACGTGGAGCTCTGTGTGTAAACACAGAGCTCCACGTCTTGTCAGGGAGAGAGGAGACCGATGCTGTATCCCCTGTACATAGGGACACAGCATCGGTCACCTCCCCCAGTCAGTCCCCTCTACACACAGTTAGAACACACCCAGGGAATACATTTAACCCCTTCCTCACCCCCTAGTGTAAACCCCTTCCCTGCCAGTCACATTTATACAGTAATTAGTGCATTTTTATAGCACTGATCGCTGTATAAATGTGAATGGTCCCAAAATTGTGTCAAAAGTGTCCGATACGTCCGCCGCAATATTGCAGGCCTGACAAAAAAAAAATTGCAGATCGCCGCCATTACTAGTAAAAAAAAAAAAAATCATAAATATATCCCCTATTTTGTAGGCGCTATAACTATTGCGCAAACCAATCAATATACGCTTATTGCGATTTTTTTAAACAAAAATATGTAGAAGAATACGTATCGGCCTAAACCGAGGGATTTTTTTTTTAATTGGGATATTATTATAACAAAAAGTAAAAAATATTGTGTTTTTTTTTTTTATTTCTGTCTTTTTTTGTTTATAGCGCAAAAAATAAAAATCACAGAAATGATCAATTACCACCAAAAGAAAGCTCTATTTGTGGGACAAAAATGAATAAAAATATAATTTGGGTACAGTGTTGTATGACTGTGCAATTGTCATTCAAAATGTGTCAGCACTGAAAGCTGGAAATTGGTCTGGGCACGAAGGGGGTTTAAGTGCCCAGTAATGAAGTGGTAAAATCCCACCTGGGACACCATTTTCATGGAGTTTGTATGTCCTTCCTTCCTTAATTCCTTCTTATTTTTTTATGTGATACAGCAAGCATTTTAGTAAGTGGGGGAAATATTGTCTAAAAGCTGCTCGCAAATAAATATAAGCCATGACTGATGGAAAACTGCAATTATTAGTCAAAAATCATCCAAATACCTCTTAGCAAACAATTAGCACACCATCCTTGCACTCAACAGGGGCTCTATCTGCATGGAATTTTTATATTTTAACTTTTCACCATTATGGTATAAGTTCCAGGAACATACCAGTAGGCTGGTTCAATTCCACCCCAAAATGCTGTGCTTGACTTCATGACCACAGAAAGGACTATCTAGAGATAAAGGACTGATGTCTAAAATGTCCTGTAAAAGAGATGTGTTAAACTGTGCTCAGTGGGAGTAAATAAATTACATTGATTACAATTGTGATTGCCTATTATTTCAGAATAAGATGCTGAATCATTTTTTCTCAGCATGGCACACAGCAGGGAGCTTTCAAAGCTGATTGCACTGCAAGATAACCTGATAATTTTGGCAATCAATGTAAGTACAGATGTGCTGGGGTTAGTATTAGGGGTTCGTTTGCAGGTAGGATTGTGGTTAGTACTAGGGTCAAAGACCATTGTTAGAAATTAGAGGGCTGAGTGTTAAGTTTAATTGTTGGGTTCATTACAGTCTTTAATGCTTAAAGGAGTTGTAAAGGTTCCTGTTTTTTCACCTTAATGCATCCTAGGCCCCCCCGGTTAACTTACCTGAGCCATCGAAAATCCAGCGTTGAGAGAGCGCTGGATTTCGGGACGGTCTTCTCGGCTCTTCATTGGATAGATTGATAGCAGCGTAGCCATTGGCTTGTGCTGCTGTCAATCAAATCGTATGATGAGGGCTCCAAGGGCGGGGCCGAGTCTGGCATTTGGACGCAAATGCAGGACTCGGGAGCGGGCCCTCAAGGTAACCCCCTTGGCAAAGCGCTTCCCAGGGGGGTTAGCTAATGCAGGGAGGAGTCGAGACAGCCGCTGAGAGACCCCAGAAGATGTGGATCGGGGTCAATCTGCAAAACGATCACCTCCGGCGTTCTAGTTTCTGTTCTCTTATTCACTTCCTGGTTTGCGGCGCTGGTCCATGTAAGAACTACATTTCCCAGTATGAATTGCGGCACTCCCAGTAATTCACACCTCCTTGAAGTCTCTAACACGTAGAGAGCGTCCTGCCAGATGTAGTTCCCAGGAAGGGGTGAGCACGTTACTGACCACCGCAGTAAACCCTCCCTTCACGGTGGTCAGTAAAATCAGACAAGCAGGAAGTGAACAGAACAGAGAAGAAATAGAGCAACTTCTGAGCAAAAACGAACAATGAGGAAGTGAAAAGAGGAATGTCTGCAGGTAAAGAATGCTTATTATGAAAAAAAAAAAATCCTTTACAACCCCTTTAAGTAAGTAGGGTAAGTTTAAGATTAAGGGTCAGAGCACATGGAAATCCTCACCTAAGTATGGATACTGAAATCTAACAAGCTGTAAAAAAAAACTTAGTGGCTACAACAAGAAGAATGACAATACATTAGTAGTAGTAGTAGTAGTAGTAGTAGAAGTAGCACTGATAGTAGTAGTAGTAGTAGTAGTAGTAGTAGTAGTAGTAGTAGTAGAAGTAGCACTGATAGTAGTAGTAGTAGTAGTAGTAGTAGTAGTAGTAGTAGAAGTAGCACTGATAGTAGTAGTAGTAGTAGTAGTAGTAGTACACCATTTCAAACATTTTAGAATAATTTCCAAAAAAGCTCAAAAAGTAGACAATGTAACTCCTTCCATCATACACAATGCAGTATAGAGAACAACGGAGCTCTGATTTTCCAATCCCAACGAATTCATGTTTATCAAACTAAATGAAACAGGGGTACGGTTCAAAAAGTAATCAATGTGTTTTGGGGTCTATTCATCCCTCTACTGGCACTTTTAACTATTGTCACCCAATCAGAGCTTTTGTAAGAGCAAAAGGTAAGAGAGTATCTTTCAATGGGGACAAATATTCATTTCCGGTTGGGTGTTCAAAACAGAAAATGAAGGGGAAATCTCACCAGGAGGCCGCAGATAGCAAAAGATACCTGAAAAGGGGTGTTAACCTTTCCCTACTCTTTGTTAAATGACAATAAAAAGTTTTACCTGTAGATATACTGTAAAATATATATATATATATATATATATATATATATATATATATATATATATATATATATATATATATATATATATATATATATATATATCAAATGTGCCCTAGTAAACCAATGATTTGATGCAATGATGATAATTAATCCATTTATATATGGTGTTTTTTTTTTGTTTTTTTAAAAAGCTTTGGATGTATCCATTTTTTTAAACATAGTTGACCATACAAAATGTATTCTAAGGTGACAATTCAAGACTTTCAAGTCACATGGCATTAAAAAAGCCACCTCCTTTATTTCTTGGCTCAAACTAACTCACTCAAAACCTTTTGACATTAACCCACACCTTACTAAAACCATACTACTGTAGGTAGTGAACTGCAGATATCCTCTAATGAAATCTTTCTCTGCCTGCCTGTGATACAGAACGGAACACCAATGTCAACCTTTGATTTAAAACGAGGTAAATATACCATTGAGTCATTTAATAGTAAATCCACTTTTTATTAATTTTGCTTCCTTGTGGCTTTGCTCGAAAATGAGAGGGAGGTAAAAAATGAATGGTTTATGAGGAAACTCTGAACTCGCATGAAAGAAGAGTGAAGTGGATTTTTCTAAAGCCATGAATGTCCCATCAAGGTCTCATTTGTAGGAGCCACGTCTCCTAATCAGACTTCTATGCACTGACATAGGGAGCTTTTCAGCGATTTTTGGCCGGGGCCCAATTGCATCAAATGGAAAGGCGAAAGAAAGAGTCAGTGCAGCATTTTAATATCCTCTTATTTCAAAATAGCACATTGCACATATAGTGCTCTTTCATCATGGAATAAAGAATAGATTTGCAAACATGAATACATGCTGATAAAAAAAAGCAATATATAGTAAAAACTAAATATAATTATATATTTTTTTTGGTTTTTCAACAAAATATACTGGACACATTGGGCTAGATTCAGGTAGAGAGCGGGTATTTGTGTGCGGGCGTAGCGTATCCTATTTACGCTACGCCTCCGCAACTTTTACAGGCAAGTGCAGTATTCACAAAGCACTTGCTCCGTAAGTTGCGGCGGCGTATCATAAATTGGCTGGCGTAAGGCCGCCTAATTCAAATGTGAAAGATGTGGGCGTGTTTTATGTAAATTTATTGTGACCCCAAGTAAATGACGCTTTTACCGAACGGCGCATGCGCCGTCCGTGAAAGTGTCCCAGTGCGCATGCTTCAAATTACGCCGCAAAGACTCATTGGTTTTGACGTGAACGTAAATTACGCCCAGCCCCATTCATGGACGACTTACGCAAACGACGTAAAACGTGAAAAATTCAACGTGGTTCCGACGTCCATACTTAACATTGGCTGTGCCTCCTATAGCAGGGGTAACTATACGCCTGAAAACACCTTACGTAAACGGCGTATCTTTACTGCGACGGCCGGGCGTACGTTCGTAAGTAGGCGTATCTCGCTGATTTACATAATCTAGGCGTAAATCAGCGTACACGCCCCTAGCGGCCAGCGTAAATATGCAGTTAAGATACAACGGCGTAAATATGCAGTTAAGATACAACGCCGGTCGTATCCTAGCAACATTTAAGCGTATCTCAGTTTGAGCATACGCTTAAAGTTGCGACGGCGCGGATTCGGACTTACGACGCCGTATCTACTGATACACCCGTTGTAAGTCTTTCTGAATCCGGGCCTCTATTATTGTAATTTTATGTATATCCAGTATTGTTATACTTTCAGCTTTACAAAGCACATACAATACATTTATATCAGTCTCTAAACCCAAAACCAAATAGCCTAATGTAGTCATCACAATCAAGCTAACAGATACACAGACACACATACATACACATGTGCACATAAAGAAGCATGCAAGGGCCCATCTGGACAATAGCCAATCAGGATAAGTAAACCCAGTCACTAAAATCTAATTTTAGGTTGCCTGATGTCCATCTTTGGCTGTTTCCACTAGAGAGAAGTTGGTCTAATGGCCAGCTTCTCTCAAACAGGAATGTTGGAAAATGTGTGTTCGGTAAGCGCTGTAGCCAATCGGTGGGATGATTTTCAGACTCGCACTTACCAATCTCTCTCTAGCCATCCCTTACTTTTCCTTGCAGATAGCCAAATTTTTGGAACATTCTTTGAACACAAGCAGGTTCAGGGTAGTTAAAAAGCCCACTGCATAGTAGAAAAAAAAAAAAAAACACCAAAACCAGCAAAATGCACCATCCCCATTAACTCTAAATATTTTTGTCAAAATAAAGATATTTTACCAAAATCTACAGATTTTCATTGACATTTTTAGAAGAAATAAAAAACTCAAACTCGTAATTCCTACCAGAGACTCCATATGATCCACAGATGTCATACAGGCTACTATTTGCACATTACACTTAACCCCTCCTCCCATCCCACCACTGGTTTTCAGGTGTAGTTGATTTTTAATACTTTTTTTTTAACAAAGATTTCATTTTTCAGTAGAATTTCCTGTTATCTTTTTCCTCTCCCAGCCTCTCTTATTGTTTTCTGTCTCAGTGGATCTGCTTTCCATTATGCAGACACAATAATTCTATTTTCCTGGGAGTTGCCAATCTTCCCAGCTCCTTTCCTCACATCAAATAAAGCGTAGTACATCATGATATTTGTAGGTAATAGAGCATTTCACAAGGAACCCGTCACCTGGGAACATGAAAGAAGAAAAATTCTCTAGGCTTGTTCACAGTCACTTTGTGCAGTGAACACGGGGCTAAAAATATATATATATATATATATATATATATATATATATATATATATATATATATATATATATATATACTGTATATATTTCTTGTGAATGCATCCACAGTGAGCGAGAAATCCATGCATTTCAACTTTTTATAGCAAGGTTTGTAGGCAAATTTGAAGTGAAATACTTTTTGACTGATCATTTTGTTAGGCGCTGCGCAAATTGTTGGCGCTATATAAATCCTGTATAATAATAATAATTAGAGACTTCTTTAAATTTTCAACTTGCTTCATGGGCAAATTTTTAGTGTAACAATGTCTATAACCAGTCCCTTATTCAGCAACTTTGTCTGAGCCTCCTGATCGGTTTGTCCAATTCGACACAATTTTTGGGTATTATTAACCCCCCTGGCGGTATTCCCGAGTCTGACTCGGGGGTGAGATTTTCATACCAAAAGCGGTAACCCTGAGTCAGACTCGGGCTCGCCTCGCTGGATCCACAGACTGTGTTTACTTACCTTGTCCCTGGATCCAGCGATGCCACCGCACTGTGTGAGCGAGTGGGACCTCACTCGATTCACACAGCGTCCTCCTGTGCCACGATCTCCGTTCCCTGCGACGTTATGACGCACGGGAGCGGAGAACGGCGCCAAATTCAAAAACGTAAACAAACACAATACATACAGTATACTGTAATCTTATAGATTACAGTACTGTATGTAAAAAATACACACCACCTTTGTCCCTAGTGGTCTGCCCAGTGCCCTACATGTTCTTTTATATAATAAAAACTGTTCTTTCTGCCTGCAAACTGTAGATTGTCCATAGCAACAAAAAGTGTCCCCTTATGTCAAAAATGTTTTTAGAGTAGCTAGAAAACAGCAATAATAAATTATAATCACTTGCAGAATTGTGCGATAGCGATTTGTGGGGAAATTTGTCATAAAAAAAAAAATAATGAAAGCGACAATTCTGCAACTGAGCAAATTTCAGTGATTTTGGGTTGATTACATTATTGAATAATTTTTATTATAATTATATTATTATTTGTTATAATTATTTATAATTATTTATTATATTATAATTTATAATTTTGTTTTTAAAAAAATGTCATACCCGGGATGCCTACTAGTCTCTTGTTTGGTCAGATTTAAGTGAGTTATTCCTAAGAATTACAGGCCTACAGTATAAAACGCCAAATTTCCTCGCAAATAATGGTACCGCTTTCAGCATCTTTTTTCTGAAAGACTCATACCGCCAGGGAGGTTAAGCAGTGCAGAGTTTGTAGAGCCTGGTCTGCTGACAGCCTTAAAGCGGAATTTAACCCTCCTATCCTTTACAGCCAAGAAAGCTGCTTCTGTTTGATCTGCAACTGCCATGGTGCTGCACATGTGATCAGTTATGACACCAGCCATTTGATGGTTTGACAGTTAACAATTCCAGCATTCCAGGAACGTAGCTGTTTTTTTTTTAAAACGTTAAATTCATGTTTTTTCGTTCCACTTTGTGATCTATTGCTGTTCACAGGCTCTGGGCTTCAGAAAAATGGCAGTCTCCATCAAGAAGAAAGAGCAGCAATGTTGGAGGCAATTTACAGCACACATTGATTTTGGGAGCGGAATTATTAATGTGGAATACTTACTTACTTTTTATCAAGTTGTAATGGGTAAAGTTCTGCTTTAACGCGTAACTCCAATTTTGTTGAGAAAAAAACATTCCCCTCTGGGTGATCAATGTACATTGCAAGGATTAGAACATTTGTTGCAGATTCCTAACTTATGTTATTCTGAAGAAATCCCTCTGTGTTTGTCTGTGCCACTGTACTAAGAGAGTCTAAGGTCTCGTACACACGATAGGTTAACCAGTGGACAACGGTCTGATGGACCGCTTTCATCTGTCCAAACCGATCGTGTGTGGGCCCCATAGGTTATTTAACCATCGGTTAAAAAAAAGCAAACTTGCTTTAAAATTAACCTATGGATTCCTAACCAATGGGAAAAAAACGATCGTTAGTAGGCACGTTCATCGGTTAAAAATCCACGCATGCTCAGAATCAAGTCGACGCATGCTTGGAAGCATTGAACTTCGTTTTTTTCAGCACGTCATTGTGTTTTACGCCACCGCGTTCTGACACGATCGTTTTTTAACCGATGGTGTGTAGGCACGATGGACCATCAGTCAGCTTCATCGGTTAACCTATGACAATGGTCCTTCAAACCGTTCTCATCGGATGGACTGATCGTGTGTACAAGGCTTAATGGGAGTGTTTTCATAATTAACTGTCAGGTATGCAGCTGCAGAGCACTAATGAGGAAATCTGCTGTGCCTGCATCCCTTTAGATGTATTCCTATTGAAATTTTCTCTCCAAAGATGAAATTTTTGTTGCAGGGGATGCCTGAAATATGACTTGTATCTTAGGCAGACTTCTGGGAAAATTGATGAGCCAATCACACAAGCAGGAAATGATGTTTCTGGGTACAGAGCACCTCCTTGTAGCCATGTTGCATTATATTCTCAGAAAATTACAGTGGCTGCAGATTGAAAAGGAGATGTAATTTTTAATAACATTCCATTTTTAATATGACTTGTATTGCAATTGTATGTGCTATATTATTTTTTCTTTATTTTGCTATTTTTTTCCCCACGAAATTGGAGTTACCCTTTAAGGCCGAGTACTCACGAGCAGACATGTCCGATGAAACCGGTCCGCGGACCGTTTTCTAGACATGTGCATTCGTTTTCGTTAGAATGCATTTTCGTCCGAAAAGCGTGTTTTTTTGTTATCGTTTTAACAAACGATAACGAAAGTGCAAGAAACGAAAACCGAAAGACTCGACATAAAAAATGCTTTATTTTCGTTTTCGTTGCGGTAAAAATCCGATATAGAGAGATTCGACATTATAGGGAAAAGATTCGACATCATAGAGAAAAGATTCGACACTATAGAAATAATAGATTCGACATTACAGAGAATAGATTTCGATTTATGAGAAAATAGATTCGACATTATAGAGAATAGATTCAACATTATTACTAGTCATACAACATTAGAATTCCTGTAGGCGGAATATTCGAACGGAAATGTACGAGTCGACATAAAGATTCGACGCTCCGTCGAATTTTTTTTGCCCATTAGACAGAAACAAACAAAGATTCGACGTTCCGGCGAATATTCTTTTGACCATTCGACAGAAACCAAGTATTATTGGATTTTCGGATGAAAGCTATTCCCCAACGAAAAACGAAAAAAATCGAAATGATTTTCGGGAGTAACTAAATAAATTTATTTTCCAAACGAAAACGAAAAAACGAAACGAAATATTCCAGTCTGCACATGTCTACCGTTTTCATCGGACATGTCTGCCCGGGGACTTCTGTTCGATGGCTGTACACACCATCGAACAGAACTCCGCGGGTAAACAATACGCGGGGTGTGTCCGTGGTGTCGCCGCGACAATGACGCGGCGACGTGGGCGGGCCTGCCTTTTAAATGCTTCCACGCATGCGTCAAAGTCATTCGACGCATGCGAGGGATGGCGGGCGGCCGGACATGTACGGTAGGTCTGTACAGACGACCGTACATGTCGGGGGGACAGGTTTCCAGCGGACTGTTTTAAAGCAAGTCCAGGAAACAGTTGTCCGCTGGAAACCTGTCCGATCCGCCCGAAAATGGTCCGCTCGGGCCTACACACGGCCAAACATGTCTGCTGAAACTGGTCCGCGGACCAGTTTCAGCAGACATGTTTGGTCGTGAGTACGGGGCCTTAGTCATAGATCCTTCGGACCTCCCATTTTTTTTTTATGTATTTATTTCTTCTTTGAAATTTCCATCTTCCTCCCTCTACTTGTCACATGATCTATGACCTAAGCTGCAGCCAATGGTGTTGATTTACAAAATGCTAAATAGGCTGTTTACTTTGCAAGAGAAATTGCAAACAAGCCCAGCATGTGTCTACAATGAGCCAACCTGTCTGCCACTACTTAGAGTCATTAACACCTATAAAAAGAAATATCATTTCGGAAACATTAACCTACATTGATACATTTGCTTACACACCAGTGATCTCATTTAAAAGTATATATATATATATATAGAAGCCAATAAGAATATAGATTCCTTCAGGAGCAGCCAGAGCTCACATTCCTATCATTTTTCTTTTCAGTCCACTAACTCTCACCGTCCCCTTCTACCTGAAATTACATCCTATTTTTAACAGGATGTGAATTTGGAAAAGGCTGACTTACAGGAGCCGGTAACCAGGCAATGAGAGTCAATGAACCTTAATTAACGTTGTCTGTGCTGGATAATTAAGTAACATAAGTTGCCACCTGCCCCATCATTCCGTAATAAAAGGATATTGCCGAGTCCGCGAGGTGCAATTTGTCATCATCATCCCTCTCTGGGTGATTTTATCTCGCCTGCCCGTTGTGTATGTACTAACTTTAAAAGAGGCTCTATTTAAATCATAATTGTGAAAATGTTCCCATTTAAAGATTGTAGAAAGTTCTACTACAGATTCATCCTCATGAATTTCTTATGACTTATTTCTTATTTATATTGCTGGGACGTTGGCGGCATCTTGGAGCACATCTACTGTACATTTTGTGGAAAACAGAAGTGTTTATCAGCAATTTTAAGCACATAATATAGCAATTTAGTCTGGAGCCTTGAGAAACTCTGACAATCCGCATCCAAGTCTATTAGCATTGGAAAGGCAATATTATCAGCAAGAAGCTTGGGAAGAATTATATACTTATCTGATATCAGTCTATCTATCTATCTATCTATCTATCTATCTATCTATCTATCTATCTATCTATCTATCTATCTATCTATCTATCTATCTATCCTATTCTTTTTTTCTATCATTTTCTATTCTATTCTATCTTTCTATCTATTTTTATTAATATCTATCAATTGATCTATCTATACTTTTCTGCATTTCTATCTATCTATCTATCTATCTATCTATCTATCTATCTATCTATCTATCTATCTATCTATCTATCTATCTATATCTGTCTATCTATCTATCTATCTATCTATCTATCTATCTATCTATCTATCTATCTATCTATCGGCCAGATTCACGTAGGTGAGCGGCGGCGTAACGTATCGTAGATACGTTACACCGCCGCAAGTTTTCATCGCAAGTGCCTGATTCACAGAGCACTTGCAATGAAAACCTACGCCGGCGGCCTCCGGCGCAAGGCGGGCCAATTCAAATGGGCATGTGCCATTTAAATTAGGCGCGCTCCCGCGTCGGACCTACTGCGCATGCTCAGTTTCGCAATTCCCGTCGTGCTTTGCGCGCCGTGATGTCATTTTTTCGAACGGCAAAGCGCATAGCGTACTTCCGTATTCCCGGACGTGCTACGCAAACAAAGTAAAATTAAAAATTTTGACGCGGGAACGACGGCCATACTTTAAACAGCAATACGTTTGCTGAGTAAAGTTAGGGCAGGTCAAACGACGACTAACTTTGCAACGGGAAACTAGACTAGCAGCGACGTAGCGAACGCGAAAATCCGTCGGGAATCGCCGTAACTCCTAATTTGCATACCCAACGCTGGTTTACGACGCAAACTCCCCCCAGCGGCGGCCGCGGTACTGCATCCTAAGATCCGACAGTGGTAAACAATTACACCTGTCGGATCTTATGGATATCTATGCGTAACTGATTCTATGAATCAGTCGCATAGATAGAAACAGAAATACGACGGCGTATCAGGAGATACGCCGTCGTATCTCTTTGGTGAATCTGGCCCTATCTACCTATCTATCTATCTGCCTGTCAATCTATCTATCTAATGTTTGTCTATCTATATATATATCTATCGATTCTTATTATTTGTAAAATGTTCTATTCTATCTATCTACAGTGTATCCTATTGTATTCTAATCTGTCTTTCTATCTAATTGTATAAATAAGTGTATTTAGCTATACATTTGTATGTCTGTCTGTCTATCTATCTATCTATCTATCTATCTATCTATCTATCTATCTACAGTAAAACCTTGGATTGCAAGCATAATTCGTTCCAGAAACATGCTTGTGATCCAAAGCATTTGTATATAAAAGCAAATTCTATCTAACTGTATCTATTTTTTTTAATATCTATCTATCTATCTATCTATCTATCTATCTATCTATCTATCTATCTATCTATCTATCTATCTATCTATCTATCTAATTATCCTAATTATTCCTTCTATAATGTTATATTCTATTCTATCTTTCTATCCATTTTTATTAATATCTATCTATTGATCTATCTATTCTTTTCTGCATTTCTATCTATCTATCTATCTATCTATCTATCTATCTATCTATCTATCTATCTATCTATCTATCTATCTATCTATCTATCTATCTATCTATCTATCTATCTATCTATCGTGTCTCAAAAAGTGAGTACACCCCTAACATAATATTATATCTTTTCATGTGACAACACTGAAGAAATAACAATTTGCTACAATGTAAAGTAGTGAGTGTACAGCTTGTATAACAGTGTAAATTTGCTGTCCCAAAAATAACTCTACACACAGCCAATTAATGTCTAAACCGCTGGCAACAAAATTGAATACACATTTTTAATTATATAGCACAATTAAGCAAAAGTGTCCATAGCTAAAAACTTTAAAACACTGTAGTAGTGCTCCATCAGTAATAAAATATACATATGCTTACACACAGAACTCCCAATAGTAACTTATGTTTGTATTAAGTCCATCACACATAGGTGAAACAAAGTCTCGAAATGAGTGACATCCGTGAAATGACGGTTAGATGCTCCATGAAGCCAGTCACCAGAAACCCACCAAGGGAGTCCCGCTCCCTCTAGATTCAACACTCACCAGAGAACAATTAATAAAGAATTAATTGCTCGTCAAGCAACTGTAGGATTCATCAAGGGGTTTGCAAACCACAATCCCGCAATCTGCATCAAGCGCTGTTAATCTTCAGAAACAAAACAACACCACATAGCGTAATCCTGTTATGCCCTGTACACACAAGTAGAATTTCCATCAGAAAAAAAAGTTGGATGTTTTTTCCGACGGAATTCCGCTCAAGCTTGGCTTGCAAACACAGTCACACAAAAATTCTCTGAACTTTTGAGCGTTAAGAACGCGGTGACGTACAACAGTATGACGAGGCGAGAAAAAGAAGTTCAATGCTTCCAAGCATGCGTCAAATTGTTTCTGAGCATGCATGTTTTTTTTCCTGTTGGAATTCCATACAGACGAACGGATTTCCCGATAGGAATTTTTTCCGTCTGAAAAATTGAGAACCAGCTCCCAAACTTTTGCTGGCGGAAATTTCGACAGCAAAAGTCTGATGGAGCATACACGTGGTTGGAATTTCCGATAAAAAGCTCACATCAGACTTTTGCTGGCAGAAATTCCACTCGTGTGTACAGGACATTAGGGCTTCTTTTTTTTTTTGGAACAACCTTCCCCCCTTTTAAAAACACACTTACAAACAACGAAATAAGCATGCAGTTTGGTAGCATCAATATGTAAAGCTGTCAGATTTCCACCGGATATCTGTAACTGGCATCTCACCACACATGCTTCTTAGTGTCCGTCACATCCGGAGGCGTGCTGACGTCATTTCTGTTCACTGCATTGTCCTTTACTGACGCGTTTTGTCATTGCGACTTTGAGTGTGGTTTGCCAATCCCTTAAGGAATCCAGTGGCACTACGAACAAATGTGCTTATTTGTTGTTCTCTGGTGAGTGTTGAGTCTAAAGGGAGCGGGACTCACTTGGTGGGTTTCTGGTGACTGGCTTCACGGAGCATCTAACCATCATCTCACAGATATCACTCATTTAGAGACTTTGTTTCACCTGTTTTTAAATAGGGTTATAATTTTATTAGCTATGAGCACTTTTGTTTGGTTAGAGTTGTTTTTGTATAATTGTGGCTGGTGGTATATATTTTTTGGGGTGGTGGCAAACACTGCACCTACAGCCACCCTCCCCGGTCGGTCGGGTCACCTGCAACACCCACCCCCTGGGTGGTCACCAGCCCCGCACTTACCCCATCTAGGTCATGGGCAGTGCTTCCTCCGGGCGGCGGCTTGCCCTGCGTCTCCTTATCCTCGGCATCATGGCGTCTCCTCTATCTTTCTCCTAGGTGGCGCTTCTCCTCTCGGTCAATTGGGAGAACGGTCCCAGGACCCGCTTCCTGATTGGCCAGGAGGAGAATCAGGACGACAATAGCGAATATTATTTTTCTATTGTCACACAACTGGGTGGGCTCAGGGCGCAGTGCTCAATGCTCTGTGCCCCGAGCCCATCCCTTTTTTAAGCCATGTGCTTCTCAAAAAAAAAATGGAATCAATGCATCTGGTGCCCTGCATGTAGATTAGGAGCCTGACACATGGATTAGGGGGGGGCACACCCTGCGCCCTGCATTACGGGCCACCACTGGTGGAAGCTATTTATGTAAAGTTTCCTAGTGAATTAGCTTCCTCCCCGTGTGTGCTTAGTAGTGTGGGCCATATTTTGGATCACAGTTTTGAGAATGATATAGAAGAATTGGTTAATACCAGAAAATCAGGGCCATTTATAAAGTTGAAAACTCCAGGTATAAAATTTCAAAAATGGGGTCCTCCCATAGAGCACTGCCAGTTGAGATGTGTATCTGCTTACCAATCACTCACATTTACTCTTTCATGACCAATAACAAGACCAGATTGTACAACCTGTAATATGTTGTTTCAGAATGCCATGCACATTTGTGGTTGTCACTCTAACCAACCCCAACATGACTTCAACAATGCCTAATGAAATGAAAAGTAATACACACTAGCATTCTATAGATCTGTTTGTGTACATTATGGTTTAGCAGTCTGTCAAGCACAGATAATCATTACCAGACATTGACTGACAGCGCGATCATTGCGTGATCTGTTGAGGAGTATTGTGGATATTAAAGCCGAACTCAGTATATATCGTTAGAGATCAAATACACAGAAAAACAGATAAAACAGATAAAACAAAACAAGTACAAAGATTAACATCAAGCTAAATTAAAACCCCCCACCCAAAAAAACTAAGGGCCAAATCCACGAAGCGCGGCGCTTCTTTACGGCCGGCGTAGTGTATCTCAGATACACTATGCCGCCGTAACTTACAGCGTATTTCCGTATTCTCAAAGAATTTGCGCCGTAAGTTACGGCGGCGTAGTGTAACTGTGTCGGCGTAAGGACGCGCAATTCAAATGGATGAGATGGGGGCGTGTTTTATGGTAATACGTCTTGACCCAACGTAAATTATGTTTTTTCTGAATGGCACATGCGCCGTCCGTGGGGTATCCCAGTGCGCATGCTCGAAATTAACCCGCAACGAGCCAATGCTTAGGACGTGAACGTCATTCTATGCAAAGCCCTATTTGCGAACGACTTACGCAAACGACGTAACATTTTCAAAATTTGACACGGGAACAACGTCAATACTTAACATAGGATACGCCTCATATAGCATGGGTAACTATACGCCGAAAAAAGCCTTACGGAAACGACGTAAAAAAATGCGCCGGCCGGACGTACGTTCGTGGATCGCCGTATCTAGCTAATTTGCATACTCGACGTGGAAATCGATGGAAACGCCACCTAGCAGCCAGAGTAAATATGCACCTTAGATTCGACGGCATACTAAGACGTACGCCAGTCGGATCTAGCCCAGCTTCAGGCGTATCTTGTTTTGTGGATACAAAACAAAGATACGCCGGAGAAAAATAGAAGTTAGGTGGCGTATCAATAGATACGCCAGCGTAACTGCTTTGTGGATCTGGCCCTAAGTATTTATTTCTGATCAGATTTCTGATCAGCTGTAAAACCAGGCTTTCCCTTATAAAATCTTTTCTTTACTGATCGCTACTCATGCAGAGCCACTGAGGGGCCCCAGAAGGGGACAATCGGGGCAACACTGTGCACAATGAACTGCACAGTGGAGGTAAGTATGACTTGTTTGTTATTTAAAAACATAAAAAAATTGAACCTTTAGTATCACTTTAACCACTTAAGTACCGGACCATATTGCTGCTTAATGACCAGGACACTTTTTGCGATTCAGCACTGCGTCGATTTAACTGACAATTGCGCGGTTGTGCGACATGGCTCCCACACAAAATTGACATCCTTTTTTCCCCACAAATGGAGCTTTCTTTTGGTGGTATTTGATCACCTCTGCGTTTTTTATTTTTTGTGCTATAAACAATAATAGAGCGACAATTTAAAAAAAAAATACAATATTTTTTACTATAATAAATATCCCCCAAAAATATATATAAAAAAACTTTTTTTTTTCCTCAGTTTAGGCCGATACATATTCTTCTACATATTTTTGGTAAAAAAATCACAATAAGCGTTTATTGATTTGTTTGCGTCTACATAATAGGGGATAGTTTTATGGCATTTTTATATATATTTTTTTTTACTAGTAATGGTGGCGATCAGTGTTTTTTATCGTGACTGCAACATTATGGCGGACACATCGGAAACTTTTGACACCATATTGGGACCATTGTAATCGGTTCTATAAAAATGCACTGATTACTGTAAAGATTACACTGGCAGTGAAGGAGTTAACCATTAGGTGGCACTGTAGGGGTTAAGTGTGTCCTAGGGAGTTATTCTTACTGCAGGGGGGCGTGGCTACACATGATACGTCACTGATCGTTTTTCCCAATGACAGGGAACATGATCAGTGACAGTGTCACTAGGCAGATCGGGGAGATGTTGTGTTTGCACACAACATCTCCCCGTTCTTCAGCTCTGTGACCCGATTGCAGAACACTGGCGGCAATCAGGTCCGCGATTCCCGCATGCGCAAATACGGAGCTCGCTACAGGGTCACGAGCATGCCGCCGGTGGCGCGTGCGTGACCACACAGCCGCAATTTAAAGGGGACGTACCTGTACGCCCATATTCCTGTCCGTGCCATTCCGTCAACGTAAATGTGCGTGCGATGGTCCTTAAGCGCTTAATCCATGTACTTTGAGCACACTCTCAGCACAGACCCTTAGGATTCATTCACACCTGCATGTTCTGGCAATGTGAGCATATGTGCCCCGGCAGGGTGTTAAATTTTTATTTTTATTTTTGTAATTCTTTTATTTTCAAAGAAAGTGCATTTTACAGACAGCAGGGATACATTTAAAGAACACAAACATAATGTTAGGAGAGGGACAAAAAAATGTGATAGGCAGACCAAAGATCAAATATCATACATCAAGTATCAAATATAATAGATATAACAAACGAAACAAATATGACAAATACTCTGGCAGTACACAGTGAGTAAGGCACAATAAGATGGCACCATAGGAAGGTAAACAGTGTGCAAAGCCGGGAAGGCATCCAGCTATTCGTTGGCGCATCCAGGGTCTTATAATAACGTATGCTAAGCTATATCTAAGAGTAAACTCGCACATCTCCTCGGGAGGCGAGGCATCCCAGAGATCAGTGGGACCCAGACATGGAAAACCTGACTTGAGTAATGTATATTAGGATATGCACAATATCTGATCCAAACCGCCCATGACTGGGTAGAAATTATGAGGAAAGGGTACATACAGAGGGGGAGAGAGGGTGATAGATCAGGTAACTCTAAGGACGAGAGGGGGGTAAAGTCCTGGGAAGAGTGATGGATAAGCAAGAGATTGGAGAGAGTGTAGAAAGAAAGAGGAGTAGGGAGGAAAGGCAAAATGGAGTAGAGTAGGGTAGCACCACTCAACTAGGGAGCTAAGCACACCCAATAGATCAGTCAAGCTGCACAACCTCACGGAGGTATTCGTCCGTGTATATAAAGTGTTGCCAAGGTCTCCAGGTCTTCCGGAAGGTCTCCTCCCTGTTGTGCAAGGTGGTGGTGATATCTTCCATTTCTCTTAGTTCGTTCACTTTAGAAAACCACAGGGTTTTCGCCGGCGGGTTCTCCGATCTCCAACAGAGGGGGATGCAAGCCTTGGCAGCATTTAATAGCAGGATGGTGAGGGAGGCTTTGTATTTCTTAAAGAGTAAATAAACCCTCTTAAAAAAATCGGCAAAAAAAAAAACCTGCAGGAGAAAGGCATATTGAGCTAGGATTGCTAGCATACTAGCTCATTATGAATTACTTACCTAAGATCGAAGCCCCCGAAGCAGTCCTCGATCACCTCCTCCACCGCCGGGATCTCTCCCGGAGTGAGTTCCGGGTATCGCTGCTCCGGCGCTGTGACTGGCTAGAGCAGCGATGATGTCACAACACGGTATGATCGCCTTCACTAACGCCACGCTCAGCGTGCCTGCGCCGTTGGCTACACTGGATCAGTGCCCCTTTTTTGGAAAATATCTCCTTAACCGTGTAGGTTAAGGAGATTTTTCTTGTACCTACAGGTAAGCCTTAATCTAGGCTTACCTGTAGGTTAAAGTGGCACATTGGGCAGACCACGGGGCAGATTCTCAAAGATCTGCACCCGCGCAGCGTATCTGAGATACGCTACGCCGCTGTAACTTACTTGGCAAATCTTTGAATCCAGAAAGAATTTGCGCCATAAGTTACGGCGGCGTAGTGTATCTCTCGCGGCGTAAGGGCGCGGAATTCAAATGCGGCGAGTAGGGGGTGTGTTTCATTTAAATGAAGCGCGTCCCCGCGCCAAACAAACTGCGCATGCCCCGTCCGTCAAAACTCCCAGGGTGCATTGCTCCAAATGACGTCGCAAGGACGTCATTGGTTTTGATGTGAACGTAAATGGCATCCAGCCCCGTTCACGGACGACTTACGCAAACAAAATAAAAAATTTCAAATTAGACGCGGGAACGACGGCCATACTTAACATTGCGTATGCCACCAGATAGCAGCTTTAACTATACGCCGGAAAAAGCCGAACGGGAACGACGTAAAAGAATGCGACGGCCGCTCGTACATTCGTGGATCGTCGGAAATAGCTAATTTGCATACTCGACTCGGATTACGACGGGAACGCCACCCGGCGGACGCCGAAGAATTGCATCTAAAATCCGAAGGCGTACGAAGATCTAACCCAGATGCCGTTGTATCTTGTTTTGAGGATTTAAAACAAAGATTTGACGCGGGAAATTTGAAAGTACGCCGGCGTATCAATAGATACGCCGGCGTACTTTCTTTGTGGATCTGCCCCTAAGCAGCAATGTATTTCATTCCGTTTAGTCCAATAAGTAGGAAGAAGCACACAATGAGCAAAGCCGTATCAGGAAGCAGGGGCGTGGCCTTTCTGGCTGCGCAGAGCAGCAACTATTTGTAAATCACAAAACTGACTGGACAGATCCACAAGTGGTTTAGTAGAGAATACAGCTTGCAATAATACATTCCAATTGTGTTTAGCCGTTAGCCAGGAGATCTTCCATACTAAGTGCACTTGAAGCCTTCTCTTTCATGCAGATGATCTTGGTTGTACCTTTAATGAATCATGCCGGCAAGAGGTAGGGAGTCATTACACACTTTAGATGTACAATAAAACAATTCTAAGTAAGGAATGTATGAACATCGGCTCATTATTATCTGGCGAAATAATTAGATGGCACTTGGTCACATCTTTGTTTCTTAATTACTAAAATCCTCCGTGCTTCTTGGTGTCTTAATAAACACACTTAAGTTAAGAAAGGATATGAACAATGCACCCCGCTGTTTAGAAATCAAATCAGCTTCAAAGCGGTCCACAGAATTATATGTTAGATCTCTAATTATCTACTGGAAGGATATCTTACAGTTCACCTACTTTTTCTCTTTGTGAGTTTGTAAACCAGCCAATAACACATGAAAAACAACATATATAATGCATGTTCAAGGACCAGCTGAATACAAAAATAGATACTCTGAGAGAAAAATAACTTAGTAATGAACTTGCTGAGGAAACCTTAATGAAGTGCACAATGATTGCAACTTCATACACGCCATCCCGGAATGATAACATATATATACTATCTATCTATCTATCTATCTATCTATCTATCTATCTATCTATCTATCTATCTATTGTATCTTAATTTTGTACAGTATATATCATTGTTCTATCTATCAAGACTTTCTTTTTTATACTATGTATCAATCTGTTTATCTGTCTATCTATCTATCTATCTATCTATCTATCTATCTATCTATCTATCTATCTATCTATCTATCTATCTATCTATCTACCTATCTTGCGTAGCTTAATTTTGTACCATATAAATCTTCTTTCTATCTATCTAGACTTTCTTTTTTATACTATGGGGCAGATCCACAGAGAGAGTATGCCGGCGTACTATCTACTGATACGCCGGCATACTTTTTAAATTTCCTTAATTCCTCAAAACAAGATACGACGGCATCTGGGTTAGATCCGACAGGCGTACGTCTTCGTACGCCTTCGGATCTAAGATGCAATTCTTCGGCGTCCGCTGGGTGGCGTTCCCTTCGTTTTCCGCGTCGAGTATGCAAATTAGCTATTTCCGTCGATCTTTTACGTGGGGTCATGCTTTATTTACACGCCCACCTCTTCACAATTTGAATTAGGCGCGCTTACACCGGCACATTTGCGCTACGCCGCCTTAACTTAGGACGCAAGTGCTTTGTGAATACAGCACTTGCCTCTCTAACTTGCGGCGGTGTAACGTAAATTACATACGCTACGCCCGCACAAGTTTAAGCCGCCGTATGTGAATCTGGCCAATATTCTCTCTTTCTGTTCAGAGAAAAATCAGCTTTCCTCCCTGCTAGACAGTGCTGTGCTGTTTGACAGAGCTGTGTAAATCTCAGGACTGGATGGGCAAAAATATAACTACCGTGGAAGCTCCCATAAATGTATGTCATCCGTGTTTTTAGTCGACTCCCTGGAGTACAGTTTTAACATACACCAATGGAATTCTGAACTCCCCAAATCAGAGGCTTCCCTAACACAGTCATTAAATAGTCTGTCAAAGCGAAAATGAATCTCATATTATTGATTTATTTTTTCCAATATATAATTTTCATTTTATCAGTCTTCCAGGTAGTTTTACTTGTGAATAATGATGATAATTTTACCGGAGGATTCAGGACGTCTCCTACTTAGTGAAATCGATTGAACTAACGGCTAAAGTTAAGACTATCAATTCCGTATTGATCCGTTGGGCTATTCGCACAGTCAAAACTTTTGCTGTATATGTAGATTGTTGCCTGACTGCGGCGGCTGTTTTGGAAATGTCAGAAAAGGGAAGGTCCTGCAAATCAATTTAATTGAAGACAATTAAATAACACAGAAAGGGAAAGTTTATTGAAGGCACATTATTGAGCAACATCAGGGAAGTGAGGAAATTATTTTGGAATTGTCATCTTTTCAAAAGTCACCAGTTGACTTGTTCAGTAATGAAATGTAAAGCTTAACCACTTAAAGGGGTTGTAAAGGTTCAGCTATTTAAAAAATAAAATAACAAACATGTCATACTTACCTACAGTGTGCAGTTCGTTTTGCACCGAGTGGCCCCGATCGTCCTCTTCTGGGGTCCCACAACGGCTCTGGTGGCTCCTCCCCGCAAGAACTAATCCCCTCTGGGAAGCTCTCTCCCAAGGGGGTTAGCTTGCAGGCACGCTCCCATGCCATAGCCGCCAATTGTATGACTCGGCCCCGCCCATGGCGGTCGCGTCATTGGATTTAATTGACACTAAAAATATTCACTGTCACTGTATTAATAACACTGGCTGGGAAGGGGTTACAGCGATCAAAGGATTAACTGTGTGCCTAGCCAGTGTTTCTGTGTACTGTGTTAGGTTCTTTTACTATGGGAATAGATCGATTTTGTCCCTTGCTTTGCAGGAACTCATAATCTATTCCTCCTCCTGTCAGAACTGAAATCTGCCTTGTTTACATGTAGATCTCAGTTCTGTGTGTATTGCTGATGATTGGTGCCCAGGCCAGCACCCATAGATCAGCTTCTGCTGTGAATAATCACAGTAGACAGCCCACTGCAGGCGGAATTGCAGAGTCACAAATATATACCTGATTCTGCACAGGAGAGCTACAGCAGTAAAACCTTAAAGTCCTTAAAGTGGTTAAACTTGCTCCCACTCCCATTCTAAGCCTATTTTAGCAGCCCTGTAAAGGAAAGATGTCTAAACTTACCTATTTTAAGAGTGCTCAGGTCCAGTCACGTGATCTCTTGAGCGCCCGGCTTAAGTGAAGAGGAGAGGTAGCAACAACAACTGCAGAGCCTGGGCAGTGACAACACCCATAGGTTTACTGTCTATACTTCTATCTCTCTTCTGTGCTCTGTCTATCAAGCAGAATCACACATTTCTTAGCCTCAGGAGGGCTGTGTAAAGTATATATGGTTAATATCAGCAGGGCGGTGCAAGGATTTTTGTCTACACAGACTAAGGTGCATTTTGATACCCCAAAAGCCCTCTGTGTGATAGAAACAAGGAAAAAACACAATCATTAGAGTGAATAGTGGTCGGACTTTGAGGCAAGACGGAAGTATGTATAAAATATATTATTTATTACAAAAGTAGAAAAATACAACGTTGATGAAAAGTAAGTAAAACCATCTAGATTAATAATTCATTAATAATAGACGAATCGTTTGAAGTCGCCTACACGTTTCATCGTTGGGCTTCCTCAGGACCAGACAAGCATTTTTTTTGGCAATATACAGATATTGTTTCATAATCTAGCACATCGTGGTAAATGTATTCATCCAGACTGTTCCGGGCATTCCAAAAAAATGCAGAGATGTTAGAAAATCGATTTATTGTTACTTCCAATTGTATCAGAGAAAATATTGATCATCAATAGTCCTAGTTAATTACACCTATGGTGATAATCCCATGATGTCAAAGATTATGTAGTAGAATGGTACAACAGAAGGAAAACCGAACCGGGGGTATGGGGGCATTGCCGAGTAATCAGCAGAAGGTAATAAGCCCCATGCTAAGCAGTCCTGTAGTAAAAATACAGCTGGGGCAGATTTTCAGAGTCAGATACAGGTGGAGATGTAGTGGAGATCCAAACATAGTTTGAGTAGTCAACACTTTAGGACAGTAGAGTCCAAATAGCCAAACGCTCTGTGGCCTGAAAATGTCAACGTGTGCCCCAGGGTAGCAGCCTGGTAGCAGCCTCTGTGTGATAGCATACAATATAGGTGACAGGTGCTATCTATGAGACATCCAGGTTATATTAGACCATGACTGTTTCCCCTGTACTCCACTGCAGCTGATAGAACACAGAACTTCAGAACAAGTCTTCACTTCCTGATTCCCTGACCGAGGATGATGGCGGGGCAGCCGAGACCCGAGCGTTTGCTCGGCTTCAGCTACTATCATCACAGGGACCCTGGACAGGTAAGTCTCCTTAGTAAAAGTCAGCAGCTACAGTGTGAGTAGCTGCTGACTTTTTTTTTTTTTTTTTCGCCGGACCTCCGCTTTAAGGTGAAAAAACATTTGGTGATTGCAGGCCCCCCAGTTTACTTACCTGAGCCCTCGAAAGTCCTGCGTCGAGAACACGCTTGATGTCATCCCAGTCTTCTCGGCTCTTTTCAGCTCTTCATTGGATAGATTGATAGCAGCGCAGTCATTGGCTCGCACTGCTGTCAATTAACTCCAATGACGTGAGGGTCGGGGGTGAGGCCGAGTTCTGTAGTCGACGGCTATGGAGGCTGGATACAGGACTCAGGAGCGTGCGTGCAAGGTAACCCCCTTGGGAAAGCACTTCCCAGGGGGGTTAGCTGATGTGGGAAGGAGCCAAAACCCCAGAAGACCAGGATCGGGGCCACTCTGTGCAAAACAAGCTGCACAGTGGAGGTAAGTATGACATATTTGTTATTTAAAAAAAAGTGAATCTTTCCAATCACTTTATGTCAGTATCAATGACATGGTATTGATAAGAGCTATTTTATCTAAGGGAAGCTCCCAAAACATTGCCCGTTGATGATACTTGAGGACTAATGCCGCGTACAGACGATCGGACATTCCGAAAGCAAAAAAAAATTCCGATGGCTGTTGGCTCAAACTTGTCTTGCATACACACGGTCACACAAACGGTGACGTACAACACGTACGACGGCACTAGAAAAGAGAAGTTCAATACCAGTCGTGTTAGTAGAAGTTTGGTGAGAGACGATTCACGCTTTTCAGCCTCATGCTTTTCAGTCCGTTACAGCGTGACGAATGTGCTATCTCCATTACGAACGCTAGTTTTACCAGACCGAGCGCATCCCTCTCGTACTTGATTCAGAGCATGCATGGAATGTTGTGCTTCCACACACGATCGGAACTTACGAGAACGGATTTTGTCTCTCAAATTTTTGTTGACGGAAATTCCAATAGAAAATGTCCGATGGAGCCTATACACGGTCGGAATTTCTGAAAACAAGCTCACATCGAACATTTGTTGTCGGAAATTCCGAGCGTGTGTACGCAGCATAAGGTTTAGAACCACTGACATAGAGCATCAATTTCTGCACTAGGTTTCTGCACTAGGAACTCTATGTCAAAGGATACTTGACTAATTTCCTTGCACTTAAAGCAAATATTTGATTTATATTGAAGGCCAAAGCTGTGTTGGATCAATAACTAAGAAAACATACTATACCAGATAATTCACTTAGTAAGCTAATTGTATTGCTACATTAGAAGGATAGGGGGAAAGCATATAGAAGCACTTGAAAAGTCTTGAAAGTAAAAATCGAAAGACTTGAAAAAATGAAATAGCAGTTAAATGCCTCATACGACCGGTTTTCCTGGCAGGAAAACTGCCATGAGAGCTATTGGCCAGGAATCCCGGCCGTGTGTATGCTCCATCAGGCCTCATACACACGACCAAGTTTCTCGGCAAAAAACAGCAAGAAACTTGCTGGGATTTTTTTTTTGCCGAGGAAACCGGTCGTGTGTACATTTTTCGACGAGGAAACTGTCGAGGATCCCATCGAGCCAAAAAGAGAGCATGTCTTCTTTTTCCTCAACGGGAATGGAGAAACTTGCCTTGTCGAGTTCCTCGACAGCCTAACAAGGAACTCAACAAGGAAAACGTTGTGTTTCGCCCGTCGAGTTCCTCGGTCGTGTGTACGAGGCTTCACAGTTTTCCCGCCGGGACAACGGTTTTTAAGCTGGCAATTTCCCTATGGGGAAAACCTGCGGTGGAGCATACACACGGCCAGGTTTCCCAACCAAAGCTCTCATGGCAGTTTTCCTGTCAGGAAACCTGGCCGTGTGTGGGGGTAAAAAGCTACCAGGCAGGTTCTCGGTTTTCCCGGCTGACTTTTTACCGCCGGGAAAACCGATTGAATGTACAAGGCAAAAGAGAAATAACATCACCAACTCCCTCCTTGTTTCTTTATATTATCTATTGCCTTAGATCAGTAGATGGCAAAGCAAAAATTATGTTAGGGAAGTTTAATTCAATCCTTGCTGGTTTCCATTAAGCCGTGCCTAAATACTGAACAGAATCTAAAATGGAATTTTAAAGTTATTTTCCAAATCACAAACTTACCCTTGGAGCAAATTGGCAGAAGAAAGGAATCCACCACGGACGGTAAAGTGCCAGAAGTTCGTTATCAAGTTAATTTAATATGTACTTTGTTAATGTGAGACGCGTTTACCCACAATAAGCAGCTTAACTACAATCAGATGAGCTTTAAATGAACGTTCATAAATCCTAGCCGCATGTATAAATATGTGATGTTTAGAGGAGAGGCAATATGTTAAGTATCCAGAGCCATGCAAAATACATCATCTCACACTGAACCCACAGATGTTCCCTTTATTGGAGGGGAACAGGAAACATTGCAACTTATATCAAAGCTTTGCTTAGAGAGAAACTTTATCCTACCTAGATAAAATGTTATTTCTAGTCCCTGGTATAAATAAATAAATAAAATGCGTATTTACTAGTCCGTGGAGTCCAATGTTCTCCCCCTTTAGGCTGCATTCACATCTGAAGCCTCGTACACACGGCCAAGGAACTCGACGGGCGAAACAAATCGTTTTCCTCGTCGAGTTCCTTGTTAGGCTGTCGAGGAACTCGACAAGGCAAGTTTCTCCATTCCCGTCGAGGAAATAGAGAACTTGCTCTCTTTTTGGCTCGTCGAGTTTCTCGACAGTTTCCTCGACAAAAATGTACACACGACCAGTTTTCTCGGCAAAAAAAATATCTCCCAACAAGTTTCTTGCTGAGTGTAGCCTCTTTGAGCGCATTTCCGGCATTTTTTCACGCATTTTAATGAGCGTTTCTGTGCATTTTTATACAGCGCTTTCGAGCTTTGGCGTTTTTTTATTAGCCAATAAAGAAAACTATTACCTGTTGCATCATTTGTTGCTATGTTTTTCAGCTCTCTTAGCTTTTAAATCATATTTTACTTATTTTCTTAATTATTTTTATTCATTTATAAAATAAAAAAATGTTAGGGAAAGGGGTTATAGTTAAGACCCCTTTCACACTGGGTCGCTTTGCAGTTGCAATAATGCTAAAAATAGCGCCTTTCAAAGCGACCTGAAACAGCTGCTGCTGCCTCTCCAGTGTGAAAGCCCCGAGGGCTTTCACACTGGAGTGGTGCGCTAGCAGGAAGATAAAAAGTCCTGGTAGCAGCATCTTTGGAGCGGTGAAGGAGCGTGGGTGTGTGTATACCGCTCCTGCCCATTGAAATCGATGGGCACCGCGGCTATACCGCTGACAAAGCACCTCTGCAGAGGCACTTTGCGGTGGTTTTAACCCTTTCTCGGCGGCTTGCTGGGGTAAAACTGCTGCGCTATCAGCCGAATAGTGCCGCAAAATTGACGGTAAAGCGGCACTAAAAATATCGCCGATTTACCAAGAGCACAGAAGATAGACCTGAGAAGAGGAGGATCTGGATAAATATAACAAAGTCTTGTTTATTTCCTAAAAAATTACAAACATGTTATATTTATCCAGATCCTTCTCTTCTCAGGTCTCTCTTCTGTGCTCTTGGCCCTTTCCTCCTGTTTAGTGCCCCCACAGCAAGCAGCATGCTGAGTTACAGCTCCTTGTGTCCATTCAAACATTTTGGGTTAGGGGTTATTTTTTTTTAAATGTCTTATGATTAATTATTTAATATTATTATATATATATATATTTTTTTTAGGGTAAGGGTGTTAATACTACTGCTACTACTACTACTACTACTACTACTACTACTACTACTAATAATAATAATAATAATAATAATAATAATAATAATAATAATAATATAAATAATAAAAATAATATTACTACTACTAGTAATAATAATAATGCATTAATAAATACATACAAACAATCATAAATAAATTAAATACAATACATAAATACTATGAAATCAATAAATAAACAAATACATAATTAACCCCCTAATCATAACCCCTAACCCTGAAAAAAAAATAATAATAAACATCCTAACCTCAACACAAAATAAATAGCTGGAACTTGGTGGTTCCACTGCCTCTGACTCAGGCCTTTTGCTCCCTGCTAACCACTACCACTTGTAAATACAGAAGTCTGGCTTCCGTGCTTGCAAGTGACAGCTTGTCTCCCAATGGCCCCCACAGATCTAATCTCCTGAGCGGCTCCCACTGAGTGCAGAATGGGGGCACCCCCACTTGATGATCAATCTGTAAGTGAGAGAGGCGGAGACAAATATAGAGTTCAGGGAGGTACTAAAGCCAAATGGTGATCGGCCGCTTCCTGCTTCCATCCAGCAACACAGCCAGTGCTCGAGGCTGCCACTGCGCCAAGATGGCTTGGAGAGGCTCTGAGACTGGCACCCCTCTCTTTCTGTTTTTACTATACAGTTACCTGCTTCGCTCTAAGGGTGCTGCCACCAGGTGCTGTCTGATCATCCTTTATCATATGGACTTGATTATGGACTAGGGTTGCCACGTGTCTAGGATTGACACGGACAGTCCGGGTTTTGAATTATGTGTCTGGGTTTCAGACTGCCTGAAATCCGGACACATTATTTAAAATGGACTGCCGTTCCTCAAGTAACTGAGCACCACAACCACCAAGTACATAGGTGTGCGCACGTGCCCCACTCCCATAAATGCACAGTAGAGGGCATGATCTTCTCCTCCTCCTCCCACCCATACCCTTCTGTCTGTCCAACCACGTAATCCCCAGTGTTCTGTGCCTCAGGAAAGGGATGGGTGAGCTAGGAATTTGAAGCTCAGCAACCGGCAGATACATTATGGATGAAAGGTGCTGATGCATGAGCCTTCATCATCGGGTGAGTGAGTGAGCCACTCAATGTCTGTGACTAAAGTCTCCCCCCTCCCGCCCTTCTCTTTCCTGCCTCAGAGCGAGTGCGTACGCTTAGGTAAGGGGGACTCAGATGTAAGGGGTGTCCTGTGGACTCTGATGTAAGGGGAGCTTTTGGAACCCTGATTTAAGGGGAAATGCTGAGAACTGTAAAGTAAGTGGGAGCTTTGGTGAGCAAAAACACCCTTACATCAGAATTTCCCTTTATACCAGTGTCCCCAGTGTTCGTATTTAAAAATAAAATAGCTGTGTGCCACTAAAGTGTTTGGGCTCGGCTTAAAGAAAAAGATGCAATCCTATTATGGACTGATGCATTATACTAGGATGTTTTACTGATTATGTGTTTGTAATACATAAGGGTGCTGTCACCAGGTGCTGTCTGATCATCTTTTTTTATATGACCTTTATCCTTGACTGATTCATTATACTATGATATTTTATTGATTATGTGCTTGTAATACATCCCTCTATTGACACTATATACTTTTTTCTTTCAGAACAGTATACAGTATGTAGCTCACCCCTGAACTATGCATCATGTACAAAGCACACCCCCAAACTCTGCACTGTGTAAATCCCCCTGAACTCTGCACTCTGTAATTAAAGGATCACTAAAGATACAATTTTTTTTTTTTTTAAATAACAAACATGTTATACTTACAGTACCTCCGCTGTGCAGCTTGTTTTGCACAGAGTGGCCCCCAAACCTGGTCTTCTGGGGTCCCTCTACGCGGCTGTCTCGGCTTCTCCCCGCAAGGACTCAACACCTTCATGCGAGCGAGCTTGCATGGTGTTAAGTTCTTGCAGGCGCGCTCCCGTGATACAGCCGGCGGTCATAGCCGCTCACTGTATCACTTGGCTCCGTGCTACGTCATTGGATGTGATTGACAGCAGCGCAAATTAATGGCTGCGCTGCTTTCAATCTATCCACTGTAACCAATCAACGGCCAGGCTGAGCGGCGAAGAGGATGTCGGAGGCAAGCGCGGGACTTTCGAGGGGCCGGTATTATCGGATGTTTTTTCACCTTAATGCATAGAATGTATTAAGGTAAAAAACGTTTACCTTTTCAACCCATTTAATGCCCCTTTAAGACCCTCCCACTGTTAGTAAAAGTTGATCACACCAACTATTTGAAGCCATTTTGAGGGGGGTATTGGGGGGTCGTGGTTGAGTTTCTGCAACTATTTTCTAAGGAAAAAAGCTATATATATATATATATATATATATATATATATATATATATATATATATATATATATATATATATATATATAGCCAACTATAGCCATAAATATAAAGTTATACTCTCTGCACTCAGTTTTTCCCAAGCACCAATTCATCTTATTGCAACAAAACAACACAGCAGAGTATAGGATGTACAATTTTCAGCCATTTCGAAGACAAATATTCAGAAATTTATCATTGACAAGATCTCCTTCCAGCCCATATAAATGCCTCTCTTGCGGAACACAAGTAATTTTCACTCTGTAACATTTCAAGGGGTAGCTTGTAATAATGCTGTATAGATATTTCATTATATTTTCCTTCCATGCATCACCTTATTAATATATACATTTTATTCAATTCCGCGCATAAACGAGACACATAATGCTATTCATTATAAATGCATTGCTGGTAATCGTATACAGTTGTGAGATTGGTGTTATAACGTTATTATCTGGTACTCTTTTCAATTCCTCTCCGTCACGTACTCGGAACTTTTCAAGGTTAAAATACCTGAACAATTTGTGTTCGCCTTCCATTATTCCAGGAGCTTGAGCGCTCCATGCATTTTTGAAAGCCAAGTCCATTTAAGAAAGCCGCTTAACATTGTTTTTTCTTTTAACCCTGGGTTTTGTTGTTTGTGATGAAGAAAATACTTTTATACAAGGGAGATGTCTTCAAAAAAATGAAATAAGTAATACTGATGTTTTTTTAATGCTTTTTATACAAGTCTCTTTTTTATTGATGGCTTTTATATGCTTGGTGTATGTAGTTTTTTTTTTTTTTTTTATAGTAGAATGGATTACATTCAAAGGTCATAAAAAGATAAAACAGAACTATGACAATACTCAGAAAATCTTTATACGTGTTAATGTAAATCTTTATGGCACAAAACAGCACAAACGTAGCACTAAAAAAATGTACTTGAGTATCTATTTGTGTATCATTGTAGGGGGGCAGCTTTGCTGATCTTTTAGTAGAGATGTGCATTAGTTTTCGTCCGAATGCATTTTCGATGGAATTTCTGGGATTTTCGCGTTCATTTTAACAAACGATAACGAATATGCAGGGTCAGAAATCCGAAAGATCCGACATAAAAAATACTTTATTTTCATTTTGTTGTGACAACAGTTTGATATAAATAGAAGATTCAACATGATGGTGACAATAGCGATCTGTGTCTATCGAACCTGCGGTTGAATGTGCCTAACCTAACTCTATTAGTCCAAGATTATTCGGCATAGAGAGAAAAGATTTGACATTATAGAGACAAGAAGATTCGACAGCTAAAAACATACGATCGCCACAAATGGACATTTATGGTCAATTGTAGAAGAATTCTAGTGTTGGTTGACTAGTAATAATAATTAATAAATATTTTCACTAGTCATACAACATTAGAATTCTTCTATAGCTTGTGGGCGGAGCATTCGACCGGAAATGTACGATCGCGGCGTCATACAGTTTAGCTACTTCGTCGAATCTTCTTAGAACATTCGACGGACACCATAAACCTTCAATTGACAGATTCAACCTGAATTAATTCGGATTTTCGGATGCATGCATTTTTTAACTAAACAAAATAAATAAAAACACATTTTGGGAGTCACTAAATACATTTATTTTTCGGACGAAAGCGAAATTCCGAAACAAAATATTTCCATCAGAATCCTGTGAATGACAGCTCCCCCGCGCATTTACGGTATTGATGTCATCGTGGCTCTGGCCAGTCACACAAACAGAGTCCACAGACCCGGAAGGAAGATTGGTGAAGATGGAAGCGGCCTCCAGCGATGACATTGCATAGCTGGAATGCTTCATTTTCAGGTAAGTCATGATGCATACTAGCACATTATGCCTTTACCCTGCAGGTCTGAAAAAAAAAAAATCACCCAGTGTATTATAACCGCTTTAATGGGTTTGTTACCCCAGTATTTCATACTCCTGATATGTGTCTGCTGTACCACGTACTTGTAAGAGAAAGTATCCTGTTCGCTTTATATTGCTTCCTTTGTGTGAATTCCCTGGTGTTCCTGCCACTCCCTCTGCCTTTCTATTAAAAACCGACCACACTAAGCAGGGGAACACAGCGTAGTTAGTTCTCTAGTTCTCCTGGGAACTCAGCCTGCTCTCCTCCAATTATCAGACTTGTCCTGACAAGCCCCCTCTACACAGCCATTCACATGAAATCTCAGTGTACTGTTGCTTCTCCCCCAGCTCTTACACAGCTGGGAACAGAGGGGACAGAGAGCATGCAATCACTTATACAAAAAAAAAATATATATATATCGATACACAAATGTTTTGTCTTCCACTACAGTTTTAAACTGAATGGGTGAAGGTGACCATTTGCAATCACTTTAATATTTTTTTTTTAAATAAGCATAATGGACGGTACTTACATTGAATGAGAAGTGCCACTTGCTCTAGTGGCTGCTCTCCTTTGTCTCCCCATACCACCACATGGGTAATCCTTTGGGGCTACAGGGGTTATTATGAGTCACTGGACCTGTCACAGAGGACGTCTACTTATACAAAATGTACATCAGGCAAGGCAGGAAATAGCAGTGACGCCCAGACGCCCAGGGAGGGTGCAAGACAGATGTTGTATGCTCCAATGCCTATGATTTCTTTGCTATTGTAAGTAGAATTTTTATTAAACATTTCCAATTTTACTGGATGCTGCACAATTCGTTTTTTCTCTCTCATTGTCAGGCTACATGATTGACTCTGGTGGATACCATAAGGGCTGATTTCTCTGGCGTTTCCATCACTGGGTCCCATATTCTGATCGAATTGGTTGTGGCAGTCCGCACCTTTCGTGAGGGGTAATACAGTTGGATGATAAACTTACAATGGATGATTAATCAAAATCCTCTTAAAACTTTTTTGAAATTATGAAAAAACTAAGCTGTTTGAGGCTATTTGCCCCCAGGGCTGTTTTAAAATCGCACCTGGTTTTAGGAGCCCCTGTGGGTCCTAGTGTAAATCCGGGGTATACACGAGCTTGGTGCATATGTTTGCATGTAAGATAAAATGTCCCTCTTGAGTCTTTTGTCACGGTTTATCATGTGCATATTGTATATACACAACATTACCAAGGTTGCTACGCTTTGCTACAAAGGTTGAAGGTCCGGTATTTATGATTCATCGTCTACTTTGTATGCTGTGTTAAAGTTGTGTTATTGAAATTCAATCATACAATAGAAATCAGTATAAGAAGATATCTGAGTTATTTTGATGACGTGACTTCTTCTATCTAACTGCATTTGTTCAGATGGTATGTTCAGTTTTAATAGCACTTCACTTAAGAAAGAAACTCAAACCACTTGAAACTATTTAGCTGTGCAGCTCTGCAAAACCCTTCTATGGATCACGTAATTCTTGAATGGTGTATGAATCATGTAGTCCTTGTATGGTATTTGGATAATGTAAACTTTGTTTGGATCATGTAATCCTGGTATGGACCATCATTAACACAATGTCATTCAAATTTTTAGGTGTTGCAAACAAAGTTGCCATCATGCAAATTTTTGCCCATGTCAACCTGATTTAAGCTAACAATTCACCATTCTGTTGCATCACAAAAAAAATCCCTTCTCTGCCTCTTGGCTAAGATGTGTAGTATATTTTCTTATCAGTATCCAGTAGGGATTCTCCACCATAATTCTGGCTTCGAGGGCCAGCTGTATAGTATCACTTCTATGGTGTCCTAAAGGGGGCTTAATAAATTGACGACACATGGGTAAGGTGGAGGTTGGGAGTTTTCCCTAGTGTGGAGGGTTTTGAAGGGTTCAGTGCCTCTGAATTAAGCAACCCTGTCTAGATGACGGCTTGGAGGGCCCCTGTTGTCATTCACCTCCTGTGAGTGGCTCCCCGGGAGTGCCGAAGTAGCACTATGGATTTTAGACCCCACTGTGTGAAACTGAACTAGGCCAGGACAACCTACTTTTTTTTCCGCACAACGCCTCATGACCTAGGCAATTTGGCACAGTCCTGGACAATTTTTGTGAAAAGGACGCAAAGTCTAGCCAATTTACCTGTACTGGCACCTTTTTTTTCTTCATGTATGTAATTTTCCCTTACAGCATATACAGCATTTACAGTATGTGGGTTCTGTTGTTCACTGGAATTGTAGGGTGTGGGTATTCAGGCCTACCCTGAAGTCTAGGGGGAGGTTGTGTGGTCATAAGGTTCCCTCCCACCCTGCCTTGGGTTAGGGGGGAGCTCCCCATCCTGTACTCGTTGGGTGGCTTCAGCTGACAATGAAGACTGATGTCTGCCGGTGTCCCTCTGAAGGGAACCATACGACACACTCTAAGTGCACTTTTTTGTGTGTGTTTGATTCGGATGGATTCTAATCAAAAAAGGTTCAATATTTTCGGACGTTGTCCAACCCACCAAGAGAAATGACATGATCTGATTGGACAATAACAACTGGTGTCATGTACATCAAAATTAACAAATGGAACGAAATTCAGATTCATACGTTATCCAAATCCGAATTATCAAACAAGTTCAAAACTTTGATTCATTTTTTCCTTTGGCTCAAGCTACCTTAACATCATGTGATGTCATCCGAATGAAACAAATTTGTTACAATTTGCTACAGTTTTTTTCAGATTCCCTAGCATTCATTACTACGTCTATTTGGAGATTTTCATACATCTGAATCTCCAAAAATGAAATTTTCTTCCGAAAAATGAATTGAAACAATATTGAATATCCAAAAATGAAATTTTCTTTCGAAAAATTAATTGAAACAAAATTACGAAATTGAATCACCCAAAAAAATTATTTTCTTGTGAAAAATGAATTGAAATAAAAAGGAAACATGTCTACTAATGTGATATCATAGCAGCTTGCAGGCATTCAGGAGGCACTACTGGAACCTCCTGATGCCTTTTTTTTTTCTTGTTCAAATGTTTTATTACGTTTTCAAACAATCAAGAACAGAGCATACAATGTGAACAGTTACAAGGCAGTACCAAATGAAAATGGCAAACTGTAATAGGTGTATAAATGTAAAACAATTCAGCATGAGTAGTCAGTGTTATACAAAATCATAGTGAAATAGCCAAACAATTAGACTAGGCCAACGGGGAGTATAAAGGTTCTATCTATAGGATCTCAAAAGGCCAATCTACAAACTATTAGAGGATAGACAGTCTGAAAGTAAATGTCTGTAGAGAATGGAGAGTGTGTATGGAATGGAAAGGAAAGACACGGAGTACTGCTGTGGGGAGCCAAACTACGGCTAGAAAACAGAGATAATGTCTACCTCGAGTACAAAGGGGTTTTGGCCCATCAGCGGCAGGGATTTTGCTAACATAGGTGGAATACGCAGCAGTCGAGCTAGAGGGAAAGGGTCGAGAGAGAGTACAGTGGAAGATAAAGTGAAAGGCAGAAAAAGGGAAGAACAGGAGGGGGGTCCCCCCAGGGAGACTTGACCTAGAGCATGACAGCAGATGTGATTGATGAAACAAACAGCTACCGCGGCAAAAAGATCATCTCTTCAAAGTCCGGCGCCTTGTTTTTTTAACCCTTTTCAAATTGCCAGGTTGCGAATTTACATTGTAGGACAGCAACCCACTGGGACACTGTGGCCTGGTGTTTAGCTGTGTGGTCCCAGTGATTTGAATGGGTGAGTTTGATCGGCGGTGCTGCCTGTCAAACTCTGCAGCCCAAGTTAAAATTGTCATGAGCATGACGCAAAGCCTTGTGGCCGCAACATGTGTACAGCCCAGTCTGGCTGTAATGTTAGAATTCCAGTGGACAGCTGGGGATGGGGGCTGTAAAACAATGGCTTACCTGCCTATTACCACCTCCCATGCGAAAGGGACTGAACTAAATAAGCTGATTGGGTACTATGTGTGGGTGCTCCAGTATCTGGCTGCTTATGTTTTAGTAAATTCCCACCAATATGTTAGGGTAAACTACACATGCTTAAAGCTATAGATAGCAGAACTAAGACGTTGACGGGAAAAAAAAAAAGCCTTGGGTCTCGAGGGGGGATTAGGAAAAAAAACGCCCAGGGACTGAAGTGATAATCTAAGTGGGTAAAGCCTAGATTGACTTTAGGATGACCCTTCCCTTTAATAAGACTTTGTGATTTGTACAGGAGGCGAGAACTAGAACATTCCAGATTGCTTTGTTTGACACTGCCTTGCATCTTATCCTGATATCCCGCACTGACAGAAGAAAGTCTTTAGGCAATTTGCTGAGTTGAAAAATATTTAAAAGCTGCAACTGCACCGGAGTCATGAATACTTTATTTAGGTACATGCTGAATCCACGCATAGATCAGAAGCGCACCATGCACCGTCTGTTAGCGGGCTCTTAAACTGACGCTCTATGAAAAGGAGCAGGGGAAAATCACACTTAGATAATTGTCAGCAGATAAAAAGGAGCCAGCCTGGTGTCATATAAAAAAACGGAATCGAGGAGAAGGAAACATTACTACAAACAAAATATTGTTACCAGGTAAACATTTTAAGGGTTAACTCCAGCCTTACAGTAAGTCTTGTACAGTATAGCAGGCACCTCTACTCGGTCGGCCACTAGGCCGACCGAGTTTGCCTAGTGCGACCACTAGGCAAACAAGGCAAACTAGGGCGCACTGCTGCCAAGGGCGCCCGGCCACTGGTGTTCCTAATCTCTTCTCTCTGCAGCAAGCAACTAATGCCGCGTACACACAACCGTTTTTAATGTCATGGAAAAAACAGCGTTTTTCTCGACGTGATTCTTGTCAAGCCTGCCTTGCATACACACGATCGTGGAAAAAAAATGCTCAAGCAAAGCGCGATGACGTACAACAACACATACGACGGCACTATAAAGGGTAAGTTCCATTCGAATGGCGCCACTCTTTGGGCTTGATTATGCAAATTTCCCTTCTCATAACTTGCCTTTTTCCCAGTCGTTAAAGCCTACACATGACCATTGTTCACAACGTGAAAAACGACGACGTGACAAGCGTCGAGAAAAAATAGAGCATGTTCTAAATTTATAATGCACATTTTCCACGCCGCGAAAAATGCTATGAAGCCCACACATGACCGTTTTTAATGACCAATTAAAAAAATTGCATTTTTCTCGTCATGAAAAACGGTCGTGTGTACGCGCCATAAGTCTCAAAATCAGCCTGCTTTCTGATTTCACATTTAAAAAAAAAAACAAGACTTTAATATCACTTTTAATCTTTCATTGGCTCCTGTCTAAATTGGTCCCAATATGTGTATGTATGTATGTATGTGTATGAGATAGAAGCTTTAGATTGTAAGCTCATTAAGGGCAGGGACTGATTTGAATGTACAATATGTAAAGTGCTGCATAAATTGTTGGAGCTATATAAATCCCTATAATAAAAATAAAGTAAAATACATAAAAAAGGAATTCATATACCGAATACCATCATTATATTTAATAATCCAATACAATTACTGGAATACAATCATTTTCACTATAGTAGTCCTTAAAGGCTGAATACTAAGATTACTACATTATACATAGTTGATTGTTCTCTTTAAATGGCACAATATATGTTTCAGTCTCGCTGATATCATTGTTATTAATAAATTCTTTTAATTACCGACCTAAAATACTGCAAGACAAGCAGTCTAATGATGGGCTGATTATTATAGCACATTAAACACATTTGCCGAAGCCATTGAACTTGGCTCTTCAAGGAAGAATCATATTCCTATGACAATACGCTATTTTACTTGCAGATCCTTTATCTTGCGGCCGCGATGATTCAATCTCTTGATACTCATTAAACAAATGCGTATCTCTACCAGCTAATGACAATTGTCCACTCATTCCTTCCATTGAAATAGGAAGATTGATTTTAAAATATGGCTCTGAAAACGGCTCATGCATCCGCAAGCAGTTTAACCAGTCACACTTTACATGGTAGATAAATTTGCATTGCCTTTGTTCCCCCCCCCCAACAAAAAGGGTGTAAGTCTATACAGCAGGGGGGTCAAACTCAATTTCATTGTGGGCCACATCAGCATTATTGATTGTCCTCAAAATGGTCGGTTGTATCTGTAAGATTAGGTGTCCAGCGCATCCCCTCCCCTTACATTGGATGTCAAGAGCAACCCCACTATCAGAAGTTGAGCTCCCCACTCTCCCTTACATCACAGTGCACCCCCCTTACCTTATACTGCTGGGAGGAAGCTGGATGCATTGCTTGAAAGCAGAAAGTAAGGGTCTGGAGTAGGACCAGAGGAGGACTGGAGCTCTCCTGCATCTGCAGGAGAGGTACGAGGGCCACATGAAATGGCCTGGAGGGCCAGATTCGGCCTGCAGGCCTTGTGTTTGACACCTGTGCTATACAGCATTTGGTGACGAGATACAAAGTGTACACACCGTTTTTATCGGCGTATAACACGCACCCTATCATTAAGAGGGAAGTTTCAGGGAAAAAACTTTCCACAGCCCCGTGCGTATAACACGCAGGCACAGTTTACCCTCTATTTTCAGGGTACAAAAGTGAGTGTTATATGCCAATAAATACAGTGTTTATTACTATTGTTATTATTACTATTACTTTAAGGCTGGGTTCACACTGCTCCGACATGGAAGTCAGATGACTTCTTTTCTGAGTTTGCCTTACGACTTCATGTGCGAACTCCATGCAACTTTGATCCGACAATACCAGGCCCCTTAAGTCTGGTATGAATCTTGAGGGGGACCCCATGCCATTAAAAACAAACAGTGTGCCCCCCCCCCCAAGACAATGCCTGGCCCTTTGATCGCTTGCTCGTCCCCCCTCTTTCCTGACCTGCTGGGTTGCATGCTCAGATAATGGTTTGGTATGGTCTTGGGGGGGACCAAAGTTTTTTCAAATTTTGGCATGGGGTTCCCTTCAAGATCCATACCAGACCCAAAGTGCATGCCTCTCCAGTAATAAATATTTGCAAGCCCACATTTGTTCCCTTCTCCCTCCTCTACTATCCTCCTTTCCTTTTGAACAGTGCCTACCCAGTCGGTCTAGGACTAAAATCACCACCACAAATGCACTCTGGCACCAGCACTTTATTTGGGGGAGGGGGGATTATGGTGTGGGGTTGTTTTTCAGGGGTTGGACTTGGCCACTTAGTTCCAGTGAAAGGAACTCTTAATGTGTAAGCTTGACAAAACATTTTGGACAATTTTATGCTGTTTGGGGATGGCCCCTTCCTGTTCCAACATGACTGCACACCAGTGGACAACGCAAGGTCCATAAAGACATGGATGAGCAAGTGTGGGATGGAGGAACTTGACTGGCCTGCACAGAGTCTTGACTTCAACCCAATAGAACACCTCTGGGATGAATTAGAGTGGAGACTGAGATCCAGGCCTTCCCGTCCAACACCAGTGCCTGATCTCACAAATTGGCTTCTGGAATAATGGTCAAACATTCCCGTAGACACAATCCTAAACCTTGTGGACAGCCTTCCCAGAAGAGTTGAAGCTGTTATAGCTGCAAAGGGTGGGGCAACTCAATATTGAACCCTACGGACTAAGACTGGAATGCCATTAAATTTAATGTGTGTGTAAAAGCAGGCGTGCCAATACTTTTGGTAATACAGTGTATAAATAACAGTGTATATATAAATGTTTTGCCTTGCTTTTCTGCTTTTCTATTTGAAACTGAATAGGTTGTTTGGGTTCACATATACAGTACTTTAAGATAAACAGTATTCAGTAAAGCATAGCTACTAATTTTATTTAATTTTGCCTTCCACTTATATGACTCATGCAAGCCGAAAAGTGACTGGCAGCCTGGAGTCCCTGCTCTCTATGCTGAACCATTAAATACACTCAGCAGTGTCTGATTTCTTTCCAGCCTTCCATGAAAAAAAAAAAAAAAGAAATGGCCATTTTAGGTGTAATTTTTCATTAGCACGGCTGGCTCGAGTAATTTTCCTCACTCTCCCTCCAAAGTCCAAAACACAAACGCTCTACAGAAAGAACAAGGGAACCTTTGCCATCACCAAGTTTGTTCTCTGACAGTTTCTGTTTGCGCAAAAAAAAAACAAAGTTTAATTTAAAAAGTCTTCCCAAGGTGAAGGCTGCAATTTAAAAAAACATGGGCACTCGATGGCGTGCCTGGTGACCCTGCCAAATTTATTAAGGATCCTTTTAACTTTTTTCTTCTAACTTCAAAAAAAGATGAAGTAAGTGTTATTTTTAAAGGTATTAAAAGAAAATGGCAGCATCAGCAAAACACTTGGGGATAATTTTAAATTGCAGGACTGGTCTTAATGGTCTATTCAAACTATTTTCATCATATTTGATGGTATGCAGTAATAACTATTATTTTTATTTTTAAAAAAGATATAACTATATAATAACTATTATTATTATTTTTATTTATTTTAAAAAAATATATATATATACTATATAATAAATATTATTATTATTTTTATTTATTAAAAAAATATATATATAACTATATAATAACTATTATTATTTTTAAAATTTTATATTTTTTAGTACTATTATTTCATAATATATTATTTAACATTTCATTATTTAGTATTCATATTTGCTAGTAATAGAATCAACATGTTTTGTAGGACTTGTATTCCTAATACTAGTTATATTCTTTCAACTATCCTGAACCTGTTCTTGTGCTATGCAAATTTTGCCCAGGCAGTTTAATAAAGGAAACCAAGAATTTCTATTTGCCAGTGACAAAACTGGTAAGTTTACTGAACAAATTAAAATATAGGCTCCCCTTTTGAAGCGTGTTATACCTTATACCCATATTTAGGTTGTAATGTGTAACATGCTCCAGACCTGAGGGTCCAGAGGTGCAGGGTGCTGTGTAATGTAAAGGAGTCCAGAGGTGCCGGGTGCTGTGTAATGTAAAGGGGTCCAGAGGTGCAGGGTGCTGTGTAATGTAAAGGGGTCCAGAGGTGCAGGGTGCTGTGTAATGTAAAGGGGTCCAGAGGTGCCGGGTGCTATGTAATGTAAAGGGGTCCAGACTCCAGAGGTGTGTAGTGATCTCATAAATGTCCAATAAATTTAGTGATATAGATGTATAGTATGATGACTTTTAATTACGTTGTTTCGCAGCAACACAGGTTCTCCAGAGAACACAATTTTAATTAACTGACTTCCAATACAGAACAAAGTCCAAATTCCACAGATGATACAAATCCAACAGAGTATATAATTCATATCTCTTCCTAGACATGTGCCATATTTCTCAGTCACAAGACCAGCTTGAATGCCAGCTTGACTTTCTCAAATACTTGTCTCACACTGGAGGGAGGGGTTCTTCCAGGTCAACCAACTGTTTCCCTGAATGAAAACACTCTCAAGTCTAATTACCATCAATAAATACTTCCTTATGTATGTAAGGAAGTTATCCTTTGAGGTTAACAGGCCATCTCACACACACCTAGGTAAATTAACACATCTAAGGGTCTTCAGCTGTCCCTTTGATCTGTGTTTGGCCACTAACCCTTTTGGTCGGCAAACACCTTTTGATGTGTAATATGTAATTACAGGTTTGAAATCTGGCCTGGTCAATTTTGGACCTACAATATAATAATACAATATACATATATATATATATATATTAATATTACAACAAGGTGCAGGGTGCTGTGTAATGTAAAGGGGCCCAGAGGTGCAGGGTGCTGTGTAATATAAAAGGGTCCAGAGGTGCAGTGCTATGTAATGTAAAGGGGTCCAGGGTGCTGTGTAATGTAAAGGGGTCCAGAGGTGCAAGGTGCTGTGTAATGTAAAGGGGTCCAGAGCTGCAGGGTGCTGTGTAATGTAAAGGGGTCCAGAGGTACAAGGTGCTTCAACCCCACATCCCATCATTAACCACCGCCACAAAGCGCTGCCGCCGTGCAACCCCCCCCCCCCCCCCCGGGCTGCTCAGTCTAAAAGGCCCGGGCCTATTTTTTGGTCTCAGTCTGGGCCTGCCCCTTCCCCACCATCATGATAGTGGATGGGAGATCTTCTCCCCTCTGTCACAATTTGAAAACAGTGTGGCTATAAGGGGCTCTACCTGCCCAGACACATCATTCACAGGGATCTGCCACCATTTTAAGTAAATAAACCCCATTATTTATTGGTAGTCCTATTGTCATTAGTTGGTTAAACAATAAAAGTCTGATTAAGATTCTAAACTTGTTTCACTCTATCAGTAAATGTGTTTTCTTTGCCGTATATCAGTGTGGGTGAGGCAGGGAGCTATGATGCCCAATAGAGGAAGAACACTCACACGGAGACCAATTGAAGATATACAATCTTGTATTTGAAGAAGCAGTGTGGCAGTAAGTTACAGGAGTACTGTTAGTAACACTAATGGAAACACTTGGAATAGCAATTATTACTATTGTTATCATTATCAGGAGCGTCTTTAACACAGGGCAAAAGAGGCAGCTGCTGAGAACAGTAAGGCACAATTTTAGGGAAGACCTTTTTTTTACCAGGATGGCATCTGCTGGAGGGGTGGTGTGAGCAGCTCTGGTGACAATGAGAAGAAGAACACAGCGGTGTCCCTATTCTCATCCTCCTCATTCCTATGCCCTCTCTCTCTCCCTAACAAACGGGAAAGATGTCCCTATCCTCACCACTTGCCAAACCCAGCAGGGCACTCCTAAGGTGGCCATCAATCAGACATCTGCTGTCCCTGAGGCATTTACAAAGTATGTAGAGGAATATTGTTCCTCCAAACCTCCACCCCATCTGTACAGTAGGATAGTGCCGACCTACTGGATGCTGCACCTTGCTGCATGCCTCCCCTGGAAGGATTTCCCCTCACTTCTTTTTCTGATGCCCATAAAATAGACAGGAGTAATCTACTACTTGGGAACACAGTCAGGAAAAATGGTAGCAACGTTTTAAACCCTTCTACACTCTTAGTACCTGAAAAAATGTGGTTGAAGTTGACTTTTAATGTTATTCATGAATGGGCTAGGTATGGTCAAAGAAAGACTATTAACACTTGCCTAGTCTAATGTCACCCATATGTGTTGTTCCTGTTTACTACTGATGTGAATACCGCTTATCAGACCGCTTGGCCACTTCACCTGCTTAACCTGCCACATAGATTGCCCGCTGCTTTCTCTGTGATCTCCATCAAAGGGTCACTTGCTAACAGAAGCTGTGTAATTGCTTTGTATTTTAGGTAAACAAGTCATGTGATTTCTGTATCTTACAAGTCTTTGCCAAGTCACGGTGTTATATTATGTGACAAAATGTGATGATTGGATATTGATCGATTCACACATTCTCTGGACAATCATCTTTACCTGATCTGAAGAATACCACCTTGCTGATTTAATACTGCCACTGCGTTGCGAAAAATAAGCCCGTACAATTTTCTATAACTGGTGAAAATTCTAAACTTCCCTTTGTATGAACCATGGAAACTGATTTTTAGGGGTGTTCTGTAGATTTTCTGTGATGCCAAAGCTCTTCAAAGCCTAAGTTTGTGATTGTGAAATTGGCTGGATTTTCCAGATGTCTGGAAATAGCTAGAGGTAAGAGGTCAGGCCTTCCCGGCTCATTGGGTCCTAATGTTTACTGCACTCAGGCTTTGGTGACTATCCTCACAGGGTTGATTGAGAGCAGCCGGAGCCATTGGTAGCTTGACAGTGGCTTTCTATGGGGGACTCACTGAAAAAGAGGGGCCAGGGGCACCAGATGAAGAGGATCGGGGCTGCTCTGTGCACAACCATTGGTAAGCATGACATGTTTATTAATTTATTTAAAAATGGAAGCTTGATAAGCACTTTAAAATGGCTGTAAACCCTTAGAGATACTCAGTGAAGTGACTGGCGTTAGGTGATACACAGAGATGAAACAAATCCTTCTACATAAGTTGTACCTATCTATCTTCAGTCTTCTCTTCTCCGCATTCGTTGAAAGTCCAGAATTTATAAAGCTTGTCTGAGAATTCAGGGGGTATGAGCTGAAATTACACACTGCAGCGCTCAGTGAGGAGTTATTTGAGAGCTGATTGGAGAGAAGAAACATACCCTCCTTTATACGGGAATAGATCTGAGGCTGTCAATCAGCTGAATCTGGAGCTCCCTCCCATCACCATTTTTCTCTTGGTGTCAAAAAAACCTGTCAGAAGTGATTTATGCAGATAGCAGAGCAACGGGACAGCAGACAGAAATTACTGGCGACCCGCTCCCGCTGTGATTGGATACAGTGGGAGCCAATCAGTGTCACTAATTAAAAAAAAAATAGATGGGCATCTTACTGAACACAAAATACTGGGATATGAGAACTACAGTACAATGAAGTTTGATGTCAGCAAAAGAGGCATGTGGGATGCCATTACTAATTAATGACACCCACGGGCTCCTCGCAAGGGCAACATGTTAAAATACAGTACGGGAAACATGGATTGCACCTTTCCTGACACTCATTTTGGTGTGAGTGGGCTATTAAAATTTGTAAAGGCAATTATTCTAATCATTTAAAAATTTCCCTCCAGGATTTCATTGGATGACCAGTCTAACTAACAGACACCATGCAGGGTTATTTACGAAAGGCAGATCCACTTTGCACTTGGAAGTGCAGTTGCTGTAGATCCAAGGGGGACATGCAAGAAAAATACAAAACAGCATTTTAGCTTGCACATGATTGGATGATAAAATCAGCAGAGCTTCCCCTCATTTCAGATCTTCTTCTCAGATCTACAGCGACTGCACTTCCAAGTGCACTTGCAGTGCAAAGTGGATTTGCCTTTTGTAAATAACCCCCCCATGCCATAACATTCAAAGTTAAAGAGGATAGGTGGGATTCTCTTGAAAAGTCCAGTGGAACATGCTAATGCTGCCTACACACGGTCGGAATTTCCAACAACGAATGTTCGATGTGAGCTTGTTGTCAGAAAATCTGACCGTGTGTGGGCTCCATCGGACATTTGCTGTCGGAATTTCCGACAACAAATGTTTGAAAGCTGGTTCTCAATTTTTCCGACAACAAAAGTTCTTGTTGGAAATTCCAATAGTCTGTAGCCAATTTCAACGCACAAAAATCCTACGCATGCTCGGAATCAATTTGACGCATGCTCGGAATCATTGAACTTCATTTTCCTCGGCTCAACGTAGTGTTGTACGTGACCACGTTCTCGACGTTCGGCATTTCCGACAACATTTGTGTGACCGTGTTTGTGCAAGACAAGTTTGCGTGAACAATCCGTCGGAAAAAAATCCACGGTTTTGATGTCGGAATGTCAGATCGTGTGTACGCGGCATAGAGAGTATGGCTTAAAGGGTCACTAAAGGAAAACATTTTTTTTTGCTGAAATGACTGTTTACAGGGTATAGAGACATAGGGGTAGATTCAGATAGAAGATACGACGGCGTATGTCCAGATATGCCGTCGTATCTCTGAGTCCGGCTGGTCGTATCTATGCGCCTGATTCATTTTTTTACATCATTTACGTTAGGCTTTTTTCGGCATATAGTTACCCCTGCTATATGAGGCAAATTCTATGTTAAGTATGGCCATCGTTCCCGCGTCGAGTTTTGAAAATTTTACGTTGTTTGCGTAAGTCGTTCGCGAATAGGGCTGGACCTAATTTACGAAAGCAATGGCGATTTGCGGCGTAATTTCGAGCATACGCACTGGGATTTTTTCACAAACGGCGCATGCGCCGTTCGTAAAAAACGTCAAATACGCGGGGTCGCAGTTAATATACATAAAACATGCCCACATCATCCACATTTGAATTAGGTGGGCTTACGCCGACACAGATAGGTTACGCCGCCGTAACTAAGGGCGCAAGTTGTTTCTGAATACAGAACTTGCGCCCTAAATTACGGCGGCGTAATGTATTTGAGATACGTTACACCGGGCATAAAGATAGACGATTCTATCTGAATCTACCCCATAATAGTTAACTGATTCCTTTTAAAAATGATTAAAAATAGATAAAAAACAATCATATAATGTACCTGCAGTTTAGTTTTGTTGTTGCTGTTGTTTCCTGGTTCTCTGATGTACAGAGCCAGAGAGCCAATAGAGGGCAGTGAAGGTTTTGCAAAACGAAACTGGATTGGTGCTGAGGGGTTTTGGACACACCTCCTTGATTAGTCACCACAGTGAGAAATCTCCCAGCACTGTGGTGATCAGGAAACAGACAACCAGGAAGTGTCCAGAACAGAGAGGAATTACAGCAACATCAAAGCAAAAATGAACAATGAGGACATGAAACCAGGACTGCAGTTAGGTAAAGGAAGCTATTTAGCTAAAAAAAAAAATTCCTTTAGTGGCCCTTTAATTACAGAGCTACTTTAGGTGGTGTTACACTTTATGCAATGTTTCTCTTTATAACTTCAAACTGATTTTTGTTGAGCTCCCTTTGATTTTAGCATGTGCCTTGGGTTTGATGATTATTTCACTAATAAGCAGCATTTAGGTAGACCTAGGAGCAGGCTTGCAAATGTGTTCCTGAATTTAGAAAGTGACCCAACTATTCCCTGACAACAGCAATGAACAAATCGATTCAAACAGTTTTTTGCAAAGATAGCACTAATTTAAAGGATTGCAATTGACTAGGAAGGAAAGAAACAGTAATTCCAGCAGTGATAATGATGAGACAATCAGTAACGCAGTGAATTAGCTGGTGTGAGACGTCTCCACAGATCTGCTCATTGTGCAGAATGGGGCAATGCTGAGGAGTATGAGAGGCGTGAAACACAATAGTCCATGCGGAATAAAATCCTACTCCTGAGGAGATCACAATATCTGAACCATCACAAGGCTTTTGTTTCATGCCTCATTAGCAGATTCTGCAGTGTAGTTAACAAAAAAAACTTCTCTTATGCAGGGTCGTTCCTAACATGAGACAAATTGGGAATAGTCCTTTTGCCAATGGCCACTAGCTTAAAGCGGAGGTTCACCCATAGCTTACACATTTTCCCCTTAGCTTCATGCTCGTTTTGTCTAGGGGAATCGGCTATTTGTTTTAAAATATGATCCGTACTTACCCGTTTACGAGATGCATCTTCTCCGCCGCTTCCGGGTATGGGCTGCGGGACTGGGCGTTCCTTCTTGATTGATAGTCTTCCGAGAGGCTTCAGACGGTCGCATCCATCGCGTCACGATTTTCCGAAAGAAGCCGAACGTCGGTGCGCAGGCGCAGTATAGAGCCGCACCGACGTTCGGCTTCTTTCCGCTACGAGTGACGCGATGGATGCAACCGTCGGAAGACTGTCAATCAAGAAGGAACGCCCGCTCCCGAAGACCCATACCCGGAAGCGACGGAGAAGATGCATCTCGAAAACGGGTAAGTACGGATCATATTTTAAAACAAATAGCCGATTCCCCTAGACACAACGAGCATCCATCTAAGTGGAAAATAGAAAAAAAAAAGCAATTGGGTGAACTCCCGCTTTAAGGCGCGGTTCACATATATGTGAATTGGATGCATTTTGAATGGCATCCGATTCAAACAGCATGCACATCGAATGGCTTTTAAGCACTTAAGCCCTGGACCATTTGACTGGCCAAAGACCAGAGCACTTTTTGCGATTTTGGCGCGTCGTCGCTTTAACTGACAATTGTGCGGTCGTGCGACGTGGCTCCCAAATAAAATTTACGTCCTTTTTTTTCCACAAATAGAGCTTTCTTTTGGTGGTATTTTATCACCTCTGTGGTTTTTATTTTTTGCGCTATAAACAAAAATAGAGCGGCAATTTTGAAAAAAAAGCAATATTTTGTAGTTTTTGCTATAATAAATATCCCAATTTTTTTTAAAAGTTTAGGCCGATACGTATTCTTCTACATATTTTTGGTAAAAAAAAATTGCGATAAGCTTTTATTGATCGGTTTGTGTAAAAGTTATAGCGTCTACAAAATAGGGGATAGTTTTATGTCATTTTTATTAATAATTTTCTTTTTACTAGTAATGGCATTGATCAGCAATTTTTATCATGACTGCGACATTATGGCGGACACATCGCCCACATTTGACACATTTTTGGGACTATTGTCATTTTTACAGCGATCAGTGCTATAAAAATGCACTGATTACTATGAAAATGACACTGGCAATGAAGGGGTTAATCACTAGGTGGCGCTGAAGGGGTTAAGTGTGTCCTAGGGAGTGATTCTTACTGTCAAGGGGAGGAGCTACTAGTGACACATCACTGATCACCTGGGTCTTGATACTACCTTCAGTGCTTGCTGCAGTACCCCACCTTTTAGACTTGGCCAGTGCGGGAATATCTTTTTACTGATCACTGTTCCTGATCACAGGGAACAGTAGATCACTGACGTGTCACTAGGCAGAACAGGGGAATGGCTTGTTTACAAAGGCATCCCCCTGTTCTGCCTTTGTCAACCTCAATCGCGGGCCACATGGGAACATCAAATTCCCAGGACCCTCGGGCACACTGACAAAGCATGCGGTGGGCAAGCGCCCGCTGGGTGGCAAATTGAAAGGGACGTACAGGTACGCCCATTTGCCTGCCGTACCATTGTGACGACGTATATTGTCGTGCGGTGGTCGGCAAGCGGTTAATGGAGCCAGTCCACATATGTCCAGGGTGGCCATGGTCTATTTTTAAAGTTTAAAGTAGATTTGCACCTGAATTGCACCTGAAGTTATGAACAAAACTGCACGGATTCCTTTTAAAAAATGTGGCCTGACATACAGTACGTGCACCGAGTCTAAGTATGGGACTAAATTTTATATTGCTTTATTGATGAGTAAAGAAGGAAGGAAGGGAAGGAGAAGGAGGAGAAGAAGGATGAGGAGAAGGAGGAAAAGGAGAAGGAGGAAAAGGAGAAGGAAAAGGAGAAGGAGAAGAAGGGGAAGTAAGGAAGGAAGGAAGGAAGGAAGGAAGGAAGGAAGGAAGGAAGGAAGGGAAAGGGATGAAAGAGAGAAAGGAGGGAACGGAAGGAGGAAATGAAAGGAAAGGAAAGTGAAATAGGAGGCAGGAAGTAAGGTAGGAAGGGAGAAAAGAAGGGAGGAAAGAATAGGGAGAAAGGTATATTAAAGGGGTTGTAAAGACAAAAATATTTTCCTCTTAAAGCGGTGGTTCACCCTAAATAACACGTTTCTACCATTAAATCAAGCATACTAGCGCGAACTACAGTATGCCTTTCTTTTATTTTTTGGCGCCGTACTCACAGTTTAATCGCGTAGTGAAGTTTCAGACTCCCTGCGGGGAATGGGCGTTCCTATGCAGAGGGAAGATGATTGACGGCCGGCTATGGCGCGTCACGCTTCCCGAAAATAGCCGAAATAGGACTTGCCTCTTCACGGCGCTATACGGCGCCTGCGCACAGACTAGGAGCTGACTGCGCAGGCGCCGTGAAGAGGCAAGTCCTATTTTGGCTATTTTCGGGAAGCGTGACGCGCCATAGCGGGCCGTCAATCATCTTCCCTCTGCATAGGAACGCCCGCGGGGAGTCTGAAACTTCACTACGCGATTAAACTGTCAGTACGGCGCCAAAAATAAAAGAAAGGCATACTGTATCTCGCGCTAGTATGCTTGATGGCATGCTAGAATTTTCTTTTTTTTTAGGGTGAACCCCCGCTTTAAATTAAAGTCTGACAGTAGCTCATAAAGTAAAAAGTAATGTTTTGCATTATAACTAGTTTGATACCTGTTGAAATCGAGCTGTTTTATTCACCTCCAGCATTCCTGAATCGTTATTCTCACTGACTTCCTGGTTTGCGGTGCACATTCATTCTTGCTACATCACGGCCTAATGGGAACTACAGTTCCCATTAGGCTTAGCCTCCATGCCTGTGAGGGATATGAGAGCATCTTCATGCAGGGCTGTAGTCATAGGGAGGGGGTGAGCACATTTTGCTTTCCACCATGCAAAACGGCTCAGATGCTGGTGGAATGCAAGAAGAGGAGTGACAGGAAATGTCATTTTCAAACCTGGATTACCGTATTTTGGAGGTCAAAAGGAAAAACGAGGTAAATGATATTTAAATGCTCTAGTTTACAGCAATCAATTGATCTAATAAAAAACAAACCTTTAGTGTTCCTTTAAGAAAAAAGAGGAGAGGAGAGCATAATAGAACAGTGATGTTTCCTAGTAACTATTCCGTTCTAAGCTTCCAGATATATAACTCTACACCATGAACATGACAGGTGAAATCTAACAGGTTTCTATGGAAAACATTTCTTCTACACTGAAAATGAAGCCATAGTGTATGAGCTGCCCTAATGTTTTACTATGGTGTACTTCACTGAAATTCATATTGTATTACTAAAGACTGCTGTCTTTTTATATATTTTTATTATTCTGGAGACCGATCTATTGAATGAGATAAGGCCTGGATCTGTCGTATAACAAATGCTCTTGCTAATGAAACAAGCAAAGCAAATAGCAGCTCAACCCAACAACAGATCAATAGTTTTCTGAGCCAAAATACATTCAAAAATAAATAATTCAGGCCACCTGCAAGAGCTTGGGTTTTGTTTTTGTGCTAACCACATATTTTTCCTATCATTTTTCTTTTCACCTTTAATGTCTCAATTTATGGGGGAAAAGCATTTTAATTCATAATCAATTTTTTTTTTCAGCACAAACAAGTCGATGACGTTTTTAAACCCGCGTTCTCCAAATGTTATTCTTTACCGAGCGAAATTGATCAGGTAATTGTTAGGAAATCTTTCATGCCATTATCTCCCATGAAGTCATCTTTAAATTACCTTGTATGGAAATGTCAACAAAGTACTGAAGGCAATTGCTACAGACAGTTAAAGTGGATGTATACCTAGATGTGTATCTAATTTTGGCGTTTTGGGAATGTATAAAAAAGAGTAATAGAAAGCTTGAAACATATATCGTATTTATTGACGTATAACACGCACAGGCGTATAACACGCACCCTAACTTTAAGAGGGAAGTTTCAGGAAAAAAACTTTCCAAAGCCCCCTGCGTATAACACACAGGCACAGTTTACCCTCTATTTTCAGGGTAAAAAAGTGAGTGTTATACGCCAATAAATACAGTACCTTTTCTGGAGAAAATACTATTCCAGACCTTCTCCACTCTTGGTTACATAACCAAAAACTAGGAATTTGGTTATGTTTCCTATATTCCTAAGAGAAATCCACTAAGGGTTGCTAACTGACAGTGCCCCCAGTGCTCTATGTGACCACTAGCAATGTATTTTTTACACTTTTGTATGTAGACGCTCACAATGTCCCAGAAGGGAGCTTGGATATGTCAGTTAGTAACCTCTAAGAAAAGACCAAGCTAATTATGTCACCTATAACCAGAGCTGGGGAACACGCAAGATTAGAGGTCCCTTTAGACTGTTTGTAAAAGCTGCTCTATTCCAACCTTTGCAAATTGCACTTTTAGATAAAATAAATGTATAATAATTCTTTTTTTTTTTTTTTATATTTAAACATTGAAAACCCTTTGGAACTTATATCAGTTATAAGTGGAAGACAAAATCTAGAGTCTTACAAAGGCTGGAATAATAAAACTATGCCTTTAACAGCTAGAATGCCTTTATTGATCCCTTGGAAGTGTCTCTGCACAGCAGGCCTTTCAACATCAACTTGTCAACAAGTCTTGGTAGGAAAATCACAGTTCTTGTGCAAACTCACAATAACTTACTAAGGATTCTTAGGCAAAATTTCAAAACCTTTCAGACAGACCTCACTCTTTGTTCCAGTGTACATAGAAGCATCTGATTTTGCTTCTCAAAGCTCCATATATGTATTTCCAAAGGTGACAACTCACAGGGTAGTCAAGCCTTTGTGAAATCAATTTAAGGCAAACTCCAGAAAAAAAAAAAAGATACAAAATACGCAGCTATATAATTATTAATAAATCATTTATTGTATTTTTTTAATGAAACTTCAAAAAATATCAATGCTTACATTTGATTTGGTATTAGTGTCTGACAATATCCCATACAGCAGCACTAACACACTCTAAGGCCGCGTACACACGACGGGCGAAACACATCGTTTTCCCCATCGAGTTCCTTGTTCGGCTGTCAAAAAACTTGTCGAGCCAAATTTTCCCATTGCCTGTCAAGGAAATAGAGAACATGCTCTCTTTTTGGCTCGACGAGTTTCCCGACGGGTTTCTCGGCGAAAAGTGTACACACGACCGGTTTTCTCGGCAGAATACGTCTCCCATTGAGTTTCTTGCTGGATTCTGCCGAGAAAACCGGTCGTGTGTACGCGGCCTAACAATGAGCAAGCTGATGGGCAAAGTGAGCAATGAGAGAACCTCATCAGACTTCTGCTGCTCCTTTAATGTCCAGTCACACGTTGGTGGAAAGAGGATAATAATTGTGAAGTAAAATGGTTGTAGACTTCGGAAATGAAAAACAAAGCATCCCTCTATAGCCCTTTCATGCCTAAGCCTATTTATGACATTTGGTGCTTACAAGTTAAAATCCATATTTTTTGCTAGAAAATTACTTAGAACCCACAAACATTATATATATTTTTTTAGCAGAGAATCTAGAGAATAAAATGGCGATTGTTGCAATATTTTATGTCTCACTATATTTGTGCAGCGGTGTTTCAAACGCAACTTTTTGGGAAAAATTAACTTTCATGAATTAAAAAAAAATGAAAAAGTAAAGTTAGCCTAATTTTTTTGCTTAATGTGAAGACGGGGCTATGTTTTGAAGGGTCAAGTAGTCAACTTTTAATGGTTCACTCTGAGATTTTATACAGTTTTCAAGGCACATGAACAATCAAAACTCCCCACCCACACATCACACCGTGGGGGGCTTCAATCACATTCTTTGAGCTAATTCGTAAACATTCTAGACATGTCGGCGCCGGCCTATAATTATCATGATCCTTCAGTAACAGAACTCAAACAAAACACCATCACACAATGATCTCTTTCCAATCCACATCCCCAGACAGACGCTCTGTCTCCGACAAGTTCATTCCACACATAAACAGTATTTAGCATACATATATGATATGCTAATTCAATACACCTGACAGGAGACTGCTAACTTATAGTACAATACACAAAAGAGAGTCAATTAGCTGGAGAAGAGGACATTAGAATTTAGCAGTGAAAGAGTCACTCTACAATTAACCCTTTGAGCTCAGAATATAATGTGGTAAATCCAATTGTAACAAGTCATTCGGTCCTTTGTATGTCCCACTGCATGGTTATTCTAGATGTACAGGCAGAATACATAGTCCCATTACAGCAACGCTTTAAACTTTTTTTTAGATATGAAAAAGCTTGGCTGACCTATGACCACTTCAAAAAAAGGAAAACAAGACACCCGTTTTTAGCAAATGATACAATCACCCCTTTCACCCCCAGTGAAAGCTGCAATGAGAAACTGAATCAAGAGCAGTTTTATGATGAACCACTTTACATAAATCATTCCAATATCTTTAAACATAACACGCGTTTCTTGTATTATTGAAGAATGATATCAAAGTCAAAGTTGGTTTTCAAATTCTGTCATTTTCCTGTCTGTAGCTAGGTGACAATTTTGCAGCCATTCAATTATTTCTGTTTGCACACTCATAAAACCTATAATTGGGGCATTTCGCTGGCATGATTAAGAGTGTATTCGATAAGAAGGTCAGAAATGTTCACTATCGCACTTTAATGAGATACACTGTAGAGAATGCGCTTGTTATTTTAAAGCGTGGGCATGATAACAGGTCTTTTTTTAATACTGCAATGCATATATTTAATTAAATGACCACTAATTGTAAATTATAAAACACAAAAGAAGAGAGCACAAAGCCGCCCTAGTGTAACTCGGCTAATAATATGGTAAAGTTAAAAACACTACAATGGTCACATTGTGTGAAGATCGATACAGCAAAAGGATTCCGCTGTGGCCGCACTCCTGAAACCACCTCAAGATCCCGAAAGGGGAGGGGGAGCCATGGACGTTCAACCTATCTACTCGGATCCTGGCAGCACATCTTAGGCTATCCACCACTATGCTCAATGTGCGGATCCTAATGCGCATGCACCCGGTCAAGCCGATGCTGCTCTCCCATTCCTCTTTACCAATCACTCCGCTGGCTACTGATTGTTAGGAAAATTAAATAAAAAATACTAGCAACAACAAACCATTCGCAACACTGCACCAATCTCATTACAGGAGAGCAGGTCACATGCTCCTCTATGGCAAGTGCCAGGTATTTTTATTACAGTGAAGCATGGAGCTTCAAGAAACCATGCTAGCCAATGGGAAGTGTCCAAATCACTAGGCAGTGATGTCGATGGCAGTAGTTGACCCCTTCCCAGTGAAGAAGAGAGACAATTCAAGACTTGACACCTTATGTGACTACAAAGTTAGGTGAGTATTTTGAGCATTTTGTGTTTTATTATTTTTTATTGCTGCAGCATTTAGCTAGAGTTAGGAGGGACACTTGCTTGGGGGGGGATCCTTGCCTAGGACACAAGTTTAAAATAGACATAACTTCACACCTTTTTTTAAAAATAACAAATATATCATACTTACCTCCACTGTGCAGTTCATTTTGCACAGAGTGGCCCAGAACGTCCTCTTCTGGGGTCCCACGGCGGCTGTCTCGGCCCCTCCCAGCAAGAGCTAACCCCCTCTGGGAAACTTTTTCCTGAGGCAGATGCCTTGCGGGCGCGCTCCCGTGTTATACACTTGGCGTGCATAGCCGCCGAGTGTAGGACTTGGCCCCGCCCCTGGCAGCCGCGTTGTTGGATTTGATTCACAGCAGCGGGAGCCAATGGCTGTGCTGCTATCAATCTATCCAATGAGGTGCCGATCAGCCATGGAGAGAACGACGTGGGATTGCGCCCTTGGAAATTCAGGGCTCAGGTAAGTAAAACGGGGGCTCGGGGTGGCCGGACACTGCAGGATGTTTTTTCAACTTAAAGGGTTTGTAAAGGGAACATTGTTTTTAAAATAACAAACATGTTATACTTACCTCCACTGTGCAGCTCGTTTTGCACAGAGTGGCCCCGATCCACGTCTTCTGGGGTCCCTCGGTAGCTATCTCTGGTCCTTCCCGCAAGAACTCCACACATTCATGCAAGCTCCCTCGCATAGTGTGGAGTCCTTGCAGGCACGCTACCGCGATACAGCGAGCTTCCATAGCCGCTCACTGTATCACTCGGCTCCGCCCCTCGGTGCGCCGCTTCATTGGATGTGATTGACAGCAGCGCTAGCCAATGGCTGTGCTGCTTTCAATCCATCCGCCCTAGCCAATCAATGGCCAGGCTAAGCGGCGAAGAGGATGTTGAGGCCGAGCGTGGGACTTTCGAGGGATCAGGTAAGTATAACAGGGGGCTGGGGGGGGGGGGGGGTATACTCTGAAGTTTTTTCCCCTTAATGCATAGAATGCATTAAGGTGAACAAAACTTTTTCCTTTATAATCCCTTTAATGCATAGGATGCATCAAGGTGAAAAAACACCAAGGTTTACAACCCCTTTAATGTGTACAGATAACAGATTTCATTGCTGCATCTGTATTTTGTAAAGGACTACTTACTGCATTACATTCTTTTTTTTTTCTTTTTTACGAAATGATCATAAAATCTGACTGGTTAAAAAAAAAAAAAGTGACATCATATAATGTTGAAACCAGTTTCTCTCCATTCAAACCATGTTTCCATGATACCTGCTTCACTTCAAATGCACCAAAAGTACAAAAGAACAGCGTGTTGCTCCCCTGTGCCCTGGTACCAAGAGCGGGCCCATCTAGAAGCTTCAATGACTCCCCACAATACTGGATATTCCCTTCAACTCTCTCTCCTTCTCATTATTCTCACAAATCCTTTGCACGCTGCTGCCATCAAAAAAGTTTCTATTCTTCTTCTAAATAATATGATTATTTTAAAGCGTAACAGGATCCAGATTAATTACAATGTGTAGCAATTGTCTATAAACATTACATTATTGCAAACTTCTCTCCTTCCACTCTTATTCCAGGACTATAGAGGCACTTTGTTGGACTTTTTTACTTTTCAAAAGATTCTCCTTGGGGAGGGTTCCCTTTCTTCATTTCTGTAGTCATTTGGTGTATTGGAATAACTGTCAACCATGCTTGTAGTGCCTGCTGCATTTATAACATTCCATATTTCTTATTGAAAGATGGAGAATCTACATCCAGCGTTCAGATTATTTCAAGGTCAGGACAGGTATGGAATAGAGACATCATTAAAAAACATCCTATTATCTCTCTTAATTCACAGCCGCATTCCAAAGGAACAATGGGATTGTTCAATACAGGCAAAGGAATCGTTTTTCAAATTATGTCATTATTTTATTTTGTGTTTTTTTTTTTTTTTCTTCCCCGCCATCTCTTATCTAGAATTCAGGGAGGACTACAAAATATCCATTCTTAGAATTCACAATATATTTGCTGTGGCCGAATTTTACGATTGGCACGCTCATGTGTTTTAAGGAAATAAAATATACCCAAAGGAGGAAATATAATATAGATTCTCTCTTTTCCTCAAGTGGCGTATTTTAAACCCTGCAAACAAAGCTCTGAAGATATATATTTTTTTATAATGCTTTCTCTGGACATCTAAGCTGTTTCCTTTCTGCTGGCAGAGAGCTAAGTTATAAAATATTTTGTTCAGTGAACTACAGTAAGTAAAATAAAAGCCGATAAAATATAGAAAAAAAAATATATATAAAAAAAAACTGTTAAACTGAAATCATTAACATCATCGTCATCATCACCATAATTCTTCTTATCATCATCCATAATCAATCAGCATGATCAGTCATCATTCATCAGCATCATTATCATTAACTGCTTGCTGACTAGCGCACGACTATATATGTTGACAGCATGGCACGGACAGGCAGAAGGACGTACATTTACATCCCCTTTAACCCCTTAACGCCCGCCGCACTACTATATACGTCCGCAAAATGGCATGGACAGGCAGATGGGCGTATATATACGTCCCTGCCTAGACGCGGGTGGAGGGTCCGATCGGGACACCCCCGCTGCGAGCGGCGGGCGGATTCCCTCGGGGAGCGATCCGGGATGACGGCTCGGCTATTCGTTTATAGCCGCTCCGTCGTGATCGCTCCCCGGAGCTGAAGAACGGGGAGAGCCGTATGTAAACACGGCTTCCCCGTGCTTCACTGTGGCGGCGTATCGATCGTGTGATCCCTTTTATAAGGGAGACTCGATCGATGACGTCAGTCCTACAGCCACACCCCCCTACAGTTGTAAACACACACTAGGTGAACCCTAACTCCTACAGCGCCCCCTGTGGTTAACTCCCAAACTGCAACTGTCATTTTCACAATAAACAATGTAATTTAAATGCATTTTTTGCTGTGAAAATGACAATGGCCCCAAAAATGTGTCAAAAGTGTCCGAACTGTCCGCCATAATGTCGCAGTCATGATAAAAGTTGCTGATCACCGCCATTACTATTAAAACGAAAATTATTAATAAAAATGACATAAAACTATCCTCTATTTTGTAGACGCTATAACTTTTGCACAAACTGATCAATAAAAGCTTATCGCAATTTTTTTTTACCAAAAATATGTAGAAGAATACGTACCGGCCTAAATTGAGGAATTTTTTTTTTTATGTATTTTTTGGGGGATATTTATTATAGCAAAAAGTAAAAAATATAGCAATTGTTTCAAAATAGTCGCTCTATTTTTGTTTATAGTGCAAAGAACAAAAAAACGCAGAGGTGATCAAATACCACCAAAAGAAAGCTCTATTTGTGGGGAAAAAAGGATGTCAATTTTGTTTGGGAGCCATGACGCACGACTGCGAAATTGTCAGTTAAAGCGATGCAGTGCCGAATCGCAAAAGGTCATTTAGCAAGAAAATGGTCCGGGGCTGAAGTGGTTAATCATTATCCATCACTAAAACATTATCTTTACTCAATGCAAAAAAAGGAGAACGACTGGTGCGATGGAAGATAGCTAAAACATTGTTTTATTATAGCATTGACAACAGTCAAAAAAGCCAACGTGTTTTGGCCATCAGGACTTAATCATGAAACGCGTTGTTTTTTTTTGACTGTTGTTTACATACTATAATAAAAAGATGTTTTAGCTGAATTCCATGCCATCAGCCTTTCCCCTTTTTCTGCATGGATTTCAGGGAGGTTTACAAAGACTTCACAGGCTGAGTGCTGCATTTTTTGAGGCTCACCAGACATTGAACAGGAGGTAGTAGCTCAGATGCACCTGCTCCAATTATCTTTACTCATCAGCCATCTTCAACCATTATACATAGTCCTCATCATCAGTCATCATCCAAAGGTTTGTGTTTGAGGCTGGTGGACTTTAAAGGGGAGTTCCAGCTTTTTACTGTTTAGCTGCTGACTTTTATTAAACAGACACTTACCTGTTCCACGGTCCAGCAATGCGGCAACATGGAGCATCGTTCCTTTCCTCGGTGCCTCCATTCACATTCTGGGCACCCGGCCGTGACAGCTTTTGGCTTCACGGCCTGGTCCACACTGCGTGCTGTGCTCCCCGAATGGACAGGCGATCTCCTGGGACCTGTCACGTATCTCAGGAGATCGCCTAGAGGGAGGGGCAGAGGAGGCGGTCCCTAGGTGGAAGTAGGAAGTGAGACAGGAAGTCACAGTCCTTCCGAAGCCCCCCCCATAACAATTAAGATACAAAGTTATATAAAACAGATACAGTGTTATTGAATTAACATCAACATATTTAAATCATACAAATTTAAAACCTCTGTCTGTCTAAACATACAAGGTGCAACTGAATAGATGGTAATTCCAGTTCTATTTCAGTTGCACCTTGTGGGCCGGATTCAGATACATTGCAGTATCTGCTGGCGCGGTGTAACGTATGTCAGATACGGTACGCCACCGTAACTTAGGGCGCAATTTCCGTATGCAGAAAGAACTTGCGCCCTTAGTTACGGCGGCGTAACGTATGTGTGGCGGCGTAGGCCCGCCTAATTCAAATGGGGATGATGTGGGCGTGTTTTATGTAAATGTCCTGTGACACCACATATTTGACGTATTTTACAAACGGCGCATGTGCCGTTCGTGAAAAAATCCCAGTGCGCATGCTCGAAATTACGCCGCAAGTCGTCATTGCTTTAGACGTGAACGTAACTTACATACAGCCCTATTTGCGAACGACTTACGCAAACGACGTAACATTTTCAAAAACTCGGCGTAGGAACGACGTCCATACTTAACATTAGCTACGCCTCATATAGCAGGGGTAACTTTACGCCGGAAAAAGCCTAACGTAAACGACGTAAAAAATGCGCCGGCCGGACGTACGTTTCTGAATCGGCGTAAATACCTAACTAGCATATTCCTTGCGTAACTATACGGAAGCGCCACTTAGCGGCCAGCGTAACTATGCAGCCTAAGATACGACGGTGTAAGACACTTACGCCGGTCGGATCTTAGGGAAATCTATGCGTAACTGATTCTCTAAATGAGGCGCATAGATACGACGGCCCGCACTCAGAGATACGACGGTGTATCTGAAGATACGCCGTCGTATCTCGTTTCTGAATCCGGGCCTGTATGTTTAGACAGACAGAGGTTTTAAATGTGTATGTTTTAAATATGTTGATGTTAATTCAATAAAACTTTTTTTATTGACTACATACTGGCACTGTACTTTAATATCAGTCATCATCCACCCTCAATAATCTTCATTAACCATTATCATCATTTACCATTAATCAGCATCATTATCATCCTCATCATCATCCTCATTTATCATCAATCAGCAACGATCATCATCATCATCACCCACCCTCATTAACCATTATGGGCCAGATTCACGTAGCGCAGCGGATCTATAGATCCGCTCGATCTACGTGAATTAAGATCCGCTCCCGCAAGTTTAGGAGGCAAGTGGCTAATTCACAAACAACTTACCTCCAAACTTGCGACGGCGGATCCTAAATCCCCCCGCTTACATAAACGACGTCCGTCCGTATTTGAGAACGACTTACGCAAACGACGTTAAAAAATTCAAATTCGACACGGGAACGCCGGCTATACTTAACATTGGCTGCGCCTGATAAAAGAAGGGGTAAGTATACGACGGGTACGCCGCTACGGAAACGTCGTAAGAAGACTGCGTCGGGTCCGCGTACGTTCGTGAATTTGCGTATCTCGCTGATTTACATATTATTTATCGTAAATCAGCGGGAACGCCCCCGGCGCCATTTTTAAATTGAAAAATAGATCCGACAGTGTAACACAGTGTAACACTGTCAGATCTTAGTCCTATCTATGCGTAACTGATTCTATGAATCAGGCGCATAGATAGGACCAGTTTATGTCAGAGATACGATGGTGTATCTGTAGATATCTGTAGATACACCGTTGTATCTCTTTGTGAATCTGGACCTATAACTATCATCAATTATCATCCATCATCAATCAGCAGCCTTTATCATTATCATGATCATCCAGCATCATTATCTTCAATGATCATCAATTATCAATTGTAATTTACTGTCAATCTTTTTATTACTATCATCAATTATCAACCACCATATCACCATTCTAAAATGTCATTCATCATCCTTATTTATTATGACCAATTCTTCAAAGTGGACCCATAATTACAATTTATGTTTAATGGATAACTCACTTTCATGAAAAAAAAAGAGTAAAAATGTTATATGGCTAAGTTGTTAGCACTTCCGCCTAGCAGCACTAGGGTCATCGGTTTAAATCCCAACCATCACACTACCTGCCTGGAGTTTACATGTTCTCGCAGTGCATGCGTGGGTTTCCTCCCACACGCCAAAGACATGCTGGTAGGTTAATTGGCTGCTGTCTAAATTATCCCTAATATGTATGAATGTAAGTTAGGGACCTTAGATTGTAAGCTTGAGGGCAGAGACTGATGTGACCATAAAATATATGTAAAGCGTTTTGTAAATTAATGGCGCTATAAAAATACCTGTAATCATTAATGAATATAGCATATACAATTGCTACATAGGCCATATTGTGAATTAATGTTATTAAAATTAAAATAAAAAAAATCAATCTGCAGCCCCTTGAATTTTCTGGAAAATTCAATACAATATACTGTAGTATCCAGGAAGCGTTCTGTGCATAGTTGGTGTACAGAACTTTCCAGGAATGTCATTTCCTGCTCATGTGATTGGCTCACTGATTTTCCCAAAAGTCTACACTAAGATACAAGCAGTGGCGGCTGGTGCTCCATCGGTCGGGGGGCACAAACAAACCTGAGACATCTAAACCCCCACCTGGCCGCTCCCGCCACCCCACACCAATCTCACATCCAGGTCACGGCTCCAGCTACCCCCTCCATTTCATTTGTGTCCCAGCGTTCGCTGCTTCTCCTCCCAGCCAACTGGGGCTTCGGACTCCTGGCAAATGTGGTCTTAGGACCTGCTTCCTGATTGAAATAGGAAGACACTAGCAAATATTAATTGACCAATGTCACACAACTGGGTGGGCTCTGGGCACAGTGCTCTGTGCCCAGTGCCCACCCTTTTTGGAAGCAAATTAGAGCCCCAAATTAGAGCCCCAAATAAACCCCCATTGAAATCAATGCGTCCGGCACCCTGCATGTAGATTAGGGGCCGGGCACATGGATTAGGGGGCGACACCCCTGTGCCCCTTATGGACGGGCCGCTACTGGATACAAGTTTAAAGCGGAGTTCCACCCAAAAGTGGAACCTCCGCTTAATCCACTCCTCGCCCACTTACATGCCACATTTGGCATGTCATTTTTTTGGAGGGGGAGTGGGGGCTTCAGGAGGAGTGGGACTTTCTGTCCCACTTCCTCCTTCCGCCGAGGGGCTGCAAAGGCGATTAGTCTAATCGCCTTTTGGCAGCCCCTCCTGTAGGCGATCGCCTGGGACACATGACAATCAGATGGCGTCCAATCAGATGGCGCAGCGCCGCTCGCGCATGCGCAGTGAGTGCCCGGCCGTGAAGCAGAAAGCTGTCACGGCCGGGTGCCCACAGTTAGGATGGAGACGCTGGCGGTGAGGGGGGGAGAGGAGTGGAGCTCCATGCGGCGCGGCGCTGGACGGTGGAGCAGATGAGTGTGTTTTTATTAAAAGCCAGCAGCTACACTTTTTGTAGCTGCTGACTTTTAATAAACATAAAACATGAGTGGAACACCCCTTTAAATATCCTCTGCAACAGGAATTATGTTTTTGGTGTGACAGTCCCTAAGGGTTTAAGGAAGTATTAATCCCAAACGCAAACATGTATTATATTGCAGCTTACCACTCTTAGATATGATGGCTGCATTTGTTTCCTTTTTTCAAGGCTTTTTTTCTTCTATTTTCATCTGGTGACCCAGCCAGCAAGTCTGTTTTTCACAAGCACAAGCTCTCCAGCAAAATGTATTAGTTTACATGGATGATACAAACTACTTAAAGAAGTTGTAAACTGCCGATGTTCATAAAAACAAAAACAAAAAACCTGCAATGGCATATTGGCCAATAGGCAATGGCATATTGTGCTAATATGCATTGCTACTAGCACATTATGAAACACTTACTTTGGTACAAAGCCCTACAGCACTGTAAAGTGACTGCTGAGTGGGCTGAGATGTTCCCCCTGTCTTCTGGGTTCAGATCTCTAGCTATGTGATTGGCCAGAGTCGCAATGAGGTCACTCCCGCGCGGGCTATGAAGGTCTGTCACTGTGAGGCGGACCTTCAGAGTGTATGCACCAATGATGTCATCGGCTGCAAGCACTCTGAAAATCTCCTAAACTCTGCAACTTTAGGAGATATTATTATAGGCTTACATGTAGGTACAAGTGATAGTACAGAGTTTACTACCATTTTACCATTGACAGGGTAAAAGAATCTGTTTTTAATAATTCATGCCAAACCTTTATCGCAAAAGGAAACAAAAAAGGGTTTGCTGTAACAGATTATAAATTGCAAGCTGCAATTTGGCTTTAATTTGGGTATCTAAATCCGCAAATACATTTAAAGGGGTTGTAAAGGTTAGATTTTTATTTTCTAAATAGGTTCCTTTAAGCTAGTGCATTGTTGGTTCACTTACCTTTTCCTTCGATTTCCCTTCTAAATGTTTTTTTCTTTGTCTGAATTTCTCAATTTTTGTTCCTCCTCAGTAAGCTTGCCCCCATCATCCGAGCTGTTCTGGCTGGGGGTTAGTCAGCGTGCTCGCCCCCCTCCCTTGGGACTACATCTCTGCGGGGAGACGCTGTGTTCACAGTGTTTCCACGCAGAGATGTAGTCCCAAGCCCTGTGGGGAGAGGCTGTATTCACAGTCAGGGAGAGAGGAGACCGATCTGTGTCCCTTGTACATAGGGACATAGATCGGTCACCTCCCCCAGTCAGTCCCCTTTCCCCACAGTTAGAAACACTATGCAGGGTACACATTTAACCCCTCCCTCACCCCCTAGTGTTAACCCCTTCAATGCCAGTCACATTTATACAGTAAATAGTGCATATTTATATCACTGATCGCAGTATAAACGTGAATGGTGCCAAAAATGTGTCAAAAGTGTCCGATGTGTCCGCCATAATGTCGCAGTCCCAATAAAAATCGTAAATCACCACCATTACTAGTAAAAAAAATAATAATAACAAATAATAATTCTGTCCCCTATTTTGTAGGGGACTTTTGCACAAACCAGTCGCTTATTGCGATTTTTTTTTTTTACCAAAAACATGTAGAAGGATACGTATCGGCCTAGACTGAGAAAAAAACAATTGGGCTATTTATTATAGCAACAAGTAAAAAATATAGTTTTTTTTTTCAAAATTGTCGCTCTTTTTTTGTTTATAGCGCAAAAAATAAAAAAAGCAGAGGTGATCAAATACCACCAAAAGAAAGCTCTACTTGTGGGGAAAAAAGGACGTCAATTTTGTTTGGGAGCCACGTCGCACGACCGTGCAATTGTCAGTTAAAGAGATGCAGTGCCGGAAGCTGAAATTTCACCTGGGCAGGAGGGGGGTATATGTGCCCAGTAAGCAAGTGGTTAAAGACCACTTGATCATTGGTGATCATCTGTTTGTCTACACAAGCCAGTCTGACATCTTATTTTCTTCACAAAAGTACATTTTTCAGATTCTCCTTTAACTTGTATGATTCAGCCCTTTGACTAATAAAAGTTAAATGCGTGTTTTATTAGAAAGAATTTTGTGTGCCTGATGTAAGCCCTAATTATTGCTATGTTTATGTTCGGAGGCCTGCTTAATTGCAATATTGATAGGACGAATCTGCCATATGGGATGTGATCATTAAACTAAAGACAGTGTGTACTAACTGAAAAAAATTAGAACAAGCTGTCCAAGCAGTCAGTTTAAGTTTCAATTAGAAAAGTTATTTTATTAACAAATGTTAATTACATAACTTGCATGTACACTCATTAACTTTTTAAGCGAGAATTTAATGAAGATTTTCTTTCCTTAGCAACTTTAAGTCGCTTATGCAGTGGAAGCTGCCAACAAGCACCGCTCACGGGTTTTGTAGCAAAGGTCCACGCTGGTCAAAAGTTTCCACAATTGAAAAATACTAATGTACTGGATAATTTACCCCCTGCTGTAAATAAGGACATAAGCACTCAACAAGAAATTCTGAAATTATCTAAATGTTAAGTAACAGAAGTGCAAGGTGAATCCTAATATCTCAAGAGTCCAACTGAAAGCATAGAAATGTATATTTACTTATACTGTAAAACTATAATTTTTCTGTTACAGCAGTTGTGCAGGCAGTCTAAATATGACACTGTGGTTCACATGGCAACAGAAATGGAGCAAACAGAGCGCCCACTAAGTGTAGCATTAAAATCATCCACTTTAATAAATTAAAATACAATTTGCAATTTACTAGGTTAGCAAAAAAAAGCATATCTGCACAAGAACACTGGTGTCTATTCAGGGTACTTTGTCGCAGTAAGTGGGCTTAGCACTATATGACCATATAGTGTGACCAAACCCCCATATTTTTGAATATGTTCAGGTGTTTTTAACTAGCCTTGCAGGATAAATGTAATTTTTGCATGTGTGCGCTATAATCTGTTTTGTATTGTCTTTGGTCTTATAGCAGCACCATCCGTACACACGACCGAGTTTCTCGGCAAAAACCAGCAAGAAACTTGCTGGGAGATATTTTTTTGCCGAGGAAACCGGTTGTGTGTACATTTTCGTTGAGGAAACTGTCGAGAAACTCGACAAGCCAAAAAGAGAGCATGTTCTCTATTTCCTTGACGGGAATAGAGAAAATTGGCTTGTCAAGTTTCTTGGCGGCTTCACAAGGAACTCGACGAGGAAAACGATGTGTTTCGCCCGTCGAGTTTCTCGGTCGTGTGTACGAGGCCTTAGATGTAAAGCATTTCCAGGGTGTGTCCTCCAAATATGTATTTTTTTTTTATTGTTTATTTATAGTTTTTTAAATCAGACAGTAATTACACAATCCAGACATTGGAATGATTAAGAGTGCAAGAAATAAACAGTCACACTTTCAGCAAGAAACATACAAGTCTGGTTGTATACAAGTTAGTTATACCATAAAATAGAAATTAAGTAGCGGGTTCAACAAGAACAACTTATCATGGCTCTGCTGAGCAGAAGCATATATCAACAATCTATTACCTATATATAAACAATATATGGGCAATGGGTAAGCAGTTATGGTGCGGTGGAATGAGGCTCTGTGTTAAAATCAGAAGAGTCCCATCTCTCCCAAATAGATTTTAATCTGGGTAGAGAATCATCTATAACAGCTCTAAGATGTTTCATCCTTCTACCCCAAATATGTTTTTGTATGGTGTCTATTGATGTCTCTCCCTGCTTGTGCAGCCACCAGGCTCTGTGTGGAAGGCTCAGGACTGCTGGAAACCAAAACAGGAAGTGCCAGTAACCACCCTGGAGTGCACAGGGGAGCAGCTGTGGAAGTGATGTCAAGTGGGGTGGCCTGAGGAAAGAGCAGGAAGCTCTGAAATGCGTAGCCATACCCACAGGACAACTCAGGTGACATCACTTTGGCACCTGCTCCTCTGTGCACTCCAGGGTGGTCACTGGCACTTCCTGTTTTGGCTTCCAGCAGTTCTGAGCCTTCCACACAGAGGCTGGTGACTGCACAAGCAGGAACAGACATCTTGACTAGGCCCTAGTGAGTGGGGCAAAATGCATTTGGGTATGTGGTGTAGACATGTAGGCTGAGGCTTCTTGTGAGTCCTTTTCAATTCTAATCTCATACACTACAATTTGCATTGGGAATTGCACCTGAATGAAATCGTGCTAAACCAGACTTTGAAATCACACTGCAAACTGGCCCGCACATATGTGGACCAAGTCTGAAGGTATTGGTTTTAGTATCGGAGCATTTGTACAAGTGCAAGTACTCATTCAAATAGTATTGGCACCGGTATCTGTATGAGTGCAATGCTAATTGTTATTATTGCTTATACATTACTTGCTTCAGCAAGGTAGGGGTGGGAGGACTTAGAATTTAAAACGGGACCTGAAATTGGAGGTGATGAAAAAGACTAGAGAGCTACTGTGGACAAAATATTTAGCTAGGAAATTAAGGTTAAAAGTTAATTCCATGCACTGATGCCCCTCCTTTTCTCTGACAACTTATGTCCACTGATTTGGTCACTAGTAATGTACAGATGGTGTTGACAGCTCTCCTGATACCTGTCCTTGATATAGACAAACTTTATTTTTAGATCAATGACAGTATGGAGATCACTAGGGAGCCCCTTCAAAATGTTGCTATCAGTCTATGTGATCTGTAGTTATGCCCCTGGTTATTATTATTTTTATACTGTAGAAGTTTGACAGCCCTTAGTGTCCAATGCTTAGTAACAAAATGGAGATAATATTAACACGCTGCCTTCAAACTGAAAGCTCAAACTTACCATAAATATAGGGAAGACTGACACGTTTCTCCTTAAAGAAAAATTGGAAAGACCTTGGTGATGGGTCTCACAATGGATTAGGTCAACAGCAGATTTCAATGATTACAAAAGACTTGCCAATTTTTACAATTCAGAGGATATGCCTATAAACAAAGGGTATTTGAAGGTAATATAGTCAAGGTCATACAGCTGATGGCTTCAACCCGACAGGCTCTTGTATTGACATGATGCTTTTTGTGAAGGTTAGCGGTAAGGACATAACAATCTCACAGATCACAAAACTCTTATGCCGCTTACACACAGTCGGAATTTCCGATGGAAAAAGTCTGATGGGAGCTTTTCATCAGATATTCCGACCATGTGTAAGTCCAACGGATTTAGATAGCAGGTTTTCAATTTTTCAGACGGAAAAAATTCCTATCGTAAAATCCATTAGTCTGTATGGAATTCCGATGGGAAAAAAAACATGCATGCTCAAAAACAATTTGACACATGCTCGGAAGCATTGAACTTTTTCTCGCCTCATCGTAGTGTTGTATGTCACTGCGTTCTTAACGCCAAGCTTGAGCCGGAATTCCGTCAGAAAAACCATCCAACTTTTTTCAGAAGGAAATTTTACTCTTGTGTACAGGGCATTACTCTGAGGCATGCAGGGAAATTAGGTAGTTTAAGCAAAATATGAACCATTATTCTAATGCCGCGTACACAAGCTCAGAATTTCCGTCAAAAAATGTTTGATGGGAGCTTGTTGCCGAAAATTCCAATCGTGTGTAGGCTCCATCCAACATTTGCTGTCAGAATTTCCGACAACAAAAATTTGAAAGTTGGTTCTTAAATTTTCCCATAACAAAATCCGTTCTCGTAAGTTCCAAAATTGTGTAGACAATTCTGATACACAATATTCCACACATGCTCTGAATCAAGTACGAGACGGAATTGCTCGGTCTGGAAAAACTAGCATTCGGAATGGAGAAACGTTTTGATACTTTTTGGATTGCCCCCCTGGTTCTATTGGAATAAAGTTGTATCTGGACCTCTTTGCAATTTCCATTTTTGTCCATAAAAAAATGACAGAAGGTCCACCCTATCTCCACTCTATCCAAGGTTGCACTTAAAGATATGCTTTAAAGAAATGATATTTGGATCCAAAGTAGCAACTCCCCATAGCCCTATACAATTTCAGAAAAATAATATTCTCTGTGGAATACACTGGTTATGTGGTCCACATGCCAAAAGCTCAAACAATCCAGCATTGAAATAATGGTCATTATATGCATTATCTAAAAAGGATTGTTTTTTTATTAGGTGACCAAAACCTGGAGTTTGAGGGACCTTGGATTCAATTTTGCAGAGATTCTCTTTGCGCATCATGGTTGTTTCTTGTAAGGAGTCTTAATCAGTAAAACTCTCACACATACGTATATCTGGTTTTGTTTAAAAAAGGTTTTTACTAAAGAATATGGATACTGACAGTGAATCGACAGACTACAAAGTACTTGAGATATTAAACTTAGACACATAGGACTTAAGATTCTGAGAAAAAGAGCATGAAAGAATGACTTTAATAATATATATATGAAAATGATATGGTTGCTTTGTTACAGATATTGAAGTGTCTTGTAACCCCTTATGCCTGGCACTGCTGATGTTTGTTTCTGGGGTATGTTAGTGGAAGTTCCCTCTCCTATTAGCAACAAACGTTTTCCAGTTCCATTTTAGATTAGTCAATGCAAAGCCAAAAAATGGCATATTTGCTTGCTGTCTGTCTGTTTTCCTCTTTTTTTTACCCTCAGGGAGCAGGGATCTGTGAGGGGCCCTACTGTATGTCACAGCCCTCCAACCTTAGGCACACCACATAGAACTACATACCCTATGGTTCTATAGGCAGCACAGTGGTTTAATGATTAGCATGTTTTCCGTGCAACACTAGGGTCAATGGTAGGGTTGAACCAAACACCACCCAGTTCGGTTCGCACCAGAACATGCGACCAGGCAAAAAGATTTGTTCAAATACGTGAACACTGTTAAAGTCTATGGGACACGAACATGAAAAATCAAAAGTGCTAATTTTAAAGGTTAATATGCAAGTTATTGTCATAAAAAGTGTTTGGGGACCCGGGTCCTGCCCCAGGGGACATGTATCAATGCAAAAAAAAGTTTTAAAAACTGACATTTTTTCGGGAGCAGTGATTTTAATAATGCTTTGGGCACCACCAAATGAGATGTATCAGGTCCCCATTAGCTCCCTTGCATCTCACACACAATGGGTCTGGGCGGAGTCCAAGAGCAAACACTTTAAGTGGGGTACGATTAACTCGCAATAATATATATATATATAGTTGGGACAGTCTTTGGGTTACATTTAAAGAACATCCATAGACAGATTCCAGAGCCTCCGAACACTGATCCCTGTCTATATCACCCACATTTTCCTCCCTTTTTTCTATAGCCGTGTTCATAATTGTATGGTTGATCAGTGTATGCACCAACATAGAAGCTCTCATGTATTAGAGTTAGGACCACACTTCACAGAGTGGCCTTGATGAGACAGTGTGGGAGAGACTCAGCAGCTCCACCCACTGGTCACTGCCTGCAGAAAACTACAGAAGGGGGCGGATACAAGACCAGTCACCCTAATCAAAGAGAGAGCATTAGTGACTGGTCAGTACTAGAGGAAGCTAGAGATGTGCAAGAGTTGTGTCATGCTTCAATATTGAAGAGATCTAGATAAAAGAGCACCAAGATTCAAGAATGATACAGATGCATCTTTTATTTAGATAACATTTGTTCAGTCCAGATTTCTGCTTTAAAACGTAAAAGTGCAGAGAATATACGTGTCAACAAGCAAGCAGGATTTTGTACGGCGGCTCTCCATACATATCAAGAATAAAAAGTTTGAAATCCATGGCAGGCAAACTGATAAGTGCCATCAAATGTAGCGTTTTCTGTATTATAGATACTTTGAACGTCACAGAATCATGAATTTCCCATTGAAGAAGAAGAGGAAATCTAGGTGTTAGCCCAAGGGCAGCATTTGTAGCTCACATAGGCAAACTCATTGGCGACTGAGAGGGAAAAAAAAATATTTTTCAAATACAACAATTTCTTATGATAGCCAAATAATGAGCGAAGGAACAGCTAATCGATAATTTACCGCTTGATAATTTTAACAGTTTTCAAATAATGTGACCATACTTTAAATATCAAAATATTTTTCATGAACAAAGTAGAGGAATATATAAGCTATTACTATCCATAACTTATCTGGGAAACACAGCCGAGGTAGAATGCCATTAAAGGTTACATTGACTTCTCAAATCTCCAGAGAGTCATTTTATCGCTGACATTTACACACTGTGCAGTATGGGTATAAGCTTGGTGCCAGAATTTTAAAGAAAAAAAAAGTTTTATACCATTCTAGAACTTTAAAGTGGACATTCTGCAGATCAGAAAAGAACAAAGGGGCAGATTCACATAGAAATACATTGGCGCAGCGTATCAGAGATACACTACGCCGCTGTAACTTACTTTTGGCTGGTTCGAATCCTGGAAGAATTCATGCCGTAAGTTACGGCGGCGTAGTGTATCTCTGGCGGCGGAATTCAAATCGGCGATTAGGGGGCGTGTTTCATTTAAATGAAGCGCGTCCCCACGCCGAATGAACTGCGCATGCTCCGTTTTTAAATTTCCCGCCGCGCATTGCGCGAAATGACGTCGCAAGGACGTCATTTTTTAAACTTAGACGTGACTTACGTCCATCCCGATTCACGGACGACTTACGCAAAAAAAAAAAAAAATCAAATTTTGACGCGGGAACGACGGCCATACTTAACATGGCAAATCTAACTATAAGACACAAAAAAGCAGCTTTAACTATAAGCCGGAAAAAGCAGACTAGAGACGACGTAAGAGAATGTGACGGCCGCGCTTTTGTTCGTGGATCGTCGGAAATAGCTAATTTGCATACCCGACGCGGAAAACGACGTGAACGCCACCCAGCGGACGCCCAAGTATTGCATCTTAGATCCGAAAGGCGTACAAAGCCGTATACCTGCCGGATCTTACCCAGATGCCGTCGTATCTTGGTTTGAGGATTCAAACCAAAGATACGACGCGAGTAATTTGAAAGTACGCCGGCGTATCAGTAGATACGCCGGCGTACTCTGTCTGTGGATCTGCCCCTTAGTCCTTATTTGGTGGGGCAGCGCTAAAAATTCAATGGGCCAAATAATTAAAAATTACAAAGAAAATAAGCTTTAGAAAGGAGCCTCAGCTTGAGTAGAAAAGCCTATCCCCTGTGAGCCTGTGGCAGAGAAAGGCAGTGGTCTCTCTACAGATTTCAGACACTCCCGCTACTAAGAGCCGTCTCCAATCTGCAGGACTAGAGCTTTGCTTACTATAGTGCTATAGGTCCGATTTAGCCCTTGACGTGTCAAACTTTTGCAAAGAGACTGCTTCCACAGAGAGCAAGGAACCTTTTTTTTTTTTTTTGCAGTCAGCTGGCAAAAAACAGGCTTTTCTATTCAATCTGTGGCTGTTTTCTAAAGGAAATGGAATGCAAGGCTCTGAATGCCTTTTGTTTCGATGCACCTGGAATGCATTAAGCTGATTTAAACTGAAAGTTCTATGCAACTTTAAATCTTACACAAAGATGTGACAAATCCTCCTATATAAGTTGTACATGTTTATCTGCCGTCTTCTCTTTGTGGCAACCACGCAAAGTAGGCTGGATTCACACCTATGCATTTTTTGTGCTTTTTGCATTTTGCAAATTTGCACTACAGAACGTGTTCCATAGGAAACCGTGTTAAATGGACTGTAGTTTAAATCTGCAAAATGCAAAAAGCACAAAACATGCATAGGCATGTGACTTGTGCTCTGAGATCAAGTGTATGCAATGTTAGCAATGTAAAATCCCCTAATAAATTGTGTACCCCCCCTCCCAAATCCACACCAGGCCCTTTGAGTCTGGTATGCAGGGCCAGGACAAGGGTCAGGCAGGAGGGGTGGCTTCCCTGGGTCCAATGGTTTATTGCAGGCTAACCCTAAGGGTGGGGAGGGGTGCAGTTTGGCATCTTTGCCCTGGGCGCTGGATGGCCTTGTTCTGGCACTGCTGGTATGGATTTTTTTTTTTTTTTTTATAAATTTGGTGTGGGGTTTAATCTATTCCAGAGCCAAATGACTTGTTTTGATTGGTCAAAGAATTCATCACAATCATCTCAAAGATCAAAATTGGATACCGTTCATTGAAGTTGCATGGAAGTCGGACCTGAAGTCGCAGGGCAAAGTCGGATCAGAAGTTGTGTGACTTCCGCGTCAGATCAGTGTGAACATAGTCTAAAACTGTATCCTGAATTCAAGAGTTAATCTAATCCAGTTGTACATAGTTACAGTGGCCCGGATTCTCAAACGAGTTACGCCGGCCGCATTTACGCTACGCCGCCGTAAGTTAGGAGGCAAGTACTTTGTGAATACAGTACTTGCCTCTCTGACTTAAGGCGGCATAGCGTAAATACGATACGCTACGCCGCCTTAAAGTTGTGCGCCCCTACCTGAATCTAGCTAAGAGTCTGAAAAAGAGGCTTGGTCCTAAGTGGTTAAAATTGATAAAATAAGATATTTAGGTTTACAATAGCAACCAGATATCAAGAAGGGAGCTATAAGATTCTGAGCAGGTGGTATAGAACCCCAGAAGTACTGAATCGTATATATTCACAGGTATACAACCTGTGTTGGCGATGTCAAGGAACTGTTGGCACTATGATGCACATTTTTTGGGAATGCCCGGAAATAAAGAATTTCTGGAAAATGGTCTCAGAAACAGTGGAAATCATTGATGTGTCTCTTGGAGATAACCCAGCCGCCTTCCTTCTTTTTGACATCCCTCTTTTGACTGAATAATATAACAATTCATTGCTGAGACATTTGCTTAAAATGGCAAATTCATGTATTCCCGCTCTCTGGAAAAGCAATGTCTCTCCAATTAAAGCACAATGGATGGCAAAAATAACAGAAGTCCAACAAATGGAAAATCTCACTGGCCCAGATTCAAGTAGAATCGCGCAATATTTGCGTGGGCAAAGAGCACATTTTTTTCTCTGCGCCCACGCAAATATTGCGCTTTGCCCGCGATTCACGGAGCAGTTGCTCCGTAAATTGCGCGGGCAATATGCTAAGCAGCCGGGCGCAAGGCTGCCTAATGTAAATGATCCCGCCGGGGGCGGGAATCATTTAAATTAGGCGCGCTCCCGCGCCGAGCGAACAGCGCATGCTCCGTCGGGAAACTTTCCCGACGTGCATTGCGGCAAATGACGTCGCAAGGACGTCATTTGCTTGTAAGTGAACGTGAATGGCGTCCAGCGCCATTCACGGTTCACTTACGTAAACGACTTTAAATTTGAACGTCGCGAGCGGGAGGCGCAGCTATACTTTAGCATTGGCTGCGCCTGCTATAGCAGGAGCAACCTTATGCTAAAGGCGCCGTACGGAAACTCCGTACCTTGCGTGAGAAGGGCCCGCGCAACTTTTGTGAATCGGTGGTAGTATGCAATTTGCATACTACACGCCGATCACAAAGGCCGCGCCCCCTAGCGGCCAACGCAAGAATGCAGCCTGGGATGTGAAGGCATAAGGAGGCTTATGTTTGTCACATCCTAGGCTGCATTCGGTGTAACGAGGTTCCTGAATCAGGAGCACTCGTTACACCGGAGCAAGTAAGCACTTGCGCCGCGCAACCTATGGTTGCGCGGGCGCAAGTGCTTCTTGAATCTGGGCCACTATGTGTATGAAAGAGCAGGAGGATAAGTACCGATAGATCTGGGCTCCCTTTTTTTTTTCCTTTTTTTTTTTTTTTCTTCTTCTTTCCCTTTTCTCTTTTTTCTTTGCTCTTTTCTTTTTTCTTCTTGTTTTTCTCTGCATTTTCTTACTAAAAACCTAACTGGTTAAGGGCCAAAAAAAAAAAAAAAAAAAAAATTTTTGTTTTTTTTTAAATTGTTGTTTATTGTTATATTTACTCATTTACATATATGTTTTCTATAGAAATATAACAGCCAGCTCACGCTCAACTCCTGAAGAAGGAATTGTACCCATCATAACAGGAATTGTATGCCTTTTATGCTGATCCGAAACATGTAGAGTTGGTACTGCAATCACGATCTGTTTTTTGACTTGTGTCTATCAGTACAATTGTGAATTGCGGCAATTGAGTAGCTGTACCTATATTTTGAATTATGCTGTTCCACAATTGCTTTTAAATATTTATCTGTTTTATAATCAAATAAAATGTATACTTTTACATACTTTTTGTACGGTATCCTGTTTTGGCTTCCTGCCCACACTATCCCTTGGGGTTCTTTCTGTTTTCTCATATAGGGAGTGGGGGGGTGACTATTTCCCTTTTATATATATATATATATATATTTGTTTATTATTTAACTGTCCTAAGATTAAACTGGTATTTCCGGTTTATTTCTTTCTTGGGGGGGTATCTAGGGAATGTGCTAGGTGGATAGTAAAGTAACAAAGATATAGTATAAGAATAGATCAAAACAAAACAAGTTTAATGATAAAGGAGGAATTAGGGATAGGAATAATTTAAAAGTTTCTTGTTCTGGTAAAGAGTGATTAAGGTAAATGTAAAATAAAAAGGGCCAGATTCACATAGGTTAGCGGATCTTTAGATCCACGTAACCAATCTGATTTAAGATCCGCCGCCACAAGTTTTTGAGGTAAGTGGTTAATTCACAAAGCACTTACCTCAAAACTTGCGGCGGCGTATCGTAAATCCCCCGGCGGAATTCAAATTCCGCGGCTAGGGGGCGTGTAGTATTTAAATCAGGCGCGTTCCCGCGCCAATCGAACAGCGCATGCGCCGTCTGCAAATTTACCCAGCGTGCATTGCACTAAATGACATCGCAAGGACGTCATTGGTTTCGACGTGTAGGTAAATGGTGTCCAGCCCCATTCACGGACGAGTTACGCAAACAACGTAAAATTTTTAAATCGCGACGCGGGAACGGCGGCCATTCTTAACATTGGCTGCGCCCCATAGACCCAGGGGTAACTATTCGCCAGAAAAAGCCGAACGCAAAAAAAGTGCCGGGCGGTCATTCGTTTCTGAATCGGCGTATCTCCTCATTCGCATATTCATTGCGTAAATAAACCGAAACGCCACCTAGCGGCCGGCCTGGAATTGCAGCCTAATATCCGACGGTGTAACACAGTTACACCTGTCGGATATTAAGGATATCTATGCGTAACTGATTCTATGAATCAGTCGCATAGATACGACCGGCAGAACTCAGAGATACGACGGTGTATCAGGAGATACACCGTCGTAACTCTTTGTGAATCTGGCCCAAAGTGTATAAGAGTAAAACAAGTAGAATTGTTGTATAAGATGCTCTATCTGTAAAGATGTATTATTATTATCTTTGTGAAAGGAAAAAATATCAAAATAAAGAATTGAAAAAAATAAATTATTTGATAAAGTGGACTTTGGAAGCAAATCCAAAAATCTGCATATGCTTTACATCAAACCACTAGGAATCACCAGCGTATCAGCTGTACTGTTCAATTTCTCAGTAATGCAATGGTGAGCACTTACGGGGACCATTTACAAAATAGTTTGTAGTTGTCCATTTATTATGGGAAATGCATGCTCTGACTAGGGTGACCACGTGTCCCGGATTGCCCGGGACTGTCCCGTAATTAATGCTTGTGTCCCGTGTCCCGGACACACTCATTACGGGACAATACAGAGTCCCGGAATTGGCCTGGGCAGATCTAATGCCCCCTAAAATAGCCTTTGCATACATCCTCTCTGTCTCAGCCTGTGGTGGACCCCTAGCTGACAGAGAGTGAGACCCCTATTCACCACGGCTGGCTCAGTGCCCAAACTGGTTGCTACCTCCTGCCTCCCGCTTGGCGTGTAGCAACCAGTGACGTCAGAGCAGGAGAGAGGCAGAGACCTATGACAGCGGAGGAGAGTTTAACTTCCTCCTCCGCGCCTTCTGTTAAGCTCCACCCACCTCCTCGTGTATGTTCTGGAGTCCAGCCAGGCAGAGGCATGCAGAAGAAACCTCGGACTGTGAGACAGACTGCAGTGTAGAAACTAAGGCAAGTAACATTGCAAAGCACTGACCAGCAGATCCATCGGTGTAATAATCCTGTCAGCTCTCCCTCAGCAGTCAGAGTTCAGTAAGAAGCTGGAGTGTGTGTCTGCACAGGACACGCAGAGGCTTGCTCCAGGCTGAGTAAGATAAGGCAGATAAGGGTCGGCAGGAGAGGACACTGACACATGACACCCTGGATGGAAGGAGGAAACATCCTTAGATATCAGGGCAGGGTTCATGCTGGGACTTGTAATCCTTCACTTTTGGGGATGTGACTCCCCCCCAAAAGTGAAGAACTACAGGTCCCAGCATGAACTCCTCAGAGCTGAAGATGTTTCCTGCATCCCTGCACACATGATAACTCCTCACACCCAGTCCTGTCCAGCTGCTCCCTGTCTCTTCTCTCCCACTACTTGTTTGCCTCTCACTGCAGCCCCCCTCCTCCTTCACTCTCAGCCTTTCATGTTCTGCCACCTTTTCACCTACTAGTCTTGTTACCCCCTCTGTATACCAAGCAATCCTCTCAGGAGTGGCTCATCAGCGACTATCACAACCTCAGAATCCTGCCAGCATTCCATTCATTGCTCCTTCAAACTGCCAGAAATGTTTTAGTTACTCCGCTGCAGCGGTGTAACTACAGGGGGCGCCATTGCAACCCAGCCTCATACTCCAGGATGGTCCATGCAGCTTCCCTCTAAACCTGGATAAGAGGGGCGGCATATAGAGGAACCGATGCCCCCCATGTTCTTCTTGCAGCCACTGAATGCCTGCAGGAGGTAAAGGAGGAAAAGCGGGCATTCAGTGGCTGCAAGAAGAACATGGGGGGCATCAGTTTCTCTATATGCCACCCCTCTTATCCAGTTTCCTTCTGCTGCCCACAGGTCCCTCAACACTCTCCTGGCTGATCTTCCCCAGTAACTTCTCTGCTCTCTCCCACCTCACCCCCCATTCACCAACCCCCTGCTGTCCTCTGGTCCCACCTGTGCTGTTCTTCAGTCCCCCCCTCCTGTGCTGTTCTCCAGTCCCCCATCATGTGCTGTTCTTCAGTCCCCCCTCCTGTGCTGTCCTCTGGTCCCACCTGTGCTGTTCTCCAGTCCCCCCTCCTGTGCTGTCCTCTGGTCCCACCTGTGCTGTTCTTCAGTCCCCCCCCTCCTGTGCTGTTCTTCAGTCCCCCCCCCGTGCTGTTCTCCAGTCCCCCCCCCCGTGCTGTTCTCCAGTCCCCCTCCTGTGCTGTTCTCCAGTCCCCCACCCGTGCTGTTCTCCAGTCCCCCACCCGTGCTGTTCTCCAGTCCCCCACCCGTGCTGTTCTCCAGTCCCCCACCTGTGCTGTTCTCCAGTCCCCCACCTGTGCTGTTCTCCAGTCCCCCACCTGTGCTGTTCTCCAGTCCCCCACCTGTGCTGTTCTCCAGTCCCCCCCCTCCTGTGCTGTTCTCCAGTCCCCCACCTGTGCTGTTCTCCAGTCCCCCACCCGTGCTGTTCTCCAGTCCCCCTCCTGTGCTGTTCTCCAGTCCCCCACCCGTGCTGTTCTCCAGTCCCCCACCCGTGCTGTTCTCCAGTCCCCCACCCGTGCTGTTCTCCAGTCCCCCACCCGTGCTGTTCTCCAGTCCCCCACCTGTGCTGTTCTCCAGTCCCCCACCTGTGCTGTTCTCCAGTCCCCCACCTGTGCTGTTCTCCAGTCCCCCACCTGTGCTGTTCTTCAGTCCCCCACCTGTGCTGTTCTTCAGTCCCCCCCCTCCTGTGCTGTCCTCTGGTCCCACCCTGTGCTGTTCTTCATCCCCCCCCCCTCCTGTGCTGTTCCTGATTTGGAGGAACTGTCCCTCATTTAGAGCATTGTCCCTCTGCCCCTCTGTTCCTCTTTCCTCCTTGTGTGTCCCTCAAGGAGCCAATATAAGAGAATAGTAGTGGTAAAAAAGCACCTGTGGGTTTAACCAGTTTTTCTTTGTTTATAATTCTCCTACATATATTTGCTAATAGGTGTCCTTAATTCCCATCTCAGAAAGTTGGGAGGTGTGCCTCTATCCATCCCACTGCCCCTCTGACTACTCTGTGCCCCGACCACTCAGTTGTTTTTCTTGATGCCTAGGGCCCACTTTTGATCTCGCACATGGGCCCGCTGATTTCATACGCCCCTGCCCCAAAAATCTGCAAAAAATGGGGGGGGGGGGTGTCCCTGAATGGCAGTTTGGAAATGTGGTCACCCTAGCTCTGACAGATTGGTCTTTTAAAAACAAATCTTTTTGTGGATGCAGTTTGACATTTCAGAAACATTTCCTGCTATTTTCTTTAGTGACAAATCTGTAAAGATTCTTGCTTAATGTACTATTTACAAGAGAGAGAACAGTTGTTGAAGTGCCTGCGAAGGTTCACATTTACTGTATCCAGGTCATGGTATTGCTAGTAGTGATAAAGTCACATTTAATATTAAAGGCTAATCACACCTATTTAAAAAAATAATAAAAGAACCTGCATTAACTATGATCATTGGGTAGCAGGCAGAAGTCACCACACTTGTTCACTATTTAATGGTATGTGATTTATTTGCTAAAGGGAAATGGACAGTGCATATTTGTGTAGTTGCTTTAGAGCTTAGTAAATAAGGCGGATGCCTGCTGACTCTCATCATCCAATCATGTGCAATCAAAAATTATGTTTTTGTGCATTTGATTGATATTCTTTGTAAAGTAAGGCTTGACCTCAATACGAAGCTCTGGAGCAACTGCACCTGCAAAGTACACAGTCTAGTTTCCCCTATGAGTCCCTCTGCCACAAAGAAAGATGGGACTTGCAGTCTCTCCATTGACAGATCTCTGTGAATGAATATTGTGGTGTTGAGGGCAGAGCCCCACATAGCCATGCCTAAGTAAAAAAAATTCAGAAGTCTGTAAAGAGAGAAACCTACTGATTCAGTAAGTGAGGGGGGATGAGGGAAAGGGAGTCCGTTTGGGGGTGGGGGGGCTGCAGACCCTAAATATGTCTCAGAAAGGTGCAATTACCTTTAATGCCCAGTACACACGATCAGATTTTCCACCAAAAAAGTTGGATGTGAGCGTTTTGGTTGGATATTCTGACCGTGTGTATGCTCCATCCAACATTTTCTGTCAGAATTTCCGCCAGCAAAAGATTGAGAGCAGGTTCTATATTTTTCAGACGGGAAAAGTTCTTGTCGGAAATTCCGCTCGTCTGTATGCAATTCCGACGCACAAAAAAACACGCATGCTCAGAACCAAGCAGAAGAGCCAAACTGCCTATTGAACTTCATTGATCTCGGCTTGTCGTACGTCTTGTACGTCAATGCGTTCTTGACTGTCGGAATTTCAGATAAGATTTGTTTGACCGTGTGTATGCAAGACAAGTTTGAGTTGAGTTGAGCGTTTTTGGTAAGTTTGTTTTATATCTTGACCATTTTTCACAGGTATTTTTTGGGAACATCTGAAGCTGGCCATAGAAGGAGTGATTTTCTTTCCTGCAACCATGGGTTCCCACTCGATTCCCCCATCAACAGAACCATTGTGGTCTCCCAGCATGCAGAGCCGCCCACTCCGGGAGAACACAGCTATAATAGCCGCTAGCGATAATTACATGTACAATCCAACATGCTGGTTGTAACCAAGTGGATTGATTGATTAACTTTAGTACATTCAGCCTGCCCATACATGGTTTGAAACTCGACTGGTCCCTGCTGAACTCACTGAGATTTGAACCAATTATGGTAGGCTTAAGGCTTAAAGAGGAAGTAACCCCTCTCCTAAAAAAACAAAAAAACCTGCAAGACAAAGGCATACTGAACTAGTATTCATAGCATTCTAGCTCATTATGAATTACTTACCTGAGAACGAAGCCCCCGCAGCTGTCAATGGACACCTCCTCCGTCGCCGCCATGATACCCGGAGTGACTTCCGGGTATCGCTGCTCTGGCGTCGTGACTGGCCAGAGCAATGATGACGTAAGCTGCCACTAACGGCATGATCGCCGTTAGTAGCGGCGCGCTCAGTGCGCCGTTGTCTACGGTGCATGCGCCGTAGACTTTGGTGCCGTCTTTCTTGGAAATATCTCCTTAAAGCAGAGGTTCACCCTAATAACATATATATCTGACCAACTCCCTTATATTTGTAACAAGTACTGCCGCAATTAGTTTTTTTTTATGCTGTACGTACCTTGTAATCCATTTTTTCGATCTACTTCTCCCCGCGGGAGTAGGCGTTTCTATGCCTGAAGGGATCGTCAAAAAAAACTAATTGCGGACAGTACTTGTTACGAATATAAGGGAGTTGGTCAGATATACATGTTATTAGGGTGAACCTCTGCTTTAACATGTAGGTTAAGGAGATATTTCTTGCACCTACAGGTAAGCCCTAATCTAGGCTTACCTGTACGTCAAAGTGGTCTGTAAGAGTTAACAACCACTTTAAGCTTTTTGTTAATTAATTTTAGCCAATGGAAAGCTAGTTACTAGGGAAAAAATGCTCAATGTGTGTGCTTTAGGGCACTCTGATGGAAATCTATTGGGGCCAAAAACACTTTAAGTTTGTAGTTTAAAAGACTTTCATGTACTTTTTTATGCTTCAGGCAACACTACGCACAGATGTGAACAGGCACAGTTGGAAACCATTGGATTTTGGATGTTGAGAGTTTTGAGGTTTCGATCACAAAATGCTCAGACATAAATGGGGGCTTAAAGATATTTTGTGAATCATCCAAGCAGCTTCTTCAGTTCTAATGAGTGTCAGGACCATACCCTAGCAGTTTTAGCTATACACTCAATCACTTAATTAAATCACTATGGATTTTTTTAAGGCAGATGACGATTGTCCAAGATCATCATATTGAGGTGTGAAATTAGTTAAACCCATCTGTACGGGAAGCTGGACAATGCTTCTCGTTGTGGCTGAGAAAGGTGCTTGGAAAGCAGTGAAACATAGGAACAAATCCAGTAGAATGTAACTAATGGCTGTGGCTTATTTTTCTGCAACTTACTATTTGTTGCTGACCAACCTGAGTACTTTTTACATTTCATCAACTCTACTTCTCGTGCTAAATTGTTTTTAAACTGTAGGGAAAACAGGTAAAATTTCACGTTGAAATCGCACAAAGGGCGGTGACCATTGCAGTAACACCTGTATGCAATTAGTCCGTGTCGATGCGCTTTTCTTGTGTGTAGCAAGTTGACCAGCTGTTGAGGCATATGGTTTCGCAAGCCAACCAGATGCTATGGAATAATGACAAGAGGCATGAGTCATGCTAACCTGCAAGTTGTTTTTTTTATTTTTATATCCCAACTTGTCACAACAAGGCACACAGGACTTATTTTTCTACACGGAGGAGTTTATTTTTCAAAGTCCTCCATTTCCTGACCACAAACGGTGTTGTGCTTATAGGTATGCAGTTAATGGTCTAATTATGTGTGCTGATGGTGTAATTTTGCATGCCACCAAGAGTAAACATTTCCTTGGAATAACATTTTTTTTTCTTATAGCCTCAAAAAGCACGGCTAAGAAAGCTCACATTTTCCCAAGAGCTTTGTTTATTTTACAGTTGTACCGCCTACACCCCTGGTGTTTTTCTATGTACTGGAGGATGAGGTTATGTGTTTTTTTTTTTAAGTTAATATACTAGTGCAAATGTGATTTGTAAAGTGCTCTATAGGGATACAGCTGTTTGAGCAAGTGTCTTACTTTAGATGAAATGAATGTGGCAATATTTTATGACTGACATTTACATTTATTTAAGAGCAGGTCTCATTCATTCAACTGAAGCATGACTTGTCCAGATATATGAACCTAAGGCTGAGGTGTATGAGCATCACAGAATAAGACATACAGTAAAACCGTACCTGAAACATGCTTGTAATTATTATACAGGTTTTATATAGCGCTAACAGTTTTTGCAGCGCCTAACAAAATAAAGGCAGACATTACAGTTACATTAGAATTTGGTACAAGGGGAATCAGAGGGCCCTGCTCATTAGAGCTGACAATCTAAAAATGGAGGGTCAATTGATACAAAAGGTAATAGCTGTGGGGGATGAGCTGATGTAGGAAGTAAAACAGTGTTAGGCCTTGTACACACGACCGAGAAACTTGATGGGCGAAACACATCGTTTTGCTCGTCGAGTTCCTTGTAAAGCCGTCGAGGAACTCGACAAGCCAATTTTGTCCTTTCCCGTCAAGGAAATAGAGAACATGCTCTCTTTTTGGCTCGTCAAGGTTCTCGACAGTTTCCTCGACGAAAATGTACACACGACCGGTTTCCTCTGCAAAAAAATATCTCCCAGCAAGGTTCTTGCTGGTTTTTGCCGAGAAACTCGGTCGTGTGTACGAGGCCTGAGAAGCAGGATAGGCTTCTTTAAGAGTTTTCAGGGATCGTCTAACTATGGATCGATTAGAGGACAGTCAGACAGATTGGGGTAGGAAGTTCAAAGGATGGGAGAAGCTCTGGAGAAATCCTGGAGGCGAGCATGGGAGGAAGTGACAAGGGAGCTAGAGAGCAGGAGGTCTTGGGAGGACCGAAGAGAACGGCTTGGTTGGTATTTTGGGACTAGGTTAGTGATGTAGCTGGGGCAAAGTTGTGGATGGCTTTGTAAATTATTGTTAGTACTTTGAATTTTATTTGTTGGGTGAGTGGGAGCCAGTGGAGGAATCGGCTGAGAGGGGTGGGGGACACTGAATGGTTGGTAAGCTGGACGAGTCTTGCAGCGGTATTCATGATGGACTGAAGGGGGGATAGTCTATGTAATGTAATCCAATGAGGAGGGAGTTGCAGTAGTCGAGGCGAGAGATGACCAGGGAGCGAATTAAAAGCTTGGTGGTGTCATTCGTTAAAAAGGGGCGTATTCTGGAAATGTTGCGGAGGCTAAGGCGGCATGATTTGGACAGTAATCCAAAGCACTTGTATATCAAAGCAAATTTCCCATAGGAAATAATGGAAACTCAAACGATTCGTCCCACAACCATTTATTCGTAGGTCCTTCCGTTTATAGTCCATGTAAAAAGATTATAGCAATGTGACCAGGTTGTGTAATCATACAATGTCCATCCACAAACGGAAGCCTCATCAAGAGGATTAGAAGCCAAATCCAGCAGGAGCTACAGAGTATAAAAGAGGAGAGAGGCACCTCTAAGTGTATAAATATGTTGCTAAATTTTGTACCATTAAATGTAACCATATTGCTACATTTCTCTTTTATACTCATTTGTGACATGTCCCCAAACTGGGCATGAAGGGCATGTCGGAGCTGGAGGTAGCGGAAATGGGTTGTTAATTTTTTACCATTTAAAAAAAAAAAAGAGGACAGCAGTTAACAGCCGCATTTTTTTTTATAGCAGAAATCTTTACTTTTGACTTTCTGGTGCTGGTGCAGTGTCGCATAGTGTGGCAATCTTGGTACTACCATAAGATAACCTCCTAGAAGAAGACAAGTACAGTAGTTGAGGGCTTGTGTTAGGAAAGCAGTAATTCAATATGAGCCAGTCTGACACACAGCTTTCTTTACTCAAAGTGTGCCTCTGAATGAGCTTTGGAGAGCCTTGTGACTCCTCTCAGGAGCTGCACATGCCCCCGTCCCCCCTTCAGCTTTCTTGTAGGAATAGCTACCAGTGCCTTGACATGAAAAAAAGGCAAAGCTGTCATGCTGAGCTTTCCATTTCACTATGTTGCTTTGTAGTAGAATAATTCAAGTTTAAGGAATAATGTAAAACTTTTTTAGCACATTCAAAGACATGGATTCTTTTCATGTCATAAATATAATTGTATATAATGAAAACATTTTCTTAGGAACTCGACAGGCATAGCAAGGACAAGGCAACACGCCCAACTTCCAAGACGGCCAGGGAGACGAGACAGATGAGGAGGTGGGTATTAATTCCAGCCAGAAACATCTAACAGATTGGTGAGAGTCTGAAGCTGATTACCTGATCACTCGAGCTGTGATTGCTGCTTGTCTCAGTAATCTGATTCCGCATTATCAAGCGGTATGTTTACATTATAGAACATTAAGTTGTACCGTACAGAGGAACATTCAAACTGTCAGTTACAGTAAATGGATGGTGAAAAGGTGGAGGAAGGATCAAGAGCTCCTGTCCTCTGCAAGTGAGTGCATTGCTATCCTTGTTTGAGCAAGTCTAAAGAGTGAACTGCGGGATTTAGAGCTGAATTGAAAAAGAAAAAAAATCTCTGACGGGTAAATTACAAACACTGCAAGGATTTAATCGAACTTCTCATTCCGATGAGATATGACTATGAACTTACTAAGATCCCTAGCAGTCTCGTGTGATGTGGCTTTAGTCTAAAGCCCTGTACACACGGCAGGGATTCCCGGCGGTATAAAGTCCGCAGAGAATCCCGATGGGATACTATAGTGTCTCCAATAGTATAGTGTCCCAAAAATACTGGTCTTTCACAAAGACATTTAGCAAAATACATTTTGGCCGAAATTTATGAATAAATTCGATTTTTTTGGATATGTTTTATAACAGAAAGTAAAGTTTTTTTTTTTTTCTTGAAAATTGTCTGTTGTTTATATAATAAAAATAAAAAAAAATACCACCAAAAGAAAGCTCTATTTATGTGAAAAAAAATTAAACAAATGTCATTTGGGTACTACTGAGCAATTGGCAGTTAAATTAGAGCAGTGCTGAATAACAAAAAAAATGCGGGTAAAACCTTCCAGAAGTCAAGTGGTTAAATGCAGTCTCTTATGGCGCGTACACACAATAATTTTTCGGCATGAAAAACAACTTCATCATCAAAACGACATTGCCCACACACCATTGTTTTTAAAAAATGCTCTCGCAAAGCGCAGTGACGTACAACACGTACGACGGCACTATAAAGGGGAAGTTCCATTCGCCTTTGGGCTGCTTTAGCTGATTCCGTGTTAGTAAAAGACGATTCGCGCTTTTCTGTCTGTTACAGCGTGATGAATGTGCTTACTCCATTGTGAACGGTAGTTTTACCAAAACGAGCGCTCCGGTCTCATAACTTGCTTCTGAGCATGCGCGGGTTTTTATTGTCGTTTTAGCCCACACTTGATCATTTTTTACAACCTGAAAAATGACATCGTTTAAAACGACGTTAAAAAATGCAGCATGTTCGAAAAAAAAATGTGTTGTTTTTCAGAACCCGAAAAATGATGTGAAGCCCACACACGATCATTTTAAATTACGTTTTTTAAAAACGTCTTTTTTTCATGCCGAAAAATGATCGTGTGTACGTGGCATTATTCTCATCTCAGAAGCATGGGAGATGTACGCACTCACAGAAACATATGTGTTACAAATAGGCCTTTAGGGTTACTGAAGGCTTACATCCAGTGCTGACTGTTTTCTGCCAAACCTTGTATCCAAAAAACAAAATGCAGACACACTTAAACCACTGTACTCATGGCTTATTTATTTTGTGTCTCGTCTGTACAGAAATAAAATAAAATCCTTATGAGAGTAACACAGAAATATCTCAGCCGGACAGTGTCGTGAAAATGACATAAGGTCACACCAGACACATATATCCTAACGAAAAAACATTACCATTTTCCCCAGGAGTTACATTTGTTTCCGTCTGGAAAATAACCAAAGGCCATAACAAACACTCTCCATATTTCACCTGCCGGAAAAAAAATGATATTTTTACAGAGTTCTGAGCCTCTTCCTTGTGAGAATTAGAGTACGGGTAATGCCATGTCCAACGTCAATGTTAAAACCATTAAATGAAGACACATATTTATGAGGTTGCTGTGAGAAGTAACCTTTGTGTTATTAATGAACGCTAAAAGACAACTGAGTCACAGTGATTTATACTTACCGATGTATATAATCCATTCTTTACGGCTTACTGACCGGTCAAAGTAGTAATTTAATGCTAAGGATTCCCAAACCCGGGTGTGGATCCCAACTGGCCAATAGGACTCTAAAACACACATACAGTAAAACCTTGGTTTGAGAGTAACTTGGTTTGAGAGCATTTTGCAAGACAAGCAAACATTTTTAATAGATTTTGCCTTGGTATACAAGCGATGTCTTGATATAAGAGTAGCGTCATGTCACAACTGAGTATAAAATAGAGGAGAGGAGCCTCTGAGGCCTCGTACACACGACCGAGAATCTCGTCGTAAATCAAATATCGTTTTCCTCGACGAGTTCCTTGTCAGGCTTGTTGAGAATCTTGTCAAGCTTTCTTTGCATACACACTGGCCCAGATTCAAGAAGCACTTGCGCCCGCGCAACCATAGGTTACGCAGCGCAAGTGCTTACTTGCTCCGGTGTAACGAGTGCTCCTGATTCAGGAACCTTGTTACACCGACTGCAGGCTAAAATCTGCACGGCATAAGGCTCTTATGCCTCGCAGATTTTAGGCTGCATTTTTGCGGGGGGCTCTAGGGGGCGCTCCCATTGTGTATCAGCGTGTAGTATGCAAATTGCATACTACCACTGATTCACAAGCTTGCGCGGGCCCCGCGCAAGCCAGGTACGGAGTTTCCGTACGGCTACTTTTAGCGCAAGGCTGCCCCTTCTAAGTAGGGGCAGCCAATGCTAAAGTATAGCCGGCCTTCCCGCGCCGTGAAATTTGAATTTCACGGCGTTTGCGTAAGTGAAACGTGAATGGTGCTGGACGCCATTCACGTTCACTTAGAAGCAAATGACGTCCTTGCGAGGTCATTTGCCGCAATGCACGTCGGGAAAGTTTCCCGACGGAGCATGCGCTGTACGCTCGGCGTGGGAGCGCGCCTAATTTAAATGATTCCCGCCCCCGGCGGGATCATTTAACTTGCGCGCGCTTACGCCGGGCAAATTTGCCGGCGCGCCCTCGCAATTCACAGAGCTACTGCTCCGTGAATCGAGGGCAGCGCAAAATATTTGCGGGGGCGCAGGGCAAAATCGTTGCCCTGCTCCCCTGCAAATATCGCGCAAATCTACTTGAATCTGGGCCACTGTCAAGACCAAATCATGTTGTTCTCAAACGTACATCACATACAACGCCACTATAAAGTGGAAGTCTGATTCCACTGGCGCCACCCTTGGGGCTGCTTTTACTAATCTCATGTTACTGCGTGTTAAATAAAAGTTTGGTGAGAGACGATTCACGCATTTCAGTCTGTTACAGCGTGACAAATGTGCTATCTCCATTACGAATGCTACTTTTACCGAAGGTGCGCTCCCGTCTCATACTTTATTCTGAGCATGTGCGCATTTCTAAGCATACACACAAACGTGTTTCTCGTCGAAAACCAGCCCGGCGAGGAAATTGAGACTCCCGACGAGAAAAAAGAGAGCATGTTCTCTTTTTTTCTCGTCGAGATCCACGATCCAAGATTTCTCGATGAAAAACATACACACGACCGTTTTCCTTGGCAAAAAAGCTCTGCCGATATTTTTCTTGATGGATTTTGTCGGGGAAAACGGTTGTGTGTACGAGGCCTAAGTGAAGCAATATTGTTGCATTTAACTGCTTGCCGACCAGCGCACCACTATATACGACGACAGCATGGCACGGACAGGCAGAAGGACGTTTATATACATCCCCTTTAAGATCGCAGCATTGTGAATGTGCACACGCCCGCCGCGAGCTCCGTGACCCGACCACGCTGTGGGACCCACCTCGGGGAGATGCTAATGTAAACAAGCATCTCCCCGCTCTGCCTAGTGACAATGACAGTGATCACCGCTTCCTGTAATCGGAAGCGGTGATCACTGTCTTGTCACACACAGCCCATCCCCCCCTACAGTAAGAAACACTCACTAGGGCACACTTAACACCTACAGCGCCACCTAGTGGTTAACCCCTTCACTGCCAGTGTAATTTTCACAGTAATCAGTGCATCCTTATAGTCGCTGGTCGCTGTATAAATGACAATGGTCCCAAAATAGCACCAAAAGTGTCCGATGTGTCCGCCATAATGTCACAATCACAATAAAAAAAGCTTATCGCCACCACTACTAGTAAAAATATATATATATTAATAAAAATGCCATAAAACTACCCCCTATTTTGTAGACGCTATAACTTTTGTGCAAACCGATCAATAAACGCTTATTGTGATTTTTTTTACCAAAAATATGTAGAAGAATACGTATCGGCGTATAGTTTTTTTTATATATTTTTGAGGGGTATTTATAGCAAAAAGTTATTTTTTTGTTTATAGCGCCAAAAATAAAAACCGCAGAGGTCATCAAATACCACCAAGAGAAAGCTCTATTTGTGGGGAAAAAAGGAAATCAATTTTGTTTGGGAGCCACGTCGCACGACCGTGCAATTGTCAGTTAAAGCGACACTGTGCCGAATCGCAAAAAGTGGCCCGGTCATTTAGCAACAAAATGGTCCGAGGCCTGAAGTGGTTAATTTAGCAACATATTGCTACACTTAGGCCCCGTACACACGACCGAACATGTCTGCTGAAACTGGTCCGCGGACCCGTTTCAGCAGACATGTTCGGTCGTGTGTGCAGCCGACCGGACAGATTTCCAGCGGACATTTGTCCAGCCGACCGTTTTCCGGCGGACAAATGTTTCTTAGCATGCTAAGAAACATGCCCGCTGGAAGCCTGTCCGTCGGACATGTTCGGTCGTCTGTACAGACTCACCGTACATGTCCGATCGGCCGCCATCCTTTGCATGCGTCGAAGTGATTCGACGCATGCGTGGAAGCATTGAACTTCCAGGGCCGCGCATGTCACCGCGTATCGTGTACACGCGGATTTCTGTCTGATGGTGTGAACAACCATCAGACAGAAATCTCCGGCCGGACATGTCCGCTGAAAACGGTCCGGTGGACCGTTTTCAGCGGACAGTCTATCCATCTGTACGAGGCCAAACTTGACTGCTGAACTCTGTACACTGTGTTGCACATTACACACATACTCCTGACCTCTGCATGCGCTATGTTGTACTGTATGTTACATATTCATGGATGCTGCAATCTGTACACTCTGCTGCACATAACATACTCCTGACTGAAGTACTCTGAGCTGTACATTGCATACTCCTGACTGCAGTACCCTGAGCTGTACATTGCATACTCCTGACTGCAGTACCCTGAGCTGCACATAACATACTCCTGACAGCAGTACCTGGTCCCTGAGCTGTACATTGCATACTCCTGACCTCTGCACCTTTTATGCCATGTTTTATTCTATAAACTATGTTGTACAGTATATAGGCTTGACAATGGCATTCTGTACAACATGCTGTACATTACATACTCAGGATCACTGCAGAGTGCTGAGCAATGTACATCATTTGGTATGCTACATAATATGGACTGCTGTGTTCTGTAGATTGTGATTTAGGTTACATAGCGTGGAGTTTTTTATTCTGTGTATTTGGCTTAATGCTGCATAGGCTATACTTGTGCGTTCTGTATGTTTTGATTTACAATACCTAGTCTGGATGCTGGGCTGTATATTATATACTCTTGACCACTGAAAAGTGCTATACGTTACATTCCCCTGACTGCTAATCTCTACAGACTGTGTTATACAATCATAGGATTTTTTTATTTTTTTTAGCAATACAGAATTTCATCCTAATGAATGAACAAGCACACTTTTATTAGTCACAGTCAAATAATCTCTGTCCTTTACAAAGCCGAAACCCCATCTCTGAATAATATGGATTTAGAAAAAAAAAATGGATCTTTACCCATATAGAACCATTTTTTTCTGTTAATAAGCTCACATAGCAGATAGACTGGTAGAACGAAATCCATTTCTCACGTGTAAAATTGTCTGGCAATGTAGAATGCAGCAGTAAGTGCATGAAAATTACCTACGTCAGCCTGTCTTTAACCCTTCCATGGCCAGGGAACATACATTTACAGGAGAACATAGGCTACAATTCATTCTGTAGTTGTTGTCGGCTCAATATTTCGAACTCTCGTAATGTAAGGCACATGACTTCTGAAACGCGTCCTCTTCTCAGGGAGTACGATAAAGTGCGTTTGACAGTTAGAATTTGTTACCCCCCTTGGGTAGCCCTACAAAGGTTGCCCTAAGCTTCCCATCAGCAAACTGAATGGACTGAACAGGTGGAAAGTTAGGTTGTTCTAAACAGAAGTGTAGAATCTCTTTTTTTATGAATGTTAATATATATATATATATATATTAACTTCAGGAAGATTCTAGGGTTGATTTACTAAAGGCACTCTGAAAAGTTCAGTTGCTCCAGAGCTTAGTAAATGAGACAAGCCTTTTGCCGCGTACACACGATTGGATTTTCCGCTCAAGCTTGACTTGCATACACACGGTCACACAAAAGGTCTCTGAACTTTGTCCGTCAAGAACACTACGACAAGCCGGGAAAATTAAGTTAAATGCTTCTGAGCATGCGTCTAATTGTTTCCGAGCATGCGTCGGAATTTTGTGCGTCAGAATTTTTACAGATGATCGGATTTTCCGATAGGATTTTTTTCCGTCGGAAATGTGAAGAACCAGCTCTCAAACTTTTGCTGACGGAAATTCCGCCAGCAAAAGTCCGAAGGAGCATACACACGCTCAGAATTTCCGACAAAAAGCTCACATCGGACTTTTGCTGGTTTTAAATTCTGACTGTGTGTACAGGGCATTACTTTGCAAAGAAAACCCAATCACATGACAGGAAAAAAAAATGCATATTTGCTTGTAAACGATTGGATAACAGAAGTCAGCAGAGCTTTCCCTCATTTACTAAGCTCCAAAGCAACTGCACTTTGTAGAATGCAACTGTACTTGCAAAGTGAACAGTCATTTTGCTTTAGTAAATCTACCCCTTTCTCTCACTTCCTGTTGCCTTTACAAGGCAGGAATTATAGGGAACTCTCCCTAGCAGGACATAGACAGAAAAAAAATGTCCTTCCCTACTCTATCCAAAACAAAATAAAAATTCTAGCTATAGCTGTAGATACACTTTAGACTAACCTGTCCCATTCATCTTTAATCTGCAGCCAGTTGGGGAATCTCAGGGCTCAAGTCCTGCGGGAACGCGTGGGAACGGAGTTCCTGCACTTTTTTCACAGCAGGAACTCAGTTCCCTTTGAAGGACTAGAGCAGCCGAGCCGCCCGAGCCAATTCTTCACTAAATGGCGATGCCCAGCTCGAGTCACTGTTAGGGGGAGGCGAACCTTAGTAATCCTTTATGTTACTGGCCGCTTCCTGTATATGGATTCATCAGGTAGTGTGCGGGTATTCCGTCACTTCCTCGATGCCACAATGTCTCCTGGGAGCTTTTGTCATTGTTCCCAGGAGACATTGTGGAGGTCTGCCGCGAGTTATCACGGGATTTAGAAAGAACTTGCGGTTTAGTAATTATGCATATGAGCGTTAAAAAAAAAAAAATTGGTGAAGGAGTGGATCTTGGGTGGGAGTTCCCACACTTTTTTCCCCTGGACTTGACCCCTGGGGAATCTGCATAGCCAACATTGCAGAATCTATCGGCCCACCACTTCGTAAAGCTGCATTCCAGGTTTAATATTGTTACACTGGTCCAGTTTGGACCAAATTAAGTATGCATACCATACCTAGCCAATCCCTGTAAAAGATACAAAATGCGGTAGTAAGCACTTCTACTACAGTGATCGCTGCTAGCTCTCCATCTTATCCAACTAGCGAACACTTTGCATTCAATGAAAAAGTGAGTAGCAATGTCTACTACAGTGATTTCCAGCTTCCACGGGAATCAGCCAGGTATGGCACATGTATAACTTACATTGGTTCAGGCTGGACCAATGTAACTATGCAGAAAAACCCATATCTAAATTTCCTATGTTTATTAATTTCTTTGAACAGGCACCACTATTTATTTGCAAAATCAATGGGGTCTCCAAAGGAAGAACCTGCCTGGTTCTGCAACTATGGCTGTGCAGTTCCCACTGGGTCTGAAAAATAAAGCTATCCTAGGAGCGATGACACTTAAAGCAGATTTCCACCAATATAAAAGTCAGCAGCCACAAAAAGTGTAGCTGCTGACTTTTATTAATCAGATACTCACCTGTCCCAGGTTCCAGCAATGCAGGTGTACGAAGCCCCGCTCTTCTCCCCCTCTGTACCGTGATTGGCCGGGCAATCATCTGGGACCTGTGACGTCACCCAGATGATTGCCTAGTGGGAGGAGGGAGAGATGAACCTCCTTCCGGCACCGTGGTGCCCCGGGAGGTAATGGGAGCTGGATCCCTCTAAAAAGAGGGCTTCCGCTAGCCCCCCCCAAAAAAAAAGGACATGCCAAACGTGGCATTTCATGGGGTCACCTTTCCTTAAAGCGGAAGTTCCATTTTTGCGTGGAACTCCGCTTTAAGTATATGACTTGCTGGAAGGTGTATTTAAATGATCCTTTAACCACTTGAGACCCGCGCTATTGACAAAAGACGTCAACAGCGCGGCTCTCAGGTGCCAACTGGACGTCTTTGGACGTCATTTGAAGTGCATTACCCGCGCGCGCCTCTGGGGGGCGCGCAGCGGGTAAACACTGTCCTGGCGCATCGCTGGGAAGCCGATGCGTGTACCGGGCGGCCGCGATGTCCGCCGGGTACACGCGATCGTCGGGAACACAGCAGGGACGTGGAGCTCTGTGTGTAAACACAGAGCTCCACGTGCTGTTAGAGCAGAGGAGACCGATCTGTGTCCCTTGTACATAGGGACACAGCATCGGTCACCTCCCCCAGTCACCCCCAACACAGTTAGAACACACCCAGGATACACATTTAACCCCTTCCTCACCCCCTAGTGTTAACCCCTTCACTGCCAGTCACATTTATACAGTAATTAGTGCATTTTTATAGCACTGATCGCTGTATAAATGTGAATGGTCCCAAATTTGTGTCAAAAGTGTCTGATACGTCCGTCGCAATATCGCAGTCCCAATAAAAATCGCAGATCGCCGCCATTACTAGTAAAAAAAATTATAATAAAAAAAAATCATAATTCTGTCCCCTATTTTGTAGGCGCTATAACTTTTGCGCAAACCAGTCGCTTATTTTTTTTTACAAAAATACGTCGAAAAATACGTATCGGCCTTAACTGAGAAAAAAAATATTTTTTTTTTAACAAAAAATTGGGATATTTATTATAGTAACAAGTAAAATATATATATATTTTTTTAAATTGTCGCTCTTTTTTTGTTTATAGCGCAAAAAATAAATACCGCAGAGGTGATCAAATACCGCCAAAATAAAGCTCTATTTGTGGGGAAAAAAGGACGTCAATTTTGTTTGGGAGCCACGTCGCACGACCGCGCAAATGTCGGTTAAAGTGACGCAGTGCCGGAAGCTGAAATTTCGCCTGGGCACGAAGGGGGTTTATGTGCCCAGTATGCAAGTGGTTAAAGGAAACCTCTACATAGACATCCATTGCTAGCCTTCTTCTCAGAATCCTAGCTGACTATCATGCTGATCCAATATCTTCAACACTTTCTTAGTCACTGACCCAGTACAAATATGTACATCAGGAAATATACTTTCCCGTGGTGCATGTTTGTTTCAGCTCATTGACTCAGAAATCTTTAAAACCAAAAATTATCAGATGGTCGTCCTAAAAGGCCTCTTACGCGTTTCTACTTGCAACAACATACATGTGATAGTATGGCAGTTTTATTCATTTCGTATTAAAGATCAGCATGCTATAATAAAGGGTTTAATTTTGAAGTCTGTACCAAACGTTCCTATTTCCTCCAATCTCACTAAAGGTTGGGACGTGTGCAGGCTGCTGCCTTTCTGCTTTATAAATCCTGACAAATTTGAGCAACCCTGGCTGGTAAACTGGCGTGTGTATTCATGCAAACGGCCCTCTCTTCTTTAGTAATCTGGGCCCTCGGCGGGCAATTTATCACAGCAAATTGACAAATAATCTTGAGCAATACTTCCTTCGTAACTTTTTTCCTCTCTCTTCCTCTCGCTTGCTCTCCTTGTACAAGGCAATTCATTAAGAAGCTGCGAGCCATTTATAGCTGCCTGTCTAGCTCGAGTCCTACAGAAATAATGGTTCAATGTGCTTAATGTATTTCACCATCTGCATAAACAGTTTTGTAAAGTTAAAAGCCAAGAAAATGGGAACATGCGACTTTATATAACCACCCGTTGTCCAATTAATTGCAGGCAAGGGAAGAAAGAGCATTTAACAATTTATCCAGTAAAATGGGTATGAACTTTCTGAGTCTTGAGGTCAGGGGTCATGAAATCACCAAGAGCATATATATATTAATTTATTATTTCTCCTAGATACCAACAAAAGTGTCATATAAAGCAAATAGGTTCATTTGCTTTGATAACACGGTTGGGTTTATCTTATAAGGTAGTACGAAGAATGATGATGAAGCATACAGTTATTCAAAGTAACCAATTAGGTCTAGTTAATTGTCGCCAGGTCAGACATGATTTGTAATGTATGGCTTAGAATTACTGATTTTTTGAACATCACAGTGTGTTTTATCCAGAGCTTTTTTTCTCAGAAAATAGGTGCAGGAACTCAACCACGACCAGTTCAGATTTCACAAACTGTAAAAGGGTCTTAAAGGGGCATTAAATACCAGAATTGCATTACATACAGAGTGCAGAGTTCAGGGGGTTACAAAGCTGTCACTTGTAAACACAGAAACCAGACTTCTGTGTTTAAAAGTGATTGTGGTGAGCAGGCACCAATGGGTCTGAACCAGAGGTGGTGGAACTGAGTTCCCCCAAGTTCCCCCTGAAAAAAAGCCCTGGTTTTATCTAATAAGCCTGCCGGTGGGGTGCATATCAATGGGCTGCATCTGCTCAGTTCATGTGTCACATCTGGACCATGCCCATCTGCAGAATCTCAAAAAGTGGCCTTTCCATTGGAGACATATTTTTTTTATTTCTTTAACAGTTAAACCTAGTAATCAAAAAAATTGTTCTTGGCCCTTTTGTTGGAATACTGCATCCTAATGTAAGAGAGGACTCCAGGACTTTGAAATCTGGCTGATTGTAAGGAATCAATGGGGATACAGGCTGGCCTGTACTAGGTGAAAGGATTAGGGTTCATTTAACATCACCAATTAGCTGCTAATTCCAATATAACGATTGGTTATGTCATCACTGCAATTCATAAAAAGCAACTTCCGCTGGGCACCCAGAAGAGCCATAATGCAGTTAGATACATCATGTCCATTCTTTTTTCAGTGATGCTAAAAGGAACTGCAGCTCCCATAATGCCATGGGAATTATAGTGAATGGTCGTTAATTTGAATAGCCTACCAATCACAGGCACAGAGGGCTGTAAAAAAACAGGAGTCTCAAAGGACGTTGTTACAGTGGGTGGTTCAAACTGGAATTCTGAGACTCCTAGGTCTTCCCACTACAGTCAGAGGGGCTAAATATATTGAAGGACTACAGCAGCAAAGTGGCAAGACTGGTTTCTAGTGGAATATAGGGCAATATTATAAAACTGGCATGAGAAGGACCGAAGCCCACAAATCAGCAGAAGAAGTATGGTTTACTATACCTGTGATTGGAAAGCAAAACATATTGGGTAAAGGTAAGAAAGCACCATAATAGACCTTCAAAAAAAAAAATAATAATCTGCCCAAGATTTAGCTTTAACCCATATGCTAAGAGTTTCCATCAGCTATCTCTTTGTAGGCATGTGCACTTTTTTTCTCCACTGTGGGTAGCACTCAACGGCTCACTGCAGGTGGTGCTCAACTTAAGGTTCCTCTATGGTTTCCTTAGTCATTGGGGCAGTGATTCTGTTGGATACTGGTCACCCATGTGACTCTGGCAGGCCATCTTAGGTCAGGCAGAATCTATTTAAGACCCTGGCTCCAAGGTTTGGAGAACATTAAGCATGTGAGTAGTGTAGGGACAGGTCACCCGGCTGTCAGGGACAGTAATAGTGTCAGGAAAAGTTTCCAGACGAGTAGGGAAAGACTAGGGATCTGACACTTCTCCTGGAAACCTGCCAGCTTGGGCTTGCCAGGCTACATTCCACCCCTCAAGACTGACGTGTCAGTTCGGCTGAGATCTGTTCTGCTACATCTGCTGTTCACCTGTGAGTGTTCCCAGTCAGGTTGTCTTCCACCGGATTTGGTGTGGATTGCTATGTTCTGACTACAAGTTCTTCCTATTGCAACCTGATTGTGTGTGAGTTACTGCTGCGCCCACCCACAACGTTGTACCTGCATTATTCTAAGATGTACTGAAGTAAACATAGGCATTTTTTTTCTACTTCTTGTTTGGGTCCTTATTTGAACCCAACTACTAAAATCAAACTTCCATTCTTTAAAAATGAATGATCATATATTATAAAGGTGGCCTTAATTCACATACATTTGCTTCTCAATGGCCTTCTGGATCCCCCCTCTCTGAGTCTATTTTCAGTTAGAAATGCCAAAGCAAAACTTGTTACTAATCTGTCAGTCAGTCCCTGTTGAATGCACCAACTTACAGCAAAAATCTAAAATTAAAGTACTGCTTATTCTTTCCCTCCCCCAGCCTGTACCTGAGTTGCAGGGTTCTCTTTGGGGGGGGGGGTTGTACAATTTTTTATTGATACCTATTCCCATTTCTACAATCCTTGCCTTTGGAAGGATGGCATTGCTTGTCCTGCCCCTCTTCCCACCTACAGCCTCCTGGAACACATCACACACACTCCAGACGACTTCAGAACCAGTCTCCCTGTGTCACGTGATTTCATGAATGTGCAGTGGGGTTCCGGCTGTGATTTATCAGGAAGCCACAGCCAGCTCTCAAATGCAATCTGACCCACAGAAGTGAGAAGAGTCAGCTGCAGGAAGACCATGCTGGAATCTATAGAGCTAACATAATCATGCCATAGTGCTCAGAAACACTTGAGAAGCCAACAAGGTAGAATTAGGGGTCATCAAACTGATGTTGAAAATTGAAATGCTCCATCAGTGCTGGGCACCGGCTATTGCAACATGAGCCATCGCACATTCTCGTGGCCACCACCACTTGCATGCACCTGTGAACAGCCTATTTAAACTCTGCCAGTGCTCAAGATCAGTGATGCTTTGTCTTCAGCCTTCTGTGTAACCTGTGACCCTGTGAATCTGTATCCTGCTTCCAATTGCTGACCCCGCGTGTCTTGATCATTCTCTGAACTCCAGATCTGGCATTTTTCCTGACCATGAACCTGCCTGTGTCCGGTACCCGATCCATCCTGTCTGTGAATGATCCAGCCTGCCTGACTCTGCTACTCTGCCCTCTGCCCGCCTGCTTGCTGGAGCTGTCTTCTCCTGCCCAGTGTAGACATCTGCCCTACTGCTAGCAAGACTTACAGGCACTTATGCCACTCTGCACTCCAGCACCTCCTGTCTACACTATCAGGGGCCCCAAGTCAGAGGTGTGAGAGAGGTCTTCCTCCTCATATCAGGCTCTGCTACAAGGTACGTGGCAGAGGGTATGTCCATCAAAACACGCCAGCGGTAGTCTGTCTGTACGTCATGCGAGTTTCATCTTTAGGTTTCCATTGCTTTGTATCAGGCTTTTCTGTATTGGCATCTGTGAGTACATATACACTTGCTTGTTTTTAAGTTGAATAAATTATAACAATAATACATTATACCTTTGCGCACTTTGCTTGTCTCTGGAATCTATTGACTGGTAAGTCCCTGATTTTTTTTAGGAGTCAACAGCTCCCGTATTTGTAGCTGCTTACATTCACTTTTTAAAAATCTTAGTAAAGTTTCTCTTTAAATGTGTCTTGAAAAAAAAGAAACATTTTTAAATTCAGTAAAGTAGAGTCATAATAGAACACCACTTCTTGTCAACACTTTCGAGTTCCTGAGTTAGTAATTCCTTTTTTTAATGGCACAGGAGGAAAGAGCAATAATGTAACATCACAGTAAGAAACAGGAAATAAAGCTCTAATTGGAACAGGAAAATCCTAGATACAAAAAGGGGTAGCTGATGTCACTATAAATGTTTACATAATTTGGGGATTTTTTTTTTACTTTGTACTAATGTTCACTAATGCCCTGTACACACGATTGGTAGAAAATCTTCTGTCCTGCATTAGGCTGCGTGAGAGCAGCGGCCAGTACTGCTGTTCTCCAATCAACAAAATCATGCTTTCTGTTGACTGCAGAGCTGTAGGTTTAACTCAGTAGGGGACCGCTGCTGAGATACCACTGTTTCAGAGAGAGAAGGTCCTTTTCTACAAGAAAGTGCAATACCAAGGATTTTCTACTCTCACTGGAGGTGCGTTACTAAGATATTGAATACTTACCGTTTTCCTGCTCCTGCATACTAAATTTATACAGAATGAAAAGTTCCGTTGGGCTTTAAAGTGACACTAAACTCTGGTTTTGAAATATTCTATTAAAGTATGTATTCTTGGCTCAATAAAGTTGCTTCTATTACTCTTATGCCACGTATACACGATCGGTTTATCCGATGAAAACGGGCCGATGGATTTTTTTCATCAGATATCCGATGAAGCTGACTTTCATCAGTCTTGCCTACACACCATCAGTTAAAAATCCGATTATGTCCAACGCGGTGACGTAAAACACAACAACGTGCAGAGAAAAATGAAGTTCAATGCTTCTGAGCATGCGTCAACTTGATTCTGAGCATGCATGGATTTTTGACCGATAGATTTCCCCACAGACGATTGTTTTTTTCTATAGTTTTTTTAACCATCAGAAAATTTTAAAACATGTTCTATTTTTTTTCACCGATGGGGAAAAAAAACGATGGGGCCCACACACGATCGGTTCGGTTCCATCGGACCGTTTTCATCTGACGAACCGATCGTGTGTACAGGGCATTAGCTTTCTCCAAATCCCCTTTTGTCGCTCTTCTTTTGTTTATAACGCAAAAAATCATAACCAAAGAGGTGATTAACTACCACCAAAAGAAAGCTCTATTTGTGAGAAAAAAAGACATCAATTTTGTTTGGGTACAGCGTCAAACAACCGCGCAATTGTCAGTTAAAGTGACGCAGTGTCGTATCACAAAAAATGGCCTGGTCAGGAAGGGGGTAAATCCTTTAAAGTGGATGTAAACCCACTCTCATCCTTTCTAAACCACTGCCATAGTGCTGATCTATAAGGATATAGATGCCTCCTGCCTGTATCCTTACCTGTCAAATGTCTCCCCCTCTGTCTGTTATAAGAACTGAAAAACTGCAGATTCTGTGGGTGGGTCTGTTGACTGGAGCTCTGTGAGTGAAACCTTGTGATGTCAGTAGACTCTCAGTCCACTCCCCTTACACTGAATTCTGCTATGATCCCTAACATCCAGTCAAAATCCAGAAAAGTAACCACATGACTTCAGAAAAGGAGTGGGGGTGGGAATTAAAAAACAATGCCTGTATCCAGGCTAGTGCATGAGATATGTAAATAACATGTCACTCACAGCAAGGGGGTGGAACGGACTAAGGTTTTTCTCTATTGGTCCATTTTATCTCACTGAACAATAAAAGAGGATTGCTCAGAGCTGGATTAACTCTGTGTGGCAAGACTGGGCACAGAAATGTTTTACTCTACATTGTGACCAAAAAAATAGGGTTTACATCCACTTTAAACATCAAATTCAGTTGGTGCCAAATCATTTCAGAGGTTCAAAAGGTCCCCCTAAATCAGAGCTTGTCAGATTTAAAAAATAAAATAAAAATACAACTGACAAGTATGAAGTAGCCCTGAAGAGTTATTTATGTGATAAAAGTAACAAGGATCTGCTTCAGAAGCCAGTTTAAGCAGCAATGACAAACCTCGATGATGAGGGACCTTTTGAACTCCCAAAAGGCGTTGGTTTTACTAAATGTGACTTTTAATGAACATGACTTCTGAACGCCTGAAATCATGACAACTCTAGTTAATCTTGTGCAATCTCAGTGCTTTTAGTGAGTTTATAAATATACCATAAGGTCTGGTCCTTCGGTCTTATACTATAAAAAATCCAGATGGTTTTCCTTACTTAAAATATATGTTAAATGTAATTACTATGCTGATTGAGACTTAAAGTAGGATTTTACTGGCCATGAAGCAATGTTTATTCTTACATTTATCTTCTGGTTTTACTTTTTGGCATTGCTTGCGTACATCTATCATTCTCATTACCCATTTGATTCCAATGAGAACTATGTTTGCTTTAAAAAAAAAAAAACGTGCATCTAATTTCCTTCTGTATCCCTGGAACCATTTAGACTAAGCTTATGCTGTGCACAAGCATGGCAAAAAAAAATAAAAAAAACAGGTCTACTTTAACAGAAACCCTACCAGCTACTTAGCTTAACCCCACCCTTGCTCCCCTGCCAATATATTCAGCCAACCACAACAGAGCTACTTTTGGGTATAGGGAACAAGTGAATGACTCTTCTTATTCTCGCATGACACACTGGTGCTTGTTGATTGGCCACTCAGTCACCCAGCACTGTCTAATGGGGTTGAGTGAAAGAAACCTCTCTTCACTCCTACAACTGAAAGGAGCAATGAGGAAGAGAACGGAGGATAGGCATAAGTTGCTGGTAGGGATTCCATTAAAGCTGATCTATTTGTTGCCCAACACAGGCAAAATGCACGATTAATTTTATTGTAATGACTGTAGGCCATAGCTGTGCACAGGGGGTGTGCCAGGTGTGTCTGGGCATACCCTAATCACCGCTTGAGGTGCACATTCCCCCCGCTGATATTGCACCAATGCCCCCAAATGGGGCTCCTAAAAAATGACCGCTGGACTGTTTTCATCGGACAAACCGATCATGTGTGGGCCCCATCGATTTGTTTTTCATCGGTGAAAAATAATAGAACATGTTTAAAAATTTTCATATGGATAAAAAAACGATCGTCTGTGTGGAAGTCCATCGGTCAAAAATCCATGCATGCTAAGAATCAAGTCGACACATGCTCGGAAGCATTGAACTTAATTTTTCTCAGCACGTCGTAGTGTTTTACGTCAAAGCGCTTTGGCACGGTCGGTTTTTTGACTGATGGTGTGTAGGCAAGACTGATGAAAGTCAGCTTCATTAGATATCAGACCAAAAAAATCTATCGTATTAGATTCCATAAGATATCCGATCCTGTGTACAAGGCTTTAGTACACTTACCTGTCCAGGAAGCCCACGATTTCACCCCCCCAGGCCGATCTGTCCATCGGATCGGGTGCCGGTGCCACCATTCCAACTAAGGGAGACTGGCAGTGGAGTGGCATTCGTGAATGGCCAGCTTGTCTTCTGGGACACACACAGGTCCCGGAAGACACAGGTGAGGGAGGAAGTGACCTAAGAGCTCCGCGGAATAGGAAGTGGCAGATTAGGGTGATTGGCTAGCAACAGGCATTTCTGGTAAGTAAAAAAAAATAAAACATTCAAATGGTTTTTAAGAGGTTTTAAGGAGACTGTTAGGCCTCGTACACACGGCCGAGGAACTCGTCGTAAACGAAACATCGTTTTCCTCGACGAGTTCCTTGTTAGGCTTGTCGAGAATCTTGACAAGCTTTCTTTGTGTACACACTGTCAAGACAAAATCTTGTCGTTCTCAAAAGCGGTGACGTACAACTATAAAGGGGAAGTTTGATTCCACTGGCGCCACCATTGGGGCTGCTTTTGCTCATGTTACTGCGTGTTAAGTAAAAGTTTGGTGAGAGACGATTCGCGCTTTTACGTCTGTTACTGCGTGACAAATGTGCTATCTCAATTACAAACCCTACTTTTACTGAAGGCACGCTCCCATCTCATACTATATTCTGAGCATGCGCGGGTTTCTAAGCATACACACGAACGTGTTTCTTGTCGTAAACCAGCCCGATGAGAAACACGACAAGGAAATTGAGACTCCCGACGAGGAAAAAGAGAACTTGTTCTCTTTTTTTCTCGTCGAGTTCCACGACAGTTTTCTCGACGAAAAACATACACACGACCGTTTTCCTCTGCAAAAAAGCTCTCCCACCAAGTTTCTTGATGGATTCTGTCGAGGAAAACAGTCGTGTGTCGTGTGTCTTAGTGTCATTTTTTTTTAGGGTGGATCTCCATTTTAATGCCCAAACAGTGGTTGCATCATAGCATGTAGTTACTGTTTTCAAAAGACTTCTTGAGTTGGGTGGTGCTGATGGGGCTTACATTTCTGAGGATTCAGGGGGAATTAGACCAAATTTAATTTAAGTAGAATTTTCTTGTATGGAGATTGCACTCATTTTGCACAATCTACATAGAACAGAATGAACACAAATTTCTGTGTTCACAAGATAAAACAGTAAGCTTGTACTAGGTGGCAGAGATATAGCCTTGTTTGAGAGCTTTCAATATGGCTTCTTGATGATGTAAAAACCACACACACGGGCACAGGTGGGCTCATGCAATTCAACAGATTGAAGACACGGATTGCAAACTAGATTACTTTTAATTTTCCCCAACTACTATTCAGATCATTGCATTTTGCGTTCAATCAAGTCTACAAAAAAAAAAAAAAAAAACAGCCAGCAGATGTTGGAAAATGCTGACAGTATTATTTAATGGTCCCAAAAACTACAACCCATCAGTCACCATTGCTTTTCCATTATAATTATGCACTACATTGAATTGTACTGCTGTAAATGCTCTTGAAAAAAAAAAAAAAAAAAAACTCTAATCAGAGGTTTTTGGAGCATTTTCAATTATCACCTCAGTTAACGTGCGTGTAATGATTTATTGATGGGAAGCTGAATTGTTTGAAGACAACTGACAATTAAAAAGCCTTTGTTTACTTAGGTTCTTCATCTAATTCAGATTTAATATGAATTCTGCTTCTTTATAATTAAACAAAAGGGGTTTTGGGAGATTTTTTTTGTACAAGAAAAGAGCAGACAGAAGAAGAGAGAGATTAAAAAATAAGGAAAATTGTCAGGAAGAAAGAAAGATGGTTTTACCGTTGTCTGCAAAGTAATTTCCTATAAATGTGCAGTGCAAGGTGCTCCATACTGTTCTCAAATAACACAAAAGTTCTGAACTACCAAAATGTTGTTATAAATACTGGATGTTATTTACTTAGAGATCTATTTTTAAAGATTATGTGGATTCAGGCTCCTCTGCCTGCCTGCCTGGAGGAGTCACTGGTAAATGTCGCTAAGGTGAACAACAAGAAATGCAAAGCAAGGTAAAATACAGCAGATAATGCATATTTCTGGGGTTGACAGTTGAAAACAGTGAACAATAAGAGGTTATTTTTTTAATTTTTTTTACAATGAATGTAACATTAGCCACTTTATATGCATTAACATTTTTACAAAAAACAGCATTTATGGTTGAAACCAATGTCCTGTACCTATTTAGTCTAATCCCCCCTATTATATCTTATGGGGCAGATCCACGTACCTCTGCGCCGGGCGCAGCGTATCTAAGATACACTACGCCGCCGTAACTTTGTTCTTTTATTTCTAATCCTAAAAAAGAATTTGCGCCGTAAGTTACGGCGGCGTAGTGTATCTTTGGCGGCGTAATGGCGCGCCATTCAAATCTCTGTGATGGGGGCGTGTTTTATGTTAATACGTCGTGACCCGGAACAAGCCAATGCTCATGACGGTGACGTCATTCTACGCAAATCCCTATTCGCGAACGACTTACGCAAACGACGTAAACATTTCAAAATTGTACGCGGGAACGACGGCCATACTTAACATTGAGTACGCCTCATAACAGCAGCTTTAACTATACGCCGGAAAAAGCCGAACACAAACAACGTAAAATAATGCGCCGGCCGGTCGTACGTTGGTGGATCGCCGTAACTCGCTAATTTGCATACTCAACGTGGAATTCGACGGAATTCGATGGAAACGCCACCTAGCAGCCGCCGAAAATTTGCAGCTTAGATCCGACGGCGTACTAAGACGTACGCCTGTCGGATCTAGCCGAGATGCCGTCGTATCTTGTTTTGAGGATACAAAACAAAGATAAGACGTGCAAAATTTGAAATTACGCTGCATATCAAGAGATACGCCGGCGTAATACCTTTGTGGATCTGCCCCACATCTGTTAAAACTCCAAGCAAACAACCAAATACAGAGATGAAATACATCTAAGCCTAGGTTCACATTGGAGCGATTTGTCATGCGATTTGAGAGATCAAATTGCATCACAAGCCGCAGCCTATTGGCGGCAATGGCACCGATTTTGCGGCGCCGCACCGATTCGCAAAAGTAGTTCCTGCACTACTTTTGCCGATTTCAGGTGAGAATTCAATAGACATCTATGTATGAAGCCACACAAATGTCTATCAAGTAGCATCTGAAATCGTGCTGACCTTGCTACTTTGAAATTGCGCTACTTCAAGTAAAGTAGCATGATTTCAAAGTAGCATCAATGTGAACTAGGGCTAAAGGAGCTATTATATTTGCTACTGTACGTTTGTACAGTCAGTCCTGAGATCTCAACAGCTCTGCCACACAGAAGAGCCCTGCTTGCCCCATGAGACCTCATTTTTCCAATTACTCCTGTATTGAATTGTATTGAATTGTATTCTAATTGTACTGTCTGCCCTAATGTTGTAAAGTGCTGTGCAAACTGTCGGCGCTATATAAATCCTGTATAATAGAAATAATAATAACAATTTTTCTCTGCTGCAGTTAAAGTGGTTGTAAACCCAAATTTTTGACTTTTACCTACAGGTAAGCCTATAATAAGGCTTACCTGTAGGTATAAAGAATATCTCCTAAACCTGTATGGTTTAGGAGATATTCCCCCCGCAATGCGCCGCTGATTGCAGCGGCGCATGCGCAGCGGGGATCCTCGGCTAAAGGACCGGCAGCCGCCGGACCTTGCCGAATTGAAGTCTCCCGTGCGCAAGCATATTCCTTGATAGCACATGTGTAATGGAAGGACAGCTGATTGGCTCCTTGTGCTGTTTACTTGTGGGGATTGCAAGAGGCTGATACCAGGTCAAATTCAGGTACCTACACTGCTTGCATATAATAATAATACTATATAATCATAATAATAATAATAATAATAATAATAATAATAATACTAATAAAATGTATGAATATCAAGCTAGATAATAAATATAGAGCTGCTGTTGTCTTTATTGTATGTCTGCCTGTTTAGGTTTAACTATTGTATCTAATGTTTCTTACTTATTGTATCAGATCTCCCTTACTTATGACATCTAATTACATGCTGTAAAACTGCTTCTAAAGTTTTAAAGTTTCTTTTCATTGCTCCTAAAACACTTTGTGATCAAATATCTCCTTTTAGGCCCCATACTCACGACCAAACATGTTTGCTGAAACTGGCCCGCGGACCAGTTTCAGCATACATGTTTGGTCGTGTGTAGTTACGAGCGTACAGAATTTCACCGTACATTTGCCCGCCGGGCCGTTTTCCAGCAGACATTTATTTCCAAACTTGTTTTAAAACCGTCCGCTCAAATCCTGTCCGAACGTACATGTTTGGTGGTGAGTACACAAAACCAACGTACAAAAACCCCGCGCATGCTCAGACTAAATGAGGCCACGGGAGCGCTCGTTCAGGTAAAACTCACGTTTCTTTGGGATATGGCACATTCGTCAATAGAAAGATTAATTCTAGCAATAGAACACTGAAGCAAAACACACAATAACCAATGCTTGATGCCGTCGTTTTATTCATTCTTCTCTTGCTATAACTAATCAGTTATTTAGCTCATGTTATTTCAACTGAGTTGTTCCATACTGAAAAGTGACATTTGTTAGCTGTGATGTAGTAAGATTTTTGCAAACTTTTATTGGCCCGACGTATCATATTTTTAGTGGTCCTCCACATTTCAAATTTTTTGCTTTTAATGTTTAATGGTTATCTTTCCCACTTTCTTTAGGTGTTTATAGTTATGTCACCATTTAGAATATTTTAATAGGAAATATTTTTGATTTAGCTTTTGTTTGTATATTTAACATGATTTTGTTGAAGGTTGTTTAAATTGTCTACCATGTTGGCACACCAAATGACCCCCCCCCCCCCCCCCACATGAGTTAGTGAATATTTTAGATTAATCATTTTATTTGTTTGTAATGTTTGATGCCTAAAATAATACCCACAGTATTACAAACAATAGGCAAGTTTTTCAAATCAACAAAAAGGCTTTTATTTGAGCAAATTATAAAAAGGATCAAAAACAGAATGGCAGCACTTGAACAGCTAGCAACATACATGCAAACTTGCATTTGAAACATGGTGAAGGATAAACTAGCCAACCTCCGGAAGCACACTAAATAAAATCTGAAGCAGCAGCACATAACCAAAGGAACCCAAGCTGTGGTAGTCCAAACAAGATGCCATTTGTGGGGGATCAAATGGAAGGCAGGGCATCAACGTCTCCTCTTCCTTGAAACCTTCCTTCCAGGCTGCCTTCCAGCGGGTCTTCCCTGGGCCCTTGCAGGTGGGGATGATGTGGCAGCAGGAGAATGGTGTTCAGCAAGCCGGGCCGGGTCACATAGCCCAGTGTCTGGGGTCAGCAGCTCCCTCTGCATCCACCAAAGGGCCTGGTTGATCACGCCCTTTGCCAGTTGCCTCTGCTCCTCCGTGCCTTGATTCAGGTCATGTGCCACGGAGGCACTGTAGGCCTCAGTGGGGTTGAGGGGGGCCCTCATGATGGCACTCGCCTCCCTAATCATTTGGAGGCTGGCTTCCTCCACTGCCCCCAATTTCTTCTTACGGCCTGGTGGCCTAATATAAAGGGGAGGAGCCTGGCTGGTGGTGCTTGTCCTGGGGAGCTGCTGAACGCCACTGGGCCCGGCCTCCTCCTGGCTGCCACTGACCCCTGCGGCCTGGCTGTCAGTGAGGAGAGGATCTGCCACCTCCTGGCTGGTCTCTTCTTCCTGTGTAAAAAAAAGGGACATGTTGTAATATATTTAGGAATATACTCACTCACATTTTCATGCTTGAATCTTATTTTTTGCCTTGAATTTAAACTTGAAAACAGACTCACCCTCTGACCCCTGCAGTTGTCATCCCTGACACCTATTTGTTTGCCCACGATTTTAGATTTTTACTTCCCAGCTTGTATTTTATTAACCAATATCAAGTCAAGAATCAAACAATAATTAATATTATTACATAAATAGTTATGAAACTACTATACCTCATCATCGTAGAGGCGCAGATCTGCCTCTCTGTCAGCCAGGCCCTCTTCATCTGACTCTGCAGGGCTGTGGTGATCTTGGGAAGTCCCGCTGGGAGGTAGCGTGGAGGAAAGGTTGGGATTCAGACTCGACATTGATGGCCTGCCTTCCAGTTGATCCCGCAAAAATGACATCTGGTTGTAATACCACAGCTTGGGTTCCTTTGGTGGTCTTGCTGCTGCTCCAGATCTTAGCTGTTTTTGGTGAGCTTTGTACGCTCTCCTATATGTGCCCCTGAGGTTGGCAAGTTTATCCTTCACCATGTTGGCACTGCATTCTGGCACCCATGTCCTCATGTATGCTGCTAGCTGTTCAAGTGCTGCCGCTCGTACGTCCTTATTGTGGTAATGGTCCTGCTTTGAATCCCACAGGATGGGCATTTCCCGAAATTTATCCAGCAAATGCTGGATAATGTCTTGGCTCTGCAGGAGATCCATTGTGAAATATTTTTTTTTTTTTTTTTATTCTAGATTGAAAAAATGAAAAGAAACCAAAAACACAATTAAAAAAAGCCTCAGCATTTACATTGATAGAATATGTTGTTAAAAAAGTAGTACCTAGATATAAATACAAACACAGTGTCTCTTGTTTAGAAAATGCTGGCCAGCTCTGCCCCATTGGTTGGTTTTAGCTAACATTTTTTTTTAACATGCCGCCCCTTTGGTTACATTGCAGGAAATAATATAAATCTACAACCATACACAATTATTACAAATGACAGCATTCATCAAGGCACTATTGCATGTGTAGATATCCTGCCCCTCAGCATTGATTACATGAAAGAAACTTCCTAATGACCTCTGTCCAACCAACACAGAACAATACTTGGCCTGATCTGAATACACCCTACATAATTACTAATGAGTCACAGCATTTTTGATCTCTCTATTTTGTGATGTCTACAAAAGCATTTGGGTACGAAAATCACATTCTGGTATCCAAGAGACATAATAGCTTAATAAAACTGTGCAACCAACAGACCAAACCCCCATCCCATTGCTCTACATTTTAGAGCCCGCTGCTGATCCCATGTTTAAATTTCTTACCTGCCTCTCTCACAATCCTCGTTTCTTCCGCTCGCTGAATTAACACGTAACCTACGTAATCACGTCAAGCGCCTTTTATACACTCCGCGTATGTATGAAACGCCGCCCTCGTCACCTTTGCCATGCCCCTAATCAATTGAAAAAGTAAATGTGGCGTTAACTGTGTAGGTTCTGGAATCGCGCGAATATTCTCCGCGTAACCTACGTCAATACGTTGTTGGCATTCGCGACACTCCGCATATGCAATAATCCCCGCCCTCATCTCCGCCCCTGACGGGACATTTCCTCGTTTCCACGCCCCTAATCTCTGTGGGAAGGAAAGATGGCGATGTCACACGAGCGGGCACGGAGCTCTCATGGCGCAAGTGAAGGGACAGAGGCTGGACCGTCCCGATCCAGGCCTAAAAGATATAAAGCCACTAATATGGCGTTCGAAGAAATGGTGGAGTTGGTTTACATCATGAGGAGGAAGGATTATGATGGTGAATGTGGGCCCTACAAAACACCGAACCGTAGGAAGTCACACATAATGGACAAGGTGGCAAGGAGAATGAGGAGAATGTTTGGTGTCACCAGGTCAAAGGAGCAACTACGGAAGCGTTGGTCCGATTTAAAATTGAGGGAGCCACATCACATGAAGAAGATCCTCAAAATTCTGCGTAAAAGTAAGTCCATATTATTTAAGGGGGGGGGGAATGTCTGCAATAATGTGTTGACATGTATTTTTTCACATCTGCCTCCTTGGCCTGCTTTTACTTTTGAACATGTGTAGATACTGTATTGTGTTTATGTCAAATAACAACCTTAAACAAATTTGGTTAAATAGTAAACACGCGTAATATGACATTGTTTCGCAAAAATGTGACGTTACTCCAGGAACAACACACCTGGACATGGCTGACTGGCCCCAAACTTGGTTTTCCAACATTGTTGACTAGCAAAATCACAGAAATTAAATTGAGTGAATGTGACAGGCAAACAAGATTCATTCTCCAAAATGCAAATAAAGCTGATGTTTTAACATCTTGAAATGCAAAGCACCTGTGTCTCAAAAATCAAAGTATATTTATTTGGAGGGTCGACGAGAATTAATGTTTTGGGGGGACATCCATGTGTGTCACTTCTTTGCAAAAAAGGGGCAGGATCTGAGCTTGGCCTAGAACTACGCCAAAAATGGAGGATTGCTGAAAGAAAAAACAACCAAAAATCATCATAAATGTATCGTCTATGCAATGTGTGCGATTTATGATATCCAATATCTGTGTGCTGATGAGTATCCCTTTTGTTTTTTATTATTTCTTATAGGGGAAAGAAGACGCCAGCAATTGGAGGAGGCAGAGAGGGCCAGACACCCGGAAAATCAAACACCTCCACATGTTGAGCAGGAGGAGGCTGGGGAAGGAAGAGAGGAGGATGTGGAAGGAGAAGAGGATGTGGAAGGAGAAGAGGATGTGGAAGGAGAAGAGGATGTGGAAGGAGAAGAGGAAGGAAGAAAGGAGGAAGGAAGAGAGGAGGAAGAAGTTATTTTGGACTTAGAATTTATATCAGATGAAGGGCAAGTGGCGGAAGAACAATTTGGCGAATTGCAAGAAGGTGGATTGATGGATGAAGGAGGAGTCGAAGATGATGGGGAGGTGGTGGAAGAAGGAGGAGTGATAGAAGATGATGGGGAGGTGGTGGAAGAAGGAGGAGTGATAGAAGATGAAGAAATTGGGGATGTGGAAATTATCAGGCCATCAGGTCAGTGTCACCCCTATATTAATAGGGCCAAACATATGCAGATAGGCTGGAAATTATTTACATATTTTGAATGCCAATTTGTTTCTTTTTAGGGGATCAAGATGGAGTAGCACATTTTTCACGTGCAAGTGCTTCTATCATTGTACAGCAACTAATGGAGTGCAGCACGGAAATGGACATTATGCAGGAAAGGATGCTAGTCATGGAGCAGAATGTGCGAAATGTCATTTCTGAGTGTAGCACGGAAATGGAGAACATGCGACAAAGGATGCTAGTCATCAACCAAAATTACAAAAATATCATGGACATGATGGGCCGTGTCAAAGACTGAACCACAGAAGCCCATCCCCCGCCCATCCCCCGCCCACAAAACCCTTTTTAATTTTTGTACTTTATAATACGCCAAAATTTCTAAATGCACACACAGTGTGCCAATATGTGCTATCTGCCATCACAGACTATCTATTGTCTGTGCTTTGTGGGTACAAACCCCTCCTCGATCCTCAACTAGTTGAGAGGAAGGGTTTGCTCCCACAAAACACAGACATTGATCACCCATGATGTCAGATAGCACATGTGGCCATTTGTCTGTTTAACCAATGACATTTGGCGAGTTTTCACTGAATGTGTGCATTTAGAAATTTTGGCGTGTTCCAGTGTGAAAGCACACCATCCATATGACTGACTGCTGTTCTTTTTTTAAATTTTTGTTTGGTGTTGATCTTTTTTGGTTTGTAAATGTTTCCAGTTTCAGATCACAAAACGAACAATAAATCTCACCTAAAGAAAGAAGTTAACTAATTTTAGAAAAAAACAAAAAAATTTTTGTGTTGTGTTAAAATCTTGTTTAAAAAATTAGACACAAACAAATGACAAGCCCAAAAATTCTTGCGTATAGTTTCAGTGAAATTATTGTTACATTGTGTTTCGATCATTATTATTGATAATCACTGTCAATAAAGACCAAAAAATAAATAATTAAAAGCCAATATTTTGTCTCCAGAATTTGCAGGAAATGTGTTCTGCCTAAAAATACACATTTCTTGTTAAAAAATGACTAAAATAAAAAAAATAAATGAGACATCAAAAGCAGAAAAAAGAGTGGCTTCTTATTTATAGACTGAATACCCAGTTTGTAGATGAGTGAATAATGTGCAAATGTGGTTAGTTAATACATCTGAGTAAGTAAATGTGGCACTAGAAGTGCACTATTTTTGGAGATAACCTGGAAGACAGAAAAATAGAGAAAAAGCAGTAATGACAAACAACTGTATAAAGTCCAATGGTCTAATTATTTATTAGTTGTGAGAATATTCCTTTCTTTTGGGGGCCGAATTAGAAAGAAATATGATCTGGCATAGCAATGGCCCCCCGACCCATGAAGTACTCAACATATTTGTCGCGTACCTCACGAGCAGATTGGGGGGCCAAGCCAGCGCGACCAGTGTCCAGGCCAGGAATGTTCTCTGAGGGTAGTCCTGCCTCAGAGCCCATGGGGGCTAGGTACGTCTGGGAGTGCCTGCGTAGAAAATTGTGCAAAATGCAGCAGGCAAATATAACGGTGTTCAATTTATATTCCGCCAAATGTATCGATGTCAGGAACAGGCGGAACCGGTTGCTGAGGATCCCAAAGGCATTCTCGACTACCCTCCGAGCCCTGGACAACCGAAAATTAAACACACTCCTCTCTGAGGTGAGGGTCCTCTGGGGAAAAGGCCGCATTAGGTGAGGTCCAAGGCCAAAAGCCTCGTCCGCTAGGAACACAAACGGAAGTCCTTCCACATTATCTTCATCTGGTGGCAATGCCAGACCACCAGTTTGGAGACGATCATAGAAATCAGTCCGTGCGAACACTCCCCCATCTGACATCCGGCCGTTCTTCCCCACGTCCACATAGAGAAACTCATACTGTGCCGACACCACCGCCATCAACACTATACTATGATAACCCTTGTAATTATAATAGTAGGACCCCGAGTGGGGTGGGGGCACAATGCGGACGTGTTTCCCATCTATTGCTCCACCGCAGTTAGGAAAATCCCACCGCTCGGCAAATTGGGAAGCCACAGACTGCCATTCCTGTGGTGTGGAGGGTAGCTGTGGGGACAAACAAAAAAAGAGATTTAGTACTTTGGCACATAAACATTGCAAACATAATCCTACAAGCATCCTTGTGCAACTTTACAATTTTTAAATAGCATTTGCAAATTTTGAAGGGAGAATTTCGGGGCACAAATATATAGGGCCACTTAATTAATAACAGACTCCACAGCCCTCTGATGGGGACAAAAACACTTTGAAGGGGGGGTGGGGGGTGTTTAAACTGTTTTTAGAAAACCAAAAAAATTAAAATAAAGTGGCATGGTGGGGGTTGGCCCGAAGATAGCATGCTGGACAGGTTAATATTGGGTAAGATCAAAATATGCAGGTAGGCCAAAATAAAAAGAACATGTAAAAGCTGATATCAACATGCATAGTGAGAAAAGGGAACGTTAGTTAAACACACAGCATATCTGGGAAATAAAATCAAAAGTTAGTTTGCCACATTATTAAAGACACATTGTGAGGTTAAAATGAGGAAACTTACCTTCATATACTCCTCGTGCATAACTTTAATGATGGCAGCACACGTGTCCGGTATGATGACCCCAAGCGCCTGCGGAGAGATGCCTGTCGAGAACTTGAGGTCCTGCAGGCTCCTCCCAGTCGCCAGGTACCGCAACGTGGCAATAAGCCTCTGCTCGGCCGTGATGGCTTGGCGCATCACAGTGTCCTGCCTCGTGATATAGGGGGACAGAAGATCCAGCAGACTGTTGAATACGGGGTCCGTCATGCGGAGAAAATTCCTATAGTCATTAGGATTATTCTCCTGGATTTCCCTAAGCAGAGGCATATGTGAGAACTGGTCACGCTGGCGCAACCAATTCTTGGTCCAGAAACGCCTCCGCCCCCTGTTTCTGGCCAAAGTACTGGAATAATGAACATATCCAGCAGCCATCCCATAAACAGCACCAACTCGCGAAAATTGACGCTGCTGCTCCATCATGGCTTCAAACCGGCCGGCTGGTCAGTCAAGAACACACTCCAACAGAAAGCACAATCAAATCCAGTGGTACCTGCAAAGAACGCACGACACACAGATACGAACGCACAGTACGAATCTGCTAAGCAGAACGAACTGCACGCCTGTACCCGAATGCCAACTACGTACCCACAAGCACACGCACTGAACGAGAAAATACTACCTGCTAAAGCCTGGAGACCGAGAAGCGCGAATCAGCTCTAACCAAACCTTCACTAACACGAGCAAAGCCGTAACTAGCAAAAGCGGAACAGAGGGCGTCGCCATTGACTTTGGCCTTTCCCTTTATAGTGACGTCAAACGTGGATTACGTGCACGCGTTCAGGTCCGCAGGGAAATATCGTCCGCTGGTGTGTACAAGCCAGCGGGCCAAATGAAAAAACAGCCTTGTACGCCGGAAACAGCCCGTCGGACATTTCGAACGGACATGTTTGCTCGTGAGTACTCGGCCTAAGGCCGAGTACTCACGACCAAACATGTTCGCTCGAAATGTCCGACGGGCTGTTTCCGGCGTACAAGGCTGTTTTTTCATTTGGCCCGCTGGCTTGTACACACCAGCGGACGATATTTCCCTGCGGACCTGAACGCGTGCACGTAATCCACGTTTGACGTCACTATAAAGGGAAAGGCCAAAGTCAATGGCGACGCCCTCTGTTCCGCTTTTGCTAGTTACGGCTTTGCTCGTGTTAGTGAAGGTTTGGTTAGAGCTGATTCGCGCTTCTCGGTCTCCAGGCTTTAGCAGGTAGTATTTTCTCGTTCAGTGCGTGTGCTTGTGGGTACGTAGTTGGCATTCGGGTACAGGCGTGCAGTTCGTTCTGCTTTGCAGATTCGTACTGTGCGTTCGTATCTGTGTGTCGTGCGTTCTTTGCAGGTACCGCTGGATTTGATTGTGCTTTCTGTTGGAGTGTGTTCTTGACTGACCAGCCGGCCGGTTTGAAGCCATGATGGAGCAGCAGCGTCAATTTTCGCGAGTTGGTGCTGTTTATGGGATGGCTGCTGGATATGTTCATTATTCCAGTACTTTGGCCAGAAACAGGGGGCGGAGGCGTTTCTGGACCAAGAATTGGTTGCGCCAGCGTGACCAGTTCTCTCATATGCCTCTGCTTAGGGAAATCCAGGAGAATAATCCTAATGACTATAGGAATTTTCTCCGCATGACGGACCCCGTATTCAACAGTCTGCTGGAACTTCTGTCCCCCTATATCACGAGGCAGGACACTGTGATGCGCCAAGCCATCACGGCCGAGCAGAGGCTTATTGCCACGTTGCGGTACCTGGCGACTGGGAGGAGCCTGCAGGACCTCAAGTTCTCGACAGGCATCTCTCCGCAGGCGCTTGGGGTCATCATACCGGACACGTGTGCTGCCATCATTAAAGTTATGCACGAGGAGTATATGAAGGTAAGTTTCCTCATTTTAACCTCACAATGTGTCTTTAATAATGTGGCAAACTAACTTTTTATTTTATTTCCCAGATATGCTGTGTGTTTAACTAACGTTCCCTTTTCTCCCTATGCATGTTGATATCAGCTTTTACATGTTCTTTTTATTTTGGCCTACCTGCATATTTTGATTTAACCCAATATTAACCTGTCCAGCATGCTATCTTCGGGCCAACCCCCACCTTGCCACTTTTTTTTTTTTTTTTTTTGTTTTCTAAAAACTGTTTAAACACCCCCCACCCCCCCTTCAAAGTGTTTTTGTCCCCATCAGAGGGCTGTGGAGTCTCTTATTAATTAAGTGGGCCTATATATTTGTGCCCCGAAATTCTCCCTTCATAATTTGTAAATGCTATTTTAAAAATGTAAAGTTGCACAAGGATGCTTGTAGGATTCTGTTTGCAATGTTTATGTGCCAAAGTACTAAATCTCTTTTTTTGTTTGTCCCCACAGCTACCCTCCACACCACAGGAATGGCAGTCTGTGGCTTCCCAATTTGCCGAGCGGTGGGATTTTCCTAACTGCGGTGGAGCAATAGATGGGAAACACGTCCGCATTGTGCCCCCACCCCACTCGGGGTCCTACTATTATAATTACAAGGGTTATCATAGTATCGTGTTGATGGCGGTGGTGTCGGCACAGTATGAGTTTCTATATGTGGACGTGGGGAAGAACGGCCGGATGTCAGATGGGGGAGTGTTCGCACGGACTGATTTCTATGATCGTCTCCAAACTGGTGGTCTGGCATTGCCACCAGATGAAGATAATGTGGAAGGACTTCCGTTTGTGTTCCTAGCGGACGAGGCTTTCGGCCTTGGACCTCACCTAATGCGGCCTTTTCCCCAGAGGACCCTCACCTCAGAGAGGAGTGTGTTCAATTTTCGGTTGTCCAGGGCTCGGAGGGTAGTCGAGAATGCCTTTGGGATCCTCAGCAACCGGTTCCGCCTGTTCCTGACATCGATACATTTGGCGGAATATAAATTGAACACCATTATATTTGCCTGCTGCATTTTGCACAATTTTCTACGCAGGCACTCCCAGACGTACCTAGCCTCCATGGGCTCTGAGGCAGGACTACCCTCAGAGAACATTCCTGGCCTGGACACTGGTCGCGCTGGCTTGGCCCCCCAATCTGCTCGTGAGGTACGCGACAAATATGTTGAGTACTTCATGGGTCGGGGGGCCATTGCTATGCCAGATCATATTTCTTTCTAATTCGGCCCCCAAAGAAAGGAATATTCTCACAACTAATAAATAATTAGACCATTGGACTTTATACAGTTGTTTGTCATTACTGCTTTTTCTCTATTTTTCTGTCTTCCAGGTTCTCTCCAAAAATAGTGCACTTCTAGTGCCAGATTTACTTACTCAGATGTATTAACTAACCACATTTGCACATTATTCACTCATCTACTAACTGGGTATTCAGTCTAGAAATAAGAAGCCACTCATTTTTCTGCTTTTGATGTCACAATTAAATTTTTTTATTTTAGTCATTTTGTAACAAGAAATGTGTATTTTTTGGCTGAAAACATTTCCTGCAAATTTTTGGTACAAAATATTGGCTTTGAATTATTTATTTTTTTGTCTTTATTGACAGTGATTAGCAATAATACTGATCGAAACACAATGTAAGAATAATTTCACTGAAACTATACGCAAGAATTTTTGGGCTTGTCTCCTATATATCTATCTCTAGAGATAGATATAGATATATATATATATATATATATATATATATATATATATATATATATATATATATATATATATACACACTTCTAAACATAATTTTTTTAGACTTTGGTTCAAAATTAAAGTTCTTATTTAGTTTGGTTTTCAATAACCCAGACTAATTTATGTTGAAATTTTTTAGGGTATTTTTTATTTTTTTATATTTTTTTGGTATTTGTTTCGAAGACATTTATTTACATTTAGAAATGTTTGGGTATTGTTTTTATACAAAACATTTTTTGGCTTTGTATTTGTTTGTGTATAATTTTTTCAACAAGATTTTAACACAACAAAAATTTTTTTTTTTTTTTAAAGAAAATTTGTTAACTTATTTCTTTAGGTGAGATTTCTTGTTCGTTTTGTGATCTGAAACTGTAAACATTTACAAACCAAAAAAGATCAACACCAAACAAAAATTAAAAAAAAGAACAGCAGTCAGTCATGGATGGTGTGCTTTCACACTGGAACACGCCAAAATTTCTAAATGCACACATTCAGTGAAAAATCGCCAAATGTCATTGGTTAAACAGACAAATGGCCACATGTGCTATCTGACATCATGGGTGATCAATGTCTGTGTTTTGTGGGAGCAAACCCTTCCTCTCAACTACTTGAGGATCGAGGAGGGGTTTGTACCCACAAAGCACAGACAATAGATAGTCTGTGATGGCAGATAGCACATATTGGCACACTGTGTGTGCATTTAGAAATTTTGGCGTATTATAAAGTACAAAAATTAAAAAGGGTTTTGTGGGCGGGGGATGGGCGGGGGATGGGCTTCTGTGGTTCAGTCTTTGACACGGCCCATCATGTCAATGATATTTTTGTAATTCTGTTCGATGACTAGCATCCTTTGGCGCATGTTGTCCATTTCCGTGCTACACTCTGAAATGACATTTCGCACATTCTGCTCCATGACTAGCATCCTTTCCCGCATATTGTCCATTTCCGTGCTGCACTCCATTACTTGCTGTACAATTATAGAAGCACTTGCACGTGAAAAATGTGCTACACCATCTTCATCCCCTAAAAAGAAACAAATTGGCATTCAAAATATGTAAATAGTTTCCAGCCTATCTGCATATGTTTGGCCCTATTAATATAGGGGTGACACTGACCTGATGGCCTGATAATTTCCACATCCCCAATTTCTTCATCTTCTATCACTCCTCCTTCTTCCACCACCTCCCCATCATCTTCTATCACTCCTCCTTCTTCCACCACCTCCCCATCATCTTCGACTCCTCCTTCATCCATCAATCCACCTTCTTTCAATTCGCCAAATTGTTCTTCCGCCACTTGCCCTTCATCTGCTATAAATTCTAAGTCCAAAATGACTTCTTCCTCCTCTCTTCCTTCCTCCTTTCTTCCTTCCTCCTCTCCTTCCACATCCTCTTCTCCTTCCACATCCTCTTCTCCTTCCACATCCTCTTCTCCTTCCACATCCTCTTCTCCTTCCACATCCTCCTCTCTTCCTTCCCCAGCCTCCTCCTGCTCAACATGTGGAGGTGTTTGATTTTGTGGGTGTCTGGCCCTCTCTGCCTCCTCCAATTGCTGGCGTCTTCTTTCCCCTATAAGAAATAAGGAAAAACAAAAGGTATACTCATCAGCACACAGATATTGGATATCATAAATCGCACACATTGCATAGACGATACATTTATGATGATTTTTGTTTGTTTATTCTTTCAGCAATCCTCCATTTTTGGCGTAGTTCGAGGCCAAGCTCTGATCCTGCCCCTTTTTTGCAAAGAAGTGACACACATGGATGTCCCCCCAAAACATTAATTCTCGTCGACCCTCCAAATAAATATACTTTGATTATTGAGACACAGGTGCTTTGCATTTCCAGATGTTAAAACATCAGCTTTATTTGCATTTTGGAGAATGAATCTTGTTTGCCTGTCACATGCACTCAATTTAATTTCTGTGATTTTGCTATTCAACAATGTTGGAAAACCAAGTTTGGGGCCAGTCAGCCATGTCCAGGTGTGTTGTTCCTGGAGTAACGTCACATTTTAGCAAAACAATGTCATATTACGCGTGTTTACTATTTCACGAAATTTGGTAAGGGTTGTTATTTGACATAAACACAATACAGTATCTACACGTGTTCAAAAGTACAAGCAGGCCAAGGAGGCAGATGTGAAAAAATACATGTCAACACATTATTGCAGACATTCCCCCCCCACTTAAATAATATGGACTTACTTTTACGCAGAATTTTGAGTATCTTCTTCATGTGATGTGGCTCCCTCAATTTTAAATCGGACCAACGCTTCCGGAGTTGCTCCTTTGACCTGGTGACACCAAACATTCTCCTCATTCTCCTTGCCACCTTGTCCATTATGTGTGACTTTCTACGGTTCGGTGTTTTGTAGGGCCCACATTCACCATCATAATCCTTCCTCCTCATGATGTAAACCAACTCCACCATTTCTTCAAACGCCATATTAGTGGCTTTATATCTTTTAGGCCTGGATCGGGACGGTCCTGCCTCTGTCCCTTCACTTGCGCCATGAGAGCTCCGTGCCCGCTCGTGTGACATCGCCATCTTTCCTTCCCACAGAGATTAGGGGCGTGGAAACGAGGAAATGTCCCGTCAGGGGCGGAGATGAGGGCGGGGATTCTTGCATATGCGGAGTGTCGCGAATGCCAACAACGTATTGACGTAGGTTACGCGGAGAATATTCGCGCGATTCCAGAACCTACACAGTTAACGCCATATTTACTTTTTAAATTGATTAGGGGCATGGCAAAGGTGACGAGGGCGGCGTTTCATACATACGCGGAGTGGATAAAAGGCGCTTGACGTAATTACGTAGGTTACGTGTTAATTCAGCGAGCGTAACAAACGAGGATTTTGAGAGAGGCAGGTAAGAAATTTAAACATGGGATCAGCAGCGGGCTCTAAAATGTAGAGCCATGGGATGGGGGTTTGGTCTGTTGGTTGCACAGTTTTATTAAGCTATTATGTCTCTTGGATACCAGAATGTGATTTTCGTACCCAAATGCTTTTGTAGACATCACAAAATAGAGAGGTCAAAAATGCTGTGACTCATTATCAATTATGTAGGGTGTATTCAGATCAGGCCAAGTATTGTTCTGTGTTGGTTGGACAGAGGTCATTAGGAAGTTTCTTTCATGTAATCAATGCTGAGGGGCAGGATATCTACACATGCAATAGTGCCTTGATGAATGCTGTCATTTGTAATAATTGTGTATGGTTGTACATTTCTATTATTTCCTGCAATGTAACCAAAGGGGCGGCATGTATAAAAAAAATGTTAGCTAAAACCAACCAATGGGGCCAAGCTGGCCAGCATTTTCTAAACAAGAGACACTGTGTTTGTATTTATATATAGGTACTACTTTTTAAACAACATATTCTATCAATGTAAATGCTGAGGCTTTTTTTAATTGTGTTTTTGGTTTATTTTTATTTTTGCAATCTAGAATAAAAAAAAAAAAATCATCATTTCCCAATGGATCTCCTGCAGACCCAAGAGATTATCCAGCACTTGCTGGATAAATTTAGGGAAATGCCCATCCTGTGGGATTCAAAGCAGCCCACCTACCACAACAAGGACGTACGAGCGGCAGCACTTGAACAGCTAGCAGCATACATGAGGACATGGGTGCCAGAATGCAGTGCCAACATGGTGAAGGATAAACTTGCCAACCTCAGGGGCACATATAGGAGAGCGTACAAAGCTCACCAAAAGCAGCTAAGATCTGGAGCAGCAGCAAGACCACCAAAGGAACCCAAGCTGTGGTATCACAGCCAGATGTCATTTTTGCGGGATCAACTGGAAGGCAGGCAATCTATGTCAAGTCTGAATCCCAACCTTCCCTCCATGCTACCTTCCAGCGGGACTTCCCCAGATCACCACAGCCCTGCAGAGTCAGATGAAGAGGGCCTGGCTGACAGAGAGGCAGATCTGCGCCTCTACGATGATGAGGTATAGTAGTTTCATAACTATTTATGTAATAATATTAATTATTGTTTGATTCTTGACTTGATATTGGTTAATAAAATACAAGCTGGGAAGCAAAAATCAAAAGTCGTGGGCAAACAAATAGGTGTCAGGGATGACAACTGCAGGGGTCAGAGGGTGAGTCTGTTTTCAAGTTTAAATTCAAGGCAAAAAATAAGATTCAAGCATGAAAATGTGAGTGATTATATTCCTAAATATATTACAACATATCCCTTTTTTTTTACACAGGAAGAAGAGACCAGCCAGGAGGTGGCAGATCCTCTCCTCACTGTCAGCCAGGACGAAGGGGTCAGTGGCAGCCAGGAGGAGGCCGGGCCCAGTGGCGTTCAGCAGCTCCCCAGGACAAGCACCACCAGCCAGGCTCCTCCCCTTTATATTAGGCCACCAGGCCGTAAGAAGAAATTGGGGGCAGTGGAGGAAGCCAGCCTCAAAATGATTCAGGAGGCGAGTGCCATCATGAGGGCCCCCCTCAACCCCACTGAGGCCTACAGTGCCTCCGTGGCACATGATCTCAATAAAGGCACGGAGGAGCAGAGGCAATTGGCCAAGGGCATCATCAACCAGGCCCTTTGGTGGATGCAGAGGGAGCTGCTGACCCCAGACACTGGGCTATGTGACCCGGCCCGGCTTGCTGAACATCATACTCCTGCTGCCACATCATCCCCACCTGCAAGGGCCCAGGGAAGACCCGCTGTAAGGCAGCCTGGAAGGAAGGTTGCAAGGAAGAGGAGACGTTGATGCCCTGCCTTCCATTTGATCCCCCACAAATGTTTGGACTATCACAGCTTGGGTTCCTTTGGTGTTATGTGCTGCTGCTTCAGATTTTATTTTGTGTGCCTCCTGAGGTTGGCTAGTTTATCCTTCACCATGTTTGAAATGCAAGTTTGCATGTATTTTGCTAGCTGTTCAAGTGCTGCCATTCTGGTTTTGTTCCTTTTTATCATTTGCTAAAATAAAAGCCTTTTTGTTGATTTGAAAAACGTGCCTATTGTTTGTAATACTGTGGGTATTATTTTAGGCATCAAACATTACAAACAAATAAAATGTTTAATCTAAAATATTCACTAACTCATGGGGGGGGGGGCATTTGGTGTGCCAACATGGTAGACAATTTAAACAACCTTCAAAATAATCCAGTTAAATATACAAACACAAGCAAAATCAGAACTATTTCCTATTAAAATATTCTAAATGGTGACATAACTATAAACACATAAATAAAGTGGGAAAGATAACCATTAAACATTAAAAGCAAAAAATTTGACATGTGGAGGACCACTAAAAATATGATACGTCGGGCCAATAAAAGTTTGCTAAAATCTTACTACATCACAGCTAACAAATGTCACTTTTCAGTATGGAACAACTCAGTTGAAATAACATGAGCTAAATAACTGATTATTTATAGCAAGAGAAGAATGAATAAAACGACGGCATCAAGCGTTGTTTATTGTGTGGTTTGCTTCAGTGTTCTATTGCTAGAATTAATCTTTCTATTGACGAATGTGCCATATCCCAAACAAACGTGAGTTTTACCTGAACGAGCGCTCCCGTGGGCTCATTTAGTCTGAGCATGCGCGGGGTTTTTGTACGTTGGTTTTGTGTACTCACCACCAAACATGTCCGTTCGGACAGGATTTGAGCGGACGGTTTTAAAACAAGTTTGCAAATAAATGTCTGCTGAAAAACGGCCCGGCGGGCAAATGTACGGTGAAATTCTGTACGCTCGTAACTACACACGACCAAACATGTCTGCTGAAACTGGTCCGCGGGCCAGTTTCAGCAGACATGTTTGGTCGTGAGTATGGGGCCTAAGAGTCCCAAATTCATATGAACTTTACATAATCCACGTCTTTTTCTCTTGCTCTTTCGTCTTCTTTTTCCAAATCAATTATTTTTTTGTTCTTTAATTTCCCATGAAAATATTCCTCTCAAATACACAATTAAAAAATGAGTCTGCAATTTAGCCAACTTTATCAACATCTGAATTTTGAGTGCATTTAAAGAGCCTGTGGGATTTATCTATGTAGGCAAATGAAAACAAGCCGGGACAGATCCAATTATACGTGAAAAACTGGTGCGTGAAGGTCTCTTTCTTTGGGACATTTATCAGTCATAAATCAGCCATGGAGAAAAAGCAAGCTCGAAAGAAAAATAACGTAGCCAAAGTAGCAACAGAGGAAAGATATAACAGCTCAGCCTCTCTATAGTCTCAAAAAAAAAAAAAATTGAAAAACTCTTCCCGTCTGAAGGAAAGTCGACTCACGACGTCCGCTGAATCAGCTCAACTTCCTGCCAATGCGAGTTGTATGGCAATTGTCACATAAAACCTAATAGCTGGTGACTCAATTATTTATGAATGGAGGAAAGCAGAACTTAGATATAAAATCTGAATACAAACAGATGTGTCCTACAGAGCAAAATGCAAATATGGAAACAGAAACGGCTGACAAAAGTTGTTACTGATATTGGCTTATTCATGATGACACTCTAGGAATTTAATGGCAAAATATTTCTCAAAGCAGAAGAATCCTCAAAGAGAAAAATCAAAGGGACACGCCAGGACTTACACATTAAAGCTGAACTCCAGCTTTACTTTCAGTTTTGCAGGCCCTATACTGAAATAGCTTACTCTAATTTTGATGCACACTGTGGGCCAGATTCACAGAACAAATATGCAGGAGTATCTGCTGATACTCCGGCATATTTTCAAATTTGCAGCGTCGTATCTTGATTTGTGATTCACAAACAAGATACAACGGCTTTTGGCTAAGATCCGACAGGCTTACGGCTTCGTACGCCTTCGGATCTTAGGCTGCAAGACTCCGGCCACCGCTGGGTGGAGTTTGCGTCGTTTTCCTGCGTTGGTTATGCTAATGAGCATTTACGGCGATCCACGACGGTTTTCGCGTTCGTTACGTCGTCGCTAGTAATTTTTTCTCGTCGCAAAGTTAAGGCTCGTTTTACCTGCCTTAACGTTACACGAGCCATGTTAAAGTATGGCCGTCGTTCCCGCTTCGAATTTCAATTATTATTTTTTTGCGTAAGACGTCCGGGAATACGAAAGTACGTTACGCATGTCGCCGTTCAAAAAAATGACGTCACTTCGCGCAAAGCACGGCGGGAATTTCCTAACAGAGCATGCACAGTACGGGAGCGCGCCTAATTTAAATGGTACATGCCCCATTTGAATTGGGCGGGCTTGCGCCTGACGTGTTTACGATACACCCCCGCAAGTTTACAGGTAATTGCTTTGTGAATCAGGCACTTACGCTGAAAACTTGCGGCGTTGTAACGTAAACGGGATACGTTACGCCGCCGCTAGTGTACATGAATCTGGCCCTGTGTGCACAGTGTGCATTAGAAGCTGCAACAAGTCGAATAAAGCCCACCACATCTCCTGGTCTAGAATAATTGTGCTCTTTTCTTCCCAGCCTGTTTGTGGTCTGGGACTTTTATTCATTGGATTTCAGTTCTTTCAGTCATGAAGGCTCAACATCACATGGTATAAAAAAAAAATGCAAAAAAAAAATAATGTAAACACCCAAAAGCTACATCCTCAAAAGATTGATTTATTATAAATAGAAACCATCACAGCATAAAAAAACGTATGCTGATCCCAACCCCACCCCACACATCCCCCACTCGCATTCCTACACTTTCCCTCCAAAAGGTAATTCATCCCCAAAACTAAATCCTCCATGGTAAAATAACTCAAAGCTGCCCCCTTTAAGAGCTAGGACAATGTGACCAAACCCCCTTGCACGATGGATTCCCTTTATATACGGCACCTGCATGCTGTATGGACCACAGTCAGTGACCAACATATACTGACAACCTCTCTAATTCTCTCTGTCACCTCCCTACACCAGTCTTCACCTATATGGCTCTCTTTTTCCTATTATCAACAGTTTGCCCAGTACCTACATGCCCACCAAAAAGTCTCCCTCTCCCACTATACTTTGTTTCAACTGTCTTTGCCACCCTGGGGCACCCCTTTACAACATCTTGGGGCCCTTTTTCACTGCAACCCAAACCAACTAACTTCACCTCTTAGTGCATTCCAGTGCAACCATCTGCACCCCAATACAATATAAAATTCTCTCTTCATGCTCCCTTCTTCTACTCTCTATACCCTTGGACGCCGCTCAAGTTCTCATTGGAGCCATTCCCCTTCAGCTCCCCCAGTCTGTTTTTATGTCTCTTTAATGTTCTAGCTCCACTACATAAGAAAATGAAGCAAGCAATGTAGTCAGAAGATTTCTCTCTTCCCTCCATAGTATACCAGAATAAAACCTGGCCTTGCCATGGCTACTGGTATGCTTACACAGAGAATGAGAACTGTAAGCATGGGTGTGTGAGGCGACCTACTGGCCTCATGCCCCTTCACTAAATTATGTAATTATATGGTGATAGTAGGACTTTAACCAACAGACTAATAATGTGTGCTCTAGGTGGGCATGGAGCCCCTACAATATTTTTAAAATATGTAAACTATAAAAAATAATATTTATGCAGCAGAAAGCAAGGTGAGGTGGTCACCTTTCCAAACACTCACCAGGTCTAACCCTGCTTAGCTTCTAAAGTCGGATAACTGCAATACTTAAAGGGTCACTAAAGGAAAACATTTTTTTTGTTGAAATGACTGTTTACAGGGTATAGAGACATACAAGTTAACTGATTCCTTTTAAAAATGATTAAAAATAGATAAAAATCAATCATATAATGTGCCTCTAGTTTCACTTTCGGTTTTAAACTGGTTTCATGTTTCTGTGAAGTAGAGCGAGAGACACAGAACAAAAACAAACAAATCCAGGGCAGTGTTTTGTTTTTAAAATGAATCTGACTTGGACCACAGTGAAAAGCTGCCATGAGATTTTTCATAAGGAGCCAGACAAGCAGGAAGTGTGGAGATCACAGCAGATTACAGCAACTTCAAAGCAAAAACGAACAATGAGGACATAAAACCAGTACTGCAGTAAGGTAAAGGAAGCTATTTAGCTAAAAAAAATGTTTCCTTTAGTGATCCTTTCATCCTCATAAACATTGTTGGCAGGGGATAATCTGATGACATGCTGCTCGCCTAAAATCTGACCATTGCTGTCCAACTTTCCACCAACAAATGTTGGATGACATGCTAGCAAAATTTCCGCGGACAACGGTCTGTTGTCAGATTTTCTGATGGTCAGTACACAAAAGTTGAAAGTACAAACACGCATGCTCGGAATTAATGCTCACCAAACAAAAAATTAGCAGAAGGGGCCCAAAGGGTGGCGCTCAAGAGCTGAAATTCCTTGTAGTACGTCACTACGTTTGTGTTTGTTGGCCGACAATTGTGTGCTGTTAGTATGCAAGACAAGATCCTGGCACACTCCCTGAAGACAAAAATCAGACGCTCAGTTGGCCAACAATCTGATCGCGTGTACGAGGCTTTAGGCAGCTACCAAGTAAGGTATGTATACAAACCCCTCAATGAAATTTGAAACCAAATGCATTTTGCCATTGGTGATTTGTAATAACTAATGACTTAGCTCAGAGATCACCCATAACCTATTTATAACTTCTGGGCATACCCAGTGCAGCTTACAACAACCTCAGGAAAGAAGAAGACCAAGGCTATGCTAAAAAGTAGAATTTTCCTTTAAAAGAAACCAGGGCTCTGCTTTAAATACTTAATATTTTTATAATCTCGTAGATAAAATTGTAATTAATACAGGTTTATGGAGATTAAGGAGACAGGAAATGACTTTGTAATAATAAGTTATAAAACGCATCTTTTTGTTCCGGCAGAGCCTATAACTCTTGGGTGCACGTTTCAGAGTTTAAGGACAGACATTTTTAAGAACATCTGTATAATTGAATGATACTTTCCTGAGGAGATTAGAATGGGATTTTTTTTTATTGCTTATGACACATGGCCCAGAAGAGTGGAATTCTTATCTCCTTTTTACAGGATGCCTCTGGAAAGTTAGTGAATGCGGCTTTAGGAGGCTGTATGTAGAGCCGCAGCCCCCTACTCTCATTTCAGATACCCTGCTGTCCTGTGAACTACTTTCCAACATCTTTATTGCCAAAAGGCTTAAAATACACCAGATACCTTATTACAGGATAAATCACCTAGGTGCAAATAAAAGTGCCTGGAGTTGAGTGTAATTATAATTATTACCAGCCGTGATGTTTTACTTTTCTGAAAGGCTACTCTGCATATTCTGGCCTAATAATTACAGTATACATTGCCGTGGTGGTTATAAAACAATAGTGGTCAATTGGATATTAGTTTCGCCTTTAAACTCAGGTGCATTTTGGACCAATGTTTTGGTGAAATGTTTTTATTTTCTTATTGGATGTCAGTTAAACATTTTTTTGGATGACATAATGTACTATAAGTAACTATGCAACAAGTTTTCAGCACAAAACTAACATATTACTATAGTGACCCTCGTGACCAAGTCCTGATGGATGGGCAAAATGCATCATGGTGTGTTATGTGGTGGAGACATGTGAGCTAAGGCCACTTCTTATCGGGGCTGGTCAGAGGTAGCAGCAATCCTTTCCACTTTCCACTTACTAGCCCTCTGGATTGGTATCAGTATACACCTGCACCCCATGTTCTGGGACACATGGAATTGCTTTCAACTCTACCTTAAGTGGCGCCAAACGCAATATAACAGGTCACATTGAAGGAAATACAAATGGTACTCCTTGAACCTGACAGACCATCTAGGTATAATAACACAATTACCACACTCAAAAAACCCTTTTGGTACTGACGAGACCACTCATGAACACGAAGAGTTGGAAAGTTATGTTCAAAAGGTAGCTGCCTTCATTTGGGCAGGAATACAGTTTATATATGTTACAACACAACCAATCATAATTGATCAAAATATGGGAGGGGGAGGGGGAGTGGTTAGTATAGGGTACATTGAATATTATTAATAGCCAAATACTTTAGCCTCTTAAGAAACATTGCTGACATTGCTGACATCAGGTTTAATGTACCACCTGTTCATGACTAATATGCAAGGCCTCCTTATTCCTCATTCCAGAGGAAAGTGGTCCAGACATGGGCTTCAAATAGAAACAGCTTGCAAACTATCTTCTATGTGCATGCCTTGCAAAAAACTGTTACTGGCTGAAAGTACAAATATGAGCTAACTTTTAGCTAACTAGCTCAAGTCAAGTCAAAAATATATGAACTTATATCCATCAAGATTGAGTTACACTGGTTTGGTCATATTACTACACACATTTTACTATGTTGGCTATTGCCAGTTTGGGGATTAAAGTATAGCTCTAGCAAAGCTTTTCTTAGATTTGGTTAGAGTAAGGAATGGTTAAAACAAGGATAGAGGTTGATTTCAGTCCAAGTCTATGTTCAGCAAAACTCAGAAAGAACCTGTCAGTGCAAGCCCAGAAACATCCCACCCCTTTGTGGAGCAAGGAATGCCCAAGCCCCAGCCTATTGGGCAGGCAATGATGGCTTGCATTTGAGTTTGGCTGAACGTGGGTTTCGGACTGAACCCAAACTCATCCCTAGTTTTTTTTCTGTTTCTGTACAACTGGAGAGGTCTCAGCTCACTTTTTGTCTTGGAGACACAATAGGAAATAAGGAAACCTCTGTAAAAAAATGGGAAATACTTCTTAATCAGTTGACACTGGAATAGGTGCCCAAATGGATGATTTCCCTTCACCTCCTCTTCTGGTGACAGCTTTAGAATTTTGGATTTCTTATCCATGTATGTCCCAATAACAACGCAAACTATATAGAATATAGAGGGAGATTTTACTTAGTGGGACACAGAAAACAATAACAATTTGAAAGAATTCTAACCATTCCATACTCTACCCAAAGAATGTTTGACTGAAGATACAAGAGTGTTTGAAGATGATGCTTCTCATGCCTCAAAATGAAGGACAATTGATTCCATCTTTATTGTGGCAGTTTGGCTACTCATGCTAAGTGCAGGCTCTTTAGATATGCTTGTTTTCTTTACTATTACATTTAAGTGCAATTAGTTGTTAGTCATGTGAACACCCCTCCAAAATTTTGAGCTTGGGAATTTCCAGTGAGGGAAATTATAAAGTTATGCCCTGTACACACGATTGGTTCATCCGATGAAAACGGTCTGATGGATTTTTTCATCAGATATCCGATGCAGCTGACTTTCATCAGTCTTGCCTACACACCATCAGTTAAAAAAACGATCGTGTCCAGACGCGGTGACGTAAAACACAACAACGTGCTGAGAAAAATTAAGTTCAATGCTTCCAAGCGTTGATTTTTAACCGGTGGATTTCCCCACAGACGATCGTTTTTTTCTATCGTTTTTTTTAACCATCAGATAATTTTAAAACAGGTTCTAAGTTTTTTCACCGATGGGAAAAAAACTGATGGGGCCCACACACGATCGGTTCGTCTGATGAAAATGGTCCATCAGACCATTTTCATAAGACGAACCGATCATGTGTACGCGGCATTACAGTATTGTAAACACTTGAGCACTTCCAACCATTAAGTAATAGTTCAGGGAAGGCCCTTTGTTGTTATGACATAAATATGACCTTGTGCACAAAGCCAGTTCCATAATGACATGGCACAAGGACTTTGGTGTGGAGGTACTCAGGTACAAGTCCTAACCTCAACATTATTTTATTTACAATATATACAACATTTCATACAGTATGTGTAGGTGAAGAAGTCACAGTTCAAGGATTCTTTATTGTGATATTTTTTTCTATTTGCATGTTTATATGAAATCGTGTCTGCACTCATAGCATCCATATGAAAAGAGACTTACGTTCACCTTTGAAATAATTTGGCTTTATATAATTTAAATTGAAAAATGTTACATTTACATGACTAAAACATAGTTTTTTTTTATTATATACTTTAGCCCTGACCATAATAAATCAAGACAGAAAAGATGTGCAAAACCAACATATATTTTCTTTACATATGCATAGCTTGAGAGCAGACAGTGACATCATCAGTACAGAAATATTGATATGTGGTGGAAATAGAGAGACTATCTCTCTCCCGATATAAGGAACTACAATCTTGTAGTGCCCCGTAGTGGTTGCATTGGCTTTTTTACAGTCTATATAGTGATGTCACCTACATATGACATATTACTGTTCTAAAAAGACAATCCAGCACACATCTACAGGATACAATTATCACGTTCCTGGCACTGATAATGAATCACTGGAACATGTTTGCACTTTATCTAATTCTATCCAACCTACAAATCTGTAAGGTGTCACATTATGGAATGTCCTTCATTTTTAATGTGCAGTTATGTATGTTTAGGGTTTAAACCAGAAATATAATCTAAATGCTAATGTAGCCTCTGTTTGCTTAAGGTGGCCACATTTAGCAGTATAAAATAAGTGTGCAGAGGCCAGTAAACTTCCAGACAGTCAGTCCAGAATGTGTGCGGGGGGGGGGGGGGTGCAATCATCATATAACCCAAGCAGTATGAAGCATAAAATAGATAGATACATAGATACATAGGTAGGTTGAATTATTGTAATAATATCACTGGAAGTCTCAACAAGCCACGTTGTCGAGTAGGTGCAGCATGGTGTGGCAGTCAGTAAACACACAGAGTCCCGATTTGCAAGGAACATTGTATTGTAACAGTCAAGTCAACAGTATAAACAGGCCCTTTAGGAAGCTGATCCGACTGGGGCCACTTACAACTAAGCAGCAGACAATCAGTGGACAAAAGACTCTCAGATGCTTCATGAGAAGTACAGTTTGGCAACCCAAAAGGGAGGCTTCCTGAAGAGGTAGACATAGGCGGTGCTCTTGCTCTTCTCCATCTAAACCTTTCCCTATCGCTTCCACTGTCCCTGACAGACGGGGGGACCTTTCCTTATCCTGTCCACTCATTAAAAGCATTCCAAGCTCAGGAGTCAGGGTCTTAAATAGACTCAAGAGACCCAAGATGGTCACCAAATTCACATAGGGCACCACCATCCAACGGGATAGTTGCCTCCCTGGGACCAAGGAAGCCATAAAGGAACCGACTTCCTCCCCATCTGCATTGTTTCTAAGGTTGAGCACCACATGCAGTAGAGAATTAAGACTGCCCCTGCCTACACACATTTGCAATACAAATCTACAGTCTAAAACTGCTGAAAGTTTTAGGTCACACAGTCTGTTAATATCAGGTTTGTGAGTGTCAAGAATGTCTCTTCTATATAAAGGCATATTGACAGATAAAGTTAACCTAAGTAATTTGTAAATGTATTACTTCTAATGCCGCGTACACACGATCGGTCAAACCGATGAGAGCGGTCTGATGGACCGTTTTCATCAGAGCAAACCGATCGTGTGTAGGCCCCATTGGTTATTTATCCATTGGTTAAAAAAAATCAATCTTGTTTTAAATTTAACCGATGAATACCTAACCGATAGAAAAAAAAACGATCGTTTGTAGGCACGTCCATCGGTTAAAAATCCACCCATGCTCTGACTAAATTACGGGACGGGAGCGCTCATCTTGGTAAAACTAGCGTTCGTTATGGAGCTAGCACATTCATCACGCTGTAACAGACAGAAAAGCGCGAATCGGCTCTAACCAAACTTTTACTAACACGCAGTAACACGGAATCAGCAAAAGCAGCCCCAAGGGTGGCGCCATTCGATTTGAACGTCCCCTTTATAGTGCCGTCGTACGTGGTTTACGTGACCGCATTCTGACACGATCGTTTTTTTAACCGATGGTGTGTAGGCACGACTGACCATCAGTCAGCTTCATCGGTTAACCGATGAAAAAATCCATCAGACCAATCGTGTGTACACGGCATTAGTATTTATTACCTCTTAAAGAGATCACAGTACTTTCCCTGACAATGCCTGTATCTGCTTTTCTTTGCTTCTCCTCTGGCACCACTTTGCTCAGCCACCATCCAAGGACAGCATCTTCCCCAAGACTAAGGCACCGTACTCACGACCAAACATGTCTGCTGAAACTGGTCCGCAGACCAGTTTCAGCAGACATGTTTGGCCGTGTGTTGGCCCGAGCGGACCATTTTCGGGCGGATCGGACAGGTTTCCAGCGGACAACTGTTTCCTGGACTTGCTTTAAAACAGTCCGCTGGAAACCTGTCCGCCCGGACATGTACGGTCGTCTGTACAGACCTACCGTACATGTCCTGCCGCCCGCCATCCCTCGCATGCGTCGAATGACTTCGACGCATGCGTGGAAGCATTTTAAAGGCAGGCCGCCCACGTCGCCGCGTCATTGTGGCGGCGACACCACGTCATCGACACGGCGACACCGCGGACACGCCCCGCGTATTGTTTACGCGCGGACTTCTGTTCGATGGTGTGTATAGCCATCGAACAGAAGTCCCCGGGCAGTCCACGGGCAGACATGTCCGATGAAAACGGTCCGCGGACCGGTTTCATCGGACATGTTTGCTCGTGAGTACTCGGCCTAAGATGCTGGTTCAGACATGACTGTGTAAAGCCTCCTGGTGTGTGTGCAGTTCTTGTTTGTGTTGACAAGTGTTTGATCGGCATGTGTTACTTACTGCATTGCATGAAAAGGAGTGTCTGTATCGCATGCGCTCTGTGGTGCATTTCAAGCCTCCATTCACACTTGATCACATTCAATTTAGGGTGTTTTTGTGCTTTTTTGCATATGTAGATGGCTTTTTTTTAAGACCGAAATGCTATACAGGAGCTTCTTTGGGGGTTTTAGTATGGACGTGCCTGAAAAATGCCTATAACATGCATTTTTGCATGGTTTTTGTGCAATCTATAATGGGCCAAAAAATCTCTGGTTCTTCTTCCAAATTCGCTTTTGCACCTTTTCTAGCTTTAGGAATGGAGCTTTTGTTGACTGAATGCTCAAATTTGAACAGTGACAATTTCAAAGCACTGGATTTAGCTTGTTTGGAGCTTTGGGGCTTTGAGAAACAAAAAAATCTGAAGTGAAAGTGGACTTAATGGAAGCCCAGCACACCTTGCTAATGTGTGTGTGTTGCAGCAAGCCAAAGTACATGGTAACAAAGTACCATGTTTTTGGATCTGAATGTTTAAAAAAAAGGTATATGCACTCCTTTGATGTGAGTTTTGTCTGTTGGGCAGCCCATTTAAATGAATGGTCTCCCCAAATGATTCACACCTTAATGTGCATAAAATTTGCATACACATGCTCGAGCTGTCACGCAGGTGTGAACCCAGGCTAACAGTCAGAGCTTGTTGTTGGGGGGTGGTAAAAACATGTGATGAAGCCGTGTTTCTAGTGTCCCCCCAATCAACCCCCCTAGGCTGTAAAAGCAGTAGACGGGGGTGTTCAAATATCACTGTCACAATGCTTTGCTTCGGGCCCACAGCAAAACTATTACTCCTGTCCCATTCTGTGGTCAAAACCGTCATCGATTGTGACCTATTCTAGCGAATGGGGAAGCCTTGCCATTTCAGCACATTGGTATGGCAATTCCGGGGTTAAAACAGGTAGTGAGGATGTGTCATATAGCCTTCTCATCGCCTGTTCAAAACAAGTCACAAGTCTAAATGTAGCCTAAAGTCCCCTACAAAAAAAGTCGGAAGAAAAATTTCGTACAAGGCACGATCGTTCGATTTTCATATAGGCCGGGGTTCAGAAAGGACTATCTGGAGATACGCCGTCGTAAGTCCAAATGTGCACCGTCGTATCTTTACGCTTATTCAGGAAAGCAGATATGCCTGAATTTTGCCAAGATACGACCGACGTAAGTCTCCTACGCCGTCGTATCTTGGGTGCATATTTACACTGGCCGCAAGGGTCGCTTCCGTAGATTTACGCGTCGAATATGCAAATGACCTAGATACACCGATTCACGAACGTACTTGCGCCCGTCGCAATAAGCTACGCTGTTTACATAAGGCGTACGTCCGGCATAAAGTTACCCCTGCTATATGAGGCGCAGGTAATGCAAAGTATGGACGTCGGAAAAAGCGTAGATTTTTACATCATTTACGTAAGTCGTACGTGAATGGGGCTGGGTGTAGGTTATGTTCACGTCAGAGGCATTGAGCCGGCGTATCTTAGGGAGTCAATTTGACGTGATTCTGAGCATGCACGCGCATGCGCCATTCGTTCCGCCATGCATTTACATGGGGTCACGGTTAATTTAAATACAACACGCCCACAGCCTTGCTATTTTGAATTAGGCGGGCTTACGCCGGCCATTGTACGTTACGCTGGCGTATGAAAGGGAGCAAGTCCTTTGTGAATACAGTACGAGACACTCTATGTTACGTCGGCGTATCGCATATCAGATGCGCTACGCCGCACTAAAGATACGACAATCTCTCTGAATCCCGGCCATAGTGTGTACACAGCTTTCGAAATTAGACTCCGACTTTGCAAAAAAAATTCCGAAGGGACAAACTTCAAATGTTTCTTTAATCCGTACTGTTTTCAGTTACGAAAGACAATGCGTGTGATCAGAAACAACAACTAACAGAAATAAAGTCTTTGCAATACAAGAATTTTGATACATTATTTCTATCCTCTGTTCCGACTTGCTGTGAAACATCGAGGAAAACCAAGCGATCGTTCACCCGATTTTCTTATAGTGTGTACCCCACAATAAAAGAGTTTAAATCGATCACCGGGGGAGAGAAGACTGAGGAGATGCTTCCTCTTGCATGCAGCAGACTAATGACATCATCTAAGCCTAGGCAAAATCACTGGACCTAAGCTTAAGAATGGCTTTTTACAAAACAAATAAATAATAATAAAAAAAAACGTTAACAATTTTTTTAATTTTTGCCGCACTGTATATTGTTGCATGTCAGGAGCTCTAACCTGTTTTTAGGTTAGTTCTACATAAAATGAACCTTGTTGGCTGCAGCGATTCTTGAGTTACATACTTTTTCAGTATAAACAGATTCGCATTAACACAGATTGATAATTTGCAAAAAAAAAAAAAACAATAAATAGAAATGTCCAGGCTCATTCCGTTTGTGAATGGATTTGCTCATCTCTAAGGTCAGAGTGCTTCTTAAAAAAAACTCTATACAAAAGGGTTCCTATACACCCAATTCAATTTCCCCTATCACAAGGTGAATTACAAACGGCTGCATTTCAGACTGTTACAAATTGTTCCCACTCACGCTATCCAGACTGTATAGACATTATTGGCAGAATTTGCATACTCAACCAATCCGGCGGCTCTCGACACAAAATGCATTTATTGTTTCTGGAATTGGGTTAAAGCTATTACTTCTGAATAGCCTGGCCTTCCCTGGATAATCAATACTCAGAATATAATGGGACAAATAGACCAGATTTTGTCTGTATGCAGATGCGAGTTTAGAATTCAGGGGAATGAAGTAATTGATGTTCAGAGAGGAGCAGAGCGCCTTTGTGTTCATTCTTTTCCATATCTGTTAATTTATATAAAGTGAAGTTTGATTTTGCAAACTTCTAAAAGGGTTTGATATGAAGCTTTACCTGCTGAAATCAAAAACGAAACGCTAAAAAGTGATGCATTGTAATTAGTGGCACGAGAAACCCTGCTGTAGTGTTACTTGGCAATGAAAAGAAGACAAAATATAGGTTGTAAACTCTGCAATGTATTTCAAATAGAATCTCTGCTAAGACAAAACAGGGGGTGCTATCATCCATGCTGTATCCTGGCCTAGGCCAACAAGGTACAGGGTTGTGGGGAAGAGACCATTATCCTCATCAACATGGGGGCAAGGTTATTTTGGGTGGAGGCATGCTTCAGGAGGGGGGGGCCTTGTCACCCCCCTTTCCTGACCTACCAGGCTGCATGCATGGATGATGGTCTGGTAAGAATTTTGGGGGGAACCCATGCCGTTTTGGAAAAAAAATGTTACTAAGCAATTTTTTATATATATATATTCAGCTGTCAGTGGTGAATCCCACTAACAGCTGATGACTCATTGGTTGTTAAGGATACCATGGCCGGTTTCTTGACCCCGCTCCTTAACAACCAGCTTTGCCCAATCGGGGCGCAGTATGCACAGTTCAGAATGCAGTGCATTGCAGAGTTCTTCGGTAGGGTGAACACCCGCCAAACATCCTGCAAATTCGGATGTTTCCCGAATGGGGCTAACAGCCAATTACAGTCTGTATCACTGAAATATTACTGTTGTGAAGGTGTGGTTGGACCGAGGGACTAAAGATTTCAACTAGGACAGCTAGAACCAGTACAAGGGACACTTCTCATTAAAGTGGTAGAAAAGTCTCAGTCTAACTATTCCTAAAAATGTCTCCATCCCCCTCCTCCTACCTATCCTGCCTAACCTGTATAAAAAAAGATGTGTGAACATACCTATTTTTATTCTGCTCTGGTCCGATCACGTACTGTAATCCTGCATTACTCAGGGGCTGAGAATTTTGGGAGCTGTGAAGTCACCCATAGGCTATGAGTGAGATCACAATTTCAGGCTGTACCAGTCATTATCAGAGCTCTCTCCTCTCCCCAGAAGCAGCCAATCACTGACAAAGGGGAGCTGGAGCTTGGGAATCACGTGAATGGACCAGAGCAGATTAATTAGGCAAATGCACTAATTTTTTTATACAGATTAGGCAAGATAGGCAGAAGTAGGAGACAAAATAAAGCATTTTTAGCAATTGTTAGACTTTTACTTTAAGGCCTTGTACACACGGTGGGACGGTCCGATGAAAATGGTCCGCCGGATTTTGGTCTGATGTGTGTACACACCATTAGACCAAAATCCCCGCGGACAGCGAACGATGATGCGGTGACATGCGCGACCCTGGAAGGTCAATGCTTCCAAGCATGCGTTGAATCACTTCGACGCATGCGAGGGCTTTCGGCCGAGCGGACATGTCCGATGAGTTATACTAACCATCGGACATGTCCGACGGACATGGTTCCAGCGGACATGTTTCTTAGCATGCTAAGAAACATTTGTCCACTGGAAACCTGTCCGCTAGGCCGGGAATCCGGTCCGGTCGGCCGTACAGACAACCGAACATGTCCGCGGAAATTGGTCCGCGGACCAGTTTCAGCAGACATGTTCGGTCGTGTGTACGAGGCCTAAAAGTAAAAGTCCCATGTTTTTCGGAGGGATTTCTCAGCAATATAAATCACAGAGACATTGATGGATGGGTGAGCTTGCTTTAAATTATTTAAATTGCCTCTTTTTGGGTTGGGGATGCTCAGATGCAGTGTAGTTCCGCTTTAAGCAACAAGGCAACATTTTTCTAGGTTTGCCATATGTTCTCATGTTTTTGTTGCAAAGAAAGAAAATCTTGCTACAGCTGTTGTATTTTTCATACCTTACATTTCTTTCCATTATTTTCCCTTGGCCTCTATTCACACGTATTGTCTATATGGAGGAAAGTTGGATTGTCAGCAAGCAAAGGTTCCTCTGCTATTCATGAGTGCATAATAACCATTCCATATGTAATTTCACTACAGCAACGATTTATCCTACACAAGATTACAATGGGGTTACCAATTACTTGACAAACAATGAGAAACAGTTGTAAATTGTGTTTGTGATGTGTAGGAGGCGTCCCTGGGGAAGAGTAATTGCAGAGAAGAGTTTCTGCAAAGGTTGCAGATTCTGAAGAAGATTCCTTGAGGACTGGGATCCCTAGGTAATATTTCATGGCAGAATAAACACACAAGATGTTCGGAAGGGCTTCTTGTATTGAAATGGTTGCTCATCAACTAAATATCCAGCTCAAGGTCTCCTTGTTAAGGTAGATACACTGAATTTCTGCCATTTTCTGACAATGATCTACGTTCCCTTGAAGTGACAGCTGGTAAAGCATCCATAACTGGGGCCAATCACGTATGAAATTTGTAAGGCTTATGGAGCCAGCCAATTAGCAGTCCTTAGTATTCAGACATGGGTGTGTACCCCCTATCATCAAATCACACAATTGATTTGAAGCTCTAGTCCTCAAAAACAGTCTCTTATGAATTTTAATAAACTCTTCTGTACATCTGCTCCTGCTTCTGTTCTGTTCTGTAAATGTGGGAGACTATATATATATATATATATATATATATATATATATATATATATTACACATCCTCCCTGGGTCAGCTGATAGCCTCCCATGGCTTCCACTACCATTTATATGCTGGCAACACTCAAATCTATCTCTCTGCCCCTCAGCTCACCCCATCAATCTCCTCATACATCACTGATTTACTAACAGACATATCATCCTGGATGTCAAACCAATTCCTCAAACTGAATCTATCTAAAACGGAGTTCTTAATATTTCCTCTCCCACGTGCCACTTCCCCTGACTTCTCTATCAAGATCAATGGCACATCTATCAGTCCGTCCCCACATGCCAGGGTGCTAGAGCTAACCTTAGACTCTGAACTGCCGCTTCAGGCCCACATCCAATCCCTGTCCAAATCATGCCGCCTTAACCTCCGCAACATTTCCAGAATACATCCCTTTTTAACTAATGACTCCACCAAGCTTCTAATTCACTCCCTGGTCATCTCTCGCCTCGACTACTGTAACTCCCTCCTCATTGGATTACCTTTACATAGACTATCTCCCCCTTCAGTCCATCATAAATGCTGCTGCAAGACTCATCCACCTTACCAACCATTCAGAGTCCTCCATCCCTCTCTGCCAATTCCTCCACTGGCTCCCACTCACCCAACAAATAAAATTCGAAGTATTAACAATAATATACAAAGCCATCCACAACTCGGCCCCAAGCTACATCACTAACCTAGTCCCAAAATACCAAACAAGCCACTCTCTTAAGTCCTTCCAATACCTCCTGCTCTATAGCTCCCTTGACACCTCCTCCCATGCTCGCCTCCGGGATTTCTCCAGAGCTTCTTCCATCCTTTGGAACTCCCTATCCCAATCTGCCTGACTGTCCCCTAATCGATCCATATTTAGACAATCCCTGAAAACTCTTCTCTTTAAAGAAGCCTAACTAACACTGTTTTACTTCCTCCATCAGCTCATCCCCCACAGCTATTACCTTTTGTATCAATTGACCCCCCCCTTTTAGATTGTAAGCTCAAATGAGCAGGGCCCTCTGATTCCTCTTGTACCAAACTGTAATGTAACTGTAATGTCTGCCTTTATTTTGTTAAGCGCTGTGCAAACTGTTGGCGCTATATAAAACCTATATAGTAATAAAAATAGTGAATGCAGAGTCCTGGACAAGCTGGACAAATGTAACTATGTAAAAAAAACTATATCTGGAATTCTTCTTTAAGCAATATACTCCAATATGAATGTTCGGTTAGCCCTTCCTCCATTTTTAATGCAATGATAGAGGAACGGCAGATAGAAACATATTCTGCATAAGGTAATACTTCAGCCTTAGAGGCTTACTGCCTTGCATAGGAAAGTCAATGTGTAGACAAAACAAGGGGTTTAAATATAATATCACAAGATACGATGCCTTTGAAAAAAGGATATGCAAAGACAAAGGCTAGCTGGAAACAAAGGCTTACGTGCTAATGGAATGTAGATTATAAGGATTGAGGAGATACTGTGTCTGGAAGAAGACAGCTGTAGCTAGCGAAAAGCACAGCTGATGGAAAAGAGAGTACTTCATATGAATTGTAATTCAAAAGTGGCTCTCTTGCAGTACAAGACTTGCGAATGCTGTTGCGAGGCTTTGTCTTCAGGATATTCCGCTCAGATGCACCGACACCGAGAGACTGCCGTGACAAAACTTTTAAGTCTAATCTTCCGGCTAGGCTCATTAAATTTAATGGAGAATCCCAGCATATGTTGCACCATTCATTTATGTTGTCTGCAGTCTTGAAGCTGATCTGTTCATAATGGCATGGCATATTGTAAAGCTGCAAAACCAGCAAGCCTGATCCATTGCTTGTGCATGAAAGATAATGTCATAATAAGTTGAGTACTGTATGTGATACTTTTTTTATTTGCACTAATACAGTACCTCACAAAAGTGAGTACACCCCTCACATTTTTGTAAATATTTTATTATATCTTAGTGCACAGCTTGTATAACAGTGTAAATTCTGTCCCCTCAAAATAACTCAACACACAGCCTTAATGTCAAAACCACTGGCAACATAAGTGAGTACAAATTGGGCCCAAAGTGTCAATATTTTGTGTGGCCACCATTATTTTCCAGCACTGCCTTAACCCTTTTGGGCATGGAGTTCACCGGAGCTTTACAGATTGCCACTGGAGTCCTCTTCCACTCCTCCATGATGACATCACAGAGCTGGTGGGTGTTAGAGACCTTGCGCTCCTCCAACTTCCATTTCAGGATGCCCCTCACATTTTTGTAAATATTTTATTATATCTTTTCATGTGACAACATTGAAGAAATGACGCTCAAAGTCAAACTTCACTATATTCCGTAAGCTTGCAGGGCAAATTCTTGCAAAGTGCAAATTCCCTTGTAAAGTGAATTCTGTTCCTTTAGTAAATAAACCACTGGGGTTGATTTATTAAAACTGGAGAGTGCAAAATCTGGTGCAGCTCTGCATATAAACCAATCATCTTGCATTGTTTAATTGAATAAGTTGAAGTTAAAAGCTGATTGGCCACCATGCACAGCTGCAGCAGGTTTTTGCACTCTCCGGTTTTAGTAAATCAACCCCAGTGTGTAACAATATTGTTGCCCTCTGAAGGCAACAAAATGCAGTTCAAAATTATTTATGTTCGAATTATTATATGGAAAATTCTGCATATTGATATATTGCATTCCGCTGTTTTCTTTGAGCCATTGATGAGTTTAAAGTTGGGGGTCGATCGATACAGTGTTTTTAGACAGATCTGTTACATATTAATGCTGGTGGGTCTTAATGTGCTTTATTTATTATTGTAGGTTTTGATGTTTTTTGATAAATGAATAAAGTCTCCTGAGTGTGATAGAATTAATTTTCCATTTTCTTTCTTTGTTGTATTATTGAAATTCATACAGTACTTGACATTACCGCACTCTGTAGCTGACTAGGAGCCATAATTTCCTTTGCAGTCAAGCTAATGAATGTGTATGGGACTATAAATATATGATTAAATAATAGTAAAGAGAAGAGACAGTGGATATTTTATTGATTTGTTCTCTAATAAATAAACCTATCAATCATGCTAGCAAACATAATGGACCTGTTTATGTGATGTGATTTTGCTACAAGCTTGGGTAGTTAAAAAAAATCCAGGATAAATTAACTTAATTGGTTGTGTACAAAGTTTGCTGTGTTTGCTCTGCCAAGTTCGGATACCATCTGCTGGGCCTCTAATTTGTATTCCTTTTCAGGTGATTATTTCCTTTTTGTGTTGAGAATGTGACTGGGTCTGGCATCTCTTGCATCATACCAAATATACATCTCAGGGTTCTCCTTGGACATGCACTCATTCTTTTAAAATGCATCACTGGGTTTTTACTTTATTGTTTACCTCCTGATGAAGACTCATGAATTGAAACATGTTGAGTTTCAATAACATTGACAGATTGTCACCGAAGACATCTCCACTTAATGGAATGTAGATATGTTAGCGATTATTCAATCTAGTCGATCAGCTTCAAAAGGTGGCCGCCGGCTCCAAACACTGGGGAATTCTCTTTGGAACCAGCTCCCGCATCAGCTCTGAGCATCCTCCTCCTTGATGGCCTTCCGTAAGGGCTTGAAAACACTGCTTTTTTCTCAAGCCTACGGATAGACACTTGGCCTTCCAAGCCCTTAGCAGGACGCTGACTTAATCCCAGGCTGCGGTCCATGGTCAGGGAGTAGGGAAAGGGTGGGCTCGGGTGTACCCTAAACACACTCAGTTGTGTGACAATAGCAAATAAATATTTGCTTTTGTCTTCCTGCTTCTCCTCCCGGCCATTCAGGAAGTGTGTCCTGAGACACGATTGGCCGAGAGCAGAAGGGACCGCATTGGCTGGTACCGGGGGATGATGTACTGAGAGATCCAGGAGATCCGGAGGAGGCCTTCCCCATTGGATGGAAGCGGTCTCTCTCTGCATCGCCACCAACACTGGAGCCCGACCGCATGAGTACCACCCATGGGGGGTCGGTTGGTTTGTTTGCCGCCCCTCCGGCTGGAGCCATTACTGCTAAGCAGTATGCATTGTAAAATTCAAGACTAAATTTGATGACATTTTCCATAATTCAAAAGATGTATTGCAAAAAAACAACTCCACTCATTTTTACCCATGAGTAAATGTTGAAACCCACACAAGGTCACTGAGAAAAAAAGTCTGACTTGGTGAAAAATGCACCATGGAGCCTAGCAAGGCAAGACCTCAAAGATGCAAAGATTGAGGGCTAATTACTGAAGCAATATGCTGCCCGATAGACTCCGTGTACCAAGGATTAGATACCAAATACAGATGTTTTGCTTTTACAGCCAACTATTTAAGGAAATATAAGGAAAACGTCCATTCTGATCTATGGAAATGGAGGATGCTATAAGCACAAGTGTGCCTTGGGATGAACTGTGCTAGAACATACTGTTCCTACTAAAGTGTTGGGACTGACTTGCACTATGTCTTTGCAGTAATTTATAATTTACACTCTTTTTCTATTACAAAGGACAGAGTGTTTAAAGCACTGCAGGTGACTCTTAAAGTGGACTTTTCAGTAATGTTAGAAATCTGTATGAATTAATTTATAAAAAGTCATAACACAAAACAAGTTAAGTTTTTCAAAATGTTGGACTGCTATTATCAGCACTGCCTAGGATGTGATGATGTCATCAGTCTGTTGCAGACAGGTGAAAGCATTTCTTCAGTCTCATCTTTCCCACTGACATAGTAACATTGTAACAAGTCACAAGGTGAAGAGGCTGCAGCAGGGCCTGATCTGTGTCAGACATCTATAAGCATCTCAGTCAAGGAAGTAGATGGTTGCCCAAATGATGCCTGAACAAAAAAGACTTCTTCTGGAGAGAAAAGCAGATGAAGGCATTGCCAGAGGGAGAGTTATGATCTCTGTGATAGGTAATAAATACTTCAGTGCCTTACATGCATTGCTTAGCTTGCATATCCTTAACATGGAAAATATATCTGATACATTCAAACAACTTTAAAACAAGACAGATGTACCAGGTAATGAGCCAGATGGGCATGTAATAGGAGCTGAAAGACGATAAAAAATAAATATACAATATAATATATAATGGACAGGTGACCATCAAACCTTAACATGCAGCCACCAGAACTGTGATCCCAAACCATTTGAGATATTTTCCTACCCTTCATCAAGAAGTGAGTCTCTGAAATTAAGTGTATGGAGAAATTAAGAGTCAAACAATATGTCTCCACTTGGAGCATCTGGGTTTCTTTTATGGGCTCCACTCAATATAAGAATTTTCTCCAATATGTATGCTACTAAATCCTTTTGAACAGGATTAATGTTGACCTGTCCAGGTGGACACCTGTTCCCCACCCCTTAGTAAAGTAGCTTCCCCTCTACCCCACTCCACATCCCTACCAACCTCCTGCACTCCATTTCTACCCTTACTTTGCTTTTCTCTTCACTGTGCTCTGCACATGGGACTGCCCTGCCACCAACATCTCAACTAGACAATGCTCTAACATACCACCCCCCTTCCTATGGCAAAGTGCCTTCACCTCTAAACCAACTCCACACTTCTCTCAACCCTTCCTTTTCTCTTCTCTTCACCTTGCCCTGCATATGGGACTACCCTACAACCAACATCTCAGCTAGGGCATGCTCTAGCATACCATCCCCCTTCCCAATCCTTGGGTGAAGTACCTTCCCCTCTAATCCCCTCCACACTTCTCTCGACCTCCTACAATCCTTCTCAACCCTTCCCTTACTTCTTCTCTTTACCTTGCCCTGTACATGAAACTACCCTACCACCAACATCTCAGCTAGGGCATGCTCTAACATACCATCCCCTTCCCCATCCTTGGATGAAGTACCTTCTCCTCTAATACAATCCACACTTCTCTCAACCTCCTACACTCCTCCTCAACCCTTCCTGTTCTCTTCTCTTTACCTTGCCCTGCACATGGAACTACACTGCCACCACCATCTAAAGTAGACCTCACTCTAAAATACCATCCCTCTTCCACATCCCTTGGAGAAGTACCTTCCTCTCTACCTCACTCTACACCCCTCTCAAACACCTACTTTCCTTCACTACCCTTCCTTTTCTCTTCTCTTTATCTTTTGCCTGCCACTAACATCTCAACCAGCATACCATTGACTCAAACCATCAAAACGTTAGCCAAATCCTAAATCTGCCAAATGTTGACCAGCCTACTTCCATTGTCCATGTCATGTTGAACTGCCCTAATTGGTGCCTTTTGTCCCATTGCTTAGCCACATGTATTGCTTTCTTTCTGTATACTAAAAATGCTTAAAAGCATTTTACTAATAAAAAAAAAAAAAACTCATCATGTAGACCAACATATATAAATCCAGTTTCTCACATGTAAAAGTATATCTGAACATTTACACCCACATGCTCATTGCTTCTAAGTGTTGTCATTAATGTACTTATGTCAGCCAATGCATGTGCAGAAATTGGAGTAAATTAATTCTTGAGGGAGTAGGACGCTGAATCTGGTGTTCCACATCGAGCCCCTGAGATCATTAAATTTGATTAAGTGAAGACCATGGTAAATGGAGACAGTGCGAGCTGTACTGTGTAATACCAAGCAATTTACCTGAAGAGTTTCAGATTTTCTCAGTGTCATTTCATTTTATGGCTCCTAATACATAAAATGCCTGAAGATGATACTTAAGTAATCTCAAAACTTATACTTTAACTTATCCACTCCTGTATCACGATGTAGTAAAATGTACTAGAGCAGCCTATGGAAATATATTATTCTACTTTGGAACTCCAGTCCAAACTTTTTTTAAATTCAGTAGGAACAATGTATAATAACAAATACTTTATATATTTTTAGGTGTAGCTACAGGCTCAGTCACCTTGGCGCGGAAGCCCATACAGTGGGAAAAAGTCATTTATGTGTCAGTCATGGAGCTGATAGCAGACAGCCTATGTTAGGCGATGGAGACGTATTGGTTGTACAGACTCACATGCACATCTGAGTTTGACAGATGTGCAGAGACAAGTGTGCAGCCTCATGTACAGAGACCTGCTTTTTTCTGCACCTGGTCAATACAGGTCTTCCCCTAGGTCACATAGTAAGAAATGTTTTCTATGTGCCCTTTCCACACCACATTTCAGCAGAGAGGTGCATAGCGGAGTACTGTATGTCTGAATTTTTCTGCACTGCACCAGAGCTCAACTGAAGTCGGCACTTTATTAAATTTCTTTCAGCTGCTTCTTGGTTTCTGGCCTAGGCCAACATAATGTCATACATTTTAGGAGTCTCCATGGGCAATTTTTTTTTTTCACCTGCCTGAGCTAAGTAAAGGCTACATGAATAATCTGCCCTTACTCAAGATGGTCATGGATAGAAACACTAGGGGGTTGTTATTTAAAGTGTTTTCTCAACAAAACAAAGCATGGATGGGTGGATTTGCTTTAATATTAAAAATGAGATAAACACAGTTTTTCAGTTTGTGGTGCTCAGATATAGTTTAGCTTAAAGAAAATCTGTTGTCAGAGATTAATGGAGACTCTCGTTTTGAGAAAATTCCCTGTCATGGTGTTCCTTTGGCTTCCATACCGTATGAGGGACTGACAGGGACAAGTGTACAGAGAAGGAATTCTTACACTTTCATGACCCTTTAGACACAGCCAGGCAACTAGTGTTCTTAGATGGCCCGCAATACCCACTTTTCTCATGAGAGGTTCACTGTAATTATAATTCCAACCCATGTATTCCTAAAAAAGTCACCTTAAAATTGAAGCCATACAGATAAGACACTGCACTATATTGCCAAAAATATTGGAACGACTGCCTTTAAATGCGCATGAACTTTAAAGGCATCCCAGTATTAGTCCATAGGGTTCTATATTGAGTTGGCCCACCCTTTACAGATATAACAGCTTCAACTCTTCTGGGAAGGCTGTCCACAAGGTTTAGGAGTGTGTCTATGGGAATGTTTGACCATTATTCCAGAAGCGTATATTTGTGAGGCCTGGCTCGCAGTATCCACTCTAATTCATTCCAAAGATGTTGTATCGGGTTGAGGTCAGGCCTATGTGCAAGCCAGTCAAGTTCCTCCACTTGCTCATCCATGTCTTTATGGACCTTGCTTTGTGCACTGGTACGCAGTCATGTTGGAACAGGAAGGGGCTTCCCCCAAACTGTTCCCACAAAGTTGGGAGTATGAAATTATCCAAATGTCTTGGTATGCTGATTCCTTAAGAGTTCCCTTCACTGGAACTAAGGGGCCAACCACAACATCTGAAAAACAACCCCACACCATAACCCCCCCTCCACCAAATGATTTTGACCAGTGCACAAAGCAAGGTCCATAAAGACATGGATAAGTAAGTTTGGGGTGGCACACTCCTAAACCTTGTGGACAGTCTTTCCTAGAAGAACTGAAGCTGTTTAAAATGGCAAAGGGTGGGCCAATTCAACATTGAACCCTATCGACAAAGACTGGGATGCCATTAAATGTCATGTGCGTGTAAAGGCAGACGTCCCAATACTTTTGGCAATATAGTGTATCTATGAAAATGTTCTGACTACTGAGTACTATACATGTTCCAGAGCAGTGTAGCCAAAATGTATTCAATTCCAATGACATGCCTCTCCCGGAAGTGATACTGTATGCAGCCCTGATGTAAAAGTACGGCAGCTTCCCTCCAAGGTTTCTCGTACAAGCTGACTCTGTTGTGCTTATGCTTTGCCGAAAGCACAGTGCACACTGGGTTTTCCAGTCATTAGCAGGAATACCGATTACCGAATTTCCGAATGACTGAAAAGTCTGAACATTTTTCTTTCCAAATAACTCAATTGCTTTTCTCTAGACAATACACAAGCATACATTTGGTGAAGTCTCAGATTTTTACTGTGAATGTTTCTGAATTTAGTAATGATTAGGTAAGCAAATATGGTTTAGTATTGAATTGGGAATTTCTCAAAACTACAAATTGCAGTTAAAAATAGAAATATCTTGTTTATTTCTACATAAACAAAAACCTCAGCCATCTTGCACAATGTTTATTCCCCTTATTAAAATGGTGCTATATTCTTAAAGTCATTGGGGTTGATTTACCAGAGGCAAATAGGCTGTTTACTTTGAAAGGGAAATTGCACTTTGCCACTGGATTTGCATAGTAAAGCTCTGCAGATTTTCATCATCTATTCACGAGCAAGCAAAATGCATTTTTTCCCCTCCATTATGTGATTGGTATTTATTGCAAAGTGGGAGGAATAGTGCCCCATCATTGGTGTCAGTGGGAGAAATGGTGTGCAATCATTGGTGTCAGTGAGAGGAATAGCGCCCCATCATTGGTGTCAGTGGGAGGAATGATGTGCAATCATTGGTGTCAGTGAGAGGAATAATGCCCCATCATTGGTGTCAGTGTGGGGGGAACAGTGCCCCCTCGATAGCGTCAGTGATAGGAATAGTGCACCAAGGGCTGAATAAAGGCAAGCAAAGGGCCGCATCCAGCCCTTGAGCTGCAGTTTGGAGACCACTGGTCTAGACAGAATGCTCTTTCAGAGTGCACAGTAGTCTATTTGCCTTTAGCAAATCCACCCCAAAGTCAGGGAACCTCCCTCTTCATGAGTTGTCAAGTGCCGCATTTGGAAAAATTATCCCTGTCTCTGCTCTGGTGACAACTCACAAATTTGGATTTCCCATCACTTTCAATCATCAGAGTGGTTGAATCTCCCAGACAGGACACAGACCAGACAAGAATACAAGTCTTAGTGATAAATCAAGTTATTAATAAAGTAATATGCAGCGCCGACTCACTCAATACATATTTAAAAGACAATAAATCTTTGTATTGGAGTTTGGCTGGCAGCTCTATATATCCCAGCAATTTTGTGCATGGTCCATAGGGAAACCTTAAATACAGAATAAAGGATATGAGGGTCGCTCCACATAGAAAAGTCTAGAAATATATTTTATTTGAGGTCGCCAAGGAAAAGCCAACACAATTTTGGGGTTGTAAAAATCTCCCTTCTTCTGGGCTGACTGAGTTCAAGAAAATCAGATCTGGACCAGATAATATTATCAGTAGCACAGGTGATCTATTGCTGACCCGACAGGAGTGTCACCAATAGATCATGTGGGCTTCTCATAATATTACTCAGTACAGATCTCCTAAAACACATTTGATTTCCTTGGCTACATCAAATAAAATATTATTCAGGACTTTTATTCTTAGAATTGTATTTCTATCCTTTATTTTGTAATTAAAAATGAAAACCTGGCATAGCTTTTAATCCCTTACAACTCTATTTAAAAAAGTTCTGGCTTCAGATATATTTTAAAAAGAAAGTAAACCATGATGGGTTTTACTTCCTCTTTGTTTCCCTGCAAAGGTAAAGCATAATGGGTGACTATGTATCGCATAGTCGCCTATTATGTGTCACTTACCTAAAAACGAAGCCTGTGATGCCACTGCTGTCCCCTGTTGCAGGAAGTATCCATCTTCATCCCTCTTCCTTCCGGGGCCACGAACTCCGGCTCTGTGACTGGCCGGAGTCGCGTGACATCACTCCCGCATGGGAGCCGCCCCTCATGGCATGACCCAGCTAGAAATGGCTAAGCATGTCCTTTCTAAAGTGTGCATGCGCTGAATACTTTGACGCATGAGCAGTAGACATCGGCGTATGGGGAATTGTAAATATCTCCTAAACCGTGGAGGTTTAGGAGATATTTCCAGCATCTACAGGTAAGCCTTAATCTAGGCTTACCTGTAGGTGAAAGTGGTCTGTAAGGGTTTGCAACCACTTTAAGTAACACTTACAGGGCTTTTCCCTTCCGTGGCCTGTGATTGGACAGCGAAAGAGAAGCAGCAGAATAATGAGTTCATCTCTCTGTTCTCCTTACCTGTCAGCATGTCCCTTCTTAGTATACCTGTATAAACACTGTAGCACAGATGGCTGATACTTTGTCATGATTCTCCCTTACACTTAGTTTGAGCTCTGCTGTATGGGGAATTGCAAAAGGCTGATACAAGGTTAAATTCAGATACTTACTTATGCCTGCAAAAAAAAAAAAATCATCTATTAATTAACACAGCACTGCATTAAAAAGTGCACCTAAAAGCATTTTCTTATTATTTTTGGACAGAGTGGAGATGGATTAGAACACCTGTCAGGTTTTTGTTGTTGTCTGCTCCCTCTCTATTTGCCCCAGTTACCACTATCTTCAAAAGTGAAAGTAAAATAAAATTCCCAAATTTTGGTTTGATGACCGAAAGTAATAGAGTCAAATTTTCCAATGGGGATACCAGTTTTAGTTTCAGTTTTGGGGGACTTCCTCTTACTTCCTGTTTTGGCTATGGGACAGGAAGTGAAGGCAAATCTCCCAAATGGGACACAAATGGCAAAATAAGAAAACCCTTACCAGCCTTTATTCTAGGGACAGGAAGTGAAGGCAAATCTCCCAAATGGGACACAAATGGCAAAAAAAATAAATAAAAAAAAAACCCTGACCAGCCTTTATTCGAGGCAAAATTAAAAACAGTTTTGCCTTTAATTTGTATATTTCATATCTGAGTTCAGCATTAGGTGTTTTTTCAATACATTGTATAATATACCAATTCTATGCCTGCCTACTCATGATTATCTCGTAAATATGTTTTTCAGTTCCTGCAGGGTTGGAATTAATAGCTGAACATACTTTTTATATATATATATTTTTCCTCTATTACATAAAAGTTGGCTTTCAAATTAACATAAAACCTAGAAGTAAAACAATAAAAAAATTACTTATTTGTCAAAGTCATTTAGCTTAGCTTCTGTAGAACACATTCATTATTTGAAATGATCACGTTTAAAATTAATTTTAGGTTTTAAATAAAAACCATAGTTTTCATTGTAATCTGCCACCATCATTGATTTGAAGGTCACGGCAACATTACAGCGTCTTTTGTTGTATTACCCCACTTAGGCAGTAATAACACTTTGTACTTGTCTGTCTTGATTTGATCATATTATCTATGACATTCATTGGTAAGATTTAACATCAATGAGAATTAAACCACAGGCTATTGCAGTCATATTTTTATTTTATTAGTACCGAGAGAGAAATGGAAACATTCTCTAGGCTGAGACTCTGTAATTCTTGCCATCTATTATTTCAAAACCCATATCCAGAAAAAAAAGAATAGGAGCCTCTGTCAACTTTTTATTTTTGTGCTCTCATTTTCTTTTAATTTGAAAATGATCATATCAGAACACATTTCCCAAATTAAAGACGATGAAGGGAGGATGATTACAGAGGACACAGAGAAGGCAACTGTACTAAATGCTTTCTTCTCCTCAGTTTTTACACAGGAAAAGGAGGGGTGTATTGACCACAACAATATTCTCAGTAACACATCACATGATGTAGCCTCGTGGCCAACAGAGGTTGGATTCAAGGATAGACACAAATAAGCTTAACACAAATAAATCACAAGGACCAGAAGGCTTACACCCGAGAGTCCTCAAAGAACTCAGTCCGGTTATAGCTAGACCCCTGTTCCTAATCTTTGCAGACAGCATGCTGACAGGAATTGTACCAGCTGATTGGAGAAAAGCCAATGTGTACCAATATTCAAAAAAGGACAGAGACATATTCCTGGAAATTACAGGTCGGTCAGACTAACATCAATAGTAGGTAAATTATTGGAGGGGATGATAAGGGACTATATCCAATAATTTGCTGATGAAAACTGTATCATTAGTAGTAATCAGCATGGGTTTATGAAGAGTCATTCCTGCAATCTGTTAACATTTTATGAGGAAGTGAGCTCCCATCTAGATAGGGGGAGGCCTGTGGATGTGGCGTATCTGGATTTTGCTAAGAATTCAATACAGTTCACCATAAATGCTTAATCAACAAGCTGAGGTCTACAGACATGGACCAAAAGATTTGTTCTTGGATAGAAAACTGGTTACAGTGGCGCGTCTAAAGGAAATTATAAAAAATTTGTACTCAGATTCAGTTGCGGCTGGTTTTTTTTTGGGGGGGGGGGACAAACAAATACCTCCCCCCAGACATCTGGCAGAAGCACTACCTCCCCTTCCTTCCCCCCCCTGCCCGCTATCTGCCGGTCTGGCACTTACCCCATCTAGGTGGCCTCTGGCTCTAATCATGTGCTTCAAAAAAACATGCCCCCCATTGAAATCCATAGTCCTGTATGTAGATCAGGGGACCAGGCACATGGATGGGGGATGGTGCCCGTGTGCCCCTAGAGGATGGGCCGCCACTGCTCAGACTGGTCTGGTGTAATAAGTGGGGTACCACAAGGCTCTCTCTTGGGACCAATTCTGTTTAATTTATCCATATGTGACATAGAGGAAGGCATACATAGCTCAATCTCAGTTTTTGCGAACAATACAAAATTAACCAGGGCGATAACTTCACATCAGGATATAGAAATTTTTCAGAAAGACCCGAACAAAATAATGGAGTGGGCAACTACATGGCAAATGAGGTTTAATGTGGAGAAATAAAAAATGATGCACTTGGGGGCTAAGAACATAAACACAAACTACTCACTGGGGGTAGGACCTCTGGGGGAGTCAAGGGGGTCCTAGTGGAAGACAGACTGAACAATAGCATGCAATGTCAAGCTGCAGCAACCAAAGCCAGCAGAATAGTAGCATGCATAAAAAAGGGGATATACTCCAGAGATAAAACTATAATCCTGCCACTTTATAAAACTCTGGTCCGGCCACATCTCAATGGTTCGGCAACTCAATTAATACGGGGACGGGAGGACCTCAATACGAGGAGTCATTACAAGCACTAAATATATTCTCGCTGGAGAAAAGACGCTTGAGAGGGGACATGATTGTGATTTAAAAATACCTCAATGGTGATCTAAGCATAGGAAAAAACCTATTCAGTCTCTTGGGGTGTAAGAGGACATGGGGGCCACACAATGAGATTGGAGGAGAAGCGGTTTAACCTTAAGCTGTGCAGGGGGTTTTCACTGTCAGGACGGTAAGAATGTGGAACTCTCTTCTACAATTGGTGGTATCAGCAGGGAGCATTGGAAGTTTTAAAAAACGATTGGACAAGCATCTTATAGAACAAAACATACAGAGAAAGGGGAAATCATTATCGCCACTGACACACGTACACCTACATAGGTTTAACTTGATGGACTATTGTCCTTATTCAACCTTACCTACCATGTAACTATATCAAATAGGAACTGAGGGGAAATGTTCCCAATGAGAATTTAGGAAATAAAAAAAAACAGCAAAGTGGGGAAGGGTTTGAATTTCTGTTTTTTTTTTTCTGTTTTTTTTTGGATGTCCCTTTCCTCAGACCTTATGTTAGCAGTCTTGGCTTTTTAGAGGTCTTTGTGGGCACACAAACTGGCACAATACACTTTATTATGCCAGCTGTCATAAATCATAAGTCTTGTACATTGACATTACAAATTTACTTTTTTATTTTTACATACTGAATTTAGATCTTTTTCAAAGACATGGGTGCCTAGGAAATACGGCTGATGATTGTGAAAGATGACATGTGAATGAAAGCAATGTTTCAAAAGGACATTAAAAAAATCTGCAGTGTTAGATATTCCTTCAAACACAGGAAAACTCACAATATAATTTATATTCCAAAGGCTCTCATTGCTATTTGTAGCTGGGTGATTTCACCCTTGTGCCACATGCCATGCCTCATCATACCAAGCATGGCTAATCCTGCATGAACATCAATTCTGCATTACTTTGCCCTGAGTTATGTACTACTGTGAGTAACAACAAGGGGGATATAGAGGATTCTCAGTAAACTGGAAACAAAATAAGACTTTGTCTTACATAAGGGTACATAAATATGTAGAGATGAAGTCTATATTGCATGGTTTTTGATTCTATCATGGCTTTCAGGTCTCAGAGACAGATAAGCTTTCAAGTGAGATACCATAGTCGTAGGAAATAAAAAACAAGCTTAACTGATGATTTGAGATGAAAAATCCATGCAGAGGTCATCCAAACATAAATTCCACATCAATTTTCTAAAATAAATATAATAGTTATAGTGTTCATTGATAAACATGTAGTATTACAATTTGATATATGCAATATATACTATATGGCCAAAACTTTCTGGACTTTCCCTAATCACTACACTTTTATGAGCTTGTTGGACATCCTATTTCAAAACCATTAATATGGAGTTCAGAAAGCAGAGCATTTTTGAGGTCAGCTACTGATTTTGGATCAGAAGACCTGGATCACAATTGCCCTTTCAATTCATCCCAAGGGTGTTCAGTAGGGTTGAGGTCAGGATTCTGTGAAGGCCACTTGAGTTCCTTCACACCAAATCCATCAAACTATTTTATAATGAAGCTGGCTTTGTACAACAGGACACAGCCATGCTGGGGTAGAAAGGGACCTTTTCCCCCAAATCGCCCTAAAATGTTTTGGTATGCTGTAGAATTAAGTTTATTTTTCACAGGAAACTAAGCAATCAGGGAGGTGTGTTTACATACTTTTGGTCATATAACAAGCGTCATGCTCAGTTTTCCACAAATGTTTGCCATAGAGTATTTTGAATCAGTGATTCTTAGTGCTAAGATCTTGGACTTGGAACCAGAAGCTTTCATCATTGCTGCCTTCAGAGTAGCAGGGAAAGTACAGAAGTGATTAAGTTAATAACAGGAGTAGGGATAAAATACATTTTGTGGTTAAGAGTTAGGGGTTAGGGTTTGACAATGAAAGGACCTGCCATGATCTGAGTTTAAGAAATAGATATACAAATGGCACAGGATTCTCAAAGTTGCAATTTGAGACGCTCCAGATTATTTAAAAAGAAAGGAGTCCCGCTAAATTATACACAGTGAATAGTTGGCCACTAAGTGACGTGACCAACAAGAAACACAGACCCTTACCAGAGTCTAAGATCAATTGATCTCATAGAGATCTTAGACTCTGGTAAGGGTCTGTGTTTCTTGTTGGTGGAGGTCTCCTGTTCGTCGATCACAACATATGTGGATTTGTTTCACACTTGGGACTCACTTCTTCCTGTTGTGCCTTGAATGGACTGTTTATTCTCATATACATATATTTTTTTACTTCTCCTTTTTGTAATTATTTTATGTTCTGGACTGTTTTTGATGCACTGAACATATATTTTTATCAGAATTGTGCTCACGTCACTTAGTGGCCAACTATTCACTGTGTATCATTTAGCGCGACTCCTTTCTTTTTATTTGCATGTTTGATGTTGTATGACATTTTTGAGACGCTGCTGTTTTTTATTTTTATTTCACATATGGTATACGCAATATTTTTTCTGTCTCGCTCCAGAATATTTGTTATGGGTTTTGTAATTCAGGATCGGGACATGAGTTTGAAGGTTCCAAAGTGTGTTGGGTGGAATGGAAGCTTCAATCCTGTGCCCAGGTTTTGTGGAAGTCTGTGTGAGTATACAGGGGTGCAGGGTCATTAAAAGCCAAGCCTGAGGATAGGTCAGAGCTCCCATTTAAAAACATAGCCCTGTCAGCTGTGTGTTCCTACTGGAGACTACACCCCATGTTAGGGGAAATTCCTTGCTACGGGACTGGGAAAGTTGGGACAGCTGTGTGAGTCTGGGAGACCAAGAGATAGTTTGGCAGACTAGGAAAACTGAGGCTGCCAGCGAGTCCAAGGGGCTGGAGGGGTTCTGGAAGTTTCTGGATGAGTGAGCAAGCTCTGGGTTTGGGGGGGGGATTGGAGAACACTATTTAGAGGCCAGGAGTGGGCCTGTGTAGTAAGGTACTGCAACTAAGCCAGAAAGTTGGGAGCTAAGAGCAACAGTGCTGCTGCAGTGTAGCCAGGTTGCTCTGTAATTTCGCTTGTGAACTGTCTCTTTTCTTTTGCTTAATAGAAGTGGGTGGTCATGCCCTTCAACTGCAGTTTGGAATAACATAACTCACAAAAAAATACATCTACTACCACACAAGCATAATGATCTCCCAGGTCACAAGGGTTAAGTGTTTGGAGCTCAGCAGTAATTCTAGTTGCTAACAAAAGCAGAACTTCACCTAAAATGATAAGTTCTGCCCATACTACCATCATTGCAGTTTTTTTTTTTTTTGGAAGGAGGGAGTGGGTACCAGATGTGTCTACCACATGCACAGTGAGGAGACGCTGTGAAACAATGGACTGTCACAGACTACTTCCCACAATCAAGATGGTGGTGGCAGGGACTGGCCTGGGTGATGACAGCGCTGGACTCCTGGAATGTCTTTTTTAAAAGTCATCAGCTACAGTATTTGAAAATGCTGCTTTTTAAATTAGTTTAAATGACTGTAGTTCCTCTTTAAGCTAAACTCCAGGTATAGATTTTATTGCATAGTTAAATTAACTCAGCTTTGACCAATGCAAGTATTAACATTTCCATACCTGTGGGACCACTGTGGAAGCAGAGAATCACTTTAGTAGCTGCCACTACTACAGCGATCACCTCTGTCTCCTGGATCCCGAGCTGAGTGACTGAATAGTAACCACAGGGGGTTGCTTGAGTGCAATTCACAAAATGTCTTGCACAGTGGCGACCCGCCCATAGGGGGCACAGGGGCGACGCCCCCCTTAATTCATGTACCCGGCCCCCTTATCTACATTCAGGGTGCCGGACGCATGGATTACAATGTTTTATTTTTTTAGAAGCACATAATTGGCTTTAAAAAAGGGTGGTGCTCTGCACCCTAAACCCACCCAGTTGTGTGACAATAGCGAATTAATATTCACTATTGTCTTCCTGATTCTCCTCCCGGCCAATCAGGAAGCAGGTCCTGAGACCCGATAGGTCAAGAGGAGAAACAATCGTATTGGCCACCGAGGGGGGGGCGGAGTCAAGCGTGGCATGTGAGAAGACCGACTTCTCTGAGCTCCTGTGGACAATCTGCACATTGATCCACTCCCCTGCTCATTGCCTCGCCTCTCCTGTGCCCCGTTCGCTCTACACACTCCTCAGAGCCCGCCGCATCTACCGCCAGGTCACCCGAACAGATATACAGTGGCAATGACCCGATCAAAGAGGGATGATGGAGCGGCCCAGACTCCCAACATAGTGCCGCCACACTTCCACAGAAAATGCCATGAGAGGCAGGAGGAGAAGGAAGAGAGAGCCGAGTGACAGAGAGATGCTAGGACAGATCCCAGATGCCCTGGGCTCAGAGGAACTGGGTTAAATGATTATGCCATCAGACTGAGGACATCTAGCAGCAGAAAAATGTAATGCCTGGAAAATCTCTGGATTGAAGTTAAAAACTTCAGCTAAAGCTGACTTACAAATTTTTGTCTGGAGTTCTGCTTTCACTGGTTTAAAGATCTTTACTGATCTTAAGTACTGTCACATATTAAAGGACTTCACCTTCAATTAATACCACTATTCATGTCAAAGTAATCTAGGGAAAAAAAGAACTCTTGTTTGATCCAAAAGGTTTTTTGATGTACTGTATGTATGATAGAAGCAGTCAGTGGCCTCTTGGTCAGATGTATCAGAAATCCCCTTGGTGTATCCTTCTTTGAGTTTGCTTATATGCTTTGACACTGTGCACATTGTCTTATCTACAGCATTTAGCTGTTACATCATAAATATCAACTTTATTTCACCCCAGAACTTAGTACTTGCATATGAAATAGCGCTAGTCGGTAACTTTGCAACAACAATATCTAAGCTCAAAAAGTTCAATGAACAGTCAATAGGAACTTAAAACAGATCATCAGACAATACCTTGAGATTCCACTTTGAAGAAAAGTAGTTGGTTGTTTTTTATTTCCATCTGTTTCTCCACTGAGCATATTTATTATGACAAAAAAAAAAACCTGCAATATGGACAGACAGATTAAAGTGATTGTAAACCTAGTTACATCGCTTTTACCTACAGGTAAGCCTATATCATGTACGCTTGCACTAAATTCATTGGCGCATGCGCAATGAAAAAATGGCACAATCGTGCTGTTTCTAAGGGGCTTGTGCCGTGACTGGCGGCTCCCGCGTGCATGCACGCGGGAGTGACGTCACATGACTCCGGCCAGAGCCGGAGCCCACGTCCCGGAAGGAAGAGGGGTGAAGATGGATGCAGCCAACAGCGGGGATATCACAGGCTTTGTTTGCAGGTAAGTGGCACATAACGGGCTAGTAGGCTTCCCATTATGCTTTTACTTTGCAGGGAAAAAAAGAGGAAGTAAAACTAAAAGTAAAAGAGAGTTTACTTCCGCTTTAATAAAAAAAATAAAAAAAAAATTAATAGAATGATAGGTTTGTGACATTTACCATGTTTTCAAAGTAGTCTTTGTTTCTGCTAATAGATTTCCGTCTTGCTTCCTGTCTCAATGACAGGTATCAATGAGGGCTCCTTTACACTTGCTTCAAAACAAGGCTTCAGACACGCTTTGTAGAAGCTCTCTGAATGGCAGTCGCAGCTCAAGTCACTAAATAAAATGGTTTGTTTACAGTCCTGTTTACACCTTGCGTTTGCTTTGCTTTGTTTCAAAAATGTTACCCCATGTCGCGTTAGAGGTGCTTTGAAGCTTCTTCAAAGCCTCCATAGAAGTCTATGGCAAAGCTTGCTTAAAGCACCTGCAGCTTTTAAGAGGCTTTAATTCCGCTTTAGGTATGAGATCTCAACATACACATGGGGCATCTGCCAAGCTTCATTAAAGCTTAAAAAAAGCAACACCGAAGCATCTCTGAAGCACCCCTTGAAGCATCACAGAAGCATCGCAGAAGCATCAAAATCACATAAAAAAAAAGCATGTTGAAGTCAAAGCAATTGTAAAAGAGCCCTAAGACAGGACGAGAGTGGTAATTTAATCAGATACAAAGATGAAAATACTCTTAGGGCTAGTTTACACTTGCTTCAAAACATGGCTTCACACGCTTTGTTAAATCTCTCTGAATGCCAGTCAAAGTTCCTGTCACTAAATAAAATGGTTAGCTTTCAGTTACCTTGCTTTTGCTTGGTGCTTCGATGAGGCTTTGGCGGGTTTTCAATGAGGCTTTGGTGGAGCCTCGAAGAGGTTAAGATGCGGCTTCGTTGAGACTTTGGTGGGGCTTTGGTGGGGCTTCAGTGAGGCTACATGAGGCTTTGATGGGGCTTCAGTGGTGCTTCAATCGAGCTTTGCCATAGACTTCTATGGAGGCTTTGAATATGCTTTGAAGCACCACTAAATCTACATGGGGTATCATTTTTAAAGTAAAGCCAAAGCAAAGCAAAAGAAAGGTGTAAACAGGACTGTAAAGTAACCATTTTGTTTAGTGACAGGGGCTTTGACTAGCGTTCAGAGAGCTTTAGAAAAGCCTGTCCGAAGCCTTGTTTTGAAGCAAGCGTAAACTAGCCGTTAATGTGTGTTGAAGCCGAAGCAAGTGTTAATGAGCCCTTACATTCTTTTTCCATTCTTATACCATTCTTTTATTTTATCCTCTGCTCTTCCCATCCTTTACTCTCTGCTCCTCTTCTCCACTTTTCTTCATTCCATCCCTCAGTCCTTTTATCCCCTTTGCCTCTTCCCCCCTCTTCTTTGTCTTTTTTTTCTGTCCTCCTCCTTTAGAGCACTTGTCTATTATATCCCTTCCTATCCAGTCCCTTTCCTCTTCTTCCCCTACACTCCTCTCCTCCCTTTTTTCACTCCCCCTTTCCTTAACCTACTCTTCCCTCCTCTTCCCACTTTCCTTCTTCTTCTCTGCCCCCCCTCCACTACCACATACTCCCCTGTTATTCTAATTTTGCCCCCTCATCTTTCCTTTCTCACCTCCCTTCAGTTCTTTTGTCTTTTCTACTTTTCCCTTCACTTCTTCTTCCCTTCCCCTTCTTTATTTTTCTCTTTGATTTACCTCTTCATCTCTTCTCTGCTCTCCCCCTCCTCTATTCTCATCTCCCCTATTGCTCCTACCCCCCCTCACATTCTCATTTTTTCCCATCATACCCCCCACTCCCATCATCACCTCTCCTCCCCTCACCTCCTTACTTCTCTCTTCACCCCTTCCCTTTTTCTTTTCTGTCTTTCACCCTCTTACCCTCCCCTTCTCTTCTCCCCCATCTTAGCCTCTCCTCTCCTCTATTACTTTCCTCTCCTCTCCTCCCCACCTCCTTTCTTTCTTCTATCATATAGCTGCCTTTGTGTGTAATGAAGACAGACAAAAGAAAAGGTGTATATTTATTATTATTTTTTTTAGGCTTTCTTCTACTTTTGAACAAGATGTTAGAAGGCAGCTTTTAGAACTCACTATTGTGTGAATCTCCATTGATTTTCGCCTCCCAGATCCCAGCTAAATATCTTTTTAAGGTGTGAATGCTCACAGTACAACAACAGCGCTGAGTAGCAGAGTATATTTCCGACCTAACCATGGGTGAGAAAAGATTGTGTGCTCTAAACAGCTGTTGAGATAATAAGTAGGAGATATCCGTAAAACCTGATTTGGTGTATAATCAGTGCAAAAAGGTCAGTGGAGAAGTGATTGGGCGCAGTGGCAGTCAGTAGAATTAGCATGTGAAGGCAATAAATACCATTACCAGTTAATGTGTAGGTCAGGACATGCACATCCGCCCATGTTTTATTCCTTAAAACACACTGCAAGTACAGAAAATACCTTTTGAACTGCTCCTAAATTTCCTGTACACTCCTTGAGAATAGGAAGCACTCTTAGGTGATGTAGTTCTGGGAGCGTGCCTGCATCAATAGGGACAGCTCTCATCAGCTGCTCCTGCAATAGATTTTTTCCAGCTTGGTAACAGCATTATAGGGAGTAATATAAGTTGTTTTTTGCAACAGAAACAATGGAAAAGAAAATAATTCAGGGACATGCTCAAGGGGGGAAATTCAGGGACATGCTCAAGGGGGGAAATATACTCTACTATTCAGCGCTGTTGCTGTACTGTGAGAATTCACACCTTAAAAAGATATTTAGCTGGGATCTGGGAGGCGAAAATCAATGACTGGGCAGACAATTTTAAACTTAATTTGGATTTTAATGCATATACAGTACTTTAAATTACAAGATATACAGTAAGTAGCAATGCAATACTTAGAGCAAACCCTTAATCCTCTCTCCCCAAACACTTGCCCCTAACACAAATGGACTTTTTTTTCAGGGTACTTTTCTGAAGGTACCAGCTCCGACTTCCTCAATTCCAGGTTATTCAAGAATGATGTCTAATTGGGATGCAACTGCCTCCTCCCTCACCCGCAGCCTCCTGGGGCGTGTCACATGTCCCAGGAGGCTGCAGAACAAGTCTCACAGCACAGTTGTGCCTAATAAATGCATAGATGGGAGGCAACGGCGAGACATCAGGAAGTCACAGCCTGCTCCCAGTCCAAGTTGGTGGCACCAGAGAGCAGAAGCCTGGTTAAGAATTGTAACGGAACCCCAAATGGGAGAGGGGTTAAAGCCGTTTAGGATATTCCATTCCCGAAACCCAAGGCAGCTATCGACACTCCACAATCCGGCGAAAACGACCCATACGAATTCCCCCATTAACAAGACACAGCTACTTTTGAGGTTCAACAGAAAAAGACCAATCTTTACTGAGAAAGCAGGCTCTTATATACACAAAAAGAATACTGCAGTAACCAAATGAACAATGAACCAACTCTACCCACAACATCATACAATGATTCCTAACAAGCTCCCCCAATACACATCTTTTAGTAGACATTCTGTCTCCGGGCTCCTGACCTAATTTACATGAGCAAATTAACTACAGCTGATAATTTATACACCTGACCACAATACACATTTATCATCAATAGACCTTCACACAATACAGGGTCAATTAGCACAAGCCACAATGAAAGATCCTCAGAAGCCATCCTAGATTCATTTACATCGCAAAAGACAGACAGGTGGGCTGCAGTCCAAGACATATTCTGCATGTCCATTATTTTCTGGATTCAATACACATTTATCACATTAATTACCACAGCAAGCTTTATAGTACACAACAGCCAACACACAATCGGGTAGATTCAGAAAGAAGTTAAGCTGGCGTATCTATTGATACGCCGCGTAACTTCTAGGATGCTCCGGCGTATCTTTTTTCTGTATTCAGAAAACAAGATACGCCGGAATTTGGCTAAGATCCGACTGGCGTAAGTCTCTTATGCCGTCGTATCTTAGTTGCATATTTACGCTGGCCGCTAGGTGTCGCTTCCGTCGATTTACGCGAGGAATATGCAAATTAGGTAGATACGCCGATTCAGAAATGTACGTCCGCCCGGCGCATTTTTTTACGTCGTTTACGTTAGGCTTTTTCCGGCGTAAAGTTACCCCTGCTATATGAGGCATATCCTATGTTAAGTATGGACGTCGGGCCAGCGTAAAATTTTCCCTTGATTACGTCGCTTGCGTAAGTCGTTCGCGAATAGGGCTGTGCGTTACGTTCACAGGATTTTAACAAACTTTGTTGCAGATTCCTACCTTTTGTAATTGAAGAATCCCCTGTGTGTTTGTCTGTGGCCATGTGGTAGGTGAACCTAATGAAAGTGGTTTCATAATTAATAATCAGCTACTGACCTGCAAGGCACTAATGAGGAAAATTACAGGGTCTGCATCCCTTTAGATGTGATTTCCTATTGGGAGTTTCTCACCAAAAAAATGACATTTATGTTGCAAGGAATGCCTGAATTTTGACCTGTATCTTTGTGGAGACTTCTGGGAAAATCTGTGAACCAATCACACAAGCAGGAAATGATATTTCTAGGGGGTGTTCTGTATACATTTATACACCTCCAGAACACCTCCAGATAGACATATTGCATTGCATTTTACAAAAAATGAGCTGCAGATTGAAAAGAAAAGTACATTTTTTTAATAACATTCAATCACATAATGACTTGAGTTGCAATAGTACATGTTAAATTATTTTTTTATTTGTTCTTTTTTTTTAGTTATGCCATGATCGGAAATGCTGACAAGAAAACCGTGGATTTTTTGCATACACATGGTCACACAAAATTCCAACCGTCAAGAACTACGACAAGCCGAGAAAAATTAAGTTCGATGATTCTGAGCATGCGTCAAATTGATTCCGAGGATGCGTGTTTTTTTTAGAGCTGTTTTGTTTGGAAATTCCGACAGAAAAATTCAGATGGAGCCTACACATGGAATTTCCGACCAAAAGCTCACATCTGACTTTTCTTGTCGGAATTTCCGATTGTGTGCACGCGACATTAGAGTTACGTGGAGTTACCCCTTAAGCATTTAAAATTGCATTTTGGTTGGAAGAGACTCCATTTGAATTTCTGGGTTACATCATTATGAGCTGGGAGTTCCAGCCTCAAAGTATACCTGAGCAGCTATTAAAGTCGATTCCCCCTGGTGCTGGGCTATATTTAGGCTCTGGAGCCCCAGTGACATCCCGTAGCCTGTTGTACCCCAAGAGGCCTACGACTGGCTGGCCATTTTGATTTCCCTAAAGAGAGAAGTAACAGGGGGAGCAAAAACGATGTACATCAGAAGAGAAAAAGACCCCAGGGGTTAAAAAGATAAATGTTCCGCTCAAATGAATATAAATACGGCAGTATAAATATATCAAGCTATATATCATCAGATAAATGCAGCTTATTATGCAGATGTTTAATTTATTCTGTGTAGTTCTTCTATGAAAACTGGGAAAAATGAAACACATTAAATGACTATTAAGGCTAAAGAAAAAATGCTTTATGTAAACAGATCCTAATTAGGATCGCAAATATGTTTGTGAAAGTTCCACAAACCTGCACAACAGATTTGTAGTGACATAATATTATATTGTGTTGCATACTCATGAGTCACTGAACCATTTTTGACTTAGGCTCCATTCACACCTAGGCGTATTGTCGCCTGTAGCGCAACGCTATTGCAGCCTGCAATACGCTGGAGGGGTGATTTAACATTGTCGGCTATGGAGATGGTTCACATCTCCACGCCGATCGCGAAAACACCGTACGCCTGAAGCTCAAAACAAGTCCCGCACCATTTTTTCAGGCGGCTTTCGGCGTTTGGCATAGCCGACAATGTTGATCAACCCTCCGGCGTATGTTAGGCTTAAAAAACGCAGCGTTTTGTTGCGGCAAATCGCGGGACAAAACGCCGCAATTTGTCACGGCAAATCGCGGTAACATACGCCGCGTTCAGGTGTGAATGCAGCCTTAAGGAGATTTAAAGCCTACTGTATCTCTAAGCAAAAAGAAAAACAAGGAGAAATAGAAAACAAAAAAAACTGCAGTCGTTGGTTAAAAAAGAAAAAATAATTAAGACACTGTTTTTAATAAATCTTAAAGTGGTTGTAAACACTTACAACCCACTTTATCCTACAGCTAAGCCTATACCTGTAGCTACCCTGGATATCTCCTAAACCGGCACAGTTTAGGAGATATCCCCCTGTGTCTGCATGTGCCAAAGTCATCGGCACATGCGCACTGAAGCAATGGCACAACGACGTGCCGTTACCGGCGACTCCCGCACGCATGCGCGGGAGTGAGGTCATCGTGGCTCCGGCTAATCACAGTGACGGAGCCGCGATACCTGGAAGTAAGCCCCGGGCAAGATGTTGGCTGCCGGAGGGGGGTACAAGGACTGCTGTGGGGGCTTCGATCTGAGGTAAGTAATACATAATGAGCTAGTATGCTATGCATGCTAGCTCATTATGCCTTTGTCTTGCAGGGTTTTTATTTTTGGGGGTTTACAACCACTTTAACTACTGTTGAAATAAAAAGCTACCCTTGCAGTTAAGTGACCCTACTAAGGTTAGTATAACTGCTGTTTACTGTATATCCCTCCTAGACAAAAACGAGCATTTAACCCTTCTTGTGCAAGAGAGGCACCCCTACAAGAGTAGCATTTGATTTTACCTGGAAGGTTTATAGTTGGCTTGAACTCAAAATCAACAATTTCCTACATTATAGGGAGCATCCAAAATGTTAAAAGAGAAGTATGGCCAAAGCATTTTTGGTCATACCTCTCTTCTGGGCTACAGAAGTGTACTTACTTTTGTGCTCTTGTGACCCAGAGTCAGCTTAAAGTGGGCTATTGCTCTGCCTCTACCAAGATGGCTGCCTCCACACAGCTACACAGTGCAGAGCAAGGCATTGTAAGTCAATAATGGAAAAGATTGGCTCATGTGTAGAGGCATGACGTTGCCATCATCCCTTGGTCAATAAAGAAATTGAATACCTCTAAAAAGGTGGGATTTTCAGGGCAACCACAATTGTGAGTGACAACTAAGGTCATAAAAATACTGATTTTATTACAAAAATTAGTTGACATACTAAATATCACAATAACATATCAAAATACTGTACACTGTAAAAATATAATTCTAGAAAAAGTACTGTAGATCATCATATGACCTTAGTTGTCACTCACAATTGTGGTTGCCCTGAAAATCCCACCTTTTTAGAGGTATTCAATTTCTTTATTGTAAGTCAATAATGTGGAAAAGATCATCTGCAGGAAAACCATAGCCAATAATGATGACTTTTCCCTGTGTGTGGTTTTCCAGAGTTCAACTTCTTTGTATTGTAGCCTTGGTATGTTTTTGTATTAGAATGAGGTAGGATAATATTTTTATGTTTGCATTGTATCATATTTTTTCACGAAGGGCACCACAAAATAAAAAACCTTCAGACCTTGTTGAGGTATGCATAATACTGTTCCTTTAAAAAAAAAAAAAAACATTTATGAGGAAGAAAGCTAATGGGCCGGGTGAAGACTCCAGACAGAAAGGGGGACCAGAGTCATCTGAGTTTTGTAAGGCCCTGTACACACGACCGGTTCATCCGATGAGAATGGTCCGTCGGACCATTTTCATCGGTCCACCGCTGAAGTGGTCTGATGTGTGTTCAAAATCCGATGTGTCAGAACGCGGTGACGTAAAACACAACGATGTGCTGAAAACAACGAAGTTCAATGCTTCCAAGCATGCGTCAACTTGATTCTGAGCATGCGCGGGTTTTGAACTGATGCTTTTCTGTACTAACCATCGGTTTGGACCGATCGGTCAGCGGTCCATCGGTTCGATTTTGAAGCATGTTTTAAAATTTTGGACCGAAGGACAACAGACCGATGGGCTATACACACCGTCGGTTTGGACCGATGAAACTGAACCTCGGTCCATTCTCATCGGTTTTGTCCGACCGTGTGTGCACGGCCTAACAGTTCAGCATCTAGTGGCAGATCCAGAAAGAAATACATTGGCGCAGTGTATCAGAGATACACTACGCCGCCGTACCTTACCTGGGGCATTTTTTAATCCTCCGCGAGTTCGGCGGCGTAGTGTATTTCTGGCGCCGTATTTCAAATTGGGCGGGTTGGGGACGGGTTTCATTTAAATGAAGCGTGTCCCCGCGCCAAATGAAATGCGCATGCGTCGTTCCTAAATTTCCCGCCGTGCATTGCGCTAAATGACGTGACGTCACTTAGACGTGACTTACGTCCATCCCTATTCACGGATGACTTACGCAAAAAAAATAATTCAAATTTTGACGCGGAACGACGGCCATACTTTAACATGGCAAGTCTATCTATACGCCGCAAATTAGCAGCTTTAACTATACGCCGGAAAAAGCCGACTAGAGACGACGTAAGAGAATGCGATGGCCGCACATACGTTCGTGGATCGTCGGAAAAAGCTAATTTGCATACCGACGCGGAAAACGACGCAAACTCCACCCAGCGGACGCCGAAGTATTGCATCTGCGATCCGAAGGCGTACGAAGCCGTACGCCTGTCGGATCGAACCCAGATGCCGTCGTATCTTGTTTGAGGATTCAAACTATAGATACGACGCGGGAAATTTGAAAGTACGCCGGCGTATCAGTAGATACGCCGGCGTACTTGCTCTGTGGATCTGCCCCCTAGTCTTCAGGAACTTATTATGTACAGTCTTGAGGAAAGAAGGCGAAGGGGAGACAAGATTGAGACTTTCAAGTACATGAAAAATATGACTAAAGTATTTAGTATGCAGTATTTTCAATACGCAGCTAAGATAAAGAACATGGAGGCATGAACTCAAACTAGCAGGGGGAAGTTCCAAACTATTCATAGAAAATAATTTTTTAACAAAAGAGCTGTTGGTGCTTGGAACAGACTTTCAGAGGTAGTAAGTCAATTATTAGTAGACATGTGCAGACTGAAATATTTTGTTTTGGGATTTCGTTTTTGTCTGAAATTTTTTTTCATTTAGTTACTCCCAAAATTTGTTATTTATTTTGTTTTGTTAAAAAATGCATTTGTCTGAAAATCTGAATTAATTGAGTTTGAATCTGTTAATTGAAGGCTTATGGTGTCTGTCGAATGTTCCCAGAAGATTCGACGAAGCAGCTAAACTGTACAACGCTGTGATCACACATTTCTGGTCGAATGCTCCACCCTCAAGCTATAGTAGAATTCTAATGTTGTATGTACTGGTAATAATTATATTTATTAATTATCATCACTAGTCAACCAACACTAGAATTCTTCTAAAGCCTATGGGCAGAGAATTTCACCCTAAATGTCGGCTTGCGGCGATCGTATTTTTTTAGCAGCTTCGTCTAATATTTATGTCTCTATAATTTTGAATCTTTTCTCTCTATGTCGAATCATTTCTCTCTATGTCGAATAATCTTGGAATAATAGAGTCAGGTTAGGCACATTCAACCGCAGGTTCGATAGACACAGATCGCTATTGTCACCGTCATGTGGAATCTTCTATCTATATCGAACTGTTGTCACAACGAAACGAAAATAAAGCATCTTTCGGATTTTGTATTCTGCACGTTTGTTATCGTTTGATAAAACCAACACAAAAATCCCAGAAATTTGGACGAAAATGCATTAGGACGAAAACTAATGCACATGTGTAGTTATTAGTAAGTGGATTCAAACATGTTTAGGAAAACATAGACATATCATTTATGCATGGGGCACGTCTCAATGTTCTACTTGGTCTTTTTTTCTGCCATCACACTTATATGTTTCTAATTGGCAGAAGGCCCAGTGCACAAATGATGTATACTTCCTCCACTGCAAGTACAGGGAATGATGTAAGCATCTGTAGGGGTCCCCAGACAAAGGTCATGCTATAAGCCTCATCCAGTAAGAAGGTCTTAATATTATTAAACCCATCCCTAATAGCTTTACCACTTCTTCTTACATCATACAACTTGTGTAAATGGCTATACTCAACTCATAGAAGGATCATCCCTAATTTCTGCACATACACTGTGGTTGGTGGCCCCTTTGTGACCTGCAACCAGCATTCAAAACACTATTTCTTAAGAATCCAGGGCAGATCATGTGAACGTTTCCCCTGTCACACCACCAAAGAATTTACTGGGTCATATACCGTAAAGCAGTGAAAAGCCAGCAACAGTGAGAATAGACTTCCCTGAGTGCCATTAATGTCACAATAAATGAATCCATTGATAGATTGTGTCACCCTCATTTGTTCAAATATCGGTCCAGAAACTAACTCGACTTTGATTGCTGAGCAAATAAACCATAAATAACGGTGACCTTTCCCAGCCTCTTCTCAGAATATGCGGCTTTACAGTCCTGGCGTACTTATCAGGAGAAATATCACACAACCCGGTACGGGATAGCCTAAAATCATGATCACACATTTACCAGAGCTATTAAATGAAAATACTGGAATACTTGAACACTGCAAGCTGAAAATTGAATCAGCTAGCTTTCTGTTATAGGCATGCCCCTTATTTTCTATAAACAATGGCTATAAGAATGTTCTGTTTAAATGACCAATACATGATAAGAGGGATCCTGCTAATAAAAACCTCTAGGCCATTGCCCACCACGGTACCATAATTAATTTCTCATATTAAAACGTCCACATATGTGAAGGGTTTAATAGTCATAGCAGCCTTTTATTACAAAAGTTTCAAATAGAAACAATGATTAACAAAACAAATAATAAATAATGATAAATATAGATAAATGGAGTTGATGGTTTTTAAAGGCACCACAGATGAACATCCAACCAGAACACTGTATCTGCAGCCCAAATGTTGCATTGTGCTAGGCCCCCAGCAAGACCAACCAACCAACCCACCTTGGTCACAGTTAAAGAATCCTAACACAGAATACACATATACCCATCCTGGGTCACAACAGCTGAACCACGCTCAAATAGGTTACCATACGTTAGACCAGTGGTACCTGAATTTCGGCCTAGGGGACAAATGTAGCCCTTTTTTTGTCTTTATCTGTCCCATGGGGCACTATTCCTCCCACTAAAACCATCCAACTTTTTTCCGACTATTAGTAATACTAGTAATACTTAAGACCCCTTTCACACTGGAGCGTATTGCAGGCGATATAGCGTTAAAAATAGCGCCTGCGATATGCCCTTAAAAATCTGTCCCCATTCACTCCAGTGTGAAAGCCCGAGGGTGCGCTAGCAGGACAGTAAAAAAAAGTCCTGCTGACTGCATCTTTGGAGCGGAGAAGGAGCAGTTTATCGCTCCTCCTCCGCTGCTGCCCATTGAAATCAATGGGACAGCGCGGCTATACCTCCCGCAATGCACTGCTTCAGCAGTGCATTGCGGGTGGCTTTAACCCTTTATCGGCCACTAGTGGGGGTAAATGCGCCCCGCTAGCGGCCGAAATGCGCTGCAAATTTGCCTATAGTGCTGGCGGTAAAAATAGCAGCGTTTTACCACCGACGCTATGGACGGCACAGTGTAAAAGGGCTCTTAAGCTGGCCATAGAAGGATCAAAATGAATCCGGTTAAGCAAAGACAGGCAAAATATCGATTCATGTACCCTTATTCCTCATTGACAGAATTTGATCTAATGATGGACTTCTGTCGAACGGGACTGTTGGAAAACTTTTATCAACCAGCCTGCTGCAGTCAATCAGCTGCACCTCTGATTGGTGTATTCTGACAGCGAAAGGGTCCCTGCTGTCAGAATACAATTGTATAAGGGGCGGACTCTTCCACCTCGATTGTTTGGATAGGGGATCTGTTTATTATTTTTAAAGAGCCTGCTGGCTGATTGGAAAGAGAAAAGATCCATCTTTGGCCAACCTTACTGGCATAATAAACAGGTAATAAAAGTATATTACAGGGCCGACACCCGTGTTATTGCATCATAAATGTTATTTTTGATTTTGTCCATACTTCCATTTTAATGTGTGCGTTTGTAGAATATTACATAAAGTAAATGGCACAGATAACTGAACTTTTAATTTATATAGACTTAAGGGGGTTGTAAAGGATATATATATATATATTTTTGGCCCCGAACCTGGTCTTCTGGGGTCCCTCGGCGGCTGTCTCGGCTCCTCCCAGCACGCCTCTGAAGATATCCTGTCGAATGAAACATGTAAGGCCCCGTACACACGACCAAGTTTCTTGGCAGAATTCAGCCAGAAACTCGATGGGAGCCATATTCTGCCGAGGAAACCGGTCGTGTGTACACTTTTGGCCGAGGAAACCGACGAGGAACTCGTCGAGCCAAATAGAGAACATGTTCTCTATTTCCTCGTTAGTTAATGAGGAAACTTGGCTCGCCGAGATCCTCAGCGGCTTCACAAGGAACTCGACGAGTAAAATGATGTGTTTTGCCCGTCGAGTTTCTCGGACGTGTGTACGGGGCCTAAGGCTGACCTGACACATGTACGCTATATTCCATGGAACCTTCTATGTTGTTTGATGCCTGTTTACCCGTTATGTCTGTAAGTACATTACAATAAATTGCGTGTTGCTTTCACATACGGGCTTCACTATTGTGTTTCCTCTCTGCATTTTCTTGGTTTTCCTTTTTGCTGATGAACGCAATATATACCTCTGGATCCTTTTGAGTTGTGGATGTTTTCTTATCCTTGATGTGGTCTGTGGATTATTACTTTCCGGGTGGAGGTGCGACTGCCATTGATCCCTGCATTATCTAACTCTACATGCCTATAATGATGTCCTTCTGGTAAGCAGTTTGACTGCACAGGGTGTGGTGTGTTTCTATATCTGCACACTGAATTCTCGGTGGAGGTTCTTCGTTTTCAACACTTTGAACACTTTGAAGATTGTTTTATACTCATTTGGACAATTTTTATAGAGCTGCACTTTTGAACTTTATTTTTTGCTTGTCTGATCCACATATTGTGCTAGCAGCTTTCTCCTTTATATTTAAGTTAGCGCAGATATTTTCATGTTTTTTTTTCCTCCCAGCAAGAACTAACCCCCTTCATGGGAGCTCTCTCCCATGGGGGTTAGTTCTTGCGGGCGCGCTACCCGTGATACAGCCGGCGGCTATAGCCGCTCACTGTATAACTTGGCCCCTTGCATTAAGGTGAAAAAACACGAACCTTTACAACCCCTTTAAGAGAAAGCCGTGTATTTTCTAACAGGAAGAAGAATCTGTTATTTATTTATTTATTCTCTGTCGCTCACATACATCTAGAGCTAGATTCACGTAGCCCGGCGTAGAGTTTGGCCGGCGTAGCGCATCTCATATGCGCTACGCCAACGGAAAATATGGCGCCCAGACCATTATTCACAAAGATCCGGCACCGTACGTTGCGCCGGCGTAGGGTAAATAGGCAGGCGTAAGCCCGCCTAATTCAAATGAGTAAGGTAGTAGGCGTGTTGTATTCAAAGTAGTCGTGACCCCATGTACATTTTTTCACTAACGATCCGCGCTCAGAGTCACGTCGCATATACTCCCTAAGATACGTCGGCTCAATGCTTTCGACGTGAACGTAACCTACGCACAGCCCCATTCACGTACCACTTACGCAAACAACGTAAAATTTGACGGCTGTTCCGACGTCCATACTTTAACATTGGCTGCGCCTCATATAGCAGGGGTAACGTTACGCCGGACGTAGTCCTTACGTAAACAGCGTAGCGGGCGCAAGTACGTTTGCGAATCGGCGTATCTAGGTCATTAACATATTCTACGCGTAAATCTACAGAAGCTCCCCTAGCGGCCAGCGTAAATATGCACCCTATATACGACGGCGTACTAACACTTACGCCGGTCGGAGGAAGCTAGAATTCAGGCGTATCTAGCTACCAGAATGGCACGCATACATACGTCGGTGCATCTTTCTACTTACGCGGCGTATCTATAGATACGCCGACGTAAAAGAATGCTGAATCTAGCTCCTAGTGTGGTAATATGAAGGAATCATGTCGAATAGAATTGCAATGCTCAGGTGCTGATTGTTGGAGTAAATTTTTTCTATAGATCTTCTTCAGCATTGTGCGGGATGTCCATGACCATTGTTCTCTAAACACAATACCATACATAGCAGCCCTATATATATTTTCAGTTCAGTGACAATGGTACATACGTGATATTCGAAATGACACCGTGTGCTGAAATATAACAATTTCCTGAAAAGTTAGCAATGAAGATATTTTCATCAGGTTAAGGTCACCAAGTACTTTCTTATATTCCTTTGGATTATTGTAGAATGAATCACATACATACAAGCGAACAGGCATGTTTTATGGACCCGTAGAAGAGAATGATTGTCTGTCTAATCTCCCAAAATGTTACAAAAGCTACAATGTTGCAATCTGATGATTTTTCCTGCCTGCAGCAAACTGATGATGACATCATCTCAGCTTGGCCAAAGACACAGGAATAAAGCTCAAGGTAAGCTTTTAAAGATAAAATGGAGATTTATTTTGCAAAAATAATACTTTTCTCTACATTTATATTTACGCAAATGTAAAGGTGCGACAAGCAGTGCGAGATTTATAAGGGAGCAAAAGGGATAATTTCCCTGGGCCCCTTTCCAGAAGGGGTCTCCTACTATATAAAAATAGAATCATTAAAAACAGTTTCTTTCTTTAAAATGTATCTTCAGAAGCAATACTTTGCCTGCAATCATCTGTAAAAGCATGTACTCTGGTATATTGTCATAATTACATGTTACCGGCTTAAGTTAATAACGCATAGAGTGCTCTGTTAGATTTGTGTGTATCTTACCCACAGAAACACAGGGAAAGAAGCCCCTAAGCGTAGATTATGTAAATGAGCTTTTACGACGATTCCCGAACGTACGCGAGCCCGCCGCAGTCGATTAACGTTGTTTCCGTAAGGCCTTAGGCGGCCGCCGTTCCCGCCGCGAGGTTCGAATTTTTTACGTTGTTTGCGCAAGTCGTCCGCGAATTGGGAGTTTAGTCGTTTACGTACACGTCAAAATCAATAGGCCCGTACGGCGTCCTTAGCCGCAATGCGCACTGGGAAATGTAGGCGCCCGGCGCATGCGCAGTAGCAAGAAACGTCAAAAAACGTGAGGTCAAGCCTCATTTCCATACAACATGCCCCCCTCCAACCAATTTGAATTAGGCGCCCTTACGCCCGCTCGTTTGAGGCTACGCCGCCGTAGATTAGCAGGTAAGTAGATTGAGAATCACTACTAGCCTAGTTAATTTACGGCGGTGTAGCCTAAACAGGCTAGGCTAGGCCGCCCTAAAGTTAGTCTTTGAATCTACCTAATAGAGTGTTATGAAATGTGAACTTATCCTTTAACTTCAGTCTTTCTCCGAATTACCTGTATCTGTGGACTATTTAAATTTGATCGTCTCCTTGGCCAAAGACAAAGCCTATCTACAGTGTGCCTGTAAAACACTTGCTGAACATCAGTTTTACAGCAAATAACAAGCTTAGTGTGGAAGAGTTGATAAAACATATCTTTGAAAAAAGACCGCACATGTTATATAAACTACAGTGTGTTTAACAGTATAACTCTTCCCGGAGACTAATTACAAAGACATGTATAGCAAGCTCTCTAAATCAACTGAGCCGAGGTCAATGAGCGCAGTGAATGTGTAATTGTACGGAGCTGGTGTTATTAGCCCAATGTGACTCGTCAGGATATGTATACTCTTTCAGTCTTTTGTTATATACCACCATTAAAGGACACCCCCTTTGCTGACAAATGTTATACCATAAAAAGAGGTTGATTAAAAAAAGTGAATTTGTAGTTTTTATTATTTTGTAGTGTTTTTTTTTCTTTTTTTTGCCGTGTGGACATCGAAAGCATCTAACATTGTTGTTTTTTAAGTGGACACGTGACCTGTTCTCTACTGGTCACAAATTTTCATATAAATGCAAAATATTTATTCACAGTACCCACACAGTAATATGAACAATGTTTAAATTCTAGTCCAGTAGATATAAAACTACAAATTAAAGTGATATTAACTGCTTGCCGACCAGCCGCCATATAACGGCTAGGCATGTGCAAAAGGGAAAATTTTGTTTCGTTTCGTTTTAATTCGTTATTTAATTAATTTCGTTAAGTTAGGTTCGTTACATGTGTTAAATTCGTTTTCGGAACTCGTTCGTTTTCGACCGAATTTCGATCGGAATTCGAAAAAAAAAAAAAAAAATTGAATTCCAAATCGAAAACCCACGGACGAAATTCGATCAGAATTCCAAAAAAAAAAAAAAAAAAAAATCGAATTCCAAATCGAAAACCCGTGGACGAAATTCGATCGGAATTCCAAAAAAAAAAAAAAATTTGAATTCCGATCTAATTTCGTCTGCGGGTTTTCGATTCGGAATCGAAAACGTTCGTTCGGATTCTGTAAATTCATTAATATTGCAATTCGGGAATTCGTATGCATCCGAATGTCCGAATAATGAAAAATTCGTCCGAATTTCGATTCGGAACGAAACGAAATGCACATGCCTAATAACGGCAGGTCGGCTCTGCTGGGCGAGAGCACATAGCTATACGTCACCTCGCCCAGCAGCCAATAGGGGCGCCTGCTCGACCCCCGACTCCCGTGCACATGCCCGGCAGGCGCGATCGCCGCCAAGCACACGCGATCGCTCGTTACAGAACGGGGATCGGGAGCTGTGTGTGTAAACACACAGTTCTCGGTCCTGTCATGGAGAGAAATGCTGATCTTCTGTTCATGCAATGTATGAACAGAAGATCCGTCATTTCCCCATGTCAGTCCACCCCCCCTACAGTTAGAACACACCCAGGGAACATACTTAACCCTTTCCTTGCCCCCTAGTGTTAACCCCTTCACTGCCAGTGGCATTTTTATAGTAATCCGATGCATTTCTATAGCACTGATCGCTATAAAAATGCCAATGGTCCCAAAAATGTGTCAAAAGTGTCCGAAGTGTCCGCCATAATGTCGCAGTACCGAAAAAAAATCACTGATCGCCGCCATTACTAGTAAAAAAAAAATATTAATAAAAATGCCATAAAAATACCCCCTATTTTGTAAACGCTATAAATCTTGCGCAAACCAATCAATAAACGTTTATTGCAATTTTATTTTACGAAAAATATGTAGAAGAATACGTATCGGCCTAAACTGAGGAAAAATATTTTTTTTATATATATATTTTTGGGGGATATTTATTATAGCAAAAAGTAAAAAATATTATTTTTTTCAAAATTATCGCTCTATTTTTGTATTCAAAACACTGAAAACAAGAAATGTCCGTTTCAATGAAAAAATACAAAACAGCGCTGATGTTGGGTCACAGGTGGCCAACTCCACCGTGGAGTAGATAATAGATGAAAATCCTCTCCCAGGTGTTTTGAAAGAGGAGGAAGAAACAGTCCACTAAGTAGCAGTCTAAAGAGATAGGCAGCGTGCACCTTCCACCACACTCACGATCCACCACTTGTGAGACAAACTCCCCGCAGGGTTTCAAACTCACCAGAAGATTGAAATAAACAGGCCTTTTAATAAGATACTCTCATCAATAGAAGACTGCTGGGATATCCATCTATTTGGAAGCCTCTTGCATGGAATCAACCTCAGATATAGTGAATGAACACAGAAGGAGCAAACATAGAGTGATTCTGTTTAATAAATTCATCCCTTCCAACAAGATCCCCCATAAATCATACGTACAATGTAACAGAAATTAAAGAGCAGAATGGAAATAACATCACCGATTCACAGAGTTACGAACGGTCATTCCTTAGCGCTGTCACCGTCTGGTTTGCAGGTGGATGCTATCCTTCCTGGTTCCCTTCAGTGGAGCGCAAGCGTCATTTCCGGCGTGTCGTGTAGCTCACGCCCTTACTAGTTTCGTCGTAACGTGACTTCAACGGAGGGCGTTAACTATTTTTGTTTATAGCGTAAAAACTAAAAACCGGAGAGGTGATCAAATACCACCAAAAAAAAGCTCTATTTGTGGGGAAAAAAGTACGCCAATTTTGTTTGGGAGCCACGTCACACGAACGCGCAATTGTCAGTTAAACCCCCGTGGTCCTGCTCGTGCACACGATCACGCGTGGCTGGCCGTATATATACAGTATATATATATACATATATGGGATTTCGCCCAGGAGAGCCAATCTATATATGCGAGAGCTGGTCAGAAACCGGTTATGGTAAAAACCTTCCATAGTTGTTCCCCACAGCCCCCTACTTCCCTCACCCCCTCCCTAAATACTTACCTGAGTCCTGTATCAAAACATCTTCTTGCACATCTGCAGAAGCACTGGTTCTCTCTATCCCCACTTCCAGGTTCAAAGTCAACATCGGGAGCCAATGGCTATCAATCAAATGCTTTTAGAAGGGAGCGGGGGGGAAGCTGCTCTGTGTATGTCAATATATGCACACAGCCCAGCTTGGGAGTGAGCCCGCAGTTGCAGTCCAATAGAGTGGCTTCCTATTGGGGCATACTGAGAAGAGATGGGGCTGACAGAGCTGACGGGGAACCCCAGAAGGGGAGGTTTGTGGATGTTCTGTGCAATTCCATTGCACAGAGCAGGTATTTATAAAATGTTTGTTATTTAAAAAATATATACTGTACCTTTACAATGACTTTAAGGAAGGGGTAGGCAACCTCGGCCCTCAAGCTGTGGTGAAACTACAAATCCCATCATGCATACCTCCCAACTTTTCAACTTCAGAACAGAATGAGGGACAAATGGGCATACCCCCAAACGAAGTTGTTGAGCGGGGGGGGGGTCCGCGGATCAAAGTTGTTGAGCGGGGAGGGGGTCCCCGCAGATTAAAGTTGTTGAGCGGGGGGGAGAATCCGTGGATCAGAGTTGTTGAGTGGGGGGGGCGCTGATCAAAGTTGTTAAGCGGGGGGGTTTCGCAGATCAAAGTTGTTGAGCGCGGGGGGTCCGCAGATCACAATTGTTGGGGGGGGGTCCGGGATTTACCGCGAATCGCGGGGGGTTCTGCGAAATCGGGGGACAATATCACTGCTTGCGGGATTTAACGAGAATCGCGGGACATTCCCGCAAAATACGGGACGGTTGGGAGGTATACATCATGCCTCTGCCTCAAGGGGTCATGCCTGTGATTGTTAGGGTCTTGCAATGTCTCATGGGACTTGTTGTTTCAGCTGGAGGTCCGAGGTTGGCTTCCCCTGCTTTAAGGGAAGTAGAACTGAAATAGCAGGAGCCAGCAGCATCGAAAGCTGTAAACTGCTGTTTACTGTAAAGTAAAGTACTGTAAAGTGCTGGGGTAAGAGTTTTAAAAATTGTTTACCGAGAAATGCTTATTTAATTGTCCTCAAAATGCTGCAGACTTAATATTACTTTAATGAAGTTATGTAATCATTGCAGCCCAATGCTGTCCCAATGTATAGACAAAGCAATTGTGCTGAGTTATTGTGCACTAAAAAAGTAGGACATGCTACATTTTAATCCAGCAGACCGTTTTCATCAGACAAACCGATCGTGTGTACGCGGCATTACAGTACAAATCTAATTATCACTTATGCATCTCAAAAAAGAAATGTGAGTGGAGATATTACACCTTAAAAGTGAAGTAGGAAAATATAAAGCAGAGCTTCGATATATATATATATATATATATATATATATATATATATATATATATATATATATATATATATATATATGGACGCAACCACGCTAATTGTGCGATCTTAATGTGTTCAATTTCTGTGGAGTTTCCATATGTTGTAAACACAGGGAAGCCCAGTCACATCTGCTGGAGTGTGAATGCAGCACGCCCCTCCGCTTATTGCTGGAAGAAAAGTTTATTCAGCTATACCAAAGTTATTTCCCTTTTTCTCCATTTCAAATTGTTTGGATGTGGACTGCATGGCTGATTTTCAAATGTGGAAATAAGGCTTTCTGAGCTGAAAAAATCAGCCTAGGCACCGGATCGCATTCTTATATGACAATTTTACAAGCCTATCCCAATGGAAAATGTCTATTTATAGGGAGAGGTTGACATTGAATGGAAATATTTTTCTATGCAAAGCTAACTTCTTGTCCAGTAATCTTTTGGTGGGACTTCCTTAAATTTTTGGCATTTGGCATTCTTTAATTCCCACCCCCACTCCTTTTCTGAAGTCATGTGGTTACTTTTCTGGATTTTGACTGGATGTTAGTGATCATAGCAGAATTTAGTGTAAGGGGAGTGTAGAGGTGGGCGGAGAGTCTATTGACATCACGACTCCACCCACCAAGCTCCAGACAACAGATCCACCTACAGAATATGCAGTTTTTCAGTTTTTATAACAGACAGAGGGGAAACATTTGACAGGTAAGGATACATGCAGGAGGCATCTATATCCTTATAGATCAGCAATATGGCAGTAGTTTAGAAAGGATGAGAGTGGCTTTACATCCACTTTAAAATAGCAAATATACAAATATACAAGCTGTACACTCACTACTTTGTAGAAAAGTGTAATTTCTTCAGTGTTGTCACATGAAAAGATATAATAAATGATTTACAAAAATGTGAAGGGTGTACTCACTTTTGTGAGATACTGTATATTTGCAAAATCGACATTTTCCAGTGTACTTTTCTGGTTTGAAAATGGATATTTGAAGCAAATACTAAATGATGCCAAAAAAGAATGAGAAAATACCAATTCTCTAGTAGTCCATTTTTTCCCTTTAACAGTTAATTGGTTGGCATACTAGAGGAGAAATCCAGGCACTAAGAGTATTGTGGAAGAAATTTTTCAACGTCAAAAGCCTCTTTGATTCTTGAAAGATATGTTTGACTTGGTTCCACAAATGTCTAAATGAATGTTCAGGAGTCTACGGCTACTATTTGTACCCGTTGCTGTATATAGAGCACAAATACACATGTAAACAGAGCCTGACAGTTGATGGATTCTACTACATAAATAATTTTTTTATAGCGGTATGGACTTATCTATAAAACTGCTTAACAGCCTCCTTTACCATGTACATATCAGGGGATGTCACTCCATTTGATGGATTGATACCGTTGGTGTTTAGTATTCTTTACTGGCATACACATAAAGGCTTGTTGCACAGATATAGGCTGAATACTAACAAGCAGATTGCAAATGTAAATCACATTGAAAATACGACGATCATGAATTTAGAGGACCTTCTTTTTTGAAATCCAAGAGATTAAAAATTAGCCGGGGCAATAAAATTGTGTCACATCTGTTGACACTAAAGTCTCCAGCAGCCAAGTCAATTTAAAGCGGGAGATCACCCTAAAAATAACTTTTACCCTTAGATTGATGCTCATTTTGTCTAGGAGAATCGGCTAGTATTTTTAAAATCTAAGCTGTACTTACCATTTTAGAAAGCGATCTTCTCCGCCGCTTCCGGGTATGGGCTGCGGGACTGGGTGTTCCTAATTTGATTGACAGTCTTCCGACAGGCTTCCTACGGTCGCATCCATCGCGTCACGAGTAGCCGAAAAAAGCCGAACGTCAGTGCGGCGCTATACTGCGCCTGCGCACCAACGTTCGGCTACTTTCGGAAAATCGTGACGCGATGGATGCGACCGTCGGAAGACTGTCAATCAAAATAGGAACGCCCAGTCCCGCAGCCCATACCCGGAAGCGGCGGAGAAGATCGCTCTCTAAAAAGGTAAGTACTGCTTCAAATTAAAAAAAACTAGCCGATTCCCCTAGACAAAATGAGCAGGAAGCTAAGGGTAAAAATTTGTATTTCCGGGTGAACCTCCACTTTAAGCAAACCTGTGCATTAATGCTGCTCTCCCCAGCAACGCATATTCTACATTTCCTTACTTGACTAATGCCCAGTACACAGGATCGATTTTCCCGTCTGAAAAGATTTGGACCGTTTTTCCGACGGAATTCCTCTCAAGCCTGCCTTGCGCACACACGGTCACACAAAAGTTCGGTGAACTTTTGACTGCCAAGAACGCGGTGACATAAAAGACTACGACGAGCCAATAAAATTAAGTTCAATGCTTCCGAGCATGCGTCGAATTGTTTCCGAGCAGACGTAGGAATTTTGCACGTTGGGATTTGTACACACGATCAGAAATTCCGATCAGTTTTTGTTTTGACAGGAAAACAAAAGAGATCCTGCTCTCTATCTTTTTCCAGCAATTTTTGTCCAGTAACCAAGGGTGAAGGTAATTCCCAGAACTGGGTATATGGAACTCCCTCTCCTTTCATGTGACAGCACTGGTGCTTGATGATTGGCCCAGTGCTGTCACATGGGGCAGGAAGAGATCCTCAGCCCTGTGTTAAATCCATAGAGAGACTTGGAGCTTGCAATGAGCTTCATTTCCTCATTCAAAAAAGGGACTAAATGGAATGAGAAGCAATCGAAAACATATGCTGCTGGGGAGGAGTGCATCAAAGAGAATCTGTTTTTTTTTTGTCCTTCATTGGCAAAGTAAAGCTTCAGTGGGGAATTTCTTTGGAGAACCAAACCTGTCCATTTAGCTACAGGCACTCCATGCAGTCACGTGAAAGTGCCCCCACTGTGACAGGAAGTCAGGTAAATCTGGGGGTGTTGTCACAGACGGGAGATACATTTCTGCCTTGTTTAGAAAATTCACAAATTACTATCAGGTGTCGGCTGCAGAGGTAGCCAGAAAGGTTTAAGGACGTCGGATAGCTTCAGCTGTTCAGAATGAGGAAATTAAGGCCTCTATAAGTTGTCCAGAGGATTACTGCTCAATGCTGCATCCTGAGGCTTGTTGAAAAGAGAGCAGTGAGCTGAGGAAGACTTCTGAAGGTGAAGTGGTTGTTGATATTTTTGCTGTGTGATAAGAAAATCAAAAAGACTATTGTTTTCTGCTGGAAGACCAGCAGTGTCTGCCCAGCAGTAGCCTGCGACAGACTCCATAGGTAGGTTCCTGTGTTGTGAAGGTAGACGGCCCAAGTGGCCAGGGTTTATTTTATGTTTTGTTTTGTTTATGCTGTTTGGATGCTTGCACTTGTTTCCAGCAATATGGAAGAATAAACCATAACCCTTGTTTTTTCAACCACCCACCGCTGCCTCTCTGTATAATTCAGTGTGTAGTGAACCCACTCAGGAGGTCACACACCCCCACTACCGAGCTTACCCCTTACACCACCTACAATAGCCACCCATTAAGGAACAGCATGACGCCCATCCAACTGTTGCCTAAAGCAACAAAGGCTCCTTTCTGCATTGTGAAATCAAACTAATGGTGGATCCAGCATCTTCAATTCATATCTTCCGTCTTTCATAGATATTTGGTGTCGGTATTTACCTGAGAGATGAAAGAGTATGGCCCACTGTTCAAACCCAATGGCTCAGACATTGGCATCAAAATGAAAAGTAAAAAAGAAAACTATTTGGTTTGAGGGTAGTCATACTGGGGTATGAACTGTGGTGAACATCTGTGCAGTTGTTCCCTAAATTAAAGTGGATGTAAACCCAATTCATGAAATTTGAGCTATGCACATATATCTGCAGTATTTTGTTATCTCTCTTCAAAAAACTAAGTCCCGTAGCTCTTTCCTGAACCGTTTCTCTGTTATCAGCCTGATAACTCCTGACAAATTCTTGGACACATCAGCGAAAAGCAGCTTAAAAATTTCTGTCAGGGGAGGTTGCTGTAAATAGATTAGCAGGCAGCTGGCCCTGTTACAAAATACCTCTGTGAGTCTCTGCCTATGATGAGAGGGCCTTTCCTCCAATCAGCAATGTTAGCTATCTTGGCTGTATGCTCAGACATCACACTCTGTGTTAAACAGGAAGATACTTTTTCCTAACACGATCTGAACTTTCTAAATGGTATATAAATGTGAAGACAGCAGATATACATGTAAAACCGATGTAGGGAGATTTGGTTCCTTCCCTGTGTATGATCTGAGGCTGTTCACTTCACAGGGTGTATGGAGAGTTTATATCCACTTTAATTGTGTAGACAGAGTTTGAATGTGTTAAACTGCTCCACCCCAAAAGAGGCAAACCTTCGTGGTACCTGCACCAAATAAGGAACCTCCGAACACTGGAATATTCTTTTAAACAAAATAGCTTATGGCAAAGAGCTGTGTGCAAGGTTATGTCTCGCCAGAGTTGAATTACTCATGGTCAGTTGTGTTTTTCTATTTATTTTTAGGCAAGGAGGGGTAACAGCAGAGGTGTTTCAGGTATTTAATCATTTTCAGAAATTTAATTTCACACTTTATTGGTTCCATTCAGAATTTCCTTACTGCTTAACACACAAAAAAACACAATTTGTCTTTTTATTAAATAAACCCAATTTCAGGATAGAAATCCCACTAAATAAGCTTTAATTGGGATATTAATGTCAATACAGTCTGAATTAAATGCTGTAAATCCAAGTAATTCACTGCATTTAAACAAAGGTGGTGATTTAAAGGGCACATTAAGAAAAGGATGATAGGAGATCAGAGAGCCGTAATTAAAAATGTTTCAGTGCTTTAATTGAGATATATATATATATATATATATATATATATATATATATATATATATATATATATATATATAATCATACTAATATGTATTTTTTGAGACACCAGCAATCAAGCTAAGAAGCTTAGTCCCCCCCCCCCCCAAAAAAAAAAAAAAAGTTACAGTACACAGTAACACTGACTAAAATTACTAAAATCAACCTTTTAAAAATGTTTAAACTGAATAAACAGAAATTAAATAAATGCAATCATCTTAAGGTGTCAGCTATCTTACTTTTTCATGTGGTGGTGGTCCTATGTGGTCAAATGGAGTATAACCGAGGGGGCAGATTAGGAACCCAAGGAACAACCTTGGGTGTCTCCTGGAAAAATGACAGAAAAGGTGGGAGAGCACATATAGTGTAATATAGGCCTCGACAAAATCCGGGCGCCAGGTCGCAATTGCGACAAGAAATTGTGACCTGGTGCCTGGGAAAGCTTAGGGCTGCAGTAGGCCGCAAAGCTGCGGCCTCAATTTCCGGCCGGCGTGGGGCACGATCGCAGCGAGCCTGTGCCAGCCGGTAATTGAGGCCGTGGCTTTGCGGCCTTCACAGAAGGAAGCTGAGGCCAGCAGAAGGCCGCAAAGCCACGGCCTCAATTACCGGCCAGCGCGGGCCGGCCAGTAATTGAGGCCGCGGCTTTGCGGCCTTCACAGAAGAAAACTGAGGCCTGCAGAAGGAATCTAGGAGTGGCCATCTTGTGGTGGCCGTTGGCATTACAGGTTACATTACAAGTAGCAAAAAACAGCAGTTCTAATGTGTTTTTTCACTTCCATCTACTTCCCTCTAATTAGAACCCACAAACATTATATATATTTTTTATTCTAACACCCTAGAATAAAATGGCTGTCATTGCAATACTTTCTGTCACACCATATATGCGCAGTGGTCTTACAAGCGCACTTTTTTTAATTAAAAAATAAAACAGTAAAGTTAGCCCAATTTTTTTTATATTGTGAAATAAAATGTTACCCTGAGTAAATTGATACCCAACATGTCAGGCTTCAAAATTGCGTCCGCTCGTGGAATGGCGACAAACTTTTACCCTTTAAAATCTCCATAGGCGACGTTTAAAAAATTCTACAGGTTGCATGTTTTGAGTTATAGAGGAGGTCTAGGGCTAGAATTATTGCTCTCGCTCTATCAATCGCGGCGATACCTCACATGTGTGGTTTGAATACTGTTTACATATGTGGGCGCTGCTCACGTATGCATTCCCTTCTGTGCAGGAGCTTGGCAGGACGGGGTGCGTTTTTTGGCTACTAACTTTTTTAGCTGGCTCCTAGATTCCAAGAAAATTTGTCAAACCCTGGTGTAATATATACACACACACACACACAATAGAATTGGTAACTCTTGATGCCTTGTGGGTCCCGGTCCTAGGTCCTTAAAGGAGCCAAATATGCTTGTTGTTTGGTTGTTGATTATGTCAAATGGCAGAGACACCATTGGGAGGTATAGTGTGATGTGTCTAGAGATGGATCATATTTGATGGAAATCAAGTTACTTTATTTCCCCAAAGATGCATTTTATGGCTCAAACTTGCCACGTTTTTAGTTTACCGGTAATACACAGACGTTCTATACTTCCTAATTCGTTGCTTTAAAGGAGTGTGTCTGTGTGGTAACACATGGTGGAACATACAGGTTGGGCTTATCTGTTTTTGAAGGGATTCTTTAAAAATGCTTATCTATATTTAAGTTGATAAATTATATTATGCTTCCAAGTTTTGCTATAGATGTGTTGCATCAACCCAGTCTGAAATTGAGGATTCATTGGGGTAGATCCACGTACCTGGGCGCATTAATACGCTGGGCGCAGCGTATCTAAGATACACTACGCCGCCGCAACTTATTTTTTTTTTCCGAATCCACAAAGAATTTGCGCCGTAAGTTACGGCGGCGTAGTGTATCTCTGGCGGTGTAAGGGCGCGGAATTCAAATGGATGTAATGGGGGCGTGTTTTATTTCAATACGTTGCGACCCGACGTAAACAATTTTTTTTTAACTGTGCATGCGCCGTCTGTGGGGGTATCCCAGTGCGCATGCTCGAAATTAACCCGGAAAAAGCCAATGCTTCCGACGGTGACGTCATTCTACGCAAATCCCTATTTGCGAACGACTTACGCAAACAACGTAAAAATGTTTACAAATTGTACGCGGAACGACGGCCATACTTAACATTGAGTAAGCCTCATAACAGCACCTTTAACTAAACGCCGGAAAAAAACGAACGAAAACGACGTAAAAAAATGCGCCGGCCGGACGTACGTTTGTGGATCGCCGTAAATAGCTAATTTGCATACTCGACGCGGATTTCGACGGAAACGCCACCTAGCGGCCGCCGAAAAATTGCATCTAAGACGTACGCCTGTCGGATTGATCCCAGATGCCGTCGTATCAATAGATACGCCGGCGTAATCCTTTTGTGGATCTGCCTCATAGGCTCAAAAGACTTTCCCATTGAGTTCAACCATTATAAGAAAAAAATCCAGTTAGTCCCAGATGAGAGAAAAAAAAAATTGAGAATCAATTTGCATTAGCAATGGAAAAATTATTTCCTGACCCCTAAATGGAGTTTGCAAAAAAATAAAATAAAATAATGCTGCAGTTTCGTAGACATAGATGTCATGAGACAAGAACAGAAAAAGCGGCAATGAGGCCGCCCTTCATTAGCCGCACAAGAAAAAGTAATTCTGTCTTGATTTCTTACTTTGCAATATAACTTAGTGGGTGTATCAATTACAACCTTGGTCAAGTTGAAAATGATAACCATTCATGGCATTCCATTATTTTATATTTTAATGAATCAGCCATCACCTGTAAATTCAGCAGTGCATTTCACAGTGTGATTATCTATACAGTAAGGCTGGAAACACATCAATACATTGCAGTAACAGGAGGTAAAGGGCAGGTTTTGCTGTACATTACTGCAACGCAACCTAATGCATGATTAAGGGTGCAATGCAATTCAATTTAAATGCACTTATCAAGAACACCTCAATGCATGTGTGCTTCAATGTAGTACAGAGCACAGGGGGGGGAACCACATCACCTCCAATGGTTATGGGGCAGTAGAAGTCTATTTATATGCAAAGGATTGAAAAAAAATCTGTATTTGGTATACATTCCCCTCTTCCAGACACAGTGAATGACCTCTTTTTGAATAGCATTGGAGATTAATAGACACTATAAATTACATCTTGCAGGTTTCTTGCTGGATGTACAAACACATATACAACCAATTAAGAAATGTCGAAATTAAAAACAATCAAAAAGTGAAAATCGATAAATAAATGCAAAGGAGAAAATAAAAAATAAAAGATTGAAAGGTTGGCCTATCCATAAGTCATATTGCAGAACAGTTAAAGCCTGGGGGCTAAGGCCCCTTTCCCTTGATCATTCTGATCAGGTATGCCTGTCAGTTTTTCAGGCACCCCTATGGACTGACTTATTCCCATTTACACTCACCTATCTCCAAAAAAAAGGGCATCCGCTCTTTTCTTTGTAGGCAGATCAGATGACAGTCAAGTCTAAATAGACAGCGGAATCCTATTAAATCCAGCTGCCCATAGAGCAGAGTGGGGTCTGTCTGTGTCCACGCTGCATAAACCGAGCAGACACAGACAGTGCCGGCCCAAGACATTGTGCTGCCTGGTACCAAGAATGAAATGCTGCCCATCATCCGAGCGGTGGAAAGTCATTTAGAACAGCTTACTGAGGAGGAACAGGAAGTGAGAAATTCAGAAAGAAAACAAAGAAAAAAAACATTAAGAAGGGAAATGGAAGGAACAACCCCTTTAAAGCAGCTTGATGAACATCTTATTTCAAACAAATTTCTTGTGTATTTCCTTCAGGAAATTACATTCATTGCAAAATTGAATGGTAAAGGCAAGCAACATTTTTAACTACTTTTGAACAACATTGACCAAGCCGTCAAATGTACCATACTTAAAGTTTTTGTATGAATTTTTGTGCAAAAATGTCTTCGAATTTTTCATTCGAAAATCTAATAGTGTACAGCCAGCTTTAGACACTCCGACAGCAAGATCCCCCCCCCCCCCCCCAGTAAACCCCAAATCTCTCTCCTGCACACCATTGTGTGTTTCAGCTTCTCCTGTTGTATTCTCCTACATATATTCATACATATAACCACCAACTGGTAGAGTGGGAACACCACAGACCTGGAAACTCAACATAGAAACCTCTCCAATAAAGTTTCAGATTGATAAATGTCAGATGGTTTAACTCTTCAACATCTAGAAAAAATTGAAAATATTAGCTTTGAGTGGACAATTGCTTTATTGCTTGTTCCACTTTTGTTTTACCTTTCTGCTCGATTTACTGAAGGCTAAAAATATGGGCCTAATACTTCCTAAGCTATAAAAAGATTTTTTATCCCTCTTAGTAGCCTTCAAACTCCTTATCTATTTTCCTTTCAGTTGTATTTATGTAGAAATGTACAGAAGTGGAGGAAATAGCAGACATACTGTAACATAAAAACAAAATACTTGAATTATATTGATTTGTGCAGCTCTACCATATTCCACAGCTGTAGGCACAAGTCTTCAAGTGCCTTATATATACTGTATGCATTACCACTTTAAAGGGAAATATAGAGTATTTTCTGTGAAAAGTCTTTTCATTTATTATTTGCAACATTCACCCATAGCAAATTATGATTTGACTTAGACAGTTTTACTTGCTTCATGCTCCGTGTTTATTTTTGGATACTGTATATGATTATCCTTTTTTATTATTGCATTATAAGCATACATGTATCCACTCTAGTGGTCTTCTGTATGCCATAGAGCACAGGTGTCAAACACAAGGCCCGCGGGCCAAATCCGGCCCTCCAGGCCATTTCATGTGGCCCTTGCACCTCTCATCTGGTCCTACCCCAGACCCCTACTTTCTGCTTTCAAGCAATGCATCCAGCTTCTTCCCAGCAGCAGCATAAGGAATGGCGGGTGCACTGTGATGTAGGGCAGAGTGGGGGACTCAACTTCTGATGGTGAGGTGACTCTTGACATCTGATGTAAGGGGAGGGGATGCGCTGGACATTTAATCGTACAGATACAACCGGCCCTTTTGAGAACAATCTAAATGCTAATGTGGCCCACAATGAAATTAGGTTTTACACCCCTGCCATAGAGTATACCCAATTAACAAGTGCATTTTTAAATAAAGAATGCATAATTTTTGCCCCCCTTTCGCCCATTGTGCAAAAATTACCCCCCCCGGGGGAAAATTACTTCATAATTGTCCCAGCCGCCTTCACTGCCTGCTTAATCCCTCTGGCAGATCTCTGGGCACACTTGCACAGTAGTTTCTACTATGCCCCCAGAGGGGAAGAAATGGGCTATCTTCCTACTCCAAAATTTACAAGGAGATGATAAAAAAAATTGTATTTGTACAAATTTTTTAAAAATAAACACATATCCACCTACATGCTGGTAAATTTATGAATTGAGGACAAGACAGTACAGGGAAACTTCAAGTTGCATCCAGGACAGGAGGCTTTCCAGTGACCAATCAAACAACAATCAGCTCTGTGGGAGGGAGGGGGGAGGGAGAGGTTTGCCTAAGAAATTTATGTTCTCTTCCTGTATTGTTGCTTCAGTTAAGACAGTGATCAGACTTCTGAGGCGACTTCCATTGAAATCAATTGGTACAAGTTGCCTACAAGTTGCCTAGAAGTTGGATTGAAGTAGTACAGGAACCTTTCCTGAAGTCAGAGCGACTTCAGTATTGTGTATTAAGACGGCTCCATTCACTTCCATTGATTTTCTCAACCACACGACTTGGGACGACTTGGGGCAACTTCAAGTCGGATCCCAGGTCGCCCCTGTGTGAACCGGCTCTTAGGGTGGCACTCTTCCCACTGACCACAAATTAAGAGGCATTTTCCTAATAACTCCCAATGGACTAATTCTAGCAGGGGTTCCCTAAGAAGTTAAAAATATTTCAAAGGTTCCTCTGGGTAAAAGTTTGAGAAAGGCTAGCCTAAAGTATCCCTTTAAATATGAGAAAAATATTTATAATGTGCAAATGTCCCAAAGACAGACAATTCATTTCAAGTGCCTTTATTATCTATCACATCAAAGAATTTTTTTAATATTCATTGCAGTTCTTTTAGAAATAAGTCCAATTGTTTGAACAAACAAAAAGCACAATGGGAAAAAAAAATACCTAACGTTATTAATATAAATGTATTGCTTCTCTTGTTCTTGGACAGTTAAGAGTATTAAAAGCACATGGGAATGAATGCAATACAATGCTTTGTGTGAGCACTTCACATTCACATGGAATGAATGGCACCTAACACAAAAAATGGAACCTTTTATTGATAAATGTCTCTATTATTATGTGTTGTTATTAAGAGCACTTGATATACTGTAGCCATGGCGCATTATGCAAAGCTTAATAAACCGTAAATGAGAAGTGTAATGTTTTTATTATGCCGCATGTAAATGCTTTGTATGTGTTTGAACAATTAGGTGTAGCGGTTTGAAGCTATGAGGGATTCATGCAAAATGAATAGCGGGGACATTATTAAAACATGAGAATGAAAAAGCATATTATTTTTAAGTTTATCCGACAAGTTTTGTTCCGCAGCCCGGGAGAGGTAATGAGATGCAGGTCATTCTGATATTCACTTTTTTTTCCCTCAGAATAAAAAGGTTCACTGAATGTCAATGACTGCCGCACAGCCTTCGGAAAAGTAATACTTGATAAAGAGTGCAAGTGATAATTGTTATATCCTCTGTGTTGTGAGGGACACAAGACTCTGGTCTGGAACAATGGATGTTTATTCAGTACAGGCTGTACACTGCAACATGCATCTCAGGACAATACATATCTCTGCTTCCTACATGTGGTCTCTCTAAGATGGCTACTATGCCCCTTGACCCTTGTCATCACTGCTGGGTGGAGCCAGACTTAAAGTGCCAGTACATGTGAAACCCTTCAGGTATAACAATACTAATTCAAACTTATTCAGAATTCAGACTGAACAGGAGACGGATAAAATGAAGGTGTTTTACCAGTGATCAAGTGTTAAACTTATGCCACGTACACACGATCGGTTCATCCGATGAGAACGGAACCAATGGATTTTTTCATCAGATATCCGATGAAGCTGACTTTCATCAGTCTTGCCTACACACCATCAGTTAAAAATCCGATCGTGTCCAACGCGGTGACGTAAAACACGACGACGTGCAGAGAAAAATGAAGTTCAATGCTTCCGAGCATGCGTCGACTTGATTCTGAGCATGCATGGATTTTTGACCAATGGATTTCCCCACAGACGATCGGTTTTTTAACCATCAGATCATTTTAATACAGGTTCTATGTTTTTTCACCGATGGGAAAAAAACGATGGGGCCCACACACGATCGTTTCGTCCGATGAAAACGGTCCATCGGACCGTTTTCATCAGACGAACCGATCGTGTGTACAGGGCATAAGAAGAGATAAATGTCATCTTAGTTATCAGCTGGTTAAGAGCTAAAACCAGTAACATCTTCAAGAGAACCAGTTCTGTTGCATGACAGTAGGCAATGTCTTTTGATGGACTCAAATAATTGACACACAAACTCAAAGCACTGCATGTCAGTATGGAAAAAAGACGTCACATGTAAAATCGCTGACATTTTTATATTAGAAAGGCCCACATGTTTCGGGACACAACTCCTTCTTCAAGGCTATAAAGGTACAGCATATAGAAATGCATTGATATATAAAGATTGCATATGCATTAAATTACCAAAAGTATTGTGAAGCCTGCCTTTACACGCACGTGAACGTGGCATCCCATTCTTAGTCTGTAGGGTTCAATATTGAGTTGACCCACCCTTTGTAGCGAGAAAAGCTTTAACTCTTATGGGAAGGCTGTCCACAAGGTTTAGTGGTGTGCCTATGGGAATGTTTGACCATTCTTCCCAGGCCAGAAGCGCATTTGTGAGGTCAGGCACTGATGTGGATGACAAGGCCTGGCTCGTAGTCTCCACTCTAATTCATCCCAAAGATGTTCTATCAGGTTGTGCAGGCCAGTCAAGTTCTTCCATCCCAAACTCGCTAATCCATGTCTGTATGGAATTTGCTTTGTGCACTGGTGAAATCAATTGGTGGAGGGGGGATTATGGTGTGTCTTTGTTTTTCAGGGGTTGGCCCCTCAGTTCCAGTGAAGGGAACTCTTAAGGTGTCAGCATACCAAGACATGTTGGACAATTTCATGCTCCCAACTTTGTAGGAACAGTTTGGGGATGGCCCCTTCCTGTTCCAACATGACTGCGCACCAGTGCACAAAGCAAGGTCCATAAAGACAGGAATGAGTGAATTTGGGGTGGAGGAACTTGATTGACCTTACCCTATAGAACACCTTTGGGATGAATTAGAGCGGAGACTTGCGAGCCAGGTCTTCTCATCCCCATCAGTGCCTGACCTCACAAATGGTCTTCTGAAAGAATGGTCCATTATTCCCATAGACACACTCCTAAACCTTGTAGACAGCCTTCCCATAAGATTTGAAGCTTTTATAGCTGCAAAGAGTGGGCCAACTCAATATTGAACCCTATGGACTAAGACTGGGATGCCATTAAAGTTTATGTGGGTATAAATGCAGGCATTCCAATACTTTTCGCAATATACAGTAGTGTACATTTAGCCTAACAAAAATCAATTACCATGCTGCAATGGTCCTGCAGTCCTCTCGGACCTGTCATGTGTCCCAAAAGACTGCAGTGAGGGAGAGAGTACAACTTCCACTTGGATCGCCTAGGCCATAGGTGCTCAAACTGTGGCCCTCCAGCTGTTGCGTTACTACAAGTCCTATCATGCCTGTGCCTTTTTGGAGTCATGCTTGTAATTGTCAGCTTTGCAATGCTGTGTGGGACTTTTAGTTCCATAACAGCTGGAGGGCCACAGGAGCAATAAAACTTTATTAATTATCCCCAATATTAATTCCCTCCCAAAGCTGGAACCAGGCCACAGCCCCCAGGTATGCCCAGCTGAGGATCAGGATAACATTAGCATATGCAGAGTACAAATGGCAAGAAACAGAAGGAAATACAGGAAGCAAGCCTAGTTTAGGGTGGGCAGCAGGCAAGCACAGATGCTAGACAAGGATTGATACATAGGAAGTCAAGCACTGAATAATATGAATACATATAAGAGTAGGCAAACAGGACCTCAGAGAACTGGGAAGCTGCACAGCAACACAGGCTGCCCTGAGAATGTCTTATACAGTAGAACCTTGGTTTGAGAGTAACTTGGTTTAAAAGCATTTTGCAAGACAAGGATTTTTTTTAATAAATTGTGACTTGATATACAAGCAATGTCTTGATATAAGAGTAGCGTCATGTCACAACTGAGTATAAAGTAGAAGAGAGAAGCCTCTAAGTGTAGCAATATGGTTACATTTAATGAAGGTTCGACATTTAGAAACTCACATGATTGAGTATCCAGGTATCCGGGGAAAAGCTGTCCACATAGACCACTGCCATTGATGTTGTCCCTTCCACGAGTGTTTCAAACCTCGCTTTCAGATTACTCTACTACAGGGTAGTCTTCCTGGTCATGATTGCAAACTGACAGCAGGGCAAAATCGTGGGTGCGCGATATACGCCGATACCCGCTTTCCCGCGCCGAGTTTTGAATACTGCGCCGACATATACCGAGCGCAGTACACTCGGGTATAGTCGGCCAGTCTTGGCTTCTTCCGCGCTCACGTCCTGGACGTACAGGACGTACAGGACGTGAGCGCGACAGTTGCCGAGCCTGCCCGAGTGTACTGCGCTCGGCATATGCCGGTGCAGTATGCAAACTCGGCGCGGGAAACGAGCGGGGAGGACGCGAGGACGCCGGACCCAACGAAGAGGACACCCGAAGCCGCAGACGGACGCCGGACCTGCCGATGGACGCCGCGCAAGACACCAAAACTGTAAGTACAAAAAACTATTTTTTTCCACAGGAATGGGGGCAACTTTAGAGGTGCGCGCTATACGCGGGAGCGCGCTATACCCCGATAAATACGGTACTTAGATGTGCCTCTTTAATGTAACCATAGTGCTACAATTAGAGGCGCCTCTCTTCTCTTTTATACTCTGTAGCTCCTGCTGGATTTTGCTTCTAATCCTCTTATGGAGGCTTTCCATTTTATGGTTACCCAACCTATCACATTGCTATAATCTTTTTATGTGGACTATAAACTGAAGGACTTATGAATAAATGGTTGTGGAACAAATCATTTGAGAGTCCATTATTTCTTATGGGAAAATTTGCTTTGATATACAAGAGCTTTGGATTACAAGCATGTTTCCGGAACGAATTATGCTCGCAATCCAATGTTTTACTGTATAGGTCAAGCTAACTGGGAGGCAGACCAGGGAGTGCAGGAAGGTAAAGGAAAAAAAAACAGAATAGCAGGTGACTCCCATAGGTAAGCACAGAAGCCAAGCAACACATGTGAAAGGAATCGCAGGAAGGATGTGTGAATTATTCAGGTAGGAACACTGCAGGCTAAGCCAGGACAGCAGAAAGAAGAAGGAGCCACATGCACCTCCATACCTCACAGTACCAGGTATTTTATACCAAGTTTTGGAAAACAAAGCATCAGGGGAATGAAAGCCAGGCATATGTTACTAGGAATCGGGGGGGGGGGGGCAATAAAGTAAAACTGCTGCTTTGCTCATCATGGTCTTAGCACAGGGTAAATTATGTGAACTTTCTGATGTTAGAGCAGCTGCTGTGTACTGAAAAGCATTAGCAGCTCCCTGGTTGCTTTCACTTGTTGCCAAAAATCTCCTATCAGTCATTAACTACTATATTACTACTATATTAAAACCATTTGTTTTATAAAATGTATATAGACAACTGCTGGATTGCAACCACTGCACATCACATGGGCCTCTTAATGATGAAATGTGGAAGTGACTACATTTCAACAGATGTCTATACTGCATGTGTCTCCCATAATGAGGATGTGCTTGTCTTCTAAATGTTTCACATCACATATGTTTTTAATATCATAATATTAATATAATACAGTAGCTGGTTTAGGCTAATGTAATCGGCTTTGGATATAAATCTGTCTTTATCTTATGTACTCATAAAGACCTGAAATGCTTTAGTCAAAAACACTAACGCATTTAAGGCCTCGTACACACGATAGGTTAACCAGAAGACAACGATCTGATGGACCGTTTTCATCAGTCAAAACCGATCGTGTGTGGGCCCCATAGGTTATTTAACCATTGGTTGAAAAATAAAGCCAACTTGCTTTAAATTTAACTGATGGATTCCTAACCGATAGGTCAAAACCGATAGTAGGCACGACCATCGGTTAAAAATCCACGCATGCTCAGAATCAAGTCGACGCATGCTTGGAAGTAATTTCAAATCAATCGCGGCTATAATGAATTGTCGGCTCCCAGCAATTTAGAGAAAGGTCATTCATAAAAAAAATGTGGGGGTCCCCCCAAATTCAATTACCAGACCCTTCAGAACCCTTCAGGTCTGGTATGGATATTAAGGGTAACCCCGCCGTCAAATGTAAAAAAAATGACGTGGGGTTCCCCCCAAATGTCTATTCCAGACCCTTAAGGTCTGGTGTGGGTTTTAAGTGGAACTCCACCCCAAATAAAAAAAAATGGCCTGGAGTTCCCCCAAGAATCCACACCAGACCCCTTATCCAAGCACGCAACCTGGCAGGCCGCAGGAAAAGAGGGGAGACGAGTAAGCGCCCCCCCCCCCTCAAAGCACCATGTCCCCATGTTGATGGGGACAAGGGCCTCATCCCCACAAACCTTGCCTGGTGGTTGTGGGGGTCTGTGGGCGGGGGGCTTATCTGAATCTGGAAGACCCCTTTAACAAAGGGGACCCCCAGATCCCGGCCCTCCCTATGTGAATGGGTAATGGGGTACATTGTACCTCTACCATTTCACTAAGAAAGTGTAAAGAATTTTAAAAATTAAACACACACACCTTGGAGAAATTCCTTTATTAAAAAAAAAAAATCCAGCGGTGGTAATCCACTCTCGGTCTCAGCTCCAACGCTGTCGGTATCCTGCGACGGGTTATTACCTCTCTGCCGTGGCCCAACGATGAGAAGATCTCTTCATCCAGGTCCGGGATCCAGCGCACCCTCTGACTACATCACTGGGGAAGCCTGGGCTCTCTCTTGCGTCAGAGGGGGGCAGGGTCACGTGATGGGTGGCCCGCCTCACCTATAAAAGAGCTGTCACTGGCTCAAGCCGCGTCATTCGCCAAGGTGTCTCTGGTGGAGACAGGCGATGCGTGAGCTGGATCCCGGACCTGGATGAAGAGATCTTCTCATCGCTGGACCCCGTTAGAGAGGAGATCACCCATCGCAGGATATACATTTTTGGATATATTTTACTCATATTTTTATTCTCATTAGGTCCATATTCTAATAAAGATGTATTATTATTACATTTTAATTGTAATGTATTATTAACATTTTGAATAATATTTTTATTTTATTATTACTTTTTTTTCATCCGATTGATGAACTGAAATGTTTTTTTTTTATTATTTAGATCAGTGGTCTCCAAACTGTGGCCCGGTGGCCAGATGCTGCCCTATGCTTGCCATTATCTAGCCCTTGGGGCATTATTCCTCCCACTGACACCAACAATGGGTCAATATTCCTGCTATTGACATAAAAAATGGGGCACTATTTATCCCATTAAAGCCAACGATGGGGTATTATTCTTCCCACTGACATCAGTGATGGGGCACTATTCCTCCCACTGACATAATAATTGGGCACTATTCCTCCCACTGACATCAACATTGCATTGTCTACTCCCACTGACTCCAGGACAGTTTCTACTCCTAATGACTACAGTTTGGTCCCCATAAAGATCTGGGGGACAGTAAACCAGCCCTTTGATTTACATGATCACATTTGTCTGAGTTATCTGAATTAATTTACATTCAATACTAGCTATTGGTTATGTGGTTTCATATATGACCTGAGGAGGAGGGGGTATTGTATTGATATGGAAATGCCCCTATTTTTTTTAGCGCTGATGAAGGAGGCATCAGTAACTCCTTGGACTGTCCCTCCTTGGAATGTAACTCCTTTTATTGAAATAACATTGCATCTGGCTCTCTTAGCAATGGTGCACTTCAATTTCCATTTTGATCCTACTTGGCAGAATCTGCCTTTACAATAATAACATGATCGGGCACAGTATTGGAATATGAAGCAGTCCCATGATTTCTTTGGATGATAAAATCATCTCACTACAGGAGAAAAATCTCAGGGACATCTGAATTTTAAATACTACAGATTTCTTCCAAAAGCAGTGGGACAATTGAATAAGCACAGACGTTGGGTATCTGATAAACCCTTAAACTATTGCCATAAGAGCAGGGAAGTTAATTGTTGGTTGGCTTCAGATCACTATCTTCAAATATAAATACAAAATCATTATAGCATTAGTCTCCAAACTGTGGCCCAATGGCCAGATGCAGCCCTTTGCTTGCATTTATCTGGCCATCGGGGCACTACTTCATCCATACCAACAGTGGGGCATACTTCCCCTCACTGACACTAGTGAAGGAGAACTAATTTCTCTAAAATGACACCAACAATGGGGCCCAATGATACCAATGAGCAGACATAAGTCCTCCCACTGACACCAATGATGGGGCATTGTTTTTTCCCATTGATGTCGGGACCTTTTCTATTCCCAATTTCAACAATCCGGCCCCCATAAAGTCTGAAGGATAATAAACTGGCACTTTGTTAGAAAGTTTGGAGACCCCTGCTTTATAGTATAACATGGCTTTAAAACAAAAAGTGGATTCCTTCTAAGGTCATATCACAATGCCTAATTTCACTGTTTGTGCAGCTCACGGCTCCAAAAAATAAATAAATATTGGGATGTAAGGTCGTGTAATAGAAGGGGGTCCTAAATGAGGATTTTCCATTTATTCTAGAAATGTCTCTTAATAGCTCCTAGAAAGCAAGGAAGGTAGGAAACAATATATAATAATGGATAAACATATGAAGATTAGCACACAGACCTATTCACATATTCCCTCTAATTAATAAGCACTTTCCTGGATGGATCTTTTCAATCCAACTCGGCACTTCAGGAGATATTAACACCTACTATAATGTATAATTAAACCCCTCAATTCACATCTCCTCTGCTGAGTAGCAGGTTGTGAATGAAAATAAAATAAAACATCGCTATAAACATCTAAGCAGAAAAATAAAACATACATGTACGCTGAGCAGGTATCTTCTGAAAACAATGGAGAGAAGTCGAGAAAATCCATCTCAGACAAAAGACCCCCATTGGGCTTAGCTGGCTAGGCATGACTGCAAGAGTCCATTTGCCACAACAATTCTTGCAGGTGTCTGCAGCAGAGATAAATGTTTGTGATCCAAAGCCCAATTCAGACTGACCATAGACATAAGAAGGTTCTATTTAAAAAAAAAAAAAAACAATGGAGCAACAGCTAAACCGCATTCTAGGCTTGCCTAAATGTATATGTTCAAGTGAATAGAAAAAGGAAGGGATAGGTGGTGATCCCAGGATTGGACAAGGATCTCAAACCTATCTGATCATTCAATTCAAGGGTGTTTGGACAATCTACTGCCACCAAATCATGGGTTTGTCCCTCAATTTCACTGTCTGAGGCATCACCGAACAGCCATCCACTCACCCTTGGCACTAAGTCCATCCTAATACATGGAGCAAATTTCCTGCAACCACGGGTACTTCAGCCCTTTAAACAGCTGTCCGCCGGCATGGGCGTCCGCTGAACTTTTTTCAGGGGGGGGGGGCATCATTTTAAGGTCATCCATGCTCGGTCCCTTTTTGACAATGTCATGAAGGGGAGGGGCTTAGTCATTATCACATAAAGCGCAGGCATGCAAAGGTTTGAGAAACCTGATACAACTATCAAGCAACTAGCAACTTAGAATAACAATATCATAAAACATGGAGCCATCCCCTCAAGGAAATAACATCCCCCTCCCCCTCTCTGTCAGCTGGAGCTAGAAGAGAGAGAAAAAGCGGCTCTAATTGGATTCGCCGTGCCGCCACCTTGTTTCCTGCCCGCTGTTTTTCTCACCGAGGATCATGGCACTGATTTCAATGGGGGACAAGCGCCCTCCCTTGCCCTATGGAGTGGACACCCATGTCCGCCGGCCACGCACAATTGTGGGCACGAGAGCCTGAACAGTGATGTGTGTGTGTCACACACATCTCCATTCTATCAGGAGAGGAGAGACAGATCATCTGTTCCTACTGTCTCCTCCTCTAGTCAATCCTATCCCCCCTACAGTTGGAAAGACACACTGAGGGAACACATTTAGCCCCTTGATCGCCCCTAGTGTTAACCCCTTCCCTACCAGTGACATTTACACAGTAATTTGTGCATTTTTGTAGCACTGATCGCTGTATAAATATCAGTGGTCCCAAAAACTTGTCAAAAGTGTCCGATATGTCCGCCACAATGTCGCAGTCCCGCTAAAAATAGCAGATTACCAGTAAAAATAAAATAAATAATAAAAATGCAGTGCCGTATCGCAAAAAAATGGCCTGGTAATTAAGGGGGAATTGATTCCGGTCCTTAAATGGTTAAACAAACCCCAAAGTATTAGCATTGAGATAAGGGGGAGGGCCAATGTACATGACACCTTAGCGACTTTTGATCTGGCTTACATTTTGCCAATAAATGGACAATATATGAGAATAACAGAAAAGAATCCCTGGTATAGTATTGGTCTTTTATTAAGTCTACCTGATATTCTTCAACTAACTTTGGAGTCTTTTTCAAATAAAAAAGCCTTTAATGCCTACTCACCACACTTTATAAATCCTCAATGTGCTTTGTTCTTGTCAGTCTTTCTCTTTTATATGCGATGATTAACATGGTGACATTCAACGGGAAACATTCTCATTTTCTTCAGACACAAACTAGGGACATTAAAATTTAATAACATCTTCTCTGTAGTCATTTGTGCTCAGTAATCTATTCAGTTACTGCTGTGTTCTCCAGCCGCTACTGCCACTTAAATGTGTATTGTTAAGCAATGCTAAGCAAAGCTGTGTTTTGCCAACTACGACTCTTACATGCAGCTCCTTTTTACTCTCTTTTTCACCCACAATGCATTTATTATGTGTTGCCATTAAATATAATATATATTTTTTATAATATATATATATATATATATATATATATATATATATATATATATATATATATATATATATATATATATATATATTTTTATCCTTTAAGCATTTACACTCACCAGCCACTTTATTAGGTACACATGTTCAATTGCTCAGTAACACAAATTGCTAATCAGTCAATCACAATAGGAGATTATGGGGCCCCCGGGCAATTGGAGATTTTGGGGCCCACAGGCAATAGGAGATTATGGGGCCCCCAGGCAATAGATTATGGGGGCCACACAGTATATACACACACACATACAATATACATACACAGTATACACACACAGACACACAATATACACACACAGTATACATACACACTGAAAAGGTACTGGAGAGGCGGGGCAGCTATAATCTTGGGATTTTTTTTTTTAAAACACAGATTTTTTACATACTGTCCCTGGTTTTGCTGAGGCTGGCAACCCTGATGGGGCCCCCTAGTGGCATGGGGCCCTCGGGCAGTGCCTGAGTGCCCAAATGGTCAGTACGCCCCTGATAGTGCTAGAATTTTGTGCATATATATTTTTGTAATGCAGTCTATAAAAATGCACAATCAAATTCAACCGGGTGAACAAGTTTATGAGAGGTGGGTGGGACTGCTGCCAGAATCTCAAGTAATCAAAAAGGATGTGTCCATATCTTGTCAAGAACTGCTGCACTGGTCAACCATCATCCCAAGAATCAAAGTTGTAACATTGATATATAGACTATATAGTGAAAGTGAGACACTACAACACATTTTATGAGCTAAACACATCACATTGCGCTATTATGGCAATCAAAAAATATTTACGGCTAGGGGTACTGCTCCTGGTATTAATAGCTTTAAGACATAGAGCAAAGAAACCCACAAAAGGTGGGAATCTGTACTATACGATACCCAAGAGATAATGCAAATGAATGAAAATGATGTAGAGATAAAAAAAATACAAAATGTATTGTAATACATAAAAAAAAACTCAAAAGAGGAAAAAAGTTTTGACAACACTATTAAAATAGAAAATCACACAGTAATTTCAGTACAGTGATTACAAAAGGGGTGCACTCCATGCATGTAAAGTACAGCTGAACTGGACATCGAGATGTCAGCGTGTTTCAACAAATTGTCTTCTTCAGTGCAGGAAGAAGTCCACTTGAAAGGGGTATAATATATCAGCTACAATAGCAGGTATATTTATAGAAGGAGGAAACTGTGTGTCTGTGGCTTATTGTAGTGTCATACAAGGCCCCATAGATCCCAGAGTCCAGCACAAGGGATAAAACAGCGGAAGAAAAAAATAAAGACTCTTCCACGTAATAGGAGGAATCTATCCTTAGGTTTACCCAGTTGGGGACAAAATATTTTTTGTGGGTGCTAGACAATGGCCACAGACCTGTAAATGACCAGTTCCTAACCCAGCAATAGTGAAACCTCATTCACATGAAAGACATAGAGCCTAGAGGACCCAGTAGTGCAGCAATCTATACAGATCCAGTTTTCCCAACCTCAAAACACAATGCAAAAAGACATCAACAACAACGATTCCCTGCGCATGAGTGAGATAACCAGATGAAAAATGTAGCTCTGTTGCAAAGATTGTTGCTGGCCTATAGAACCAAGGTTGTCCTCAAAAAACTGTAAAGATAGATAAAAGAAAGAGGGGGCACTGGCTTAGTACATTATCTCACACATTTTATTAAGATTGAATAAAATAAATTGGTTCTACTCACAAACATAGGTAGTATAATCCCTTTTTGGCCCCTTAATGTGGTTACACTCTCCCAAACTCTCTGATAACTGGAGCATAGGGGAGCCTCACCAGAGTCCCTGCTGGCTAGCATTTTTCGAAGGTATATCCTTCTTCATCAGAGCCAAAAGGTCAGAGCTCTGATGAAGAAGGACATACTTTTGAAACGTGCAAGCCATGCTCGAGGTATCGGAGAGTTTAACCAAGTCGAGTGGCCCGATGAGCGCTTATACTACCTATGTTTGTGAGCAGTACCAGTTTATTTTATTCAATTTTAATAACATTTGTGGGATAATGCATTAGGCCAGTGTGGTATCATTCTTTCATCTATCGTTACAATGCAAAAATAACTGGATTTCAAAATGCCACAAAACATCAGGGGGTAGACATAAAGTATAACAGTACTGTTTGCATGGGCTCATATCGACAACCTAGGTCAGTGATGGCGAACCTTGGCACTCCAGATGTTTTGGATCTACATTTCCCATGATGCTCATGCACTCTGAAATGTAGTTGAGCATCATGGGAAATGTAGTTCCAAAACATCTGGGGTGCCAAGGTTCGCCATCACTGACCTAGGTCAACTTGTCCATGTATTTGTACATCAATGGATTTACAAGGTGTCGTATTTTTTTTCTTGAGTAGTTCTTCCAATTAAAAAATACATCATCCCAAACAGAGAAAAATCAGTTCCCTAAAATATCAAATCTACTCATGTTATCTGTATTTGTTAAGTACTGCATGCTCTCCTCTGGATAGATTCATATTTTCGGTAGAAGTTAAGGAATAATACAAAAACGTCTAGCTTAAAGAACAAAGTCACTGTATCTGCAGGGCAAGCAAAGGCTTATAGATCCCTTTTGTAAATGTAAATCCTTGATCCCCAACAAAGAACCTAATAAACACTTCCTACAGGAGGGCTACACTGGTTATAACATTATCCATTATTGTTCGGAACTAGACAGCGGGGCGACAGCACAAAACATTAAACACCATGGCAATCATTTTCTACGCAACATTCCAAGATACGCCATCACTGTTACTGCGCTTGTCCATACCAGAAGAAAAAAAACACAATATCCACAAGCTCTTCTATGCAGTAAAAAAAAAACATGGTCACTTACAACGTTCTGGTGACTCGTCTGAATTGTCCGGGCAGTCCTGTTCTCCGTCACATAGCCAGCTCTGTGATACACATGTGACATTATCGTGACATACAAACTCGCCTGGATCACACAATTGTTGTTCTGAAAGTAATAAGATAAGAAACACTTTAATTGAAAAAGTCATGTAGTAAGGCACATACAGTAGGTGTAAAGGCAAAAAAGGCAACAGGAAAATCAGTTTATAATCACTGGCTGTGCGTAGTTCTATTCTTATTTTGCCACAATTGATAAATTAAAGTAGCACAGGTTACATTAGCCTATGTGATGAAATTTGTTTTCTTTGAGCTTCTGCCTTCTTACAAATCTAAAGACCTACTAGTTGATGCTAATAAGCTAAGGATCATCCCTCCTTGATGTTGCCTATCCTTCTAAGGATTTGATTCCAACACAAATTTTATAATCTAGCCATTTGGTGAGTTTGTTTTTTCCCACCCGAACGGACAATTAAGATCACCTATCACACATTAAATTTTTTGGTGTGTGGACTTTCTCTCTTAGGAATTTCACTGTCCAACTATGCACATAAGAATGTATTTGTGATGCATTTAATGTTAATCTTTTGATGAATGAGCATCGTCCTTTTATATTTTCTGTTCTACCAAAGTAGATCTATAGGCAATATTTGTTGTTTGTTTTGGATAGAGCAAAGAAGGGTTATAACCCCTGTCAGTTTTTTTCCCCCTCGTCAGTTTTTATTAAACAAATGCATAGATACAGACATGGGACAATCCACATTAATACAGACTTTGTGAGATATGTGAACAATCAACCAACCAATATCAACAGAGCATATTATGTAGTCTTCACTGCTTTTTTGTCTTCAAACCATCCTGCCACCCTCTGCACCCCGTATGGGATCAAGCTGTGCAATGGGCAGCCAGACCGCTCGGCCTGTAGGTTTAATTATCTACTAAAGGTGGGAAGATAACAACAGAAAAAAGTGTAAACCTCAAAAACAGTTGAAGTTCAAGTAGAACGTTGAAGAACTTCTAGATCAACTTACCTAGGACATGGTCGACGAAAGTAGAGTGAGTCCGATTTTTTTTTTTTGTTGCCATCTGTGTCCCATTGGGGAGATTTGCCTTCACTTCCTGTCCCATAGTCAAATGGGAAGTGAAAGGAAATCCCTGCAAATTTAGGCAATTCCTTAGGGACCCCCAGGTCACCAGAACTAGTGTCCCCATGGGAAGATTTACCTTCTATTACTTTTCTGGGAACAACCTAAAATTTGGGATTTTCTTTTACTTTTAATGATAATGGTAAAAAAAAAACTAATTTTGAGGGTGGATCTGCAATAAAAAAGTTCCATCAATTAGAAGTTTAGCTACATAGTGATTTAGGTAGGTAGAAATATCAACAGTCAAAATAATTTGGGTTAAATGAATGTAGATATAGTTTAGAAACCCTTAATATTATTACGGAGGAAGTGATTAGTATTCTGTATCACTACAGGAAATGTCTTGTGAAGGAGAATTAAGGTGTTGGGGGGTCCTCAAAGGTTTTGGTATGGGGTCTCATCATACATGGTTACAGCCTTGGCAGGATGTGGAACTTCACTCTCATAATCAATATTGATAATTTTTAATCCTAATGCTGCTAGCATTTGTAAATATATAGGAAAGTATATTATATTTACTTGTTTTAAACTTTTTCTTTTAATATATTTCTTCAGGTACTTCCTGGTAAGGCCTCATATACACTGCTGCTGGTAAACAGATGTTTAGGAGCAGTTGGGCATTTCTTTCAACTGCTCCTGAACGCTCCTCTACGTTATCTTATCAGTACATGTACACTGGTTCGTTTATAGTCATTTTTAGGCAGTTGTGTTTAGAGGCTTTTTCTTGAACCCCAAAAAAATGCGTTCAGAAGCTGTGTTAGAGGCAGTTGAAGTGCCAAACGCAGCTAAACGCGGCTAAACACGGAAAAACTCAGCTAAACTCGTGTTTAGCAGCATTTTGTTTACAGACGTTTTTTTTTTTTCAAATGCTTCTAGACGCAAAGGCTGCTAAACGCGGCTAAACACTGCTAAACGCGGCTAAACGCAGCATGTAAACACGGCTCACTGTCTGTTTTTTACACACTGGTTTGTAGCTGTCAAGTTAAATTGTTTAGGAGAGTTTTAACAATGTCCCGTGTACATGAAGCCTTATCATGCCTAGGAAAATTATGCCATACATCTCAGGAGTCTTTAGAAGGAGAGGAGATGAGGAGGGGTTTGCTAAGTTAAGCACACTCTCCTGCATGTATAATTGAGCTAAGGGTAAGAAGTAAATGCTACATTTATCATTTGCCCTTACTCAAGATGGCCATGGCCAAAAAAGCTAGAGGGTGTCTTTCAGAGAAGTTTCTCACCAAAATAAAGCATAGAAACATGGATGGATGGGGGAGTTTGGTTTGAATATTAATATTAAATAAATAGCGTTTTTGGTTTGTGGTACTCAAATGCAGTGAAGATTCGCTTTGAGAAATTCCAAAACACAAGGTGGTGGAGGTAATGGTAACAAAGGTTGTTGTTGCCAATAGGGACCAATGCATTTAGTTCATGAAGAATATACTTTAGTAATGCTATCTTTTTAATGTAATATTTCTTTATTAGGGCATGAATATAAGAAAGAACAATATCTTATGCAAAACTGTATTCATATACCGTATTTATTCGAGTATAACGCGCAAAATTTTATACCCAAAAAAACAAAAGTTTGGGTGCGCGTTATACACGAGTGACTTTTGTATCACCTTGCCCCCCCCCCCCGCCACCGCCGCCGCTGCCGCTACCGCCGCCGCCACCGAAGCCACCAACGCCGCTACAACGTTAATCACCGCGGCGCGGGGGAACATTACAGACAGCTTTAGTTTGAATAGCTGTTTTCCCTGCCGTGCGTAGACACTCCCCCTTGGACTGATCTGCCCAATCGCGAGCAAGGGGGAGTGTCTATGCGTGGCAGGGAAAACAGCTGTTCAAACGAACGCTGTCTGTAATGTTCCCGCGCCGCGGTGATTAACAGTAGGTGGCTGCATATACAGGGGACATGGCTGGACATACGGGGACATGGCTGGTTATACAGGGGACATGGCTGGACATACAGGGGACATGGCTGGACATACGGGGACATGGCTGGTTATACAGGGGACATGGCTGGACATACAGGGGACATGGCTGGACATACGGGGACATGGCTGGTTATACAGGGGACATGGCTGGACATACAGGGGACATGGCTGGATATACAGGGGTCAATACATTGTCAATAAATGATTTTTGGCAATTACAATGATTTTATACCGATTTTTAATCGAAAATTAGGGGTGCGCGTTATACACGTGTGCGCGTTATACTCGAATAAATACGGTATGTAATATTATTTGATTCAAATAATAGGCATTAAAATAGACCATGCTTATAGTTCCATTATGTAGAAAGGTGGGACATCTCCCTCTCCTACTGTTTAGCAAGACTTAACAAAGAGATTCAAATTACCGGTACAACAAATTTGTATTAAGATTGTGTGGCACTGCTGGGCTTAAATACACAAACATAGATGCACTATAACACAAAGAATTGAATTACAATTATTTTGTTTTGTACATTATGATTTTATATTATATTATTTATCTTGTAATCATCTGCTGTTTGATATTAAACACATTTTGAGTGCTTCTCATCATTAAAGTGTGGGAAATAGAAGAAAACAAACATACATAGTCACTTACATGGCAGCAGCATTAGTCTAATGCGCTAAAACCCCGTACACACGGGCCGAATGTCGGGAGACATCAGCCTGTTCAATAAAAAAACGGCCAATATTCAGCCTGTGTGTATGTCAGTCGTTTGGACAGAAGCAGACTGTCAGAACACAACAGCTCAGCAGGAGGAGATCGCTGTACTAACTAAAAAATAAAAAAAAACTGTAAATGTGTACCAGGCTTAAAGCGGAGTTCCACCCAAAAATTTTACTTTTTGGAACCCTCCCCCCCTCCGGTGTCACATTTGACACCTTTCAAGGGGGAGGGGGGGGCAGATACCTGCGTAATACAGATATTTTGCTCCCACTTCCAGATATAGATACCCGAGTCACACGCGGGTATCTACGTCCTTTCTTGACCCCCCTACTGTCTTCTGGGAAACACACAGGTCCCAGAAGACAGCAGGGACCAGTGGCATTGCGCATCGCGAGTAACGCATGCGCAGTAGGGAACCAGGAAGTGAAGCCACACGGCTTCACTTCCTGATTTCCTTACCGAAGATGGCGGCGCAGCAACCTGCAGGGGAGGGATCGATCGGCTTCGGGTGCCGACATTGCGGGCGCCCTGGACAGGTAAGTGTCCTTATTTAAAAAATGCTGTATTTGTAGCTGCTGACTTAAAAAAAAAAATTGGCGGACCTCCACTTTAAGACCGAGAAGTGAGCACTCACATGACTGCTGATCAATCAGTTCTCAGTCTTCACCGAGCAAAGAGCAGCGGTAACTGTCAATTTTCACTCTCTGCTTTTCCACTCCATCTCAAACTGGAGTGCTGGGGTGTGGAGGGGGCAGAGGCAGGTAGCTCAGGCTCTCAGAGGTGTGCTGAGAGGTTGAGGCAGCTGGCAGTTAGACTTCTGGGTGAATCAGTCTGGACTGACTCCATGACATCATCCGACAGAATTTGGATCACAGGAATGCAAATAAGTGCCACCGTTTTAGCAGAATTATTTGCCCGCTACTGGGACTTTTTTAACCAATAGGCAGTGCCGCCAAAGTGTCTGCAAAGCACTGCTGCGGAGGCGCTTTGCAGGCACTTCGGCTGTGCTGCCCATTGATTTCAGTGATACCTCAAAGATTCTGCTTGCAGGACTTTTTTTAACGTCCCGCGAGTGCAAGGCTACAGTGTGAAAGCACTCAGGGCTGAATTTAGGGACATGGCTGAATTAAGGGACATGGCTGAATTTAGGGACATGGCTGAATTAAGGGACATGGCTGAATTTAGGGACATGGCCGAATTAAGGGACATGGCTGAATTTAGAGACAATGCTGCATTTGGGGACACAAGGCTGCATTTGGGGACACGTGGCTGCATTTTAAAAAAAGTATCGGTATTCGGTATCGGCGAGTACATGAAAAAAAGTATCGGTACTTGTACTCGGTCCTAAAAAAGTGGTATCGGGACAACCCTAGTTATAACCCTACCTTGGGCTAACCAAAATGCAACATACATTTTTTTATTTGTCTATAGTTCTATTTGTCACCCCCCTCCAAAAAAGAAGAAAAAAGAACAGGCAGCAGCTACAAAACCTGTACTGACTTTTACTATTAGGCTACTTACCTGTCCAGGCATCCAACCATGTCCTCACCTAAGTCGATTCTTGAATGAGCACCTGGGTGCTGACGTCGCCATCTTGGCTAAGGGTAACCGGCTTTACAGCGGCTTTCCTACGCACATGCGTGAATCGCGCTGCGCTCTCTCAATGGGCCAGCTGCGAGGTAAGGGGGGGGAAGGAGGAGGGTCCGGACTTCCGGCCCACTTCGTTGTGGCAAACTGAGCCTGAAGTGAGAGTGGGTACCTATCAAAACCAGGTTCCCGCTCCCTCCCCCCAACCAAAAGGTGCCAAATGTGGCAGCGGTGGGGGGGAGGCAGACAAGTGGATATCCCCTTTTGGATGGAGTGCCACTTTAATGTATTTCTTCAGGTTTGTGAAGTACCAAAAACAATCATATTCAGCAATCACAAAGGCATACATTTCCCTTGTGACGGAGGGGTTAAAACAATGCTCTCAGCATGAAGGGAAAAAGGAAAAAAATGTTATATCATTTCTACTTTACACCTAACAAGTTGCAGAGAATTGTTGTGAAAAGTTGTATGGATCAGGTCAAGACAAAACGACCTTGAGTTTGATTTTTCTAATTTTCTTGCAAACAAGAGAGGGCAACACGAGTCAAAGCTTTGAACACCAGCAAAAAGGCCCGTGGACTAAAAAAAAAAAAGGCCATTCTTTAAAGAAATTATATGTTTGAGTGAATAGATATTTTTTCTGGTTTTCACTCCCCATATTTCAGTAAAAATATAATAAAGCCATTGAAAGAAAATATACTTTAAAATGCATTTCAAGGTCGTTATTTAATAAAGTAATCATAACCCGCAGCCCAAGTATAAAATACCGAGCTCGTAGAATTTGCGATGGGAATTGAGAGGGAAGTGTTCCTCAAAATGGGGTTTTGTGAGGTGACGGATGGAGTGATGTCGAGTGAAAGGATCACAAATGTTCAACTAAACCCTCGTAAAACTACCAAATAGAAAATTATTTTCAAGATTTAAAGTGTCCTTGCGTTGGCAACATATAGAAACTGTATCCACAAATCTCTTTTATCGTGTCCTAAGAGGAGCCCATTGCAAACGGAATCTATTCACTGCTACAAAGTAACTACAATGGAAAGCGTGTGAGACATGTATCAGGTGGATGGAGAAAGGCAAAAGTCAAACTTCTGCAATAAAAAAACTTACCTGCCTGTTCACAATATTCTATTGAATATACGCTGAGCTGCGCATGCTCAGCATGCATTCTTAGCATTGTGCCAGTGTTCTGGGATAAATGACTCCCAGGCAGTGGCGGTGCGTCCATTAAGGGCGCAGGAGCGCCACCCCCTCTCTCCTGCACCTGTCTATCACCATAGATAGATTCATGCATTACATGAATCTATCTATTGTGACTGCTGCCACCCCCTATTCAGGTGTCCGGCCCCACAGGCTCTAATAGGCTTCCAAATTGAACACAGTGTTGTGTTAGGCTTCCCTAACATGGAGCCGCCTCCCACCTCTCAGCCAGTCAGGTGCATGGGTCACCTGATTGGCTGAAACCACATGCGCTGCGATTGGATGCCTATCAGGCGTCCAATAATAGCAGAGGACGGGAGAAGACATAGAGGACTCGGAGCGTAGAGGACAGCACCAAGACAGGTAAGTGCTGGGCGGGGGGGGCACACTGGTAGCATTTGATGGGGCACAGTAGCGACAATTGATGGGACACACTGGCGGCAATTGATGGGACACACTGGCGGCAATTGATGGGGCACACTGGCAGCAATTGATGGGGCACATTAGCGGCAATTGATGGGGCACACCGGCAGTAATTGATGGGGCACACTGGCAGCTATTGATGGGGCACACTGGCAGCAATTGATGGGGCACACTGGCAGCAATTGATGGGGCACATTAGCGGCAATTGATGGGGCACACTGGCAGCAATTGATGGAGCACACTGGCAGCAACTGATGGGGCACACTGGCAGCAATTGATAGGCACAGTGGTGGCAATTAATAGGCACAGTGGTGGCAATTGATGGGCACACTGGCAGCAATTTATGGGCACAGTAGCTGCGTTTGATGGCGCAGTGGTTTGCAATTTATGGGTACAGTGGCTGCATTTGATGGGCACAGTAACTGTGCACGATGGGGTTTTTTTTTGCACCCCCAATTTTTTTTAGCACCAGCCGCCACCCCTCCTATGTGCATGCACAAGAGTCGTGTCATCCCTGCCAGCTTGTTGGGAGGGCGAAATTTAAGCACCCAGGAAGTCAGTGGCTAAGGATTCAATGGTCACATTGCTGGAATAGAGATAAGTGTTCTGCAGATTTTAGTTCCAGTGTAATAGGAAATTAATTATTAGATAAAAACAAACTGTGCAACATTGACTAAAGTTAAATAATTCCCTTGTATTATGTGTACACCATTTATGTGCCTCTTGAAGAAAAAAGAAGCCCAGCTATTATTGTTCACGCTCACAACCTGAGATGGGAATTATTCACCTTTAGTCTAAGCTGCACAGTTTGTTAATATCTACAGATGCCCCTTATTTTTGGGTAAAGGTGAACTAACCCTTTAACCACTTGCTTACTGGGCACATATACCCCCTTCCTGCCCAGACCAATTTTCAGCTTTCAGCGCTGTCACACTTTAAATGACAATTGAGCGGGCATGCAACACTGTACCCATATAAAATTTATATTTCCCCCCTAATACTTAACCAAACCCCGTCTCGATTCAGCAATGTACATCAGAGCAGTGGCTCTCCAAGATCTCTTTGTCTTAATTCTCTCACACAGCAGTAGGAGCTGTTGATTCTGCTGCTGTCAATCACAGCCAGTGAGCCAATGAAGAGAGAGCAAGCGGGTGAGGCTGAGCCGTGCTCTGTGTGTGAATAGACACACAGAAAGTGGCTTGTGAGCAAGCCTGCTCGAGTGCCCCCATAGCAAGAAGCTTGTTATCTGGGGCACTGTCATTCACAGCTAGTGAGCCAGTGAGGAGAGAGCAAGGGGATGGGGCCAAGCCGTGCTCTGTGTGTGAATAGACCCAGAATGTGGCTCGTGAGCAAGCCTGCTCGAGTGCCCCCATAGCAAGAAGCTTGTTATTGTGGGCACTGTCATTCACAGCTAGTGAGCCAATGAGGAGAGAGCAAGGGAATGGGGCAGAGCCGTGTCCTGTGTGTGAATAGACACACAGAATGCGGCTCGCAAGCAAGCCTGCTCAAGTACCCCCATAGCAAGTATCTTACTATTGAGGGGCACTCACTGCTGTCAAACAAAGCCAGTGAGTCAATGAAGAGAGAGCAAGGGGGTGGGGCCGAGTCATGCTCTGTGTGTGTGTGTGGATGGACACACAAATCACAGCTTGGGAGTGAGCCTTCTCAAGTGCCCCCATAGCAAGCAGCTTGCTATTGGGGGCACTCGGCGGAAGAGCCAGGACCACCACCAGGGGACCCAAAAAGAAAAGGATTGAAGCTGCTCTGTACAAAACCATTGCACAGAGCAGGTAAGTAAAACATGCTTTTTTTTTTAAACAAATCTTTCCTTTAGAATTACTTCAATTTGATATGAAATGTTGTATTTGTTTGTATCCTATATGGGCAATGATGTCAGTGCAGTAGGGTTCCAGGTCCATAGTGCCCTGAATCTTCTATAAATACCTTTAAGCATAAGGTCAGGTTAGCAGTGGGCATTCTGTGCTGCATGATGGGAGCCAAGTAGTAAAGAAAACCTGTTTCAGATTTAACCACTTCATTACTGGGCACTTAAACCCCCTTCGTGCCCAGACCAATTTTCAGCTTTCAGCGCTGACGCATTTTGAATGACAATTGCGCGGTCATACAACACTGTACCCAAATTATATTTTTATCATTTTTTTCCCACAAAGAGAGCTTTCTTTTGGTGGTATTTGATCACCTCTGTGATTTTTATTTTTTGCGCTATAAACATAAAAAAACAGAACATTTTGAAAAAAAAACACAATATTTTTAACTTTTTGTTATAATAATATCCCATATATAAAAAAAAAATAAAAAATCCCTCGGTTTAGGCCGATACGTATTCTTCTACATATTTTTGTTAAAAAGAAAATTGCAATAAGCGTATATTGATTGGTTTACGCAAAAGTTATAGCGCCTACAAAATAGGGGATAGATTTATGTTTTTTTTTTTTACTAGTAATGGCGGTGATTTGCGATTTTTTTGTCAGGTCTGCGATATTGCGGCGGACGTATCGGACACTTTTGACACAATTTTGGGACCATTCACATTTATACAGCGTCAGTGCTATAAAAATGCACTAAATACTGTATAAATGTGACTGGCAGTGAAGGGGTTAACACCAGGGGGTGAGGAAGGGGTTAAATATATTCCCTGGGTGTTCTAACTGTGTGTGGAGGGGAGTGACTGGGGGAGGTGACCGATGCTGTGTCCCTATGTAAAGGGACACAGATCGGTCTCCTCTCTCCCTGACAGGACGTGGAGCTCTGTGTTTACACACAGAGCTCCACGTCCTGCTGCCACCGCCGATCGCGGGTGTCTGGCGGACATTACGGCCGCCAGGCACACGCATCGGCTCCCGAGCGATGCGCCGGGCACGTTGTTTCCCCGCTGTGCGCCCCCAGCGGCGCACACAGGGAATGACAACAATAGGACGTCTAAAGAAGTCCACTCGGCACTTGAGAGCCGCGCTGTGGACATCTTTCGTTCATAGTGCGGATCCCAAGTGGTTATTAAGCAGAATGGTTCACCTAGTATTAAATCAGCGCCTTACTTCCAATATCTGTTATTCTCATATTGGCCTTGTGCAGAACAAGTCTTTGCTTTTTCCTGGTTTGGAACCGTCCAAAAAAATATAAATGTTTATCTTGCATTATGCAAATTATTGTGCATGTGTGATTGTTTCATTATAAACAATGTTAGAGTTTATGACTTGAAATTAAAAAAGACACGATGTCTCATATTTTTGAATCTTTTTACAGTTGAAATGCAAGCTGGATTTCCAGGTCAGGATCGGCAGCCGTAAACCTGACTCAGATTATGCATTGCAAACAATAAACATTGCTGAATCTGCACAGACCCTCTGTGTGGCTTTCCCTGGTGCCAAAACCTACATGTGTGGGCTTATTGTTTGGGTGGCTCGATGAAGCTTACGAGCAGGGAAAAAAAAAGCTGAATAAATTGACTTTCACCCACGGGAGAAATGAACTCAGAGGCTTACAACAGCAAATTCAGCTGAGTTTTCTAAACCACCCTGCGCTGCTTCCAAGTTACATATTCGATGTCAGAATGTAATCGCAGTCTGGAGATGGGGTTATCAGGGGTACCTGGAAAGAACTAAAACCGAACAATGCAATCAGCTGAACAGCATGAGAAGATTAAACATATCAATAGGCACCAGGGAATAAAGCATGGGTCCCAAGAGCGATTGATGCTGCGTGCACGTCCCTCAACAGCCGCGGACAGGGCAAAAAGCAATAATACGCAGCTGACAGTTATTGATTGCACATCAAATATGACATTTCATACAGGCATTAATGTTACAGTACAGTCATGAAGACATGAACATTCTTCAATTAAACTCAGTTAAATGGTCAGTCCACTTAAATTTTGTATCAATATCCGCAATTACCCCCTCTCGAAATTTCACCGGCTCATACCCAATATCTCTCTTCATGCATGGACAGACAAAGGAATCACGTTAGAACCAGATCTTTACTCCCATAACTTACTTAAACCCTTCTCTACCCTTCAAGCTGACTATGCCCTTCCAACATTAGAATACTATTGCAACTTTGCTGCCATGGTCACAGGGTATCTGTCAGGGCTGGGCTCAGCTCTTCCTTCTCAGAGCAGCTCAGCTGTTGGTTAATTGTCAGCTCTAATATTTCCAGACTCACCTGGTGATGATATCCTGCTCGTCAGTCCTGCTGGCTACTTAAGCTGTTTAGTCCAGATCCTCTCTGCCTTTGCCTGGTCAACATATCAGAGACTCTCTCCTGTGTACCTGTAAAAGACTTGCTTGGCTGATGTCCCTTCTGGCTCCTGATCTTCCTTGCTGTTCCACAATGCTGATTCGCTGGTTTCCTGATTTCCTGGCTTGTCCTGAAGGACGCTGATCCCTGGCTCCCTGACGTCCTGGCTTGTCTGACTATCCGTTACGGTTACCGAACTCTGGCTATGTTTTGAATAAGTTTGCTCTGTTTTACCTTTTATTTGTATTACTAAACTAGTGTGATTTTTACTGCACTTCTGTCTCGGTCTGATTAATGATTTCTGACAGTATTGTATCATCCATGCAAAGACCCTTTCCCTCTGCTATCTGGATGGTTCTTTTCTAGGTCTACCAAAGACTAGTGTTGAGCAGAATATGCCATATTCGATTTCGCGATATATCTCGAATATATATTCGAATATTCGAGATATATTCGCTAAATTCGAATATTCGTGATATTTTATCGAAATTAATTGAATGCGATTTTTCGCTATTGCGAATGCGAAAATAATTGCGATTTTTTAATAACTGCGGTAGGAGCGCTCTGATTGGCTTAGAATATTCGTGATATTTTATCGAAATATCGCAACATGCGAATGCGATATTTATTGCGCAATTTCGAGATATGCTGGAGGAGCGCTCTGATTGGCTCAGAATATTCGTGATATTTTATCGAAATATCGCAACATGCGAATGCGATATTTATTGCGCAATTTCGAGATATGCTGGAGGAGCGCTCTGATTGGCTCAGAATATTCGTGATATTTTATCGAAATATCGCAACATGCGAATGCGATATTTATTGCGCAATTTCGAGATATGCTGGAGGAGCGCTCTGATTGGCTCAGAATATTCGTGATATTTTATCGAAATATCGCAACATGCGATTGCGATATTTATTGCGCAATTTCGAGATATGCTGGAGGAGCGCTCTGATTGGCTCAGAATATTCCTGATATTTTATCGAAATATCGCAACATGCGAATGCGATATTTATTGCGCAATTTCGAGATATGCTGGAGGAGCGCTCTGATTGGCTCAGAATATTCCTGATATTTTATCGAAATATCGCAACATGCGAATGCGAAATTTATTGCAGATATTTCGAAAACTGCTGTAGCAGCACTCTGAAATCGAATATGTATGATATTTTAACCAAAATACATATTGCGATTGCGATTTTTCGATCGCGCATGCGCAATTGCGCGAACAACACGCGACCATTTCCTGGAGCCTTGCCAGTTTCCCAATATTACAGCAACATGGTGGGAAGCAATTTCTCAAAGTCTGAGGAAAAGTTGCTGATTTGTGTAAGTATTTTGACCACTGTTATTTCATCATCTTCAACTGCATTTAAGTCTAGTTTAAAAGTTAGTATATATGATCAGATATTAGTATTTAACCAAAAATGTGTCTCCTGCTTTTACAAAACTACAAGTCCCAGCATGCCTGGACAGCTGCAGACACCCTGGTTGGCAAATGTGTATTTAGGCACTTTTCCTTGTTATTTAGCATAATGAATTTAAAATTTTTTTGGACATAGGACGTATGCGAACGTCCTGACTTCAGTGTCCTCAAGGCCCAAGGACGTTCGAATACATATTGCCCTTTAGATGTTGCAGAACTACAACTTCCAGCATGCCTGGGAATGCTGGCACTTCTAGTATTGTAAGTTCTGCAGGCCCACATTTTTCAGGCCTTTATGCACGGGTCTCTAAACTGTGGCACCCTAGATGCAGCAAAAGTAAAATTCTTAGCATGCACTGACAGACCGTGGCTGATGGGAGTAGTAGTTTTGCAACAGCTGGAGGTGGACTGGTCTTGAAACCCAGAGTTAGGTAACAAACCCGTAGTGTTTTGCAACCATTCTGCCTCCAGCTGGTTATTTTCTGTTGAAAAGCCTGTGGCGTGCAAAACACAACCCAAAAACTCCACCCGGTGCAAGGAAAAATTTGCACACACCTAAAGAGTGACATCACAAAAAACTGCGACGGTTGCATACGTCAGTGGTCCTCCGAAAAGGTCCCGTCTCTGACCCCCCGGGGCGTTAGGCTCCTAGGCTCCTGACAGGGAAAAGAGTTACTGTGGTCCATACAGCCGAAGCCATATGGACCCATCTCGGTCCAAGCAGCGCAATCAACACGCGAACAACACGCGACCATTTCCTGGAGCCTTGCCAGTTTCCAACTTATGATCGCAGCGCAATCACACAGCAACATGGTTGGAAGCAATTTCACTAAGTCTGAGGAAAAGTTGCTGATTTGTGTAAGTATTTTGACCACTGTTATTTCATCATCTTCAACTGCATTTAAGTCTAGTTTAAAAGTTAGTATATATGATCAGATATTAGTATTTAACCAAAAATGTGTCTCCTGCTTTTACAAAACTACAAGTCCCAGCCCAGCCCAGCATTTTAGTCTAGTTTAAAAGTTAGTATATATGATCATATATTAGTATTTCACAAAAAATGTGTCTCCTGCTTTTACAAAACTACAAGTCCCAGCATGCCTGGACAGCTGCAGACACCCTGGTTGGCAAATGTGTATTTAGGCACTTTTCCTTGTTATTTAGCATAATGAATTTAAAAATTTTTTGGACATAGGACGTATGCGAACGTCCTGACTTCAGTGTCCTCAAGGCCCAAGGACGTTCGAATACATATTGCCCTTTAGATGTTGCAGAACTACAACTTCCAGCATGCCTGGGAATGCTGGCACTTCTAGTATTGTAAGTTCTGCAGGCCCCCATTTTTCAGGCCTTTATGCATGGGTCTCTAAACTGTGGCACCCTAAATGCAGCAAAAGTAAAATTCTTAGCATGCACTGACAGACCGTGGCTGATGGGAGTAGTAGTTTTGCAACAGCTGGAGGTGGACTGGTCTTGAAACCCAGAGTTAAGTAACAAACACGTAGTGTTTTGCAACCATTCTGCCTCCAGCTGTATTTTTCCTGTTGAAAAGCCTGTGGCGTGCAAAACACAACCCAAAAACTCCACCCGGATGCAGTGAAAAATGTGCACACACCTAAAGAGTGACATCACAAAAAACTGCGACTGGTACATACGTCAGTGGTCCTCCGAAAAAGGTCCCGTCTCTGACCCCCCGGGGCGTTAGGCTCCTGACAGGGAAAAGAGTTAGCAACGCATATCTCCCCTATACGTGTATCCTGTGTTGTTAATAATATATTCATAATTATGCAAATGATAATGGCTGCTATATTTATGCAAAAAAGGTGGCGACCGAAATGGCAGGATATAAAATCTTTCATGTTACCCCTGTCATTGATTAATAAGGCGAGAATGCTTCCAATTGTTGAATAGCATACATTTACGTCATATATCCATAAGGCTGTCAACAGAAGTATTACAATATACTTTGTTCTTCATCTTGCAGAAGTTCCTGGAAACAGGATATGATGACCTGCGGCGGCAGCCACAGAAAAGGGCTGTGGTCAGCGCCCTAATCGCTGACTTTGGCGGCCAACATGACCACAAGGCCATTGTTAAGAAGTGGTCTGACCTCAAGAGGCGCCAAATGGGTAATGTCAGACGTCTTCGGGCTAAATATCATCCAGGTAAGTTATTGTTGACAGTTATGTTTTTTTTAAAAAAAGTGTATTTTGTGCGTGAACTCGAAAGAGAGAGGAGCCGGCCTGCAGGAGTTGGGAGGCCTCCCCCAGAGGCAATCTGCCACCTTTCTCCATGCCCCGGTTGGCAATGGCGGGTGTGAGGGGGTCCTCCCAACCCAACCTCGCATAGCACACCCACCAGTGGCGGGGCTGAGACCACCAAACTCAATTCACAGGTAGCCGAGAGCGGGATCCGAACCCCTAGCTGCAGAGGTGAATCAGTTGTCAGTGCAGTGGCAATCGCGTGGAGCCACCGCAGCTCCTTTGGTGACAGTTATGTAAGGTCATATGTAATTCATGTAAGGTCAGATGTTGTTAACCAAGATGCCATGTTGTGCTAACATATATCACCACCGGCCAAGGTATTCATAGTACTGTTGAAAAAAGACATGGGGCAGCAGACAGGAACACAGAAGTTATGTGGGAACATAATTTTCCCATTGCTTTGCATGGGACTTTAAAGAAAAACCCCGACCATGGCAAGTGGGGGTGGGTAAGGTTTAAACCACCTATCCTATGTTTGTGGCTGACATATAAGTAACCTGTGTGCCAAGTTTCATATAAATATCTTTAGCCGTTTGTACGTGATGCTGGAACATACATACATACATACATACATACATACATACATTTATGCACACACACACGTTGAGTTTTATATATATAGATTACCACTAAATTCCTGTGTTAGGAGTGGGGTTGTTATAGTAATCCCGTGTGCTCCATCAGGCCCTTTTTTTAACATGAGATGGTCTGAACAAAACAAAGGAGACAAAAACAGCTCATTTTAACATGGTTGCATCCCAGCTCACGCTCAGTCCCCTGTAGTGCCCACAAGACCCTTTAATATAACATTGTCCCATTGGTTAACTGTCTATATAAATCAATTTGTATTCATATACAATACAGCACAGTACACAGAATTTGCATACGTCATTAGAAAACATTTTTATAATATATGAACATTGTGTTATTATAGGAGCTCCAATGCCAGTTGTCCGCGCCAAGCGCAGAAGGCGCCAGGCCGATGAGGAGGAGGAGGAGGATGCGGCAGAGGAGGATGCGGCAGAGGAGGACATGGATGAGGAGGAGCAGCCAGGGCCCTCCCACTCCCCAACCCCAGCTCCTGTTGAGGAGCAAGCTGAGGAGATTCCCCCCCCCACCACCCCAACTTCTCAAGCGGAAGAGCAGGAGGAAGAGAGCGTTCCTGTGAGCCTCGCTCAGGAAGGTAAATATGTGCACAATGATTAATAACATTTCAACAACAAAATGTAGATATAAAAATGGACAACATATAAAGCGCACCTGTCAGATTGTAGAACCATAATATGGTATTGATGCTAGAAGTATACAGGTAGTGCATAATTATTAGGCAAGTTGTATTTTTTGAGGATTCATTTTATTATTGAACAACAACCATGTTCTCAATGAACCCCAAAAACTCATTAATATCAAAGCTGAATTTTTTTGGAAGTAGTTTTTAGTTTGTTTTTAGTGTTAGTTATTTTCGGGGGATATCTGTGTGTGCAGGTGACTACTATTACTGTGCAGAATTATTAGGCAACTTAACCAAAAAATAAATAGATACCCTTTTCAATGATTTATTTTTAACAGTGAAACCAATATAACATCTCAACATTCACAAATACACATTTCTGACATTTAAAAACAAAACAAAAACAAATCAGTGACCAATATAGCCACCTTTATTTGCAAGGACACTCGAAAGCCTGACATCCATGGATTCTGTCAGTGTTTTGATCTGTTCACCATCAACATTGCGTGCAGCAGCAACCACAGCCTCCCAGACACTGTTCAGAGAGGTGTACTGTTTTCCCTCCTTGTAAATCCCACATTTGATGATGGACCACAGGTTCTCAATGGGGTTCAGATCAGGTGAACAAGGAGGCCATGTCATTACTTTTTTTTATTTAATACCCTTTCTTGCCAGCCACGCTGTGGAGTACTTTGACACGTGTGATGGAGCATTGTCCTGCATGAAAATCATGTTTTTCTTGAAGGATGGTGACTTTTTCCTGTACCACTGCTTGAAGAAGGTCTCTTCCATAATCTGGCAGTAGGACTGGGAGTTCAGCTTGACTCCATCCTCAATCCGAAAAGGCCCCACAAGCTCATCTTTGATGATACCACCCCAAACCAGTACTCCACCACCACCTTGCTGGCGTCTGAGTCGGACTGGAGCTCCCTGCACTTTACCAATCCAGCCACGGGCTCTTCCATCTGGCCCATCAAGACTCACTCTCATTTCAGCAGTCCATAAAACCTTAGAAAAATCTTTCTTGAGATATTTATTGGCACAGTCTTGACGTTGCAGCTTGTGTGTCTTGTTCAGTGGTCGTCGTCTTTCAGCCTTTCTTACCTTGGCCATGTCTCTGGGTATTGCACACCTTGTGCTTTTGGGCACCCCAGTGATGTTGCAGCTCTGAAATATGGCCAATCTGGTGGCAAGTGGCATCTTGGCAGCTGCACGCTTGACTTTTCTCAGTTCATGGTCAGTTATTTTGCGCCTTTTTTTTTCCACACACTTCTTTTGACCCTGTTGACTATTTTGAATGAAACGCTTGATTTTTCGATGATCACGCTTCAGAAGATTTGCAATTTTAAGAGTGCTGCATCCCTCTGCTAGATATCTCTCTATTTTGGACTTTTCAGAGTCTCTCAAGTCCTTCTTTTAGACCATTTTGCCAAAGGAAAGGAAGTTGACTAATAATTATGCACACCTTATATAGGGTGTTGATGTCATTAGACCACACACCTTCTCATTACAGAGATGTACATTACCTAATATGCCTAATTGGTAGTAGGCTTTCGAGCCTATACAGCTTGGAGTGAGACAACATGCATAAAGAGCATGATGTGGTCCAATTACTCATTTGCCTAATAATTCTGCACTCCCTGTATGTGTTAGACACACAACAAATGTATAGACATGATAATGATTGATTAATAAGCAAAAAAAATATTTTATGTATTTGTTAACGGTCTTTGTAATCAAATTGTTTTTTCTTATATCATAACAGCTGTAAAAGAGATTATGCAGAGACAAGCAGCAATAACGAAAAGGCAAGAATTAATTATTGCTAACCAGAGGAAAATGTGCTATTTAGCCAATCAAAACAAGCAACTGGAGGAGCAACAAATGAGAGAAATGCGTGAATTGGAAAAATTGCAAAAGCGCATGAGCCAATCACTTTGATTTTTTTTTTATAATAAAAAATATTATTTTTTGGAAATGTTTCATTTCTTTTTGAGATAGATTTTTAGGTTTTTCAACACATCTAACTTCACATCGAACAAATCAACATCAACACATCTAACTTCATAATAAGCAACAACATTTTATACTATTAATTTATTTAACACAAACCTAGGACAAACTAAAGCACACGGACACAGACACGACGAACACAAAATAAACTGTTGAAAAATGAACATAACAAAAGCAACAATATATATATATATATATATATATATATATATATATATATATACCGAGAGAGAGAGAGAGCAAGAAAGAGAGAGAGAATGCAGATGAGCTCTTGCAGACAGCCCAATGGTTGCAGTATAAATGCCGCAAAACAGGGTTTAACATAAGGTTCATTGTTATAGTTACACTTGCTGTTTAGATCCGGTCTGGTAGCTTGTAGCGGAGGCTGTTGGTGGATCCGCTGTGCCAGAGAGGTCATGAAGCTTTACTCAGCATGGAGGCAGCAGCAGTAGTATTAAAATATAATGTAACTAGACAATGCATTTCCTGAGGAAAATGCGAGTGGGAATGCTGAATAGCTTAATTGCTGAGCCCCTTGCCAAAGACATTCACCATAACCACTACACTATCTTTAGGACACACAGCTTCTTTCTCTATCTGCAAAGTATAGAGTATGCTGACTTCCTGGTCGCCCCTCCCCCCTCAAGAGGTTTCCCCTCCCCCCCAGGTCAGTGAGGAGGAATATTGCACTGAGGTCAGGAAAGTTATTTATGGAAAGAAATAACATTACAAACGCTTTTAATTCACAGATCAAATACATGATTTAAGCCTCCAAACAAAGCTTAATAAATCCTCAACCGTACATGCGATCGATACAACGACTACACCGTTTGAAATACACGGCCCTTGTGAACGCATCGATATGAAATTTATGTTGATAAACTTAAAAATGTGACATAGGTGTATTGACTGAGCAGCAGAAGCAGCAGTAGTAGTATTAGCAGTAGTAGTTGATACAGAGTCAGATATAGGGTGTGAAATAACTGCTGACATAGGTGTCTTGACTGGGCAGCAGCAGCAGCAGAAGCAGCAGTAGTAGTATTAGCAGTAGTAGTTGATACAGAGTCATATCACTTGGGCAGGAGGTGCCATGATGAACAGCAGTGGTAATAAGAGTATATAGGGTGTGAAATAACTGCTGACATAGGTGTCTTGACTGAGCAGCAGCAGTAGTAGTATTAGCAGTAGTAGTTGATACAGAGTCATATCACTTGGGCAGGAGGTGCCATGATGAACAGCAGTGGTAATAAGAGTATATAGGGTGTGAAATAACTGCTGACATAGGTGTCTTGACTGAGCAGCAGCAGTAGTAGTATTAGCAGTAGTAGTTGATACAGAGTCATATCACTTGGGCAGGAGGTGCCATGATGAACAGCAGTGGTAATAAGAGTATATAGGGTGTGAAATAACTGCTGACATAGGTGTCTTGACTGAGCAGCAGCAGTAGTAGTATTAGCAGTAGTAGTTGATACAGAGTCATATCACTTGGGCAGGAGGTGCCATCATGAACAGCAGTAGGAATAGGAGTATATAGAGTGTCAAATAACTGCTGACATAGGTGTCTTGACTGGGCAGCAGCAGCAGAAGCAGCAGTAGTATTAACAGTAGTAGTTGATACAGAGTCATATCACATGGGCAGGAGGTGCCATGATGAACAGCAGTAGGAATAGGAGTATATAGAGTGTCAAATAACTGCTGACATAGGTGTATTGACTGGGCAGCAGCAGCAGAAGCAGCAGTAGTATTAACAGAAGTAGTTGATACAGAGTCATATCACATGGGCAGGAGGTGCCATGATGAACAGCAGTAGGAATAGGAGTATATAGAGTGTCAAATAACTGCTGACATAGGTGTCTTGACTGGGCAGCAGCAGCAGAAGCAGCAGTAGTATTAACAGTAGTAGTTGATACAGAGTCATATCACATGGGCAGGAGGTGCCATGATGAACAGCAGTAGGAATAGGAGTATATAGAGTGTCAAATAACTGCTGACATAGGTGTATTGACTGGGCAGCAGCAGCAGAAGCAGCAGTAGTATTAACAGTAGTAGTTGATACAGAGTCATATCACATGGGCAGGAGGTGCCATGATGAACAGCAGTAGGAATAGGAGTATATAGAGTGTCAAATAACTGCTGACATAGGTGTCTTGACTGGGCAGCAGCAGCAGAAGCAGCAGTAGTATTAACAGTAGTAGTTGATACAGAGTCATATCACATGGGCAGGAGGTGCCATGATGAACAGCAGTGGTAATAAGAGTATATAGGGTGTGAAATAACTGCTGACATAGGTGTCTTGACTGAGCAGCAGCAGTAGTAGTATTAGCAGTAGTAGTTGATACAGAGTCATATCACTTGGGCAGGAGGTGCCATGATGAACAGCAGTGGTAATAAGAGTATATAGGGTGTGAAATAACTGCTGACATAGGTGTCTTGACTGAGCAGCAGCAGTAGTAGTATTAGCAGTAGTAGTTGATACAGAGTCATATCACTTGGGCAGGAGGTGCCATCATGAACAGCAGTAGGAATAGGAGTATATAGAGTGTCAAATAACTGCTGACATAGGTGTCTTGACTGGGCAGCAGCAGCAGAAGCAGCAGTAGTATTAACAGTAGTAGTTGATACAGAGTCATATCACATGGGCAGGAGGTGCCATGATGAACAGCAGTAGGAATAGGAGTATATAGAGTGTCAAATAACTGCTGACATAGGTGTCTTGACTGGGCAGCAGCAGCAGAAGCAGCAGTAGTATTAACAGTAGTAGTTGATACAGAGTCATATCACATGGGCAGGAGGTGCCATGATGAACAGCAGTAGGAATAGGAGTATATAGAGTGTCAAATAACTGCTGACATAGGTGTATTGACTGGGCAGCAGCAGCAGAAGCAGCAGTAGTATTAACAGAAGTAGTTGATACAGAGTCATATCACATGGGCAGGAGGTGCCATGATGAACAGCAGTAGGAATAGGAGTATATAGAGTGTCAAATAACTGCTGACATAGGTGTCTTGACTGGGCAGCAGCAGCAGAAGCAGCAGTAGTATTAACAGTAGTAGTTGATACAGAGTCATATCACATGGGCAGGAGGTGCCATGATGAACAGCAGTAGGAATAGGAGTATATAGAGTGTCAAATAACTGCTGACATAGGTGTATTGACTGGGCAGCAGCAGCAGAAGCAGCAGTAGTATTAACAGTAGTAGTTGATACAGAGTCATATCACATGGGCAGGAGGTGCCATGATGAACAGCAGTAGGAATAGGAGTATATAGAGTGTCAAATAACTGCTGACATAGGTGTCTTGACTGGGCAGCAGCAGCAGAAGCAGCAGTAGTATTAACAGTAGTAGTTGATACAGAGTCATATCACATGGGCAGGAGGTGCCATGATGAACAGCAGTGGTAATAAGAGTATATAGGGTGTGAAATAACTGCTGACATAGGTGTCTTGACTGAGCAGCAGCAGTAGTAGTATTAGCAGTAGTAGTTGATACAGAGTCATATCACTTGGGCAGGAGGTGCCATGATGAACAGCAGTGGTAATAAGAGTATATAGGGTGTGAAATAACTGCTGACATAGGTGTCTTGACTGAGCAGCAGCAGTAGTAGTATTAGCAGTAGTAGTTGATACAGAGTCATATCACTTGGGCAGGAGGTGCCATCATGAACAGCAGTAGGAATAGGAGTATATAGAGTGTCAAATAACTGCTGACATAGGTGTCTTGACTGGGCAGCAGCAGCAGAAGCAGCAGTAGTATTAACAGTAGTAGTTGATACAGAGTCATATCACATGGGCAGGAGGTGCCATGATGAACAGCAGTAGGAATAGGAGTATATAGAGTGTCAAATAACTGCTGACATAGGTGTCTTGACTGGGCAGCAGCAGCAGAAGCAGCAGTAGTATTAACAGTAGTAGTTGATACAGAGTCATATCACATGGGCAGGAGGTGCCATGATGAACAGCAGTAGGAATAGGAGTATATAGAGTGTCAAATAACTGCTGACATAGGTGTCTTGACTGGGCAGCAGCAGCAGAAGCAGCAGTAGTATTAACAGTAGTAGTTGATACAGAGTCATATCACATGGGCAGGAGGTGCCATGATGAACAGCAGTGGTAATAAGAGTATATAGGGTGTGAAATAACTGCTGACATAGGTGTCTTGACTGAGCAGCAGCAGTAGTAGTATTAGCAGTAGTAGTTGATACAGAGTCATATCACTTGGGCAGGAGGTGCCATGATGAACAGCAGTGGTAATAAGAGTATATAGGGTGTGAAATAACTGCTGACATAGGTGTCTTGACTGAGCAGCAGCAGTAGTAGTATTAGCAGTAGTAGTTGATACAGAGTCATATCACTTGGGCAGGAGGTGCCATGATGAACAGCAGTAGGAATAGGAGTATATAGAGTGTCAAATAACTGCTGACATAGGTGTCTTGACTGGGCAGCAGCAGCAGAAGCAGCAGTAGTATTAACAGTAGTAGTTGATACAGAGTCATATCACATGGGCAGGAGGTGCCATGATGAACAGCAGTAGGAATAGGAGTATATAGAGTGTCAAATAACTGCTGACATAGGTGTCTTGACTGGGCAGCAGCAGCAGAAGCAGCAGTAGTATTAACAGTAGTAGTTGATACAGAGTCATATCACATGGGCAGGAGGTGCCATGATGAACAGCAGTAGGAATAGGAGTATATAGAGTGTCAAATAACTGCTGACATAGGTGTCTTGACTGGGCAGCAGCAGCAGAAGCAGCAGTAGTATTAACAGTAGTAGTTGATACAGAGTCATATCACATGGGCAGGAGGTGCCATGATGAACAGCAGTAGGAATAGGAGTATATAGAGTGTCAAATAACTGCTGACATAGGTGTCTTGACTGGGCAGCAGCAGCAGAAGCAGCAGTAGTAGTATTAACAGTAGTAGTTGATACAGAGTCATATCACATGGGCAGGAGTTGCCATGATGTACAGCAGTCTTAATAAGAGTATATAGGGTGTGAAATAACTGCTGACATAATTGTCTTGACTGATCCAAAGGAGTCATGGGAGAAAATCATGTGGTCAGATGAGACTATAATATAATTTTTTGATCATAATTTCACTAACCGTGTTCGGAGGAAGAATAATGATGAGTACCATGCCAAGAACGCCATCCCTAATGTGAAGCATGGGGGTGGTAGCATCATGCTTTGGTGGTGTTTTTCTGCACATGGGACAGGGTGACTGCACTGTATTAAGGAGAGGATGACCGGGGCCATGTATTGCAAGATTTTGGGCAACAACCTGCTTCCCTGAGTTAGAGCTTTGAAGATGGGTCGAGGCTGGGTCTTCCAACATGAGAATGACCCAAAGCACACAGCCAGGATAACCAAGGATTGGCTCTGTAAGGAGCATATCAAGGTTCTGGCGTGGCCTAGCCAGTCTCCAGACCTAAACCCAATAGAGAATCTTTGGAGGGAGCTCAAACTCCGTGTTTCTCAGCGATAGCCCAGAAACATGACTGATGTAGAGAAGATCTGTGTGGAGGAGTGGGCCAAAATCCCTCCTCCAGTGTGTGCAAAGCTGGTGTAAAACTACAAGAAATTTTTGACCGCTGTAATTGCAAAGAAAGCCTACTGTACCAAATATTAACATTGATTTTCTCTGATGTTGAAATAGTTATATTCAGCACTGTAAATACATCAGGTCCGGGGCTTCATCAGGGAATGCATGGCAAGGGACCCTTCAGCGCCCTGAACCGACGACGGGTGCCAGAAAGTCACCGCCGATCCAGGACTCATTCATCTTTATGAATGTGAGTCTGTCCACGGACTCTGTGGACAGACGGGTCCTCTTGTCCGTGACCACCCCACCTGCCGCGCTGAATGTCCGCTCAGATAGTACGCTGGAGGGGGGGCAAGACAATAACTCCAGCGCATACTGAGCGAGCTCGCGGCAGGTGTCCAATCTGGCAACCCAGTACTCCATGGGGTCGTCGGTGCTCATACTGTCAGAAGCACCGACGGACGCCATGTAGTCTGCCACCATGTGGGCCAGCCGCTGGTGGTGACTGCTGCTGCTGCTGCTGGTGGTGGTACTGGGTCGCTCGGTTTGGAAGAACATCCTCATCTCTTCCATTAGGTCCCCTGCTCGGCTGCAGCTGGGTGCAGCCACCTGCTGGGTGAGATGAGGGGGGACAACTGGAGGCCGGGGAGTTGCCTGCTCCAACCGTCTGACAATGGCTGCCTGCAGTTCCTCCATCCGGTGCTGCCTCCGGCTGGCTGGGATGAACTGCTCCAGTTTCCCCTTGCACCTGGGATCCAAAAGGGTGGCCATCCAGAAATCATCCCTCGTCTTGATGGTCTTAACCCGGGGGTCCCTCCTGAGGCATCTGAGCATGTGGGCAGCCATGGGGAAGAGCACAGCCCGCTGTGACTCCTCAATGCTGGCCAGGTTAATGAGGTGCGACTCTTCTTCCCTGAGGCGCTGCTGGTCAAACTCAGACATGCCCAACCCCCGGACTATCGGTGCCCCCAACACCGGCTCTCCCTCCTGACCAGGCCCTGACTCCGGGACGACACCAGCAACCACCTCCTCCTCCTCTTCATCATCATCCTCCTCCTCCTCCTCCTCCTCCTGGTCCTGGCCCTGGTCTCGGTGGAGCATTGCTGACTCCTCCTGCTCCACCAAGGCACTCTCCCCAGCCTCGAGCAGGCGATCTAGTGTCCTCTCCAGCATGAACAGTATTGGCAGCACGCTATTGAGGCCAATTTGCTCACTGCTGACCATCTTGGTCGCCTGCTCGAAGGAGGACAACACTTGGCAGACCTGGTTTATCTGCCCCCACTGCGCACAGGCGATGAAAGGGAGTTGTGGTGAAGCCCTCTGAGTGCCTAGTTCCATCAGGTACTCCCTCACCGCCCTTTGCTGCTCCCACAACCTCTTCAGCATGTGGAGGGTGGAGTTCCACCGCGTCACACTGTCCACAATCAGCCTGTGAAGGGGCAGATTGTACTTCCGCTGCAATTTGGACAGGGACGCGGTAGCGGTTGGGGAGCGCCTGAAGTGGCTGGCAATCCTACGCGCCTTTGCCACAATGTCACTCAACCCTGGATAAGTGCGCAGGAACTTCTGCACCACCAGGTTGAGGACATGTGCCAGACAGGGCACGTGCGTCAGACTGCCAGCATGGAGGGCGGCGAGTAGGTTGCTGCCGTTATCGCAGACAACCATACCTGGCTGGAGCCTTCGGGGTGTCAGCCACTTCTGGACCTGAGCTTGAAGTGCTTTCAGCACTTCTTCTGCAGTGTGTCTCCGGTCCCCTAAACTAACAAGCTGGAGCACGGCCTGACAGCGCACGTGCCCCACACTTGAGTAGCTACGGGGGCGCTTGCTGGGAGGCTCAGCAGCTGCGGAGACAGTGGCTTGAGGGAGACCAGCAGTTCTCCCCTGGACACCCCGGGGCGGCACCACAAGATCGGTTGCCGACGATCCCTCACCGACGCCTCGGAGGGAAACCCAATGGGCCGTGAAGCTGATGTAGCGTCCCTGCCCATGCCTGCTGGTCCAGCCATCCATTGTCAGATGAACCCTGTCGCTGACAGCGTGATCCAGCGACAGGGTTACATTCTGAACAATGTGCTGGTGTAGGGCAGGGACACCAGTCCTGGCAAAGAAATGGCGGCTGGGGACACGCCATTGGGGTTGGGCCTGCTCCAACATCTGCCTGAAGGGGTTGCTGTCAACTATGTTGAAGGGCAGCAGATGTTGGGCAATAACCCTTGCCAGGAGCCCATTGAGGGAACGCACACGTCGGTCTCCAGGGGGGAAGGGAGTGGTGCGGTCAAAGGCGTCTGAAATCGACGCCTGGCGCCGGACGGCAGTGCGGGACACAGACGTGGAGGGTGCTGTGGAAGTAGAGGTCTGGCTGCCGGTACCAGTACCTCTACTAGAGGGAGCGGGGGGGCATGACCTGCTGGAAACAGATGAAGATGTGGCAGGGGCTGCTGTACCCTGCTCACTTGTGGTGGTGGCGCTGCTACCACCACCACGCTTCATCTCCTCATACAACGCCCAGTGGTTTATCCTGAGGTGCTGGTTCAGGGCTGTGGTACCCACCCGAGCCAAACACTTCCCTCTCTTCACCCTCACTTTACAAATCCGGCAGATGGCCACGGTAGGGTTGTCTGCCACCAGGGTAAAGAAATTCCAGACAGGTGACTTCAGCACCGCCCTCCTGTCAGATGGGGTGACGCTTACTTGCACCTGCTGGGATTCGGTGCGCACAGGTGGAGCTGCCTGCTGCTGCTGCTGCTGCTGCTGCTCCTCCTCCTGACACCTCCTGCTGCCATCACCAGTGGAGACCCTGACGATGGTCTCCCTGGTGGTGACCTGGCGCACCGTTTCACCAGGGTGCCTACCTTCCCCGTCGTCACTGACGTAGTGAGCCGACGCGTCAGATGGCAACCATGATGGGTCACCCTCTTCGCCCCCAGAGATGTCAGACCAAGGGCTGAGATGTGTTGGTCTGAGGGAACCACGTGACATGGAGCCTCTAGCCTGGCTCCGCTGTCCCCTCACCCACGCCTGGGTCTGACTAGGTGCTGCTGTTTCCTGCACCAAAACAGCAGCACCAGTTTGAAGGGATGTCTCTGGGATACTGCCAGCAGGTATCCCATCCTCCTCATCCATCCCTTCAAAAAGGTCCTGACCATCAGGACAGAGCTGGAGGTCTGCCTGATGCATGGCCTCCCCCAAGAGATCCCTATCACTGTCGCTGTCGAACAGTAAGATGCTGGACTCTTGGGGGCTGGGGGGGGGTAGTACAGGCAACGGTGTAATGGTGGTACTACTGTGAGTCGGGACCGACGACTCAGTGGCACTGCTGTGCCCCATGTAGTCCACCACTACTTGAGCCTGAGATGGCAATATCGGGCGGCTGCCCGATGGGAAGAACTCCCGGATCAGGCGTACTCCCCTTGCACCCGATCCTCTACCACTAGTAGGGGCACGAGAGGTACCCCGTGCTGGCAGCGATCCAGCACTGGGAGTAACTCCCCTACCCCTACTGCCACGGCCACGGATGCCGCTCATAATTGCTGATATGTGTGTGGGGGGGTTAAACTTTATTGGGGGGGAAAATGTGAACAAAATGTGTTTTTGTGTTTTTTTTACAAGACAGGCACGCAGACAAAGACGTACACAGACAGCTACTAAACTATAAGAAAAGTAGTACACCAGACAAGGACTACAAAATTAAAGAAAAAAAAAAAAAGCACTAAACAAACACTAACTTTTTTTTTTTTTTTTTTTTTAAACACAAAACACAGACACTAAACACACACTAAGCTAAGCTAGATGAAATAAATGTACACTAACAGTGTGTACACTTACTACACAAAATTTAACTAAACTGAACACAAAACTTAGCTTTTATAAAAGCTCTTTAGGGAAAACTAAACAAAATTTGAACTGAGATGCCTATCAAATATCACTGAACAGTGAACCTGCAAGATCTGACAGTAACACAAGATGAACAAAACTTAGCTTTTAGAAAAGCTCTTTTATAAAGCTCAGATCAATATGTGTTCTGAAATCTCTTGCAAATATAACTGAACAGGGAGGATTGCAGGATCAAACAGTAACACAAATGAAAAAAACAGCACAAAACAGCACAAAACGTAGCTTTGAAAAAAGCTCTTGGGTCTATTGCTTTGAAAAAAGCAGTTGATATACTGGAAAAGATCCACTGGAATCACTAAATAGCAATGCTGGTGATGATCTAAATCAATCAAGAACAAAGACACAGGAAACCAGGAAACCAGGAACACAGAAACAGCCTCCACACTCTATAGCAAGCTTCTGAATCTGCAATGAAATGGTGCTGGGAGTGAGCTTATATAATGTCCATGCAGGCAGGTTCCTATTGGTTGCTAACCTGTGACGAGTGTGGAAGGAGAACTCTGATTGGCTCTGATGCAAAAGGGCGGAGCAAATAATCGCGCAATATTCCTATTGCCGAATATTCGCATTGCGAATATTCGGCAATATAAAATGATCGCTTCAGCTACTCGGCCCAATGGCTCTAATCATACCAGCAATGCTTTCAGACGTCTATGGAGATCACTAGGATGTGATCTGTTTTAAAAATGAAACTGTAAAAATCGCTCTGATGCGGAAGATCGGGGCGAGGAAAATAATCGCGCGATATTGCGTTTGCCGAATAATCGCATTGCGATCTTTCTGGAAAATTCAATGAACGCTTCAGCTACTCGGCCCAGGGTCTCTAATTATACCAGCAATGCTTTTAGACGTCGATGGAGATATCTAGGATGTGATCTGATTCAAAAAAAAAATTGTAAAAAATCGAATATTCGGAATTGCGAATATTCACCGCGAATTTCGAAATATAGCGCGATTTCTCGAATATGCTATATTCGAGTCGAATATTCGCAATGCGAATATTCGTGAGCAACACTACCAAAGACTCTCATAAAGCTAACAAAGCCTGACTTGCCAATTGCTTTATGGCAGCCAGGAGGGCCATCCTAAAGCAGTGGACCTCTACCACCCCAACAACCATCGCTGATGTGAAAGTGGACCTGTTGCACCTTCTATGCAAGGACAAACTAGACATTGTCCTCTCCTACCATGCCAACTCATCATGCTTTTTACACAAATGGAGCCTACCTGTATATATCAGCAGGATTCAGCCTACTCTGGACTTACCTACCTCTGTTCTCCCCATCTCTGAACTCTGAGTCTTTCAGATAACTACTAGATGAATTGGCCACTATTACAAATCAGATTTTCCCACATAATATGGCTTTTCATAAATATCTCTAAACATGCCAGCACAATAATAACAAAGACCACCACCATATTTAATATAAACTATTAACAGTAAAGCCAAACTCTTCAACCTATTAAATATTTACAATCATTCAAGTGTAAAGCCAAAGCTTTTAACTTTATATTTTGGATAGAGTAGGAAATAATTAGAATCCCTTTGAAGTATTTATTGCTTTCAGTGTCCCCACTAGGTAGACTAATGCCCTGTACACACGATCGGTTCATCCGATGAAAACGGACTGATGGATTTTTTTCATCGGATATCCGATGAAGCTGACTTTAATCAGTCTTGCCTACACACCATCGGTTAAAAATCTGATCGTGTCCAACGCGGTAACGTAAAACACTACGACGTGCTGAGAAAAATTAAGTTCAATGCTTCCGAGCATGCGTCGACTTGATTCTGAGCATGCATGGATTTTTGCCTGATGGATTTCCCCACAGACGATTGTTTTTTTTCTAATGTTTTTTTAACCATATGGTGTGGAGAAAGCCTCTTGAGTGGGCAAGCAGGAGTTTCAGGACGTCCACTAACACACAGCTCCTTTCTCTATCTGCAAAGTACACTTGTGACTTGCCTGCTCGCCCCCTCAAGAGGCTTTCTCAACACCAGGAAGAAACCCTTGCATTACTGTGTGGAGTTACAGACAGAAGAACAGGAAGTGAGGATTTCTCAGAAGAAATAAGGACATTTAAAAGCAAAATGGAAGGATGAGGTAAGTGAAGGAGGACTGCACTAAGGTAAAGGAAGCTATTTAGGGGAAACAAATTCCTTTGCAACCCCTTTAATTTTGTAAAGTGCTGTGTACCCTGTTGGCATTATATAAATCCTGATTAATAATAAGAAGAAGAATTCTAATAAAAATACATTAATTGTATTATTATAATATTATATTTTAAATATGCCTTTGAATAATATTAATACTAATAATAATTATAATAATAAAATACTGTAAATATGTCTCTGAATGTCAGGGTTTACATGTCTTTTAAGGGTATAAATGACTTTAGTTTGAGGCAGAAGGGAAACTTCACATACAAGCAAATACAATTTATTCCTCTTCCCTACAAACCAGAGTGCTGCAGCCCAATCAGCTGTAATTTTTCAGATTTTCAAACAAAACACCATTTGCCATGATATTTCATCAGCATTTTAATTGCATTTTTGCTGTCAAACCTCTTCAATGAGCTAAAGTGTGATTTTCAGTTTGCAATTAAAATTCCATATTAAAGAGCAAGCCTGTGGTTCCGAATCAGCCATGCTGATCTGCAAAGAATGATTTTGCTTAAGAAAACAAAGAATAATTAGCATTTTCTGTTTATAGGAAGGAAAGGCGCTTAGGCCAAATTGTCTGTATTAATAAATCCCCATCCCAAATTACATTTTGTACCTTTTGGGGTTCTGGTTCAAGCACAGGAATGCATTTGGATACCATTGTACATTTTCCCAATAGCATAGGAGTTGGGGAAGGACAAACCATTTACACAAGATGATTACTATGGGCTAGATTCAGAAAGAATTTACGTTGGCGTATCTATTGATACGCCGCGTAAATTCAAAGCTGCGCCGGCGTATCTTCTTTCTGTATTCAGAAAGCAAGATACGCCGAAATTAGGCTAAGATCTGACTGGTGTAAGTCTCTTATGCTGTCGTATCTTAGTTGCATATTTACGCTGGCCGCTAGGTGGCGCTTCCGTCGATTTACGCGAGGCATATGCTAATTAGGTTGATACGCCGATTCAGAAACGTACGTCCGCCCGGAGATTTTTTTTACGTCGTTTACGTTAGGCTTTTTCCAGCGTAAAGTTACCCCTGCTATATGAGGCGTATCCTATGTTAAGTATGGACGTCGGGCCAGCGTAAAATTTTCCGTCGATTGCGTCGTTTGCGTAAGTCGTTCACGAATAGGGTTGTACGTAAGTTACGTTCACGTCTAAAGCATTGACGATTTGCGGCATAATTTCGAGCATGCGCACTGGGATTCTTTCACGGACGGTGCATGCGCCGTTCGTAAAAAAAAGATCAAATACGTGGGGTCATAAGTAATTTAAATAAAACACGCCCACATCATCCACATTTGAATTAGGCGGGCTTATGCCGGACCACATACGCTACGCCGCCGTAACTTAGGGCGCAAGTTCTTTATGAATACGGAACTTGCTCCCTAAGTTACGGCGGCGTAACGTATCTGAGATACTTTACGCCCGAAGAAAATTACGCCGGGCTATCTGAATCTAGCCCTATATCTTTTTTTGATAGACGCTGAAGAAGCATTTGTGTTTTGAAAAAAGTATATGAAAGGCACTTATGAGGATTCCGTATATGTTTTCTGTCATTATTTATTAGGGACGGATTAATAAAATATGTATTTGTTTTAGCCACATACTAACATCCTAAGGGCTAGTTTACACTTGCTTCAAAACAAGGCTTCGGACAGGCTTTGTTTAAGCTCTCTGAACACTAGTCAAAGCTCCTGTCACTAAATAAAATGGTTACTGTAGCTTGCAGTCCAGCTAACGCCTTGCTTTTGCTTGGTGCTTCGATGAGGCTTTGATGAGGCTTCGATGAGGCTTTTGTGGAACTTCAATGGGACTTTGGTGAGACTTCGGTGAGACCTCATGGGGCTTCGATGAGACTTTGGTGGGTCTTTAGTGGGGCTTCAGTGATGCTTCGTGAGACTTTGTGGAGCTTCAATGGGGTTTTGGTGGGGCTTCGATGGGGCTTTGGTGAGGCTTCGGTAAGACTTCGTGGAGCTTCAATGTGGATTTGGTAAGGCTTTGGTGAGGCTTTGTGGGGCTTCAGTAGGGGCTTTTAAGTGAGTTTTGCCCTGGACTTCTATCAAGGCTTTGAAGACACTTTGAAGCACCACTGAAGCTACATGGGGTATCATTTTTGAAGCAAAGCCGAAGCAAAGCAAAGCAAAAGCAAGATGTAAACAGGACTGTAAGCTAACCATTTTATTTAGTGACAGGGGCTTTGACTAGCGTTCAGAGAGCTTTAACAAAGCCTGTCCGAAGCCTTGTTTTGAAGAAAGTGTAAACTAGCCGTTAATGAGCGTGTTGAAGCTGAAGCAAGTGTAAATGAGCACTAAGTGATTCTACTTGAAACAATGGGCCAGATTCACAAAGAGTTACGCCGGCGTATCAGTAGATACGCCAACGTAACTCCGAATCTAAGCCTGTCTTATGTCTAAATGTATTCTCAAACTGAGATACACTTAAACATGCCTAAGATACGACGGCCTGCGCCGTCGTATCTTAGGGTGCAATATTTACGTTGGCCGCTAGGTGGCACGTCCATTGAGGTCGGCGTAGAATATGCTAATGAGTAGTTACGCCAATTCACGAACGTACGTTTGCCTGTCGCAGTAAAGATATGCCGTTTCCGTAAGCGATACGCGGCGTAAGATAAACATGCCCCCTAGGTGGCGTATCCTATGTTAAGTATGGCCGTCGTTCCCGCGTCGAAATTTTGAAATTTAACATAATTTGCGTAACTCGTCCGTGAATAGGGCTGGACGTCAATTCCGTTCAGGTCGAAACCAATGACGTCCTTGCAACGTCATTTAGCGCAATGCACGTTGGGAAATTTTAGGGACGGCGCATGCGCATTAGGTTCGGCGCGGGAACGCGCCTAATTTAAATGATCTACCCCCCCTAACCGGCTGATTTGAATTTTTGAATTACGCGGGCTTGCGCTGGGGGATTTACGCTACGCCGCCGCAACTTTACAGTCAAGTGCTTTGTGAATCAAGCACTTGCCCGTAAAACTTGCGGCGGCGTAACGTAAATGCGATACGTTACGCCGCCGCAGATCTACGTGAATCTGGCCCAATCTGTTTAAGTATGGATTTTTAAAGAAATTTACCCAAATTCCTATTTTTTTCCTGCTGTGATATGACTCTGTTAGAGATTCTCCAGAGTCCCACTGTATGCAGGAACATAGCCACTCTCTTACTCCTGACATGGACTAGTTACTATTATGAAATTTATATATCGGGCGGTCAGAAGCCAGTGGAGAGAATGGTGGAGAAGGGTGGGGGGACACTTAACGGTTGGTAAGGTAGATAAGTATAGCAGCAAGACTGAAATAAACCATTGATCCTGCCAGAAATCGCGTCAGCATATAATGTCTTGCTCTCGCTGACTGTGCTGACATGTCATGTGATAGCCAAAACACTTCAGAGGTTTCAAGCTCCAAAACTTTACCCCTAACAGACAGCGCATCCATAGACATGTTATCATTACAGATACATTACATATCGTAAGTATTCATTCACCCTTTTTTGGAATGCTGTCCTTGGTGCTGAAATTTGACATCACATGTATGGTGTTTTCTTTACATTACATTCACTGGTCATATCAATATACCATGCAACAGGTAGAATTGTTTTTTAAACTATGAGCAAAAATTGAAAGCCACATATTTATAACAAGCACAGAAAAGGTGCACATGGGAAGGGCTCCTCGGAACGATACAATTTCCCAGCACACTCTCCAGCTTGTCAATACAAAAATACCCAATCAGGCTGGATTCACATCTAGGCATTTTTAGTGCTTTTTGCAGATTTGCACTACAGAACGTGTTCCATAGGAAACCATGTTAAATGGACTGTAGTGCAAAATTGCAAAATGCAAAAAGCACAAAAAATGCATAGGTGTGAATCCAGCCTTAAACAGTTTTTTAAACATGTACATTAAAACAGTGGTCTTTGATTCATACGTACATATGCAAACACATGTGAAGTTGTGTTGCCTTGTCAACACTGTCGTATCACTGGTAGCTCAATCCCCCCCACAGTTAGAATCACTCCCTAGGACACACTTAACCCCTTGCTCGCCCCCTAGTGGTTAACCTCTGCCCTGCCAGTTCCATTTACACAGTAATCAGTGCATTTTTATAGCACTGATCTCTGTATAAATGACAATGGTCCCAAAATTGCATCAAACGTGTCCGATGTGTCCGCCATAAAAACAATCCCCTATTTTGTAGACGCTATGGGCCAGATTCACAAAACAGATACGACGGTGTATCTCCTGATACGCCGTCGTATCTCTGTGATCCGCCCGTCCTAACTATGCGGCTGATTCATAGAATCAGTTACGCATAGATAGCCCTAAGAGAGCTGCAGTCTCTCGGGAGACTTGTGGAGGAGATCGCTATCGTACGATTACAACCAGGCTTACTACTGCCTCAATACCTGGCTTCCAGCCGGCACCCAGATCTGGTTGCTCACTTTTGCTACTAGGAAGTGTAGCATTCATTGAGGATTGACAGAGGGGACTGTCTACTCTCTCCCTTCCTTCCTTTCCTCAGGCCTTGCCCTCCTTCATTGAAGACTGTTATATTTTTATTTTATTTTGGGTCGTTTCTATATACCCTTTGCAACGTCCAGCAGCCCGGACACAGTCTGCCTTTTCCTTTATTATTGCTAGGAAATTTTTATGGATTGATCCCCCTACTAACTAATACTATTTTCAAAACTATACTGCTGACTCCATGAGGAAGCGCTGCTAAAGCGCGAAACCGGTTGAGTCTACCAACGCAGCAAGCCAAACCACTGCAGACATACCTTTGCCTGCATCTCCACAACTTGACAGGACTACTAATTATGTTTATGTCTATACACTCTAATCCAAATTTTTCTGGAAGTGTTTAACCTCATCGTGGATACATTGTTATAATTTATCTATAATTCCTGTCAATGCTTATGGATAGGTTTGCTTGTTTAGCCTTTTAGATAGTTTCTTGCTGGAAACGGCAACATATTTTTTTCTTTCTTTGTTCTATACATACTACGATATTTTATATCTAAATAAACAAACCTACTTTTTATAGAAAATCCTTTCTTGTGTGAATATATTCTGACCAACCAATCTGTGCCTAAAAAGTCCAAAAACTAGCCCTTAGTTATCTCCTTTATCATTTATATTAGGACGTGGCACTTTTTCTTTACTTTATAATATCCACATGCACACTACATGTGAGGATATTGTCATCCCTCCTCTCTCAATAGATAGCCCTAAGATCGACAGGTGTAATTGACTTACACCGTCGGATCTTAGGATGCAATTCTAGGCCGGCCGCTAGGTGGCGATTTCATTGCGGTCGGGGTAGAATATGCAAATGACTAGTTACGGCGATCCACGAAGATCCGCGCGTTCGTCGCAATCTCGTACTTCGTCGCTAGTCGTTTTTTCCCGTCGCAAAGTTACACCTGCTTTAACATGGCTTATCTTTAGAACAGCCATGTTAAAGTATGGCCGTCGTTCCCGCGTCAAATTTCATTTTTTTATTTTTTTGCGTAAGATGTCCGGAAATACAAAACGCCGTTACGCACGTCGCAGTTCAAAAAAAACGTTGGGGCGCTGTAATTTCGCGCAAAGCACGTCGGAAAATTTTAACACGGAGCATGCGCAGAACGTTCGGCGCGGGAACGCGCCTAATTTAAATGGTGCCCACCCCATTTAAATTAGGCGGGCTTGCGCCGAGCGGAATTACGTTACACCGCCGCAAGTTTACAGATAAGAGCTTTGTGAATCAGGCACTTACGCTGTAAACCTGCGGCGGTATAACGTAAATCAGATACGTTACGCTGCCGCGGAGCAACGTAAATGTACCTGAATCTGGCCCTATAACTTTTGCACAAGCCAATCAATATACGCTTATTGTGATTTTTTTTTTTTTTTTACCAAATATATGTAGAAGAATACATATCGGCATAAACTGAGAAAGAAATTTGTTTTTTTTTATATGTTTTTTTGGGATATTTATTACTATATTTATATAGCAAAATTGTCGCTCTTTTTTTGTTTATAGCGCAAAAAATAAAAACGGCAGAGGCGATCAAATACCACCAAAAGAAATCTCTATTTGTGGGGAAAAAAGGACGTCAATTTTGTTTGGGTGCAATGTCGCACGACGGCAAAATTTTTATTTAAAGCAATGCAGTGCCGAATCGCAAAAAGTGCTCTGGTCAGGAAGGGGGTAAATTCTTCCAGGACTGAAGTGGTTAATATCCCAATATATTGTAGTTAAAAATTAAATGCAAATACAAGTAAAGTAATGATCTGTTGGTGTTAGAGACCATTATATACACAGATTTGTTTGATTACAATTATAGTCTACCTAGTATTCTTCAGTAGTTGTGACACCTATCCCATTGCATTGGCTGAAGGTGTAGCTTTTAAGGCACCTTCAGAAGTATAGGCCCAGATTCTTAGAGGAGATACGACAGCGTATCTCCAGATACGCCATTGTATCTCTGCGTCCGGCCGGTCGTATCTATGCGCCTGATTCTTAGAATCAGTTACGCATAGATATCTGTTAGATCCGACAGGTGTAAGTCTCTTATGCCGTCGGATCGCAACTGCATTTTTACGCTGGCCGCTAGGTGGCGCTTCCGTCGAATTCTGCGTCGAGTATGCAAATTAGGTAGATACACAAATTCCCGAACGTACGCACGGCCGACGCAGTAAAGTTACGCCGTTTATATTAGGCTTTTCCCAGCGTATAGTTACCCCTGCTATATGGTGGCATAAGTGCGGCGTAACAATGTTAAGTATGGCTGTCGTTCCCGCGTCGAAATTTGAAAAAGTTACGTCGTTTGCGTGAATGCGGCTGGACGTCATTTACGTTTACGTCGAAACCAGTGAAGTCCTTGCGGCGTACTTTGGAGCAATGCACACTGAGAAATTCCACGGACGGCGCATGCGCCGTTCGGGAAAAACGTCAATCACGTCGGGTCACAGTACATTTACATAAAACACGCCCCCCTGATCCAAAGTTGAATTAGGCGGGCTTACGCCGGCCGATTTACGCTATGCCGCCGCAACTTACGGAGCAAGTGCTTTGAGAATACAGCACTTGCCCGTCTAAGTTGCGGCGGCGTAACGTAAATCGGATACGTTACGCCCCCGCAAAGATACGCCGCTGGGAATCTGGCCCATAGGCTACACTGCAGAGGGTGCTCGTCATCCTACCGGCCTCAGAAATTCAGGCTCCATGTCTTCCCAACCTAAGTACAGCCTTAGCAATTGGCAGTCTTCCCATTGTGAAAAGAGAGAAACGCTTGTTATTATTCAGCAGCAACTGCACAGAAACTCAGCTACACTTCCAGCTGACCTGTGGGAATCCATGATATTCTGTTCAAAGCTGCTCCAGATGGCTTTTGCTACAAGCACAATGTGGGGACACCCCAAAAGTTGTTCAGCAAGTTTTTTTCTGAAAAGCAGGAGGCCCTTTGAGAAACATCACAGTTGTCACAGACCTCACCAATGTATAATTTAAAGTGTATTTCCACCTTGCAGCCAAACTGGGATAACACATACTTTAGATTTGTTACATGTCCCCATTCACATAGCTTGACGTAAACAAAGAAAGTAATTAAATATAACTACTTATTCTTTTTAAATGCTCTTTTCTGAAAACTTCAGGACTGAGAAATCCTATGTTGTTCTTCCTCGCACAATTTAAAGTGGTATTTAACCCAAAATGTATGAATGTTTTATCTTTTTATTAACCACTTAACCCCGGACCATATTGCTGGTCAAAGACCAGAGCACTTTTTGTGATTCATGCGACGTGGCTCCCAAACAAAATTGGCGTCCTTTTTTCCCCACAAATAGAGCTTTCTTTTGGTGGTATTTGATCACCTCTGCGGTTTTTAGTTTTTGCGCTATAAACAAAAATAGAGCGACAATTTTGAAAAAAATGAATATTTTTGCTATAATAAATATCCCCCAAAAATATATAAAAAAACATTTTTTTTCCTCAGTTTAGGCCGATACATATTCTTCTACATATTTTCCATAAAACAAAATTGCAACAAGCGTTTATTGATTGGTTTGCGCAAAAGTAATAGCGTTTACAAAATAGGGGGTATTTTTATTAATATTTTTTTTTTTACTAGTAATGGCGGCGATCAGCGATTTTTTTTGGTACTGCGACATTATGGCCGACACTTCGGACACTTTTGACACATTTGGGACCATTGGCATTTTTATAGCGATCAGTGCTATAAAAATGCATTGGATTACTATGAAAATGCCACTGGCAGTGAAGGGGTTAACACTAGGGGGCGGGGAAGGGGTTAAGTATGTTCCCTGGGTGTGTTCTAACTGTAGGGGGGTGGTCTCAATAGGGGAAATGACTGATCGCTGTTCATACATTGTATAAACAGAAGATCAGCATTTCTCTCCCTGACAGGACCATACACAGCTTCCGGTCCTCGCTCTGTAACGAGTGATCGCGCGTGCCCGGCGGCGATCGCGCCCTGCCGGGCAAGCGCACGGGATTAGGGGGCGAGCAGGGGGTTGCGCCCCTAGTGGCCTGCACGAAAGCCGACGTATAGCTACGGCTCTCGTGCAGGCAGGGGAGGGCTGGGCCAGGGGGAAGGGTGGCTATTGCCACCCAGGCCACTCTAACTTATGTTCAAAATGGCCGCCCATTTTTGTTTTTTATTATGCACTAGGAAGTCGGGCCGGGGGCGTGGCTACAGGGAGTTGTAGTCCACGCTCAAGCTCCCGGTGGGTGGAAAACAGAGCAGTGCAGAGGAAACTACAACTCCCTGGGACCGGATTCTTGGAAGCAGGCAGAGGCAGTGCGTGTCAGGGAGTCGGGAAGCAGGGCTGCGGGGCTGGGCGCTGGCTGCAACTTGACCCCAGGACCAGGAGCATTACTCCCCCAGGAGGCCGTGGCATGCAAGGATCTGCTGAGCTAAGATCACTGAGGTGAGAGACCCTGACACACCTAGCTGACCCCTCACCCTCCCTCCATACACTCCATGTAACCTGCCCCAGTAATCAGGCTGCATTGATGGGCACTGGAGTTGGCTGCACTGATGGGCACTGGTGAGGCTGCATTGAAAAACCAGATGGGCCATGGATGGTGAGCTCATTTGGCAGTTCAATGGGCCACTTGACTGGACTTGCCCCCCAGGCCTAAGGCTGCCAGCCCTCCCCTGTTCCAGGTCTTAAGTGGTTAATAGGGTGTACACGTGACCCTGACAGAGTCACTTTCACCAATAAATTTTTGCATATTAAAGCGGGGGTTCACCCTTAGAGGGCACTTTTTCCCCTTAGATTCCTGCTCGTTTTCTCTAGGGGAATCGGCTATTTGTTTTAAAATATGTGCAGTACTTACCCGTTTACGAGATGCATCCTCTCCGTCGCTTCCGGGTATGGGCTCCGCGTTCCTTCTTGATTGACAGTCTTCCGAGAGGCTTCCGACGGTCGCATCCATCGCGTCACGATTTTCCGAAAGAAGCCGAACGTCGGTGCGCAGGCGCAGTATAGAGCCGCACCGACGTTCGGCTTCTTTCGGCTACGAGTGACGCGATGGATGCGACCGTCGGAAGCCTCTCGGAAGACTGTCAATCAAGAAGGAACGCCCGCTCCCGAAGACCCATACCCGGAAGCGACGGAAGAAGATGCAGCTCGAAAACGGGTAAGTACGGATCATATTTTAATACAAATAGCCGATTCCCCTAGACCGAACGAGCAGGAATCTAAGGGGAGAAAAAAAAAATTAACAAATGGGTGAACTCCCGCTTTAATGCTTCATGGTCTGCTTAACTATGTGATTGGTAGGGGTGTGTCACCTACATTCGTATAGACATCCTTCTCATCTCAGAGTGTGAGGAGGTATACTATAGTTTCCCATTATAATGTAAAAAAAAAATGGAATTGTATACGTTACAGCAAGGATATTACTGAACCTGGAAAAAAGTCTTTGGTAGTTTGGGGAGTTGAAGAAATCTGACTTGTAAATTCTATCTACTGTATTATTATCATTAGCAGTAGAGACTCTGTGCAGCTGCTGGTGTACAACTCGCTGTCTGGATGACTCACTGCCTGCAAAGATCACTCACGCATCTCATTAGAAACTTAACTCTCCACCTTTAAAGTTCTGGTACAGAGTTCATAGAGAATACTGCCTGCAAACATCTACATGTGCAGAAACAGCAATTTAAATGTCTTATTTAAAAAACTGCTCTTATTTCTCATTTTCTAAAACTGTGCTTTTAGATGTTGTTTTGCTGTTGAGTTGGAGATAGCTGAAAGAGACGATAAGGCCATTAAGATCACAGGATCTGCGATTTTTAGATTGGATTTTCGAATTGCATATACTTAAAGTGGAAGAAAACCCTAAGGCTCCTTTCACACTGGGGAGGGGGGCGGCGTTGGCGGTAAAGCACTGCTTTTTTTTACCACCGTTTTTGCAGAGGTTTACAGCCGCTAGCAGGACACATTTAAAGCGGGAGTTCACCCAAATTTTTTTTTTAACATTAGATTGAGGCTAATTACGGGAAGCAGAATCGGGTGTTCTTTTTAAAATGAATGCAGTACTTACTGTTTTAGAGATCGATGTTCTCCCGCCGCTTCCGGGTATGATCTTCGGGACTGGGCGTTCCTATTTGATTGACAGCCTTCCCGATGGTCGCATACATCGCGCCACCAGTTGCCGAAAGAAGCCAAACGTCGGTGCGGCTCTATACGGCGCCTGCGCACCAACGTTCGGCTACTTTCGGGAACTCGTGACGCGCTGTATGCGACCGTTGGAAGGCTGTCAAGCAAATAGGAACGCCCAGTCCCGCAGCCCATACCCGGAAGCGGCAGGAGAACATCGATCTCTAAAAAGGGGTTACAAACCTTTCTGTTATTATGCATTAAGGTGATAAAACATCTGATAATTGCCAGCCCCCCGGTTTACTTACCTGAGCCCTCGAAAGTCCTGCGTCGAGAACGTGCTGGATCTCGGCCCAATCTTCTTGGCTCTTCATTGGATAGATTGATAGCAGCGCAGCCATTGGCTCCCGCTGTTGTCAATCAAATCCAATGCCGGGGGCGGGGCCGACCCCAGCATTCGTGTCTATGGACGCAAATACTGGACTCGGGAGCGCGCCTGCAAGGTAACCCCCTTGGGAAAGCACTTCCCAGAGGGGGTTATCTGATGCTGGGAGGAGCCAAGACAGCCGTCGAGGGATCCCAGAAGACGAGGTTCGGGCCACTCTGTGCAAAACAAGATGCACAGCGGAGGTAAGTATGAGATGTTTGTTTTGTTTTTTTAAATTCGAACCTTTACAATCACTTAAAGAAAACCAGTTTCCTGTCCCTTACAGAATGAAAATGTCCATACTCTGACCCCCAAGTTCACTGAAGAAAAATTTCCAAAGACAACCATAGAAGTCTTGTCTCCTATAACATGTCCCCCAGTCTATGACTGTTTCCTACAGTCGTTGTCCAGTCACCAACAACAACTGTAGCATAACCATTTCTGCTAGTAAGTCTTCAGTCTCCCACAGTATTTTCTAGGATTAGATGAAAAAAAATATTTTGGGCCGCCTTTTGGTGACTTCAGGGGATGCAAAGGAGGTTTCCTATACCTTGCAAGTTGGCAACCACAGATCTACATTTTCATTTTGAGTTCTTCATAGAGTGGCAAACTGCTAAAAACATTGTCAGGTTTTATTGTTTTCTGTTTCTCCGCTAAGGAGATGTATTATGTCTATCAGTCAAACGGGACAGTTGACGACAGAACAGAGAGGGCAATCTTTGAATGGGCACAAGTGATCTGGTGACAGAAGTCTAAGGCCACGTACACACGATAGGTTAAACAGAGGACAACGGTCTGATGGACCGTTTTCATCGGTCAAAACCGATCGTGTGTGGGCCCCATAGGTTATTTAACCCCTTAACGCCCGCCGCACGACTATTTACGTCCGCACAATGGCACGGACAGGCAGAAGGACGTATATATACGTCCTTGCCTTTGCGCGGGTGGGGGGTCCGATCGGGACCCCCCCGCTGCGTGCGGCGGGCGGATTCCCTCAGGGAGCGATTCGGGACGACGGCACGGCTATTCGTTTATAGCCGCTCCGTCGTGATCGCTCCCCGGAGCTGAAGAACGGGGAGAGCCGTATGTAAACACGGCTTCCCCGTGCTTCACTGTGGCGGCGCATCGATCGTGTCATCCCCTTTATAGGGGAGACACAATCGATGACTTCAGACCTACAGCCACACCCCCCTACTGTTGTAAACACACACTAGGTGAAGCCTAAAATGTTCAGCGCCCCCTGTGGTTAACTCCCAAACTGCAACTGTCATTTTCACAATAAAGAATGCAATTTAAATGCATTTTTTGCTGTGAAAATGACAATGGTCCCAAAAATGTGTCAAAATTGTCCAAAGTGTCCGCCATAATGTCGCAGTCACGAAAAAAATCACTGATTGCCGCCATTAGTAGTAAAAAAAAAAATTAATAAAAATGCAATAAAAATATACACTATTTTGTAAACGCTCTAAATTTTGTGTAAACCAATCGATAAACGCTTATTGCGATTTTTTTACCAAAAATAGGTAGAAGAATACGTATCAGCCTAAACTGAGGAAAAAAATAAATTTTATATATGTTTTTGGGGATATTAATTACAGCAAAAAGTAAAAAATATTGCATTTTTTTCAAAATTGTCGCTCTATTTTTGTTTATAGCGCAAAAAATAAAAACCGCAGAGGTGATCAAATACCACCAAAAGAAAGCTCTATTTGTGGGGAAAAAAGGACGTCAATTTTGTTTGGGAGCCACGTCGCACGAGCGCGCAATTGTCTGTTAAAGCGACGCAGTGCCGAATTGTAAAAACGCCTTTGGGCATTTAGCAGCATATTGGTCCGGGGCTTAAGTGATTAACCATCGGTTAAAAAAAAGCCAACTTGCTTTAAATTTAACAAATGGATTCCTAACCGATAGGTCAAAAACGATCGTTAGTAGGCACAACCATCGGTAAAAATCCATGCATGCTCAGAATCAAGTTGACACATGCTTGGAAGCATTGAACTTTGTTTTTTTCAGCACGTCATTGCGTTTTACGCCACCGCGTTCTGACATGATCGTTTTTTTAACCGATGGTGTGTAGGCGTGATGAACCATCAGTCAGCTTCATCGCTTAACCGATGAAAACGGTCCATCAGACCGTTCTCATCGGATGGACTGATTGTGTGTACGCGGCTTAAGGTGTCAGTTTATGAAATGTTCATTCATTCCAAAATTGAGAGTTAAAATAAAATACAATTTTGAAGTACCTGTGAATGCCATTTGTCAAGTCATTGAATGTAGTAAAAATTTTCATATGAACGTTTGTTAGACAATCTAGAAACGTGAGGTCACTGAACCTATTATCTAACGTTGAAATACAGCAGATTTATATCAGATATATGACAGAACTCAATGTCACATCAATAAATGAACTGTCAGTGTAAACATTCCAAATAAACAAATAAGTAAAAAAAAAAACGTAAAAAAATTAAATGCACAATTGTGTTGAATTTTTCTTTAGATTAATACTGTAGAATTAATATTCTCTGAAGTACGCAGGAAATAAATAAATCCTTATTGAATGTACAAAAGCCTAGATGCTGCTTCTTGTGTAGGTGTCCAATCTGTCTCTTCTTGCAAATGAATGCCTACCTTTTGCTTGTCCACTTAATCTGCTCAATCCCCTGTACAATGATGTCCTCATTACAGTTCAGATTCATCATATTCCACCAGGGTACAGTGGACTCGGAGTTCAATTTACCACAATTTATAATAATGAGCTGGGTCCACATGCTCTGCTGTCCAGACGGCGCAAGGGTTGTCTATATCGGCCTATTTTCAGGAGAAATTATTATCTTTCAGATAATCTTTTACATGTTGTTTTTTAGGATGATATTCAGTATATTTCCCTAAGGGAATGGAACTGTTTGATATGGAAGCAGAATGTGTAGGAAGATGATTGCTCAGTTAAAGTATATCTAAACCCAAGAGCAATAGTGTAATTTATTGCAGCTTACCAGTCCTTAGATGTGGTGGCTGCATTTGTTTTTACTTTTGTTTTTTCTTCAGGCTCCCCCATCCCTGCCATCGGTGATCCTGACAGTCATATATCTTATATACTCGACTATAAGCCGACTTTTTCAGCACATTTTTTTTATGCTGAAAATGCCCCCCTTTAGCTTATACTCGAGTGTCTCCTGCTGTGTCATTTTTAAAGCCGTCCACTGTAACAAAGCCCCGCCTCCCTCTCATCCGTGATAGATGGAACACTGATTCAGTTCAGTGTTCCGTCGATCACAGACAGGGGGGGGGGCTTTGTTACAGTGGACGGCGCAGACGGCGATGGCGCGGACTTCCTATAATGTCTGTAATTCTGCATACAGCCCTGCTGAGAATCATCTGAGAGGGGGCAATGTATAAAGCGTAATCAGGCGCAAATCCCTTCCCTCCTCATCAAGACTGACACAGCGGATCAAAGGTACATGGACAAAGTGAGGCTGCAAATGGGAAATGTGAAGCTGCAGATGGGCATAGTGAGGCTGCAAATGGGCAGAGTGAGCCTGCAAATGGCCATAGTGAGGCTGCAAATGGGCATAGTGAGGCTGCAGATGGGCACAGTGAGGCTACAAATGGGCACAGTGAGGCTGCAAATAGGCAATGATGCTGCATATGGGCACAGTGAGGCTGCAAATGGGCACAGTGAGGCTGCATATGGGCACAGTGAGGCTGCAGATGGGCATTGTTGACCGCCAGTTTCACTTACAGTAGCTGCTGCATTTTCCACCCTAGGCTTATACTCGAGTATATAAGTTTTGCCATTTTTTTGTGGTAACATTAGGTGCCTCGGCTTATATTCGGATCAGCTTATACTCAAGTATATACAGTACTTCCTGCCCTAAGGTGACAACGCTCACTCACCATGCTGTATTTAAGAAGGAGCACTCTAGGACAGGAAGGACTACAGAACATGTCCCCTCTCTCCCCCTATTCATACAGAGAGGGCGTCTTGTAGAACACATTTTACCTTGCAGTAAAATGTAAGATCTGCTTCAATTGCATGCCCACCCCCACCCCCCACCTCTTTAAAAATCAGCTCCTAATAGCAGGGTAAAATGTACCAGTAAAAAAAAAACATACTTTTTTAATTCCATCACCTATGACTAAGCCCTATGGGCAGGGTGAAATGCATCAACGGGATGTGGCCTAGGAGGATTTATGCTGAAGCCGCATTTCACTGCGGCTGAAATTCTTGGTGTGTGGCACCTCATTTGTTTGTCTTATGCACTTCAGCCAGGGCCAGGATGGCCTCTTTTGAAGCTGGCACCCACACACTTTGTAAAACCCTGAGGAGTCATGTAGCAATGCTACTTTGAGCGGTGCATATTAATCAAAGCCTAGCATAGGGCACATCACAGTGTTTGGATGTAACGCATATGCCTATAGTGAAAAGCGATCCAAGCTGGAGAACAAAGCCATAGAGAGCATTCTAGTAGGCTACAGTGAGCAAACCAAGGGTTACAGAATCCTACACCCAAAGACTGACAAAGTGACAATAAACAGTAGTGTTTATTTTGATAAGAGCTTGTTACCAAAAACACAGATCCCTGAGAGCCGGTTCACACTGGGGCGACTCGTCAGGCGGCTGAGCCGCCTGACGAGTCGCGTCCCATTCTATGCAATAGAACCGTTCTAATAGGAGTGACGCCAGTCGTTTCGACTTAGAAAAAGGTTCTTGTACGACTTCGGGGGCGGCTTGGGGCGATTTGCATTGACTTCTATACAGAAGTCATTTTGCTAATCGCCTCTGAAGTCGTCTTCAGGACGACTTGCAGACTCCCCCCCGAAGTCGTGCCGCCGCAGTGTGAACCGGCTCTGAAAGCTGTGAAGTGAAAATGCCAAGCAAACCAGAAGAAAAGGTCAACCAAAGTGAACCTGTGCAGGAGTCATAACAAGAGGTGGAACTCACATTGCCTAAATTAGGTTCCCCACCAGATCCAACTGAACTGCCTGAAGTCAGAAGATCCACTCGGACTACAAAGAGGATACCGCCCCGCAGGCTGTCATACACTGTCAACCAACATCCTGGGAAGACATAGAAAAACTACCAAAATATGAAGCCAATAAATGGAGAAAGGCAGCAAAATTTGAATTAAAGTCACCTTAAGAAAATAAAACCTGGACACTCACAGAGCTCCAAAATAAGTGGACTTTCAAAGAGAGAGAAGAAGATGGAAGTTATCTTCTCAACCAATCTCAGAAAATCCTGAGCCAGCCACTCCCGATCTCTTCACGGCCTGGCACTCCAGTGAGGCGTGGAGGTACAGAGCAGAGAGCGTTGACTGTCGGTGACTGTCATATGATCACTCACTGCTCAGTATTAGAGCTGGTGGGGTACAGCTGCAGCATCAGACCATTGCGGCATCCACATGGGTAAACAGTGGCAGCTGGTGCTAAACTTTTTTTGAGGGGACAGCAAACAAACCCCCCCAGGTCTGCCCTCACCCCTCCAGGGTCACGGTGCCATGTCTTCCCCGGCGTATCCTCCTGGTTGCCTGGTCTTCATTAGATTTGCCTCCTGTCCTGATTGGCTGGGAGGAGAAGACGGTAAAAAACGATAGCGAATATTGATTCGCTAGTGTCACGAGTGGGTGGGTAAGGGGTGCAGTGCTCTGCGCCCCGAGCCAAACCTATTTCAAGCCAATTAGAGCATCAGGCTCTAATCATGTGCTAGAAAAAAAATAATCTCATAGAAAGCTATGGGGACGGGCACCACTGCATCCATTATGGACCGACCGTCACTGTGGTTGAGTATGTATGTTTGTTATTTTGTAATCCCACACTTCTCTGTTAAAAAGTCTTTTACATTATTCGGTTTGTGACAACTGTTTTGCTATGTACAGTTGACTTTTAATTTTAGATTGCGTTATCCCACTACCTTTACTCTCAGATGGAAAAACATTTCACATTACCTTTTTGCGAATTTAATAACAAAACCATCACATTAGATCTAATCAGGTGCAAGACAAAGGACTGCATGGCTATTGTTTGACATTATACTCTCCACAACAATGCTCGAGCTCAGTGAGGTTTGATATAGTGGATAGCCTGGCAAAATCTGCCAAGCGCAGTTGTCCTGATAAAATTATTAGTTTGGCTGCGAGTCAGCCATGGAGCTAAGTGAGAACATGAAACCAGGGAATGGACAATATCCAAAAGGACAAAGCAGACAAACTTGGACAGCGCACTAAACTCAAAGTAAGACAATCACATTGTGTGAAACACATTTAGCTGCCTAGAAATTGTCAGGAGTTTGCATCAGAATAAAGAGAATTTTAATAAAATGTTGGGAAATATGCCTCAAACTAAAAACAAACATTATGAATAATGAAACTATGCCCGAAGGCCAAAGACCATATTAAGATCTGTAGCGCGCGATTGTCTGTGCTCAGAAACAAGCCGTGCCGGTAACGAGGGAGACGGTTGGCAAAATATCACCCAGAATGCATCTCAGCAGCCATAAGTCTTAAGATAAACAATGACGGCCTTGCTCCACTGTTCCCATCCAACTTGTCCCAGTGCATCCGGCACTCAAATGTTGATTTGTAAAGCGAAACTAGAAGCTTTCCTTCTGTGTTATATGTCATAAACATTTCCCCCATCTCAGGAGGTGTCACTCGCTGCCGCTGATACAATCTACAAATGAATCCTAGCTAGTAGGCAAGATTAATAGTATATCCAACTGTTGGATCTGTATCTATACAATAGATCCCTCAGGAAGTGGATAGCGATGCTGTTTTGGGTTAACCAGTTAATTGTCCTCTACCTAAAAGACTTAGGCCGGGTACACACGGACAAACATGTATGGTGAAAGCGGTCCGTCGGACCGTTTTCACCATACATGTCTGCCAGAGGGCTTCTGTACGATGGTTGTACACACCATCGTACAGAAGTCCGCGCGTAAACAATACGCGGGGCGTGTCCGCGGTGTCGCCGCGTCGATGACGCGGTGTCGCCGCGACAATGACGCGGCGACGTGGGCGGCCCGCCTTTAAAATGCTTCCACGCATGCGTCGAAGTCATTCGACGCATGCGAGGCACGGCGGGCGGCTGGACATGTACGGTAGGTCTGTACTGACGACCGTACATGTCCGAGCGGGCTGAATTCCAGCGGGCTGTTTTAAAACAAGTCCAGGAATATTTGTCTGCTGGGAAAAGGCCCGGCGGGCAAATGTTTGCTGGAATTCGGCCCGCTCGCGCCCACACACGACCAAACATGTCTGCTGAAACTGGCCTGCGGGCCAGTTTCAGCAGACATGTTTGCTCGTGAGTATGGGGCCTTAAAGGGAACAGCATTTTTGACTTATTTTGGATTTTGAATGCATCCTCTGGAAATAGAAAGAACATAATGCTTTATAAAGGATTTCTATGTGGTAGTCAAGAATGACTAAACCATGCAAACTATTAAAAAAAACGGAAGGTGACTGTTTCTGCGGGAAAGTATCAGCAAATGCAAATCACAGGTGTCAGGCCCCCGTACACACGTCCGAGAAACTCGACGGGCAAAACACATCGTTTTGCTCGTCGAGTTCCTTGTGAAGCCGCCGAGGATCTCGGCGAGCCAAATTTTCCCATTGCCCAACGAGGAAATAGAGAACATGTTCTCTTTTTGGCCCGACAAGATCCTCTTCGGTTTCCTCGGCGAAAAGTGTACACACGTCCGGTTTTCTCGGCAGAATACGTCTCCCATCGTGTTCCTTGCTGAATTCTGCGGAGAAAACCGGTCGTGTGTACAGGGCCTCAGAGATCTCACACAGCTAGTGCTCATTCCCATGCAGCAGGTGCTCATTCTTATGCGCATGTGCCGGGTTGTGAGCATAGAAGCTGAAGACGAGCAAGCACTAGAGTGCACGTGTAAATCGTGCGGGCACGTACTCGTACATGTAGGCGTGTGCACACATCCACAGATTCTGGCGCCCAGCAGCCTATTTAAACAGAGAGTCTGCCTGGCCTTAATGCTGGATTGTCTGTCTGGTTCCTGTGTTCTTGATCCTAGAAAGTCTGCTGACCTTGTTCCTGACCTGGCTATGTCTAACATCTCCCTTGGATCACCCTTGCCTGTTATGTCCACTGCCAACATATGTTACGGACCTCGGCTTGGATTCCTGACTCCACTCCTGATTTGGTGGCCGCACATTACCGATTTCTGCCTGTTCCCAGCTTGGATGGGAATTTTGCAAGAGGCTCCACAGTCAGGTACGTGACAGTGAATGTACAGCAAATGCAGTTGTGAAGTCTCCATAAGTACTTTCCCTTCCACCCAGATTCTGTGCAAACGCATCAGTTCTTGATGAGTCCTGCAGCATATCTTTGTAAGTTTTGGTTTACCCAGCATAAAAATGTGCAATACAACAAAAACATTACAAAGCAAATAAACAACGTGAAGTAAGTATAATAGAGCAGATTTTCTAAATAGGTTCCTTTAAGCTAGTGCATTGTTGGTTCATTTACCTTTTCCTTCGATTTCCCTTCTAAATGTTTTTTTTTTTGTCTGAATTTCTCACTTCCTGTTCCTCCCCAGTATGCTTGCCACCACCATCTGAGCCGTTCTGGCTGGGGGTTAGTCAGCCTGCTCGCCCCCTCCCTTGGTACTACATCCCTGCGGGGAGACACTGTGAACACATCCTGCAGGGATGTAGTCCCAAGGGAGGGGGCAAGCACGCTGACTAACCCCCAGACAGAACGGCTCGGATGAAGGGGGCAAGCTTACTGAGGAGGAACAGAAAGTGAGAAATTCAGACAAAGAAAAAAAAACATTTAGAAGGGAAATCGAAGGAGAAGGTAAGTGAGCCAACAATGCACTAGCTTAACCACTTAGCCCCCGGACCATATTGCTGGTCAAAGACCAGAGTACTTTTTGCGATTCGGCACTGCGTCGCTTTAACTGACAATTGTGCGGTCGTGCGACGTGGCTCCCAAACAAAATTGGCGTCCTTTTTTTCCCACAAATAGAGTTTTCTTTTGGTGGTATTTGATCACCTCTGCGGTTTTTAGTTTTTGCGCTATAAACAAAAATAGAGCGACAATTTTGAAAAAAAATTATATTTTTTTACTTTTTGCTGTAATAAATATCCCCCAAAAATATATAAAAAAACAATTTTTTTCCTCAGTTTAGGCCGATACGTATTCTTCTACATATTTTTCATTAAAAAAAAAATCGCAATAAGCGTTTATTGATTGGTTTGCGCAAAAGTTATAGCGTTTACAAAATAGGGGGTATTTTTATGGCATTTTTATTAATATTTTTTTTTTACTAGTAATGGCGGTGATCAGCGATTTTTTTCAGTACTGCGACATTATGGCGGACACTTTGGACACTTTTGACACATTTTTGGGACCATTGGCATTTTTATAGCGATCAGTGCTATAAAAATGCATTGGATTACTATAAAAATGCCACTGGCAGTGAAGGGGTTAACACTAGGGGGCGGGGAAGGGGTTAAGTATGTCCCTGGGTGTGTTCTAACTGTAGGGGGGGTGGCCTCACTAGGGGAAATCACTGATCTTCTGTTCATACATTGTTTGAACAGAAGATCAGCATTTCCCCCCCTGACAGGACCGGGAGCTGTGTGTTTACACACACAGCTCCCGGTCCCCGCTCTGTAACGAGCGATCGCGTGTGCCCGGCGGCGATTGCGCCCGCCGGGCACGCGCACGGGAGTCGGGGGCGAGCGGGGGGCGCGCGCGCCCCTGGTAGCCTGCGCGAGAGCCCGTCATACTACGTCGGCTCTCTCGCAGGCTACCAGAGAGCCAACCTGCCGCCGTAGAATGACGGCGGCAGGTCAGCAAGCAGTTAAAGGAACCTATTTAGAAAATAAAAAACTAACCTTCTCAAACCCTTTAAACAAATTTAGACTGTAGAACCACCTTAAGCTTACTTAACAAGAATAAAAAAAAACATAGTGCAAAGTGCAGCCATCCATAATACACAATCACAATACAACTTTGGCTTTGATACCAACTAAAACTTGATAGATTGCTTGCTATGCATTTCTGTACTTTGCAGACTACACTCTGTTTCTTCTTTTTTTTTTACATAAACCGTTTCTTGCCCACTGCTAAATCGATGTCTTATTTCCTTTTCTTTTACTGCTCTGTATAAATTTGGTGACAGCACCAACTGCGCATCTTTAATTTGTGACTCTGTCCAAAAACAACCCCTCCAACGGCTACCTTTCAGCCACAAATTATCCCGGAGCAGCCTTGTCTTGAATTATTTAGACTCTTATATTAAAATCAGCAATAAACATCTCGCAGGATAGGTAGGATAAATAATATATCAGAATGGTGCATAAAATCATACATTATGACATATTTCAGATGAAAAATAGATTGCTTGTATGTAATTTTCTTCTTGTCTTTATCCCTATAGTGGAAATGATTGATGATTCATTAGTAAAAACAGATCTGGAACCAAAAAGGGCTGTTTGCGGAGGGTGTGTGGCTGAAACGTGATTGAGCCCACTCAGTACGGTTTGGAAGCAATTTAAAAACTTGAAAAAAAAAAAAATAAAAGCTCTTAAAAAGACAAGAAAAATAGAAATTTAACATGAAATCTTATTAACAGCACCAGGAAACATCCACAGCAAGAAGCAGTTTAATAAACTGCATCTTGCTAAGCCATCGGATGTGTGATATTTAATCTGTGGGGGTGCCGAGTTGTCTGTATGCATGTCAAACCTCATTCTGCATCAGGCTTAAAGGTGTATACTAATAAAAGTTGCAATAAATCCTTTTATTTTGTTACATTTATCAGTCTATCTAAAATTGACAACAGTACTTTTGGTTTGCTGAACGAGAGTTAAATCTACAGTACTTAAAGCAGTATTAAACAAGAAAAAATTGATATATTACAGCTTACCAAACCCTAGATGTGGTGACTGTATTATTTATTTAGCCTCTTTTTCCCTTTATTTTCCCTCTGGTGACTCAGACAAAGTAGCAGTTAAAGGGTTGAGACAAACCAATTTACCAAGGGTGCCCTGTCAAACCTTTATCTCCAAAGAAAAAAGAAAAAGAAAAACAGGTGTTGTGACTGCTTAAAGTTGAACTAAAGGCAAGACTATTTTTTTTTTCATTTTGGATAGAGCAAGGGTTATAACCCCTGTCAGTTTTTTTTTTTTTATCCATCTGTGTCCCATAGGAGAGATTTCCCTTCACTTCCTGTCCCGTTGCAAAAATAGGAAGTGAGAGGAAATTTCTTCAGTGAGGAAAGACCAGGTTGTCTCCAAGGTTACAACCTTGTTGAAGGAATTCCCCTAGATTACTGATCTGTAGAGGTGGGCATAACTCTCAAACTTCGCAAAAGTTCGGGCCCAAACTCCGAACCATGCAGCTTGGCTAGGGTGCCCCTATAGCATGCTGCTTGCTGTGGGGGCACTCAACAGGAGGGAGGGGACAATATCAGCAAATAGGCACCCGAGAAGAGGAGGATCCAGGCTGCCCTGTGCAAAACCAACTGCACAGAGCAGATAAGTATAATATGTTGGTTATTTTTTATTTATTTTTGTAACCACTTAAGCCCCGGACCAATATGCAGCTAAATGCCCAAAGGTGTTTTTACAATTTGGCACTGCGCTGCTTTAACTGGTAATTGCGCGGTCATGCAATGTTGTACCGAACCGAAATTTGCGTCCTTTTCTTCCCACAAATAGAGCTTTCTTTTGATTGTATTTGATTGCCTCTGCGATTTTTATTTTTTGTGCTATAAACAAAAATAGAGCGACATAATAAATATCCCCCAAAAATATATAAAAAAACATTTTTTTTCCTCAGGTTAGGCCGATACATATTCTTCTACACATTTTTGGTAAAAAAAATCGCAATAAGCGTTTATCGGTTGGTCTGCGCAAAATTTATAGCGTTTACAAATAGGGGATAGTTTTATTGCATTTTTATAATTTTTTTTTTTTACTACTAATGGCGGTGATCAGTGATTTTTTTCGTGACTGCGACATTATGGCGGACACTTTGGACAATTTTGACACATTTTTGGGACCATTGTCATTTTCACAGCAAAAAATGCATTTAAATTGCATTGTTTATTGTGAAAATGACAGTTGCCGTTTGGGAGTTAACCACAGGGGGCGCTGAAGGAGTTATGTTTCACCTAGTGTGTGTTTACAACTGTAGGGGGGTGTGGCTGTAGGTCTGACGTCATCGATTGTGTTTCCCTATAAAAGGTATGACACGATCGATGCAGCCGCCACAGTGAAGCACGGGGAAGCCGTGTTTACATACGGCTCTCCCCGTTCTTCAGCTCCGGGGAGCGATCGCGAGGGGGCGGCTAGAAACGAATCGCCGGGCCCTCATCCCGGATCACTCCCACATGATCAACGACCGCCGTATGTACCAGGGGGGGTCCCAATCGAACCCCCGACCCACGTCTAGGCAGCGACGTGCGGGCACGTCGTTCTGCCTGTCCGTGCCATTTTGCCGACGTATATGTACATGCGGCGGTCGTTAAGCGGTTAAACAAGACTTTACAATCACTTTAAAGTGGTTGTAAACCCTTACAGACCACTTTGACCTACAGGTAAGCCTACATTAAGGCTTACCTGTAGGTGCAAGAAATATCTCCTTAACCTACACGGTTAAGGAGATATTTGCAAGAAAGACGGCACCGATGTCTATGGCCACCCAATGGCTAGACGAGAACAGTTTGCATAGCTCTGCTTTTTATCATTCCGTAAGGCTAGCTCTGCAAAAAATTACATTTCATTTCAACAAAAATAAGGTTGGGCCACCATAAACCTTTTGGCCGGTCTGAGTACTTATTGAGTAAGGCCCCGTACTCACGGCCGAGAAACTCGACGAGCAAAACACATCGTTTTGCTCGTCAAGTTTCTTGTCAAGCAGCCGAGAATCTCGGCGGGCCAACTTTTTCCATTGAGTAACGAGGAAATAGAGAACATGTTCTCTATTTGGCCTGACAAAATTCTCGTTGGGTTTCCTCGGCCGAAAGTGTACACACGGCCGGGTTTCTCGGCAGAATACGGCTCCGACCGAGTTTCTGGCTGAATTCTGCCGAGAAACTCGGTCGTGTGTACGGGGCCTAACTTTGTCAAGGTCTCTGTTGAGGTTGAGACACTCTTGAGCTGCTCAGGGATGCTGTATCTATTATGTGGTTACATTCGCACTAAGTTATTTATACTAGAATTTCCCACTGTGTCACTAGCGTAGCCAAATTATGATGTCACAGTCCTACATAAAGTAGTATTTAAAAGAAAGTGAGATTACAGCTTTGTGAGAGTGAAGCCCTGTACACACGGCACGGATTCTCGTCAGGAAAAAAAATGCAGTTTTTCCTGACGAGATTCCTGGCAAGAATCTCTTGTCGGCCGAGTGTACATACACACCATTCAAAAGAACCGCCCTTCTTTTGAATGGCACGAACGCGGTGACGTCATTGACAGGCGCTCGTCATATTTGATGCCGTCGCCGCCATCTTGCCTTGCCACCCTGCCTATGCCTTGGAAGCTACCGCGCATGTGTCAAAGTCATTTCGAGCATGCGCGGATTTCCATGGAGAAGTAAGTATACACACGCTCGATTTTCTCGGCAGGAAAACATTGCCGAGAATCTCACAACGAGAAAATAGAGAGCAGGTTCTCTATTTTTCTAGCCTAGATTCTGGGCAGTTTTCTTGACGAGAAACCTCAAAGCCTCGTACACATGCACGGTTTACAACCGTGCGTGTGTACGAGGCTTGACACCATTGCCTTGTGCGTTGTGGAGGTGACATATGTTCTGCTTAGTGAGAGATCTTACAATCAGAGATGCCAAGGGATATCCAAAGGTAATTGAAAAGCCCGTTTTTTTTTTGTAAAGAGTAGCACATGGTTAAAATCCCTGTCAAAAATTAATAGTATTTCTCCTAGGGGGATATTGCTTCTCAACTGCTATTCTGGAGAGTGAAAAATCTCTTAAAAATTAGGAGAAATCCCCTCCTAGACAGCTGTCATCATTTTCTCATCTTCCATTTCATCCCTCATCTTCCATTTCAGTGACAACAGTATTCATTTGGATCACTCTTAAAGTGTATATGTCAAAGCAAAATACATAAAAAAAAACTCATGTGTAGTACATCTCTGAAATATGTGCACATTACCTATGTTTTATTCCTTTTATGAAGTCCAGAAAAACATCTGTTGGTCTTCCAGAAGTGCACTCAGCTCTTAATTTGGTATTATGGGCTTTCAACACCCAGTAATTTTGTGGATTGAGTGGTGTCAGCCCTGCCCAGTTTTCTTTTGCCAAACTACTCAATCACTCCTACTGTCTTGATTTTAAACGCATAGGCACCAATTGACTTAAAATCCCAAGATAACTACTACCCAAGGATAACAACTATGAAGGCTAAATGGCCTCTTTAAGATTACAGAGGGAATGTGCAGTGGACATAGGGTGGATCTGAAATTTTGACAAGATCAATAGTTCTTTTTGCACTCGTTAAACAGATATATCAAAAAGTTTTCAATGGTATTTAAAGGGGTTGTAAAGGCACACGTTTTTTCACCTTAATGCATTCTATGCATTAAGGTGAAAAAACATCTAAGGATTAGTGCCCATACCCCCCAGCCCCCCCGTTTACTTCCTTGACCCCTCGAAAGTCCCGCGTCGTGAATGCGCTGGTTTCTCGGCTGGGCTTCTCGGCTTATTCATTGGTTGATTGAAAGCAACGCAGCCATTGGCTCGCGCTGGTGTCAATCACATCCAATGACGCGGCTAACTGGGGGCGGGGCCAAGTGATACAGTCGGCGGCTATGGCCGCCGGCTGTATCACGGGAGCGAGCCCACAAGAACTAACCCCCATGGGAGAGAGCTTGCATGAAGGGGGTTCGTTCTTGCAAACCTGGAGCCGAGACCAGGTTCTGGGTCACTCTGTGGAAAAAAACGATCTGCACAGTGGAGGTAAGTATAACATTATTTTTTATTAAAAAAAAAAATACCTTTACATCCCCTTTAACAAACCAAAAAGGAGCAAATAGGAAAGCCTCATTGTTAGGGTTTACATTATTATTTGTTATTATTATACAGGTTTTATATAGTGCCAACAGTTTGCGCAGCTCTTTACAAAATGAAGGCAGACATTACAGTTACAATACAAATTGATACAAGAAAAATCAGAGAGCCCTGCTCATTAAAGCTTACAATTTAAGTATATTTGAAGGCAGAACTTAAAGTGACACTAAAGATCCCCCTTTTTTTTTAATAACAAACATGTCGTACTTGCCTTCACTGTGCAGTTCGTTTTGCACAAAGTGGCCCCATTCACATGTTCTGGGGTCGCACGGTGGCTCTTGCGGTTCCTCCCCACAATAGCTAACCCCCTCTGGGAAGCTCTCTCCCGAGGGGGTTACCTTGTGGGCACGCTCCCATGTCACCACTCTGCGTCCATAGCCGCCGAGTATATGACAGCAGTGGGAGCCAATGGCTTCGCTGCTATCAATCTATCCAATAAAGAGTGAAGAAGCAGTGGAGAGAGCGACGTGGGATTGCGCCCATGAAAATTCTGGGCTCAGGTAGGTAAAACGAGGGGGCTGGATAGTGCAAGGTGTTTTTTCACCATAATGCATAGGATGCATAAGGCCCCTTTCACACGGTCAGACCAATTAGGTCCGCCTGTCATATTTATCGGCGGACCTGAATGGCCGCTCCATACATTTCTATGGAGCGTTGGATGTCAGCGGAGACATTTCCGCTGACATCTGATCGGATCAGGTGAGATCCGATGAAAATTGACATGCTGTCCATTTTCATCAGATCTCTCCATAGGAGACAGCGGCACTGCACAAGCCCCTCCCCGCTCAGAGATCGCCCGCTGAGCTGGTGGACTCCGCTGAGACGGATCCGCCTAGTGTGAAAGGGGCCTTAAGGTGAAAAAACATGAATGTTTACAACCCCTTTAACCTCCAAAATTGAGTTAGTTCCCTTTTAACACTCAACCCTCCCCAAGCAGAATGCTGGGAATTATTTTTCTATCTATTTTTTTTTTTTTTTTGGCCCACGCGAGAATGATGGGACACTGGTCTAGCAGCCTTCTGGGATACATCAATCAGGAGGCTGCAAGATTGGCACATAATGCGACCAAGAGGACCAAGATGGCAGTGTGGGACCCACTGCATCGCCCTGAAATAGTTTCCAGGGCTAGCCAATAAAATCGGTAAGCCCGAGGAACACCGATGAGTGGCGCATGTGGTGGGGGGGTGTTGACTAATCCCTCTACTTCTGAAAGTCATCCAGTGGCTAATTAGCCACTCGGAGCATTTTCACGACAAAGAGAATCGCCGTCTGAAATAACAAAGCCATAACCCAAGTAAAACCAATTGCAAGCCTATTTGGCCACATAAAATAATTCCTGAATAACAGACATTCGAACTGTATGCTTGCCAGGAAATTTCCTTGAAAAAGCAGATTTATACAACTCTGTCTCTATCATAAATAGCCCACATTATCAACTGTCAAGCCAGCAGGGTGACAAATGTGCATATAGCATCTACTTTCCCAATTAAGTCTAGTATGTGGATACATAAAGGAGATTGGCATATCTGAATCACAACATCCATTAACTGAGAGACATCGGACTGTGAAGTGCAAGGCAAATGGAAAACGTTCGGCCTCTTTAAAGTTGTCAGCAGAAGAGGCTATGACTGCACGCATCTAAATTCAACCCGCCTAAAAAGGGATCCTATTTTCAAGTTCGGTTTCATCATATCACTTTAGTGGAAAATGTCATTAATGGATTAGGCACAAGACACTTGTGTCAGGCTGAACAGGTGAAATTATGATGTTTGGATATGGAAATCTATCATGGGCACCATTTATACTCTCAGAAACCCATTAAAAAAGTATATATTTTTAGAAGTATATTGAGTAAATATGGGTGATATTAAAATACTGGAACCGAGGACCAGAAAATGCTGCAGATGAGCTAAGGCCAGAAATTATTTTTGGTTTACTTTAATCAGAGTTTTCTGTAGTCCCTTGCAGAGATGAGAGAATAATGCAAAATTGGCTCCCCTACTAACTCTGCAAATTGTATGGCTGAGCAAATGTTAAGGTTCTAACAGGGATGTGCGGTGAGGTCAGTGGCTGGTGAGGCATTGGCAAGTATCAGAGCCAGATACACACAAGTTACATACGCCATGATCATTAGAGCGAGAGCAATAATTCTAGCACTAGATCTCCTCTCTAATTTTAAACATGTAATCAGTTATAAATTTTAAAGCGTCGTCAATGTAGACTTTTTAAAGTGGAGGTTCACCCTAAAACAATCATATACCATTACATCCAGCATACTTTCGACATGTACAGTGTGCTGGTATTTTTTTTTCCTGCTGTACATACCGTCTTATAGATCTTTTTCACCCGGCTTCCGGGTTCTCACTCTCACCGGGAGTAGGCGTTCCTATGAAGAGGCGTAGATGATTGACATGTGGATAAGGCGCGTCACGCGTTCCGAAAATAGCCGAACTGGGACTCAGCTCTATACGGCGCCTGCGCAGTCAGCTCTACATGGCTCCTAGTCTGTGAGCAGGCGCTGTATAGCGCCGTATAGAGCCGAGTCCCAGTTCGGCTATTTTCGGAACGCGTGATACGCCTTATCCGCACGTCAATCATCTATGCCTCTTCATAGGAACGCCTATTCCCCGCGGGAGTGAGAACCTGGAAGCCGGGTGAAAAAGAACTATAAGACGGTATGTACAGAAAAAAAAAAAAAAAAAAAAGTACTGTATATGTCGGACGTATGCTGGATGTAATGGCATATAGATGTTTTTTAGGGTGAACCTCTGCTTTAAGTACTGAAGTTTGGCGCTATTCCACGAGTGTGCGCAATCTAAGCCTCGTACACAGGATCGGATTATCCGACGGGAATTGTGTGATGACAGGCTTTTGTCGGAAAAAAATATGACCAAAAATATGACCATTTGTATGCTCCATCAGACAATTGCTGTCGGATTTTCCGCTAACAAATGTGGGAAAGTTCATGGCCAATGACCTTTGTCCGATGAAAATCCAAGGCTTTAGAGAGAAAGACACAGGGTATTTTATATAAAGTGTTAAAATTGTACATGGCTTGCAAGAGTGCTTTAAAACAAAAGTCAGTTTAATGTCAAAATGTGACACTATTTTAAAATAAGGATCGGTTAAAATCATTGACTGCAACTAATTATCACTTTTAACTACATTATTTTATTAACTAAGCAATTTATATGCATTTCAGTGAATGACTTCCTAAAAAAAAAAAGTTTTATGTATGATCACCCCCCTCCAAGAAGAAATGGACACGCACCATTTTGCCCAAAAAAAAGAAATTTAAATAACCTAATCCAGTCTGCAGTCTGCTCCATCTCTATCTTGCAACCACAACACAGTACTCAGTCTGCAGGTGTGATTTATTGGAATTCTTGTCCTCCTGTTCATGTAACTGGGGTCTAGGGTCTAGGGTGTGGCAGTAAATAGCAGACCAAAGAATCCTGAGGAGCTGACCCGTCGTCTCTGGTATACCTCAGTGTCCACCACAGTGGCGGCCCGTCCATTAGGGGCGCCCAATCGCTGATCCCTCTATCCACGGCTGCCACCCCTCCAACTTCTAGCAATGCGATGGTCTGTCCAAAAGCTCTAATAGGCTTCAAAATCGGGTGGGCTCGTGGTGCAGAGCATTGTGCTATGAGCCCACCCAGGTGTTACAACAGCAAATTAATATTCGTTGTTGTAACACTGATCCTCCTCCTGGCCAATCGGGATTACCCATACCCTGATTGGCTGAAAGGACAGGCTGTCCTATTTGAAGCCTTGGAGGAGGGGAGGAGATGCACGATGGAAGCGAGGAGGAGGGAGGAGGAGAAGACACAGGAGCTGCTACCCGATGCCCCGATCCTTGCCGCTGCCCGATTTCCGTCGCCTAGATGGGGTAAGTGGACCAACCAACAGACAGCAAATGTGGGGTGGAGGGGGTGGGGGGCTTTGAGGTGCTGTGGGGAGGGGTGTTTGTTTTCAGCTCCCCCTCAAACAAAAAGCCACCACTGGTCCACCGCAAAAGAAAAGAGAGGGAGATAGAAGAGTCCTTATAATTTAGTAGAATTATTGAGAAACAGGGATGAAATGCTTCCACAATAAAAGGACAAATGGTCAGAATAGACTTACAACTGTTGAGACTGAGGTCACCCAGCAAGTGGGGGAAAAGTGGCCTCAGGGCAGCTGATAAGGCAGTACAGCCTGCCCTCCTGCACTGGGCCCAAGCCCCAACAGTTCAAAAAGGGGCACCTGCTGAGCTGGAAGGCCAGCTGTACTGTCTTATTAAAGACACAGATTCTCTTCTACCCCTCCCCTTCAGCGCTGCCAGCTTCTTCCCTTTATCCTTCCAGCTGACCTGCAGGGAGAGTGGCTTTAGCACATGCGCCCCTTCCATCTGCTGTCCGGGCTCCCCTGTGTGCCCCTTTCCCCCCGCAGTTCTGCCGGCTTCCCTCCTCTCCTCTCTTCAGCCTGCAGCTGTTGCGGGCACGAAAGTGAATGTTTCAGGATGGAGAGTGGGGGAAGGGGCCAGTAAATATATAATTTACTGGTCCCTTCCTTTCCTGAATGAACATAGCGAGCGATCGGTACCAATTACTCCTGTGCCTATTAATCACTGAAACATAGTAATGAAGCCTCAGAGTGCTTCCTCTGCATTGATCTGTGCAACTGAGGCTGCAGAGAAAGGGACTAATACATTTATGTCCTCAGTCACTTTCGGTCGGAGGGACTGTCAGGTAGGCTGTATTGGGCGCCGTAATTTCTAACATCAGCCCTGAGTAGCCTTCTTAGGCCCCGTACACACGACCGAGTTTCTCGGCAGAATTCAGCCAGAAACTCGATCAGAGCCATATTCTGCCGAGAAACCCGGTCGTGTGTACACTTTTTCTCGTTAGTCAATGAGGAAACTTGGCTCGCCGAGATCCTCGGCGGCTTCACAAGGAACTCGGACGTGTGTACAGGGCCTTAGTGTAAGAAAACCTTTTCAGGGCTTTCCCTCAATGCCTTGGGTTTTCCCATCCTGGGTGCTCTGTTGAGAGACCCCCTCCGTCAGCAACCGAGGATATGGCAATGAATACCACCAAGGACACAAAAGAGAGTCTTTGGCAGTATCCATTCCCATATCCTCGGTTGCTGGCGGAGGGGTTCCCACAGTGGGAAGATGTTCTATCCAGGATCTTGCTGGTTTATTTAACAAAAATGCATTTTGACCTACCTTATAAAGTGGCCAAACACCTCCGGTGAGTTGCCATCTGCCTTTTGAGCTCTCGCGGTGAAGTTTTTGAAGAATTCTTAAACCAGAAGAATCCATTTATTTCTATGGTGTTGGGAAGGTCACATTTGGACTTTATATATGTTTACAATTTCATGATTCTTATCTATTGATCTATTAATCCATCAAATCGATTTATAGCGCCAACACCTTTACTTTCGTATTATTATGTATTCAGCTATATTTTAACCACTTTAGCCCCCCGGAAGGATTTACCCCCTTAATCACCAGGCCAATTTTTATGATATGGCCCTGCATGATACGGCCCTTCTACATATTTTTGGTAAAAAAAATCACAATAAGTGGTCATTGATTGGTTTGCGCAAAACTTATAGGCCCGGATTCAGATACATTTTCGTATCTATCGGCGGGCGTAACGTATCTCAGATACATTACGCCGCCGTAACTTGGGGAGAAAGTTCCGTATTCAGAAAGAACTTGCGCCCTACGTTACGGCGGCGTAGTGTAAATGTGTCGGCGTAAGCCCGTATAATTCAAATGTGGATGATGTGGGCGTGTTTTATTTAAATTACTTGTGACCCCACGTATTTGACGTTTTTTTACGAATAGCGCATGCACCGTCCGTGAACGTTTCCAAGTGCGCATGCTCCAAATTACGCCGCAAACTGTCAATGCTTTCGACGTGAACGTAACTTACGTACAGCCCTATTCGCGAATGACTTACGCAAACGACATAAAATACGACGCTGTTCATTCGTTTCCGACGTCCATACCTAACATGACTTAACCCTGCTTTATTAGGGGTAACTTTACACCGGAAAAAGCCTTACGTAAACAACGTAAAAAAATGCGCCGGGCGGACGTTTCTGAATCGGCGTATCTACCTAATTTGCATATTCGACGCGGAAGTCTAGGGAAGCGCACCTAGCGGTCAGCGTAAATATTGCACCCTAAGATACGATGGCGTAGGAGACTTATGCCGCTCGTGACTAGGCAACATTGAGGCGTATCTGATTCTATGAATCAGATGCCGAGATGTGACGGCCCGCACTCAGAGTTACGACGACGTATCTGGAGATACGCCGTCGTAACTGCTTTCTGAATCCGGCCCATAGCGTCTACAAAATAGGGGATAGATTTATGTCATTTTTATTATTTTCTTTTTTTTTTTACTAGTAATGGCGATGATCTGCGATTTTTAGCGGGACAGATCAGAAACTTTTGACACTTTTTTGGGCCCACCGACATATTATATACAGCGATCAGTGCTTTAAATAGCCACTGATTACTGTGTAAATGTCACTGGCAGGGACGGGGTTAACACTAGGGGTGATCAAGGGGTCAAATGTGTCCTAGGGAGGTGTTTCTAACTGTATGGGGGATGGGCTGCCTGAAAGAAGAGAGAGCATGCTAATCCTAATCACTAGGGCCAGCAGATCTCTCTCTCCAACCCTAACAGAGTGGGGATCTGTCTGTTTACACTGAAAGTTCCCCGTTCTGGCTCTCTGTGGAGCAATCGCGGGTGGCTGGCTGGCCCACGCGCCTTGGGTCCAGGGATGCGCTGCGGACACGCGTGGCTCGGGTGGTGTGCGGGCGCCTGCTGTAGCAATTTAAAGGGCCGACGCACATCAATTCACGCAGGCGTGTCAACCTGCCGCAGTACAACTGTGGCGGCTGGTCAGCAAGTAGTCAAAGGGGCAGCTTCTTCACTAAATCATCACTCCAGGCGCCACTACCAGCCACACATTTATTCATTCTGTAAACTTTGTTTATACTGTCATTCGGAAATTTGTATAAATCCGAATTCTCCAAAAAACAAAAAAATTGTCTAAATATCAATTTGGAACCAAACTAACCACACACGTCTAGCCCTTACTGTAGTCTGTGTTTCACCATTGGTCAGATACTGAAAGGTCTTTACATGCTTACTATGATAAAGGTGGGGGTGCAGAGTTTCAGCTTGCAACACAACTGATTTGATTATTGTCATAAGACGATCCCTCTAGATTTCACATTCAACAAGTGCATTGACATGGCTTACCTCCATATCTACAGAGCAGGAACATGTGAGCATCTACAATGAAGGTTGCTTACTATTAGGTAGATTCAGTAAGAGTTAGGCCGACTTATCAGTAGATAAGTCGACCTAACTCAGAATCTACGCCGACTTCTGTTTAAGCGTATGCTCAAACAGAGATACGCTTAAACATATCTAAGATACGACGGCTTGCGCCGTCCTATCTTAGATTGCAATATTTTGGATGGCCGCTAGATGGCGCTTCCATTGCGGTCGGCGTAGAATATGTAAATGAGGAGATACGCCGATTCACGAACGTACGCCCGGCCGACGCAGTACTTTTACGCCATTTGCGTAAGAGATAGGCTGCGTAAAGTTAGAGCTAGGCCCTATTGGAATAGTAATGTCAAGTATGGCCACCGTTCCCGCGTCGAAATTCGAATTGTTTACGTAGTTTGCGTAAGTCGTCCGTGAATCGGGATTTATGTAGTTTACGTCCACGTCAAAATCAATAGGCCCGTGCGGTGTACTTAGCCGCAATGCACACTGGGAAATGTAGGCGCCCGGCGCATGCGCAGTTCGAAAAAACTTAAAAAACATGAGGTCAAGCCTCATTAACATAAAACACGCCCCCCTCAAACACATTTGAATTAGGCGCCCTTACGCCCGCCCGCTTTAGGCTACGCCGCCGTAAGATAGCAGGCAAGTACATTGTGAATCATGTACTTGCCTAGCTGACTTACGGCGGCGTAGCCTAAACACGCTAAGCTACGCCGCCGCAAGTTTGCTCCATTGTACCTGAATCTAGCTATTAGTACTTAGTTATGTATAAAGCTGCTCTTTCTTTTTTTTTTCAGCAACTTTAAGTTTTACTTTAAAGCATTCCATTTTGTGTTTCAGTTTTGGTACTTGAGACGTGAAAGACATAAAAACAGTATAGCAGGTCAGGCACAGCGTTGCTTTCATAGACTATAATGGGAATCCTGTGCAGAACATTGTTAAGTGCACAAAATGAGTGTTACTGAGTACCGGGACGCACAATGCTAGTAACTCACTTTTATGCTGTGCCACATTCAGGCATCCCGGTTATGTGCTTTATTGACAGCCTTTTATATCTTCCTGTTATATTTTCGAGGACAGAAAGGAATATTGGCGGCACAAGGACAATATTAGATGAGCCACAAAAATACTGTCCTAATGCATTTCGTCATTTTGGAGCAGCTGATGATGTGAAATATATCTGTGCAGGGACATGCTGAGTATTCTTCAAACTTACTGTACTTACCTAAAGTGAACCTGTGTTTTGTGCAGAATAAACATATGTTAAGCCCAAATCTCTTGGGCTGTACAGCAGGGGTGTCCACACTACAGCCCATGGGCCACATCTGGCCCACTACAAGTTTTTTTCTGACCTGCAGCAAGTTCTGTGTTTGCATTACGCATTTCCATGGTGCAGATGGGCTGGCCACCAGTACCATAACAACCCATGAGGCTGAGCGGTCCGGACCCATGGGGGAGATTTACTAAAACTGATACAGACAGAATCTGGTGCAGGCAGTGATGGTACAAGGTCACCCAGTGCCCAGGGCAAATATTCCAAATTGTACCCCCTTCCCCGCTCATGATGTGCAAGCTTAGGGGATCCTACACCCAGCAGTCACTTGCTTGTCAAAATCTGTTTCTACTCCTGTCTTACAACATGTAGAAGGCGCCCCAGTAAACCATTGCACCCAGGACGTCCCTTCTGCCCACCCCTTGTCCCAAACCTCGGTGCAGCTGTGAATAGTAACCAATCAGCTTCTAGGTTTTATTGTCAAAGATTAAAAGAGATGTATGGGATTTTTTATTTATTTTTTTAATCATACTTCCCTAGGTTGATGCATAGGTCTGATTAAGGAGAAAAGAGGCCTGTAGAAGGACCTGAAAAATCCGAACACGTAGCTTTGCCTGGCGTCATACCCGTGTAGGGTTGCCAACTCTCCAGGATTCACCCGGACAGTTCGGGTTTGGGATCTTGTGTTCGGGTTTCAGTCTGCCTGAAACCCGGACACATTATTCAGACTGGGCTGTGGCTCCCCAAGTAACTGAGGTAGTCACACAAAAATCTGTTGCCATTCGGGAGATGTGGGCCGCTGTCTGGGGGCAGGTTTGGCATCACTGAGGGGGAGCCACTATGTCAGCAAGAGCAGTTTGGCCACACCCACTGTTTGCCCTAGCGCGCTACATTACCACTGTCCTTGAGGCACCCAAAGGTGCCCCAGGTCTTTTATTATCCTATTGTGTATACTACGAAAAAATGTGCCCTGTGTCGCTAAAGTGTTCGGGTTTGGCTTGAAGAAAAGGTGGCAACCCTATACCCGTGGGACAATCCATGCTGACCGAGTGTGACTTCCTGACTCCTTGAGGCTTCAGAAACTGCGCCTCTCTCTCTCTTCAACTGAGCGGCTGGATACCACCCCATAGGCAGAGCAGGGAAGGAGTTAACACTAGGGGGCAATCAAGGGGTTAAGTGTGTTCCCTGGGAGTGTTTTTAACTGTATGGGGGTTGGGCTAACTGGAGGAAGAGAGAGATCGCTGTTCCTAATCACTAGGAACAGCAGATCTCTCTCCAACGCCCCTGTCAAAACGAGGATCTGTCTGTTTACATTGACAGATCCCCGCTCTGGCCTTCGTTCCGGTGCCAACGGACACGCACTTAGGATCCCCCACCATACATTGCCCGCGTGCGCGCCTGCTACAGCTCCTTAGAGGAGCCGATGTACACCTACGGCGATTTGCGGGAACGTGCTGACCTGCCGCCATGCAGGTAAGCTGGCTACCTGCACCATAACAACCAATGAGGCTGAGCAGCAGCCGCCCTGACACACAGGGTATGCCATGATGCTACAGTGGTGAAGATTGTAATGTAGGACAGGGGGGCTGTGAAGGAAGGAAATGGATGTGGAGTGGGGACTCTGATGTGCAATGAGGGGCTTCTGATGTGATGTTATTTCTTGAAGCATCTTTATTTATTAATTTACATTTTATTTACTGAGATTTTTTTGACCCAATACTATTTTTGTATTGGATTGTAAGGTATTGTATTTTGCCCGCGACCCCGCATCATGGAAAATCCTGGGACATGCTTGTGATCCCGTCACTTCCAATGGCACCCCAATCACAGTGTGATTTTGCTGCCATTGTCACCCAATGAATCATGGTGAATTTGCGCAAACAGAATTGTGGTATGCCTGTCACCCCAAAAGAAGTTCTGGAACGTCTTTTGGGCAGCAGGCGTTTGGAAATTCTGTTTGCGCGATTTTACCATGATTCAATGGGCGACAATCACAGCAAAATCCCGCCATGATTGGGGTGCCATTGGAAGTGACGGAGATCGCAAGGGAGTCCCACGATTCCGCCATGATCCGGGACACCTAGATGTGAACCGATCCTTATCTTATTTACTAAGCTCTGGGTCAACCGCACTTGCGGAGGGAAAATGCACGCTGCAAAATGCACAGTCAATGTGCCTTTAGTAAATCAACCCCCTCTGGGTCCAGAGATGAATGCCCAACATGTATGTGTATGTTTATGATAGGATCGGTGTCAGTGGCGACTGGTGTTTTTTTGGAGGGGCAACAAACAACTATCTACCCCCCCTTGAGCGGCACGTACCCCCTGCTGTTTGCTGATCAGTCCTGCACTTACCCCATCATGGCAGGTGGCAGGCAGTGTGGTGCAGTGGCTCGACTCCGAGTCCTCTCCTCCATGGCGGCTTCCAGATCCCCTGCTTTTCCTCCTAGGCATCCAATAGGATTGCCTGTCCTTTCAGCAAATCGGGTGACCCGTGTGAAAACCTGCTTCCTGATCTGCGACCCAAGCCCACCATATATTGAAGTGTATTAGAGCCTCTGGCTCTAATCGATGCTTCAAAAAAGCAGCCCCTCCCTATTGGAATTCATGTACCGGTGTCCTGAAAGGAGCTGGATGCATAAATAGGGGAGGCGCTGAAGGGCGGGGGAAGCCAGTAAACACGTCATGGACAGGCCACCCCTGATCAGTGTATACCCACATACTGTACAATCATATGCTGTAATTTATCTTTACAGGCAGCTGTATGCAGCACCTGTGGCTCATGGGCCCCCAAAATATGGGCAATATTAGCAATATCCCTTAAAGTGACACTTGTCTGCACATGTGTGAGGTCCATGTATGTCACCCACACCCAGAGGTGTATTTAGGTTTTGTGCTGCCCTGGGCCTGACTAAACTTGTGCACCCCCTAATTTAAATATGACACGCCCCTTCCTGGCAAGGCCACACCCCTTTCTGTTTAAGACCCACCCTAAAAAAATGAGTGGGGACACTAGTTCTGAGGGCCGGTTGGGGGGGGGCAATGAATTCCCTTAATTTGCATAGATTTCCTCTCGCTTCCTGTTTGGCTATGGGGTAGGAAGTGAAGGGAAATTTCTGCAATGGGACAGGGATGGTAAAAAATAAACTGGCAGGGGCTATAACCCTCCCCCCCCCTTAATCTATCCAAAATTAAAAATAAAGGCCCAGATTCACAAAGGAGATACTCCGTCGTATCTCTCAGAATATCTATGCGACTGATTCATAGAATCAGTTACGCATAGATATCCATAAGATCCGACAGGTGTAATTGTTTTACACTGTCGGATCTTAGGATGCAGTACCGCGGCCGCCGCTGGGGGGAGTTCGCGTCGTAAACCAGGGTCGGATATGCAAATTAGGAGTTACGGCGATCCACAACGGTTTTTCGCGTTCGCTACGTCGCCGCTAGTCTAGTTTCCCGTCGCAAAGTTAGTCGTCGTTTTGGGTGCCTTAACTTTAGACAGCAAACGTATTGCTGTCTAAAGTATGGCTGTCGTTCCCGCGTCAAAATTTTAAATTTCACGTCGTTTGCGTAACACGTCCGGGAATACAGAAGTACGCTACGCACGTCGCCAATCGCAAAAATGACGTCAGTTCGCGCAAAGCACGGCGGGAATTTCGAAACGGAGCATGCGCAGTAGTTCCGGCGCGGGTACCCGCCCATTCAATTTGGACCGCCTTGCGCCGGACGAATTTGCGATACACCACCGCAAGTTTCCAGTTAAGTGCTTTGTGGATCGGGCACTAAAACTGAAAACTTGCGGCAGTGTAACGTAAACGGCTTACGTTACACGGGTGCAATTGTACCTGAATCTGGCCCACAGTGTAGCCTATAGTTCTACTTTAAGCACACATTTCTGATAATTTTATGGAGAGGACTAAGAGGATATAACCATGCCAATGGTGCAGCAGAACCCCCCCCCCCCCCACAGTTGCAGAATGCTGGCCGCCCACATACCAGAAGCAGTGCGGCCGCTTTATAGGGGCGCTAGACTTATTTGCCTCTCAGCGCAGTCCGCCCCATAAGACTGCCGCTACACTAACAGTGTAGCGCAAGCCGGCGGGGACTCTTTCTGTGCTGCCCACCTGCATAGTGCTGCCCTAGGCCTGGGCCTTGTTGGCCTAGGCCAGGATACAGCGCTGCCCACACCTAGGCAAGGATGAAAGTGGTTGTAAACCTCAGACATGAAATATGAACAAAGAATATAGAGGGATATGTTTTGTTCATATTTCATGTCTGAGGTTTACAACCACTTTAACTTGCGGCACAGCCAAGTGGAGGGAAGAAAACGAATGGCATATAACATGTAAGCTCTATCCACTCATCCGACTTAGATTTTCGCCCGAAATGTAGTTTTAATAATGAAAAAGCAATATAAACATTTTCAGCCTTCTAAATAGTTTTTTAAGAGAGAAAAAAGTTAAGACAATAAAACACAATCTGGGCCGCTAAGTGACCGGCCTCCAAACATAAACCAACATTTTATGTCTGCACTTACAATTTACTGTACTGTACTTCGCCTTGCCCTTCTGCAAATAACCCCATTTATGTCCAAATAAGCACTTCTTTCAAAATAAGATATTTTCTGCAAAGTCAGGAAAATCAGCTCATGTAATGATCACAGGAACATTTTCTTATCTCCAAATCATCACCGTAAAAACAATTGCATTTGCTTCCAGAAACAATTGCATTAGCCGTTAAACGATCTCAAATATCAACGTGCAGCAGAAAAAAAACTTCCTTTCTATGGAGGACAAAAATAAAATAAATAAAAAAGATTTTGTTAACTTTTTTGGTGCAAGTTGTCTACTTGGTGGGATCTCTTCCCTCAACAATATAAATCCTTTAATAAAATGGTCAGATGATTGGATTTTATCATCGCTAATTGCCACTAGTTTGCATTCATCCATTATTAAAAGGTAAAAGAACGCCGACTTCAGGACAATACCATAAAGTTTGCAAAATGGACTGCTCATTGATCTGCGTGGGACTATTGAGCTCATTGATTTATACTTTCATTACGCACATGCTGATTTTCACTGTATGGGTTTATTTGTTGGGTTAGCGAAATGTATATTATTATTATTCATAGCCCTGAAGATTATTTTCACAGAAGAAGGCAGAGGTCCAAGTAAGTTACAGAAAATAACAAAATAACACTAGTAGAACAAAACACACCAGGGTCTGTTCATAAAATATGTGCTGTGAGAATATCAGCCATCAGGAATAATCCCTGTTTTTTATTTATTCTTTAATTTCAGGTAATTACCGTGTTTATCGGGGTATTGCACGCACCCGCGTATAGCGCGCATGTCATGGAAACATGAATCAGACATACAAACCAGATAAATGAATAAGAAGATTTATTGATAAAACGAACAACAAGGTCAAAGTCCACACAGATGATCGAAACAGCCAGGAGAGTCGTCCTACGGTGCCAGGGTCGATAGCCAGGGAAGAGAGTCAGCCAAGCCGGAGTCTGTAGCCAGAGACGGATGAAACGAAGCCGAGAATCAGGAACCAGGAGGAACGTCCAAGACCGGGTAGGAAACCAGGAAATCAGACGAAGAGGCCCAAGCAAGGAAATGCTGCAGCTGCCGTCCTATATATATGCTGAGCAGCCAGCTCCTCCCAGTGGAAAGGAGGAGCCGCAGGGTGTGGCAGGTTACAAGAACCCCATGAAGCAAGATGGCTGCCAGCACATGTCAGTGATGAGGAGCCAGCAAAGAGGTAAGACCATGACAGCGCACCCCCAACCTGGAAAGAAAAAAAAAAAATACTTACAATTTGAATGCCCCTCGTCGGTGTCTTGCCCGGTGTACATCGGCGGGTCCGGCGTCCATCAGCGGGTCCGGTGTCCGTCTGTGGCCTCGGTGGTGTCCTCCCGCGCTGTCTCTCAGTTGAATCCCCACTTCCCGCGCTGAGTTTTAACTGCGCCGCCGACATATACCGAGCGCAGTACACTCGGGCACGCTCGGCTTCTCACGCATAAAGGCTACAGCGTGACCATGAGCGAAGCCCAGCCTGGCCGAATGTACCCGAGTGTACTGCGCTCGGTATATGTCGGCGGCGCAGTTCAAACTCATCGCGGGAAGCGGGTATCGGCGTATATCGCGCACCCACATTTTTCCCCTTATTTTAAGGGGAAAAATGTGCGTGGTATACGCCGATAAATACGGTATATAGCGCCGCCAATTTACGCATCGCTTTACATATACATGGTACATTCACATCGGTCCCTACCCTCAAGGAGCTTACAACCTAAGGTCACTAACTCACATTCATATATACATGGCCATTTTTTTTTTTTTTTTAGACAGGATCCAACTAACCTACCAGCATGCTTGCCTAATATTTATTATTTTCAGCACCATCTAGTGGTCATAATGTGGTATTTTCCTGGCATAGTTCAATTAGGAAAATACTGCATTATGACCACTAGATGGAGCAGATGATCATAGTTAATAAACATATCAAGTAAATATAAGATAGATAGATAGATAGATAGATAGATAGATAGATAGATAGATAGATAGATAGATAGATAGATAGATAGATAGATAGAGAGCTATATCTATCTGTATATATATATTTTTTTGTTTTTTCATTGACATATGATTAAATTCTAAATGTAGCAATCTGCCTGTAATATAGATAGATAGATAGATAGATAGATAGATAGATAGATAGATAGATAGATAGATAGATAGCTATATAGATCTATATTTATTTGTATATATGTATATATATATATATATATATATATATATATATATATATATATATATATATATATATATATATATATATATATATATATATATATATATATATATATATATATATATATATATGGGAGTTCATATAACTGTGGTTGCCATCATCCCTATTATATTAACACAAAAATGTAAAACCTCTCTTTTTGGGATTTTTTAGGACAAACAAGAAATTGAATACTATAAAAATAAAAATAAGTGACATTTTTTTTTTTGTTATTTTCAATATTTATAAAAACTTTGGGGGTTATTTACGAAAGGCAAATCCACTTTGCACTGAAAGTGCACTTGAAATTGCAGTCGCTGTAAATCTGAGGGGTAGATCTGAAATGAGGGGAAGCTCTGCTGATTTTATCATCCAATCATGTGCAAGCTAAAATGCTGTCTTTTATTTTCCTTGCATGTCCCCATCAGAGCTACAGCGACTGCACTTCCAAGTGCACTTTCAGTGCAATTTCAAGTGCACTTTGCACTTGTAGTTCAAAGTAGATTTGGCTTTTCGTAAATAACCCCCAATATTTTTTTTATAAATATTGAAGACATTTCTTTCTTTTTAAAAAACAACAATAAAGAATGTAATTTGTATATATTTTATTGTATTCAATTTATTGATTGCCTTAAAACATCCCCAAAAATAAAGGATTTACAATATATATATATATATATTTTTTTTATTTTACATACACAGTCAAATGGTTCAGCAGCAAATAACTTTCAGATACCTCTGGTAGCAGTTAGGCCTCGTACACACGATAGGTTAACCAGAGGACAACGGTCTGATGGACCGTTTTCATCGGTCAAAACCGATCGTGTGTAGGCCCCATAGGTTATTTAACCATCGGTTTAAAAAAAGCCAACTTGCTTTAAATTTAACCTATGGATTCCTAACCGATGGGAAAAAAAACGATCGTTAGTAGGCACGTCCATCGGTTAAAAATCCACGCATGCTCAGAATCAAGTTGACGCATGCTTGGAAGCATTGAACTTCGTATTTTTCAGCACTTAGTTATGTTTTACGTCACCGCGTTCTGACACAATCGTTTTTTTAACCTATGGACCATCAGTCAGCTTCATCAATTAACCAACGACAATGGTCCATCAGACCGTTCTCATCGGATGGACTGATCGTGTGTAGGAGGATTTACAAGTCAGAACCAATTTCAATAAATGCTGCCTGTCAAAGAAATGGAGGTCAGGCTGCGAGCCATAAGTATTTTCGGTAAACACAATTATCTCTTTGTGATACAAAGCAAGTTACACTTGGAAAAAAAAAAAAATAGGCCTGGTTACATCTTTCTGCATTTGTTCTGCTCATTATTCAGCAAAGAATGTCTCCATTGTTAGATTTACGATAAGCAAATAAAAACGCCATATGGTAATATGACTCGCAGTAACAGCCAACATTTATTTATGTGGAAGCCAAATTACATTTTTTATAAAACAAATACCTTTGTATTCACACTTGACCTTCACTGCCTAATACGTTGTTTTATTCTTAGCCTTTGGTTATTCAATTATTCCACATTACCAGTGGCTGTCTATAATGTAAAAGGTTGATGTATATGGAAATAGACCGGGCTAAACAATAAATACTTGTAGCCTACAGTGCAGGTAACATCTAAGATCCATTAAATTTCTAGTGCTATCTAGAAAAAAAGGAGCATAAGTCATTATCCCTTTCCTGAGCGGAATTTTTTTTCTTTCAAGTTTCCATGCCCAGGCTAAGTTTAGCAGCATTAGCTGATAATAATTCTCTAGGTAACATCTAAGATCCATTAAATTTCTAGTGCTATCTAGAAAAAAAGGAGCATAAGTCATTATCCCTTTCCTGAGCGGAATTTTTTTTCTTTCAAGTTTCCATGCCCAGGCTAAGTTTAGCAGCATTAGCTGATAATAATTCTAGAAAAAATGGCCCAGATTCACGTAGATAAGCGTAAATATAAGCGGGCGTAGCGTATCGTAGTTACGCTACGCCGCCGCAACTTAGAGAGGCAAGTGCTGTATTCACAAAGCACTTGCGTCTAAAGTTACGGCGGCGTAGCGTAAATGTGCCGGCGTAAGCGTGCCTAAATCAAATGAGGAACAGGGGGACGTGTTTTATGTAAACTAAGCATGACCCCACGTAAAGCATGCACGCGCATGCTCAGCATCACGTCGAATTTTCAAATTAAATTATGCCCGCTCAATGCCTAGACGACGTGAACGTAACTTACGCAAAGCCCTATTCGTGAACGTTTTACGCAAACGACGGAAAATTTTACGCTGTCCCGACGTCCATACTTAACATTGCGTACGCCTCACTATAGCAGTGGTGACTTTACGCCGGTCCGACGCCTTACGCAAACGACGCATATAGATACGCCGGGCGCACGTACGTTCGTGAATCGGCGTATCTACCTAATTTGCATATTATACGCGTAAATCTACGGAAGCGCCACCTAGTGGCCAGCATAAATATGCAACTAAGATACGACAGTGTAAGAGACTTAAATCAGTAGTTTCTAAGCAAAAATTTCGGCGTATCTTGCTTTCTGGATACAGAAAAAAGATACGCCGGCGCATCCTAGAAGTTACGCAGCGTATCAATAGATACGCTGACGTAACTTCTTTGTGGATCTGGCCCAATGTGTCTATTTAACATTGGACTGGAGAACTAGGAAGGCACACATCTGCACATCCCTAGTTCTCTGCTGAAAGGCAAATTGATATTCTCGTGACAAGGGGCATTTTAGATGTAGGCTTAAAGAGGAGCTCCAGCCCCCTCCCAAAATTAAAAGTCAGCAGATACAAATACTGTAGCTGCTGACTTTTAATATAAGGACACTTACCTGTCCAGGGATCTTGCGATGTCGGCAATGATGGATAGCTATTGGTTGTGATGGAGGAGGGAACAGGCAGTGCTGGCAAATAGACATGTGCACTGCTAAAAATTTGCTAGTTTTTCATTTCATTCGTTATTTTTTTTATGTTTGTTTTTTGGGTCATTCTTTATGATCGCAATTTGTGAATTCAAGAATCCAAAAATAGGGAAAAAAATCCAAAAATTCAAAAGAATACCTGTTGGAAGGCAACATGGTTTAATATCATATTTCTGGAATCTCACTTCCTGGTTGATAGAGGCCCCAAGTTGTAAGGTAACAATTTACATTTAAAGCTTTGTAGCATATCCAAATCTGCATAGCAAAAGGCCTGGTTCCTGGCTGACTGGTGTACAGGCAAGCTTCAAAGAGAGCAATGGCTGCCAGGATTATTGATGACAAAGATTAAAAGATCAACAGGCACTTACAGATGATACATGGACAATAATGCCCCCAGAGGCCAGTACAGCAGGACAGACACAAATGTAAAATAAAGCACTACCTCTTGGCAATATCTTATTGGATAGGAGGCAAGTGGGGGTGGTTACAAGTGGGTGTGAATGAATGTGTAAAAAGTATGCACAGAAGAGAAATCGTCCCTTTTGGCATTTGGCCTGCTTCTGTGAGCCTCATGGCTCTTTATCTTTTGCCATCCTGAGCCCCGCTGACGAAACAATATCTCGAGGAAAGCATTGTGATAAGTATCTTTCATTATCTTTTATCATATACGCTGTATAATTCTATATAGTATTTCCATGCTAGCATATTCAATTGTTTGGGGAAATAAATGAAACATTGTTTTACTAAGCAGTGTGTTTGTTTTCATAGCTAAACTTATCTTATTGTGCTACCAACAGTAACCTTATTAGAGTAATAATAGACTAGCTAATTATAGGTATAGACAAAAATAATACATATATGCAGTAAATAGAGGTAATCTGTAACCACCTTCGGAATAATAGTTGTTTATTGTAGCTATAACTAACTAACTAATAATAACTAACAATGCCCCTCCACCAGCAATTATCTTCTTGCATTGCATAGAAAGGCACAAAGACCAGGTCTAAAAAGGTATGTAATGAAAGCAAAAAGGTTTTATTAGCATGTTGATGGAGGAGGGATGGATAAACCAGGGAAGACAAAATAAAAGAAGATTAAATGTCAGCTTTAAAGTGTCTGTAAAGTCAAGTTTTTCTATTTTTTTCAACAAATATTTTATACTTACCTGCTCTGTTGGTTTTGCACAGAGCAGCCTGGATCCTCCTCTTCTCGGGTCCCCCTTTAGTGCTCCTGGCCCCTCCCTCCTGTTCAGTGCCCCACAGCAAGCAGCTTGCTATTGGGGCACACAAGCGAGTCACAGCTCCATGTGTCCATTTAGACAAAGAGCATCCGTTTGGCCCCGCCCTCTATCTCTCCTGATTGGCTAACTGGCTTTAAATGACAGCCGTGGGAGCCAATCGTGCCGCTGCTATGTCTCAGCCAATCGGGAGGGAGTGTCGTAAAGGGCTGAGGGACTCGTGGACATCGCTGGACAGAGATGGGGCTCAGGTAAGTATTAGGGGGGCTGGGGGGGCTGTTACACACAGAAGGCTTTTTATCTTATTGCATAGAATTCATTATAGTGTTGAGCAGAATACGCCATATTCGATTTCGCGATATATCACGAATATATAGCCGAATATTCGAGAAATATTCGCTAAATTCGAATATTCGTGATATTTTATCGAAATGAAATGTTTGCGAAATTTCGCTATTGCGAATGCGAAAATAATTGCGAAATTTCGACAACTGCGGTAGGAGCACTCTGATTGGCTCAGAATATTCGTGATACTTTATCGAAATTTCGCAAAATGCAAATGCGATATTTATTGCGGAATTTCGACAACTGCGGTAGGAGCCCTCTGATTGGCTCAGAATATTCGTGATATTTTATCGAAATTTCGCAAAATGCGAATGCAATATTTATTGCGGAATTTCGACAACTGCGGTAGGAGCCCTCTGATTGGCTCAGAATATTCGTGATATTTTATCGAAATTTCGCAAAATGCGAATGCGATATTTATTGCGGAATTTCGACAACTGCGGTAGGAGCCCTCTGATTGGCTCAGAATATTCGTGATATTTTATCGAAATTTTCGCAAAATGCGAATGCGATATTTATTGCGGAATTTCGACAACTGTGGTAGGAGAACTCTGATTGGCTCTGATGCAAAAGAAGGGCGGAGAAAATAATCGCGCAATATTCCTATTGCCGAATATTCGCATTGCGAATATTCGGCAATATAAAATGATCGCTTCAGCTACTCGGCCCAAGGTCTCTAATCATACCAGCAATGCTTTTAGACGTCGATGGAGATCTCTAGGATGTGATCTGTTCTAAAAATAAAATTGAAAAAATCCGAATATTCGGAATAGCGAATATTGACCGCGAAATTCGAGATATTCGCGAATACTCGAATATGCCATATTCGAGCCGAATATTCGCAATACGAATATTCGTGAGCAACACTATTCATTAAGATAAAAAAAAAAACTTCTGACTTTACAACCACTTTAAGTGTTTTTAGTAAGGGTTATCAGCCTAACATACACCAGTGCTGGTAACTAAATATTATCACATTAGCATATGTTGCGTTGTTGTTGTGAAACAGCAACTGCGCGGGTTGCACAAATGTCTACAATATGGTTTCTAAGGGTCTATACTATTCCCAGAGCGCGACACACTGGGAAAACCTTATGTGAATCATTAACATTTGGTTTTCCCCTTTGATATATATATATATATATATATATATATATATATATATAGAAAGAGAGAGAGAGAGAGAGAGAGAGAGAGAGAGAAAACATGTGTGATCATTTTGTGCATTTAAATAAAGTTTTCACCACAAGACATTTGTCATTGTCATGCAAGCTTTGAGCAATCTGTTTTCTTTTTTTTTTCAGCTCCGGAAGGGTTTTCCCAACCATAAGGCACAGAGAATGTCTTGCCTCTGGTGACATGTACCAAGGGGACAGCAGGAAGGAAACGACTTTCTTCTTATATGTGTCTTGGAAAAATAAGAGACTTGAATGGAGTTGACAGGCTTGTTAAAAAGATGCTCTCTCAGTGGCAGATACAGATTGCAGAATGCACCTTTATATAAAAAAAAATAGGATCGATCCATCTATTGGTCATCATCATTAACTTAATATTGGATTATTTCTCACCTGATAATGGTCAATCAGACAAATAGAACGAGTTAAAGGGGTGGTACAGCCTGGTGTCGTTTGGCTGTACTTCTCCTGTGGATCACAGAAGTGCAGCTCATTCTGAACTCCTGGGACCTGTTTTTAGCAGACAGCGAGCTGAAGCCCGCTGTCGGCTGACACTTCAGAGCCGGTCTAGGCTGGGGCAAGATTGCAACAATAAAGTTGGAATCTGCCAACAATCCTGGACGGGCACCTGGCTGAGAGGCTAAAAGGCTGAGCCAGCCGCTCCCCTCCCCTTCACAGCTAAATGCTCCAGGGTGGCAGAGCAGAGAGCCAGTAACTGACAGCTACCAGCTCTCTGCTCATGAAGCTCTGAGAACCGAGCAATCAGCGGTCCTTGATCACTTGGTTCTCAGTCTCAGAGTCGACGGGTGACAGATGCTGCATCCACCTAGGTAAAAAAAAAAAATACATGAACTTCTCTTTAAACCTCACAGCGGGGACACAGACAGCAATTACAGACTGACAGGGTTGCTAACCCTTATCTACTCTATCCAAAACACACAAAAATGACACACATTAAAGCAGAGGTTCAATTTTTTTTTTTTAAAGCCATCAGCTACAAATACTGCAGCTGCTGACTTTAAAAAAAATGGACACTTACCTGTCCAGAGCGCCTGCAATGTCGTCAGCCGAGGATGAGCAATCGCTCGTCCCTTCAGTTGCACCCGCCGCCATCCTTGGTGAGGGAATCGGAAAGTGAAGCATTGCGGCTTCACTGCCCGACTCCCTACTGCGCAAATGCGCGAGTAGCGCGCCGCGCCGTCACTGGTCCCCGCTCTCTCCTGGGAACAGTGTGTTTCCCAGAAGACAGTGGGGGCTGCGGTTAGAGGCGTGTCTGCCGCAGTACCGTATCCCTGGAAGTGGGTGTAAATACCTGTCTTAGACAGGTACCTGCAGCCCCCTCCCCCTGAAAGGTGCCAAATGTGACACCGGAGGGGGGAGGGGTCCGAAAAGCGGAAGCTCCATTTTTGGGTGGAACTCCGCTTTAAAGCAGTATTAATTAAAAGGAGTATATGTTATGGATGGTTTCATTCTTGTGTTTCATGTGTTTTTATGAAAGTAATGTATATAAGTCTCTGGAAAAGTGTGTAAGGTTTTGTATTTGTACAAAAACTTAATAAAAAGATATTAAAATAAATGCAAATCAATATTATTTTCCAATAATTACAGACTATGGGTTGTTATTGTGTACTTTGCCAGAAAGTCATATTTGATGTCACTGTCATCATAGTCTGCTTCTTTGTCATATTATCATATACAAATATATAGATTCGCCCTTTGTTCGATCACAAATACAATCAGCATCTTCATGGTAAAAAGACTATGGCCTGGATTCACATAGATCGACGCATCTTTAGACCGGTGTAGCGCATCTCATATGCGCTACGCCGACGTAAATCAGTGAGGCTAGAACAGTATTCACAAAGCACTCGCTCCCAAACTTGCGCCGGCGTAACGTAAATTGGCCGGCGTAAGCCCGCCTAATTCAAAGTAGGAAGGTAGTGGGCGTGATCTATTAAAATGAAGCGTGACCCCATGTAAATGAAGGGACAAACGAACGGCGCATGCACGCGCATGCTCAGAATCACGTCGCATATACTCCCTAAGATACGACGGCTCAATGCCTACGATGTGAACGTAACCTACGCCCAGCCCCATTCACGTACGACTTGCGTAAACGACGTAAAATACGACGGCTGTTCCGACGTCCATACCTTTGCATGGGCTGCGCCTCCTATATGGTGTTTTAACTTTACGCCGGACATACGCCTTACGTAAATGGAGTAGATTACAGCGACGGGCGCAAGTACGTTCGTGAATCGGCGTATCTCGGTCATTTGCATATTCGACGCGTAAATCAATGGAAGCGCCCCTTGCGGCCAGAGTAAATATGTGCCCAAGATACGACGACGTAGGAGACTTACGTTGGTCGGATGGAGCCAAAATTCAGGCGTATCTTATTTCAAGCATCAGGCGCATAGATACGACGGCGCATCAGTGAACTTATACGGCGTATCAGAAGATACGTCGGCGTAAGTCTTTGTGAATCCGGCTATATACATTTCCTTCTCATGGTTGGTATACTCTGTCTCCTCCTCCATTGTAGGACTGGTATCATTGATACTTGATATGTGTCTTCAGCTTTCTATATAGACATGTATATAGAGACAATCACACATGCTCTTCACAACACACGACTTCATAATGTTCTGGCTTATTTCTGCCATGCTAGGTTGTAAAATGATTCATTTCATGCTTCGCTGGTGTTATCCCTCCAACTAGAAGATTGTGAAGAGTTTGAGAAGCTTCAGATAACTGCACTGGCTTAAGGCAGATTAGTGGGAACTATCCAAGGTGCTGAAGACACTCCGCCTAAAGTATAGAGATTAAACCGTCTGACTTTCACGAAGACTCTTATAAAGTGTCACAGTCATGCATGTTCATACCGAACATTTCACAGCATGATTGGAAGGGCTGCGATTTGTTAAACAACATTTTCTTCCAAGAAATTAATATAGGCCTGACAATTTGGCAAACATAACGAGGGAAAGAAGATAGCTGCTCTCCAATAACATCATTTGTTTAAAACCCAACTCAAGGAAACTAAAAAAAAATCTTCTTTTTAGTGAGGCTGCAAGGTTTATAATTGCTCTGTATTGCCTAAGGAACACCAGTGCAACCTCTGGTGGAACCTTAAGGGTCTATGGAACTCTGGGTAAGAAAAGCTGATCTAGCATAATGCAATCAGAGATGAAACCAGCTTCAGGAAACTTGGATATTTTCGTTTATGTCTAGGGGACTTACCTGATCTTCCTCTCCTCCACTCTGCTAAACCAGTCTCCACCAGGGCCGGTGCTACCACTAGAAAAACTAGACCTAGGGCGCACTGCTGCCTAGGGCGCCTGACCACTGGTGTTCCTACTCTCTTCTCTCTGCAGCAAGCAACTAAATCTCAGAATCAGACTGCTGATTCTGAGACTTAGTTGCTTGCTGCAGAGAGAAGAGAGTAGGAACACCAGTGGCTGGGTGGAGGGCTGTGTCTGTGTTCCAACTCCCGAATGAATGGAAGCAAGCAAACATTCATTGATGGGCACTGGTAAGCTGCATTTGATGGGAACTGGTGAGGCTGCATTGATGGGCACTGGTGAGGCTGCATTTAATGAGTGTTGGTGAGGCTGCATTTGATGGGCGCTGGTGAGGCTGCATTGATGGGCACTGGTGAGGCTGCATTGATGGGCACTGGTGAGGCTGCATTTGATGGACTTTGATGGGCTGAAGTTGATGGGCGCTTCATTAAAAATGTGGGGCATACAGTACATGGGCAGGGCAAAGGGGTGGGGTCAGGGGTGCAGACATGGGGGGGGCAAAATTAGGTTTTGCCTAGGGTGTCAAAAATCCTTGCACCAGTCCTGGTCTCCACCGTGTCTTCTCCCTCATGATCCAGTGGTCTAAGGTCCTGACATCATCAAGAATGATGCCATGAGTCCAACGCCCTGCACTGGACATGATGGTACAGAAAAACAGTTGCCTGGCGAAGCATGGAGGAGCAGAGATCGGGTAAGTAAAAGTGGTTTTACTCTCCAATAGAATAAATGTGCAGTCAACCCCTATTATGCGGGCTCAGCCTCACTGAAAGACAGCATTTTCAAATTTTCTGGAGTTGGACTTTATCCACTTTCATTCCTTAGGCCATTTATAAATAGTCTATGGTTTACTTGGTTCTAAGTAATAAAAATGCTGATTATTACACGTATGACAGAAATGTAAGAATTGGATGCCGGTAAAGTAAATCTAAACCCAAGAACAAAAATGTAGTATAGTGAACCTTACCAGTCCTTTGCGGCTATAACAGCTTCAACTCTGTCCACAAGGTTTAGGAGTGTGTCTATGGGAATGTTTGACCATTCTTCCAAAAGCACATTTGTGGGGTCAGGCACTGATATTGGACGAGAAGGCCTGGCTCGCAGTCTCCGCTTTAATTCATTCCAAAGGTGTTCTATCGAGTTGAGGTCAGGACTATGTGCAGGCCAGGCTAGTTCCTCCACCCCAAACTCGCTCATCCATGTCTTTATGGACCTTGCTTTGTGCACTGGTGCGCAGTCATGTTGGAACAGGAAGGGGTCATCCCCAAACTGTTCCCACCAGGTTGGGAGCATGAAATTGTCCAAAATGTCTTGGTATGCTGACGCCTTAAGAGTTCCCTTCACTGGAACTAAGGGGCCAAGCCCAACCCCTGAAAAACAACCCCACACCATAATCCCTCCTCCAGTGCACAAATCAAGGTCCATAAAGACATGGATGAGTGAGTCTGGGGTGGAGGAACTTGACTGGCCTACACAGAGTCCTGACCTCAACCCGATATATAAATATATATATTTTTGTATTATTCTGCCAAGTCTCTTATATATTCCCCACTGATATTTGCCTTAATTCTAACATTTCTTATCAAATTAAATCACAATGTTTGTGTATTCAGCTTGTCACAACCCTTTTAAACAAAATAAACTCAAAGCACCTGTTAAAAGCCTGCAAAACCTTGTCAAGTAACTCCTTGAGAAATATTAAAAAGTGTAGAATTCTTAGTGTAGAATATGCTACTCTGGATAGGATGAATAGATAGCTGTCTTTTCATATCTCTCTGGTTATGAAGTTCTGTATAGTGGGTTCCAGTCCATTGAGACATTGTTGTCTACAAGCCAAAAAGGCGAAAAAAGCATTATTCTAAAAGAACAAGTAGGACAATGTAGTTATATACATTTGATACAAGAGTCTCCAGAATCAAGAGTCTTTTGCGCAGGGTCAGTAAATCAACAAAGGCAATGAGGAAAAATGTGCTGTAATTGCAGAAACTCTCAAAGAAAAGAGATATCAAAGAGTAACAAAGAGAGGTGACTTGTCATAACCAACTTGACGCTTACAATTATCAGTCTGAAATGCCAAAAAAGAAACTATAGACCACCTATGGTCATCTAGTTCTATTAAAAGATAAAAAAAAAAAAACTCAGAAAGAACAAAAGATCACTGCTTTGTCTTGGAGATCAATTATAGTTCTTAACCGTAATGGCAAAAAAATAAAAAATAAAAGAAATATAAGTATGTAACTTCTCAAAATAAAGGCTATTATCACAAAATGAACAGTTAAAGTTATAAGGTTAGCAAAGAAAAGAGCTGAGCTTCAATGTGAAAGTTTCTAAAAAAAAATTCTTGGACAACTGACAGTACTTGAATGACAGCTTTTGTTAGGCCTGAAGCCTCGTAGACACGACCGAGGAACTCGACAGGCGAAACACATAGTTTTCCTCGTCGAGTTCCTTGTTAGGCTGTCGAGGAACTCGACAAGGCAAGTTTCTCCATTTCCGTCGAGGAAATAGAGAACTTGCTCTCTTTTTGGCTCGTCGAGTTTCTCGACAGTTTCCTCGACGAAAATGTACACACGACCGGTTTCCTCGGCAAAAAAATATCTCCCAGCAAGTTTCTTGCTGGTTTTTGCCGAGAAACTCGGTCGTGTGTACGAGGCCTAATTGTTAAAAATTTAAAATTTGGAAGATACTTTTTTTTGGGGACTCTTTTGAAACTGCTTTAGATAAGGGTCAGCGGTGATGCCTTTTAAACTCACTATTCAGGGCAAAAAAGACCCCAATGTACTCCCTAAAAAAAGCTCTCTACTCCCAGATGTGAAGTTGATCTTCTGGTTTCGATAGATTGTGGGTGTTTTTGGGGTTGATTTATTAAAGGCAAACAGGCAGTTCACTCTATGAGGGAAATTGAACTTGGCAAGGGACTGTTCCACAGAGCTTAGTGAATCTCACATTGCCAAGTACTGTATCCCCAATCACAAGCAAGGAATTGTGTGGTAATCTGTAGTAACAGTTTGGGTGTTCTGACAGCTGAGGGTATGAGCTGTTAGAATACAATAGCCAGCAGTGGGAGATTCATACATCCATGTGTTTTTGGTCTAGATGGGGGGATCTATTGATTATTCTCATTCAGCCCAGAGAGCTTTACATGTATGGTCAGCTTTAGATGCATTATAGGGGCAATATTCAATTTTTTTTTATCAGGACCACTCTAGTGAACAGTGGAAACCTGAGGTCAATGCTCAGTGCTGAAATAAGCCACTATGCCTGACTTGGCTTATCCCGAAGACTCAATTTTTGCTAAGTTTTTATTTTCTTATGTAACTCATTAAAGTGTTTTTTTTTTAAAAGCAGAGTACCACTCAAAAGTGGAACTTACGCTTTAAGCACTCCTTGCCCTCTTACATGCCATATTTGGCATGTAATTTTTTCTTGGGGGGGGGAGTGGGGGCTTCGTGTGGAGTGGGACTTCCTGTCCCACTTCCTCCTTCTGCCCAGGAGCCACCTAGGCGACTCCTTCTCTCTACCTAGGCGGCCCCTCTCTCTAGGAAATCTCTTGGGACACATGACAGGTCCCAGAAGATCGCCTGTCCACTCTTGAGCATGCGCAGTGTGTGCCCGGCCATAAAGCTGAAAGCTGTCATGGCCGGGTGTCCAGAGTGGGAATGGAGGTGCCGGTGGACAGGAGGGGGAGAGGAGCGGAGCTCCAAGTGGCCGCATCGCTGGACCGTGGAACAGGTAAGTGTCTGTTTATTAACCGCTTAAGGACCGCTGCACGACTATTTACGTCGGCAGAATGGCACGGCTGGGCACATGGACATACAGGTATGCCCCCTTTAAGATGCCCAGCCGTGGGTCGCGAGCTCCCTGCCGGCACCCACTCTGCAGCACGGAAGAGAGAAGAATCAGGACAACACATATTTGAGGCATTTAGATTAGGATAGGCCACAAAAATCTAAAACTAAATATATAAATACATATGTGGAATATTGCTTTGTGTCTAATTCTAGTCCTCTTTGGTTGCTAAACATTATACATTATTATAACCATACCACCCAACTGTCCCTCATTCCGTGGGACTGTCCCTCTTTTGAAACCCTCTGTCCCCCATTCCTCCTCAGTTTTCCCATCATTTGGTCTGGTGTATAGATGTCTATAAAAATGTACTTTTAAACAAATGAATGTGTTATTTTTGCATATGCATTCATTATTATACAGTAAAACCTTGGTTTGAGAGTAACTTGGATGTGGAGTGTTTTGCAGGACAAGGACAATTTTCAAATACATTTTGTTTTGATATACAAGCGATGTCTTGATATACAAGTAGTGTCATGTCACAAGTGAGTATAAAAGAGAAGAGAGGTGCCTCCAAGTGTAGCAATATATTTACATTTAATGAAGGTACAACATTTAGCAACTCACATGGTTGATGATTAAAAGAGGCACAACTAAGTATGCAGTCATCCGGGGTAAAGCGATCCACATAGACCGTCCTCCACATCTCCATCAACGTCATCCCTTCCACACTGCGCTCCACGAGCGGTTCAAGCCTCGCTTTCAGATCGCTCTTCTGCAGGGTAGACGTCCCGGTCACGTTTAACCATATTGCTACACTTAGAGGCGCCTCTCTTCTCTTTTATACTCTGTAGCTCCTGCTGGATTTTGCTTATAATCCCCTTGTGGAGGCTTCCATTTGTGGATGGACATTTTATTGCTATAGTCTTTTTTTTTATGGACTATAAACAGAAAGACCTATAAATAAATGGTTGTGGAACGAATCATCTGAGTTTATTTCTTATGTGGAAGTTTACATTGATATAAGAGTGCTTTGGATTACAAGCATGTTTCCAGAACCAATTATGCTCGCAATCCAAGGTTTTACTGTACACGATTTATAAAGCACCAACAGTTTACGCAGCACTTTACAAAGTAGAGGGAGGACAGAACAATAAGGCCGCGTACACACGATCGGTCCAAACCGATGAAAACAAACTGAAGGTCCGTTTTCATCGGTCCAAACCGATCGTGTTTGGGCCCCATCGGTCAGTTATCCTTCGGTCAAAAAAATTAGAACTTTAAAATTTGACCGATGAACGCCTAACTGATGGGTCAAAACCGATCGTTAGTATGCAAAAGCATCGGTTAAAAACCCGCGCATGCTCAGAATCAAGTCGACGGATGCTTGGAAGCATTGAACTTCGTTTTTTTCAGCACGTTGTTGTGTTTTACGTCACCGCGTTCTGACACGATCGGTTAATTAACCTATGGTGTGTAGGCACATCAGACCATCAGTCAGCTTCATCGGTTACCCGATGACAACGGTCCTTCGGGCCGTTCTCATCGGATGGACTGGTCGTGTGTACGCGGCCTTACAGTACAGTTCAATACAGAAAGGACAGGAGGGCCCAACTTGTAGAGCTTACATTCTAAAGGATAGGGGTGGTGGTACAAAAGGTAATAGATGCAGTGAATGATTTGATGGGGGTGACTCAGGGACAGTTGTTAGGTGGGTGTGGGATAGGCTTCCCTGAATAAGTGAGTTTTCAGGCATCTCCTAAAGATGGATAGGTTAGGGGCTGATCGGACATACCGGGGCAGGGAGTTGCAGAGGATGGGAGAGTCTCTGGAGAAGTCTTGAAGGCGGTCCTAGGAGGAGCGGAGGGGACCATTTGGCCGATATCCACAGATGAGGTTGGTGATGTAGATGGGGGAAATGTTGTGGATGGCCTTGTATGTTGTGGTTAGCATTTTGAATTTTATATGGTGGGGTAGGGGAAGCCAGTGAAGGGATTGGCAGAGAGGAGTAGCAGTCGTGGATCGGTTAGTGAGGTGTATTAGTCCAGCAGCACCATTCATAATGGTCTACAATATCCGAAAGCACGGTAGGGGTGCATGCATTGCCTAAATATATTTGTGCTAGAAGGCGTCCAACTTTCTCATCTCAGAAAGTTGTGAGTTATGCCCCAGCGATACAAAAATATTACATTGCAAGCTTTCGGAGAACTTGTTGCCTTCTTAGGGCAAATAAACTTACTACTTAGATATGTTGTCACCATGCCACATGTATAAAATATCAAACCGGGAACTGATTCAACTTGACATGTTGGATTATCATATAAATTGACGTCCAGCAGCTGTTCAGTTTATGCGCAGCTGATCAACAATTTGAGACAATTCCACCTCTATTTCAGATAATTCCTGCTGCTTAGAAGTTCATCATACTGTTTTGTAGAGGGGGAAGAAAACATGTATTCAATCGTCAATTAGGAACTCATTTTGCAGATTTTTTTCCACAGAAAGCTTCATTAGAAATGTTTCAAGTTTGGATACAACGTGTCATGTGGTGCACCCTGCTTGCTATTTATGTTCATTACGCAGACTTTTCTCATCAAAACCAGTTACTTTCTGCTCTTGGATTGAAAGTGACACAGAAAAACAAAAAAATTAAGTGAAACGCGTCTTCTGCAGATGTCCTCGATTTGTCAGTCAGATTCTTCCATCCTCTCTGTGGTGTCAGACATTTATTGGCTCTGATGAATGTGTCAAATGTGTTTGCCACAAATGTAACCTAATTGCTTTCTTTATTCCTGCCAAGTCACTTCATTGAGGTGTTTAATGGGTTGCTTCCTGCATTATTAGCTAATGAACTACAATTGATTGTTGTGTTCAATAAATAACAGACAATTTTAATTAGAAAAATCTAAATCTAAGGTTTTTTTTTCCCCTAATAAAATTAATGACTGGTCATGCTCTTTGCTTTAAAGGCAGAGTGCAATCATTAAAGTAGGTGAGTATTGGAAAAAAAATTGTGCACACTACGGGGTACTTTTAGTTTGTAGATTTAGGCTGTAGTATGGCCAGAAATGAACTTTTTATTCCTAGCCACAGTCAAATTTATTTAGCTCTAATGATGTGTGCTCCATTTCTGGTTGCTGCAGCTTTTGTTCCATAACTTACTTTTACACAGACGGCAGTCTCCTGTTGGTACCAAGACTTGTAGCTCCGGATGAATTACACCAATCACTTTGGGTAGCTTGCTGGGCACCCCCTTCATTCATAAAATGCCTTGTATTCTTTTCATTGAATGCTAGGCTGTCCCTCTTCATTAGAGCCAACCCCCTTTGATAAAGAGAGAATCTACCTCAAAATACATCAGCCATTTATGTCCAGAAGATGGCTTCCCTAGAGTGAAATGCGTGCAGTGGATCAGGTGATATGGATCACTGTTGATATCGGTGAGCTTGATATTTCTTGTTGTTTGTTAGTATACATCTTTTTTAACACTTGAATGAAAGAATTTATAAAGATAATGTGCAAGGCTGGTGTGCATCTTCTTTTGTTTTTTCAGTGTTGTATTTGGGCTCGCCCCCAGGCCTAAGTGGGCTGCAAAGTCTTGCAAACACATCTATGTTTGAACTGTGGAAGAGTAAAGGTCCATTAGTGCCGGGACATCACTCTTGAGTGCAGGAAGTGTTTCTTTCTTCTGCTAGACCAGTGGTTCTCAACCCCCCCCCAGTGCTGTGACCCCTTGATAAAATTTCCCAAGCTGTTGGGACCCCTAACGGTAGAATTTTCTTAGCGTGGGTTGTCAGCGCCCATGACAAGACAAGTAATTTGCGCCCCTAACCCTCGAACATTTAGGGCTCCCTGAGTCCCTTCCACTCGTACCATATTAAAACCCATTCTGGTAAATTTTAGGATGTTCCACTCTCTTTATGTTCTCCTTTCTTTCCCTTTTATCTCTCTATCTTAATTTATTTTTTATACCCCCCCCCCCATTCCCTCTCTCTAGCTGTCTTTCCTTTTCTTTCTCTTATTCTTTCTCTCCGTCTCCCTTCCATGTATTCTCTATTTTTGCCTTATCTTACTCATTGGGGGGTGTTGGGATGACTGGCAGTGATGGCGGGGAGTTCTGATCAGCCAACTTGGGTGCTCTTGATCAAGATCACCTGCTGACCTGAGAACTGTAGTAGGGACTTTAAATGGCAACTCTATTCACAGGTAGTGTTACCCACTGTGTCTCCAGCTCTGTAGTGTCTCGCAGCAGTGATCCCTATGCTGAAATCAGAAGATAGGGTCTCCTCCAGCCCCTCATACTTCACATTTCTCACCAGTCAGCTGACCTCTAGTCTCTGCCTGCCCCACAGCCATATCGTGAACTGAATGGGCGGCCACAGGCTCCAGGAACTGCCCTCCTGCGCATTTGCGAAAAGGCTGTAAGTGCTGCACGCTTCAGGAACAGACCAGGATTTGGTGACCCCTGGCAAATTTTCATTTGACCCCCAAGGGGGTCCTGACCCTCAGGTTGAGAACCACTGTGCTAGACCATATTGATCCTTGCTTCTGTGCTCAGTGAAGTAAGGATGTAAGTGTACCCATGAACATTTTGTCATTGCCCAGTGTGAGTGCAGACAGGTGGGGAATTGGGGAGGGGGAACGATCAAACTCAGACATGGACCAGTTCAACTGTGCCCAATGTGAGTGCCCCCTTAATACAAAAACTGGCAGAGAAGATCTCTCCACCCATGATGTTTAGCGTGGTTAAGATTTCTCACGATCTAACCATCAGCTGAATAAGAGAAGCTTATTCTTGTATGGCTAGCCTAAGCTATTTGGGTGGAACTCTTCTACAAAACTGCACAAATCTCCCCAACGTACCCCAAAATCTTCTACATTTTATATTCTGTTGAGTACTGACGCATGAACATCTCTGGCTTCCAGAATTTTCAGAAAATATTGTAACTACAGGTACTCCTCACTTAACGAACAGGTTTTGTTCCAACGACCAGGTTGTTAAACAGGGTGTCACAAGTAATCAATATTTTAAGCATTCTTAAAGGGGTTGTAAAGGTTCATGTTTTTTCACCTCAATGCATTCTATGCATTAAGGTGAAAAAATCTGATGTTTTCTGGCCCCCTCAGCCCCCCAGTTTACTTACCTGAGCCCTCGAAATTCCCGCGTTGTGAACGAGCAGGTTTGTCGACCAGGCTTCTCGGCTCTTTTTGGTTCATTCATTGGATGATTGATAGCAGCGCAGCCATTGGCTCCCGCTGCTGTCAATCAAACAAATTATGCGGCGCGCCAGGGGCGGGGCCGAGTGATATAGTCGGTGGCTATAGCCGCCGACTGTATCACGGGAGCACGCCCGCAAGCTAACCCCCTTGGGAGAGAGCTTCCCATGAAGGGGGTTGGCTGATGCGGGGAGGAGCCGAGACAGCCGCCAAAGGAACCCCAGAAGACCAGGATTGTGGGCACTCTGTGCAAAACGAGCTGCGCAGTGGAGGTAAGTATGACATTTTTGTTATTTTGTTTTTATATTTGAACCTTTTTCAACCCGTTTAACTACTGTACTGTATTGTGAAAAAAAGGTCTAAACACACAACTCCAGCACAATATGGTTGTTTTAATTTGCATAAGTACAGAACACAAACAAAAAAAATGTGAACTGTACTGTAAAATACAATGACGTATAGCGCGTTGTTTGGGTGGGGAGAGCTGGTCGTAAGTCCGAGTGGCCGTTAAACAGGTAAGTCATTAAACAAGGAGTATCTGTACTTTTATACATCAAACTTATACTTCCTCTTGACTTGTAACATTTTTTTGGGGGGAAGACGGAGTACATTTTCTACCGGTGTTTAACAATATTATTACACCAGGTAATGATATCAAATTGTTACACTCAGAAAACACATATAAGCGTTCTGTTGAAATATTCATGTGAGAGCTGACAAGTAAAACTCTATTCCTCTTAAAATAGCTGGTTAATGTTAAACGATGTAGCAGAAAAACAGCAGAGAGTTATTTTATTTTTCAAACTTTTTTTTTTTTTTTCGTGCTAAAGGCTGAAAGCATCATTCTGTTGTGAATGATAACAAATTTGGCAGTTAGGAAGAAAAGAAAAGCTAATAGTCTGGAAAATTGAAATTACCTTTCCATACAAATCAGAAAGAGAATCTACGATTCCTCCGCAACGTGGATTAAATGATTGTAAATAATGTTCAAATAGCAGCCACTGAATGGAGTCTTTCATTCTCATCTTTGTAAGCAGACCATTGTTAGCAAAATAACGGCAATGGGAATTTTTAGAAGGGAACGTGCTGGGTTCTTCTTTGGCAAATAAGAAAGATTTTGCTAAAAGATTTTTTTAAAGTCCCCATTAGAGATGTTTTGATTATGAATAGATGCTAGTGACATGAATCATTCACTAGTTTCTCATATCTTCAATATGTCCAAGGATGGGGTCACCTTGCTCCTTTCCCAAGCCAGGAACCCTCACTCCTCTTTCAGAAGAGTGTCGGTTCCTATCTTATCTTATCTATTCTTAAAAGCTCATTTAAAAAAGAAAAAACATGTCATACTTACCTGCTTTGTGCAGTGGTTTTGCATAGAGCAACCCAAATCCTCTTCTTTTTGGGTCCCCCGCCAATGAACCTAGCTACTTTTCCTCAGTCAGTGCCCCCAATAGCAAGCTGTTTGCTCTGAGGGCACTGGTGCTTGTTCATTCCCGACCTCCGCTCAGTGCATCCATAAGGCACATAGAGCCACAACTCGGCCCTGCCCCTGCTCTCTCCTCATTGGCTCACTGGCTGTGATTGACGTAAGCTGGAGCCAGAGGCTCCCACTGCTGTCTCAGCCAATCATGAATGAGAGACTCGGTAGAAGCTTGGCTCTTGTTCACATCGCTGGATCAAGAGAGAGATTAGGTAAGTATCAGGAGGGGCTGGGGAGGGGGTGCACACAGAAAGCCTTTTACCTTCATGCATAATGCGTGAAGGTAAAAAGTCTTGAAGTTATGGTATGGATATTTTTCCATAGTTACATGTACTGTAAGCTATAAATTACTACAGTAGGCACTGCTACTACAGTAATTGCCCCCCCCCCCCAGCTTCTGAGTCCAATGCTGGGCACCTGTGTTGCTGCATGATGACCACATAGGCCAGTGATGGCGAACCTTGGCACTCCAGATGTTTTGGAACTACATTTCCCATGATGGTCATGCACTCTGCAGTGCAGTTGAGCATCATGGGAAATGTAGTTCCAAAACATCTGGAGTGCCAAGGTTCGCCATCACTGACATAGGCTATATAACAGATAGGCTCAGCTGACTTCAATAAGACTCAGTGCAGCTCCATAGCAGATATAACAAATATCTTTAGCAATGCAAAAAAATAAAAAAATAAGGCACTTCTAAATGTGGTATGTTGATAAATTTAATAATGAAAAGCAAATAAACCACTCACATGTAGTAGAATAAAAAGCACATATCATAAGCTCTGTTGTTGTCATCCAGAAACCCAGGAGGCGCAAATATGTGGCACTGCTGGAGTTTTTCAATGACTGCAACAGAGCCGATGATATGCGCTTTTTATTCTATCAAATGTTAGCGGTTTATTTACTTTTTATTAATAAATTAATCTTACTTACTGCTCTTAGAAGTGCCCTCTTTGTTTCTTTGCATATTCAGGAAGATCCACATTTGTAAAATGCATATAATAAATACAGAGCTGCAATAACTCACGTATTTTATATCTGTATGGTGGCCAGCTTTAAAGCAAACCTGTTACATTGTTCAGAATGGGCATAGCACAGTTTTAATTTAACCTGTTGCTGCCCATGTACAGTGCTAAAGAGGACAGGCTTGAATGCCCACACACTGTACTTATGACTAAGCTCTGGAGGGCAGAGCAAAACATGTTGGAGGCGTAGCCTGGTGGTTGACCAGGCTGAGGTTGCCACTCTCACCCTTATAGGATTCTGTGGATGTGCGGCACTAGGGATCTCCCCTTCCTTTGTCTTCAGTGGTCTCTAAAAATGGTGGGGAACTGGAAGTTCTCAGTCATGTGACAACTGTGACAGCCAATCACAGCGGTTACATGATCAGACAGACCTTCCCACCCTTAGGTGCAATATCCCAGTAAATGGGATGCCAAGGCTGGGTGGGAAATGGGTTAAATATGTAATTGGTCTATGTGTATATGTATGGAGAAATACTGTAACAACCATAGTTATACGTATATAGATATGTACTACACTAAATACTTATACATGTATTCTTTTGTTTTTAAATATACCAGCACCTATCCAGTATTTGTCCTGAGGAAGCTAATATTTTAGTGAAACACGTTGACAAGCAAGTTTTTGGAGGCATTACTGGATCAGACATTTTTAGATTAGATCCAGCCCTCTGTAACTGCATTATTGGGTAACTGGTAACTGTGTCCATACAGGGTGTTGCGTGTATGTTGTTTATATGTAATTTTAATTATGCTATAATAAAATGTATACCTTTTTATTGATTTCCCTCTCAATTTTTTGACTTGGACAATCCTTATATATGGGTTAAAATAAGAAGCTGGCGTCATAGGTCAACTGGGGTAATTGACAATTAATAATACAGAAAATAAAAAATGTAGCCTAGGGGAAAATGGGGGATGAGGGGAAAGAGAGGGGTGGAAAGGGAAAGGGCTAAACTTTTGCACCTTTGGTTTTAAATGAGAGGAGAAATAATAAGGGAAGAATTTAGTAGAGAAGAATGTGCTACATCTAGAAATGGGGGCTGGCGCAGGTGTGGATGTGTAGTGGGGTTCTACACAGCCTCTTGACCGTTTACCCCAGTGGCAGGCTTGAGCGAATGAATCAAGTCTCCATATAAGATAAAATAAAGGTGTTTAATTATTAACTGGGTATGCCCATTAGGCTCTGTTTTGTATTTATTTTTTTCTTTGAAACTGAATAAAAGGATTAATGATAAAAAAATAAAAAATAAAATAAAAAGCTGGCACAGAAATTTTGCATGAATTTATTTTGTCTTGTGTGGATAGATGTGAATGTACAATGTATATGTAAAGCGCTGTATTGACAGCGCTATATAAGTACCTGAAATAAATATGAATAAACATATATACTATTTTTCAGTTCATATTAGACATGTGCACACTGAAATATTTTGTTTCGGAGTTTTGTTTTCGTCCGAAAAATACATTTATTTAGTTACTCCCCGAAATTCGTTTTTATTTATTTTGTTTCATTAAAAAAATGCATTCGTCCGAAAATCTGAATTAATTAAGGTCAAATCTGTCAATTGAAGGCGTATGGTGTCCGTCGGATGTTCTAAGAAGATTCAACGAAGCTGCTAAACTGTACGACACCGCAATTGAATGCTCCGCCCACAAGCTATAGTAGAATTCTAATGTTGTATGACACTAGTAATAATTATATTTGTAAATTATTATTACGTCAGCCAACAATATAATTCTTCTATAGCCTATGGGCTGGGCATTTCATCATAAATGTCCGTTTGTGGCGATCGTATGTTTTTAGCTACTTGGCCGAATCTTCACGTCTCTATAATGTTGAATCTTTTCTCTCTATGTCGAATCTTCACGTCTCTATAATGTTGAATCTTTTCTCTCTATTCGAATAATCTTGGACTAATAGAGTTAGGTTAGGCACATTTAACCGCAGGTTCGATAGACACAGATCGCTATTGTCACCATCATGTCGAATCTTCTGACTATATCGAACTGTTGTCACAATGAAACGAAAATAAAGCGTTTTTTTATGTCGGATCTTTCAGATTTCGGATTCTGCACATTCGTTATCGTTTGTAAAAACCAACGCGAAAATCCCTGAAAATCGGACGGAAACTAATGCACATGTCTAGTTCATATTATAGAGCACAGTGGACCAGTATCCCCCCACGATAATCACCATTTTGTATTGGTTTTACAGCTCTGCTCCACATCTGCTTTATAAAACCATCTCTCTTGTTTATTAAGCTATTTTGCAGTTGCAAACACCAGGCCTCTGTCTAACACACCCGTAACTGTAATATAATGACCAAAACGTGTTTCTCCTTTTTATTGTAGAATGCGCTAGCAATTTCAATCTAGCAGTGGATCCCCAATGGAAATCAATAAAGCTAAAATGGCACTGCTCCTCCATTCCAGCATGCAAATGATGGAACGGCACACCAAAATATATTCTTTTATGATTATAGTCGATTTTTATGATTACGGGATAATTTAAGATTAGAGGATTTTGGACAGCTGCTTACATCACAAAACATCAGCGCGTGTGAAAAAGTAACAGCGGAATAATTTTAGGCAGATTTTTTTTTTCTCACTCTCTCTTTCCATTAAAGAGACTTGTTAGATAGAGTGCGTTTGAAAGTGTAGCGCTTCTGAAGAGAACAGCTTGATGCATTATCATGTAAAAGGGTAGACGCATATGCTACTGATAATATTCAAGCAGACAAGATAAGGTCAGCTTTGATAGACGTTTCAGGATGAATGTGGAGGATTCTGCTTTACAGTGTGTAATTGCCAGCATTAGACAGATGCAGTAATATAACTGTATTACTATTCAACCTCATATCATACTGATAGCCCAACTGTCTGTTAGTAAAACATCTCAGGCATATAAATCATTGGTCACTTGGGGATCCTCATCAATAGAAAAGGGGAGAAAGCTGCATTATTATGACATATGAGACACATAACACTCAGTTAAAATGCATTGTGAAAACAGAGCCAGACAGCTATTGAGTAATGACAATTTAAGAAGACTAATTTGGAGAAGGAGGAACAACTTGAGTGATTTCTCCGTCACGCAGTGATAACCAAGAATCAACAACACTACCAGAAAGCCACCAGTGATGACTTTCCAGTAAGTGACAGTAAGAGCACGTTCAGATTTCTAAGATTTTCTGCTTGATAAATCATGAGTTATAATTAATTACCTTTCTTTCTGCTTTCCTACACTTCTTCCCATTATTTCATCCCTTCCCCTCCATGCTGACAAAAAATTGGGTACTCAAGTCATGCTAACCTAATGGTAACTGACAGGCATGTATAATCTAGCACAGCATTTCTCAACATTTTTTAAGATTGAGAAACCATTAAAATAACTTTCTAGTCTCAGGGAACCTCTTAATAAGAATTACTATATCTACAGCTCACCATACATTAGCGTGATGTCCACTGGAAAAATTGCTCCCTACAGTACATTTGTGGCCAGTGGGAACCCGCCCCCCCCCCCCCCCTTATATCTAAAAAAAAAAAAATGGTGATTGTAACGGTATGGCCCGTGGGACCCAGAGGCGCTTGAAGGATGTGGGGTGCTCCTGTGAAATTTGATAAAAATCAAAGAAATCGATTTAAATAAAAAAAAAATCCAATTTAAATACAAAAAATCATTAAAAACAAAAGTGGCAGATTCACAGAGAGAGTACGCCGGCGTATCTACTGATACGCCGGCATACTTTCAAATTTCCTGCATCGTATCTTTGTTTTGAATCCTCAAAACAAGATACGACGGCATCTGGGTTAGATCCGATAGGCATACGGCTTCGTACGGCTTCGGATCTAAGATGCAATTCTTCGGCGTCCGCTGGGTGGAGTTCTCAACGTTTTCCTCATCGAGTATGCAAATTAGCTATTTCCGACGATCCACGAACGTACAAGCGGCCGTCGCATTCTTTTAGGTCGTCTCTAGTCGGCTTTTTCCGGCGTATAGTTAAAGCTGCTGTTTCGTGGCGTATAGTTAGACTTGCCATGTTAAGTATGGCCGTCGTTCCCGCGTTTAATTTGAACTTTTTTTTTGTTTGCGTAAGTCGTCCGTGAATCGCGGGATGGACATAATTTACATCCAAGTCAAAACAATGACGTCCTTGCGACGTCATTTCGCGCAATGCACGGCGGGAAAATTATGGACGGCGCATGCGCAGTTCGTTCGGCGCGGGGATGCGCTTCATTTAAATGAAACACGCCCCCTACCCGCCCAACTTGAATTCCGCGCCGTTACGCCGCTTGAGATACACTACGCCGCCGTAACTTACGGCGCAAAATCTTTATGGATTCGAACCAAAGCCAGGTAAGGTACGGCGGCGTAGCGTATCTCAGATACGATGCGCCGGGGCAGATCTTTGTGGATTTGCCCCAAAACAAAAAAAAAAAAACATTGATTTATATCCACCCTGCTTATGACCCAGAGCATTTGCATAGATTTTAAATGCTTGTTTGTGTGAGTTTTCCTCCACTTTCCAAGTAAATCCTGTTAAGGCCAAAGAATTCTTACCGAAATGCCTGTATTGGTAGAATCTGTTAAATTTGAAATTCCTCCAGGGCAGGGACAGATAAGAATGAACCTGCCATAACTGTCCTGTGAAATGTAAATTGTTGCTTCTATATAAAGATAGAGTTATAAATAGTTTTCTTTCATTTCAAATTTTATGGCCATTTAGAAAAAAAAAAAAGAGAGCAAAAATGTTGAAATGTTCAACCTTCTGGGTTGATGTTGCCTCACCCAAGAGTTACAAAAGCAGCGGCTTTTGGTTGAGGCTCTACATTTTATTTTATAAAACTGTCATTTAGTTTAACCTTAAGGGCACCGTGTATCATAAGTAGAATATCAGAGACCACTTGAAGGCTTCCAAGTTAATTCATCTTTTTTACTTTTGTGTCACTCAGTACTTCTTACAATATATGAACTTAAGGTAGATAAAAGTATTGTTCGGTGAGGTTATTTTTATATAGAACTCTTTACAGCATCTCCACAAAATCCTTTGCAGACAATTGTGCTGTGTTCTTTTATTTATTATTCAGACACAAAACCCTACGGTGAATCGGAAATACAATGGAAAACAGTTCCGTATATCAAGCTTACAAGAAAAATTGGTGTAAAAGAGCAACAAAAATGCAAGGATAATACAATGCCATCATTATATAACAACATAAACGGGCATTTTTAACTGCTTGCCGACCGCCTCCTGTACTTTTACGTCGGCAGAATGGCACGGCTGTGCAATGTAACGTATATTTACGCTACGGGTAGATGCCTGTGTAAACAAGGCATCTCCCTTCTCTGCCTAGTGACACGACACTGATCGTCTGCTCCCTCTCATCGCGGTTAGTGTTGTGTCACAGTAAGCCCCCGCACAGTTAGAATCACTCCCTAGAAAACCTAACCCCTTCCTCGCCCGATAGTGTAATTTTTACAATAATCAGTGCATTTTTATAGCACTGATCGCTGTATAAATGTGAATGGGCCCAAAATAGCGTCAAAAGTGTCGAATGTGTCCGCCATGTCAGTCATGATAAAAATCGCTGATCGCACAGGGGTGTATGGAGGTTGCTATGAAGGATATGATTATTATCTTGTGATTAATGATTATTGATTTGTGATCATATCTGTTATGTTATTGTTTATATATGACTGGTATGAGAATCTGGACTTGCCCTTGGTGGTAGCAATAAAATATTTGAAAAAAAAACTCGCTGATAGTCGCCATTACTAGTAAAAAAAATATATATTAATACAAATGCCATAAAACTGTTTTGTTTTGTTTCATAAAAAACTATCCCTTATTTTGTAGACGCTATAACTTTTGCGCAAACCAATCAATAGACGGTTATTGCAATTTTTTTTTTTACCAAAAATATGTAGAAGAATACATATCGGCCTAAAGTGAGGAAAAAATAAATATATATTTTTTGGGGATATTTATTATAGCAAAATGTAAAAAATATAGATTTTTTTTTTTTAAATTGTCGCTCTATTCTTGTTTATAGCGCAAAAGATAAAAACCGCAGAGGTGATCAAATACCACCAAAAGAAAGCTCTATTTGTGGGAAAAAAGAACGTCAATTTTGTTTGGGAGCCACGTCACATGACCGCGCAATTGTCAGTTAAAGCGACGCAGTGCCAAATCGCAAAAAAGTAGCCCGGTCATTTGGCAGCCAAATCCTCCGGGGCTGAAGTGGTTAAGAAGAAGTCTCACTTTATAAATTCAGTCTTTATCCTGCCCCTGAAGGGACCCCGTGCATTTAGCACTTTGTGCTGTTTTAATGGAGGCTTTGGATCTAAAGGTAGCATGGACAGCACTGCCCCCCATTTGTCCCCCCAGCTGTCTGACCATGATGTTCTGTAGAAGACTAATAACTCCTTAGTAGTTATTGATATTGCTTGTTTATGGCATCAGGTGCTTGTCTTAAGCCAGTGCTGTCACAGCACATGCACAGAAAGGGGTCATCAACATGTTATTGCATATGTGAAATTTTAGTTTACATACATGTTAAAGTGGTTGTAAGAAATGAATGGCTTCAGGTGATACACAGAGAAAAAAAAAAATCCTCCTACATAAATTGTACCTGTTAATCTAGAGCCAATCAAAGACCAACATTTCTAAGCCTCCAGAGGGCAGGGGGTGGGGATCTGATGGCACACACTGCACAGCATAGAGAGGAAGGCTAAGTGTAATCTGAGAGCTGAGTGGAGGGAAAGGGGATACCCCCTTTATACTATTTCAAAGGGAAACATGCACAGCTGAGGCTGTCAATCACCTGCTGTGCACTGGGGGCAGGGTCATCTCCTGGGAATGTCTGGTGTTGGCATAGACCAGTGATAGTGAACCCTGGCACCCCAGATTTTTTGGGACTACATTTCCCATCATGCTCATGCACTCTGCAGTGTAGTTGAGCATCATGGGAAATGTAGTTCCAAAACATCTGGGGAGCCAAGGTTTCCCATCACTGTCATAGACTATGAGAAGTGAAAGCAGATGGCAGAGGAATGTAGAGAGATTACACAGATAATACTATGAGCTTTAGATTGAGTCTAGTACACCCTATGGTGGGATATGTTTTGTTTGTTTTTCATTTCAGAGGTTTGGAACCATTTTAATATATTTTCTGTGCCCATTTAATAAAAACATATTCTAGTGTAAAGTTTACGTTTTTTTCACAGCACTTTATACAGTAAGGTCAAAGGAGGCTATGATGCAATGTTCCTGCCATAGTCATACAGCTATGTGACCAATATGGGGAAAGTCCAGTAACCTTTCCGGTATACTTTTACAGTAGATGGAGACTCACATAACACTGGGAGAATATATTCTATGTATATATTTCCCTTGGAATGAAACCCAGAAAGCAGACAACATAAGGTGGTATGCAAACAGAATTCTATATATTCTGAAAATGCAGAATATTGTATATATATATATATATATATATATATATATATATATATATATATATATATATATATATATATATATATATATATATATATATATATATACAGTACAGACCAAAAGTTTGGACATGGACACACCTTCTCATTTAAAGAGTTTTCTTTATTTTCATGACTATGAAAATTGTAGATTCACACTGAAGGCATCAAAACTATGAATTACGGTAACACATGTGGAATTATACATAACAAAAAAGTGTGAAACAACTGAAAATATATTTCATATTCTAGGTTCTTCAAAGTAGCCACCTTTTGCAGCAGACACATCTCTAGAACTGTTAAGAGGAGACTGTGTGAATCAGGCCTTCATGGTAGAATATCTGCTAGGAAACCACTGCTAAAGAAAGGCAACAAGCAGAAGAGACTTGTTTGGGCTAAAGAACACAAGGAATGGACATTAGACCAGTGGAAATCTGTGCTTTGGTCTTATGAGTCCAAACTTGAGATCTTTGGTTCCAACCCCCGTGTCTTTGTGCGACGCAGAAAAGGTGAACGGATGAACTCTACATGCCTGGTTCCCACCGTGAAGCATGGAGGAGGAGGTGTGATGGTGTGGGGGTGCTTTGCTGGTGACACTGTTGGGGATTTAATCAAAATTGAAGGCATAGTGAACCAGCATGGCTACCACAGCATCTTGCAGCGGCATGCTATTCCATCCGGTTTGCGTTTAGTTGGACCATCATTTATTTTTCAACAGGACAATGACCCCAAACACACCTCCAGGCTGTGTAAGGGCTATTTGAACAAGAAGGAGAGTGATGGGGTGCTGCGCCAGGTGTCTACCTCTTGAAGCTCATCAAAAGAATGCCAAGAGTGTGCCAAGCAGTAATCAAAGCAAAAGGTGGCTACTTTGAAGAACCTAGAATATGAAATACATTTTCAGTTGTTTCACACTTTTTTGTTATGTATAATTCCACATGTGTTAATTCATAGTTTTGATGCCTTCAGTGTGAATCTACAATTTTCATAGTCATGAAAAGAAAACTCTTTGAATGAGGTGTGTCCAAACTTTTGGTCTGTACTGTATATATATATATATATATATATATATATATACATATATATACATACACACACAAACACACACACGTACAGCCACACACACATCACTAGTGAGAAAATATTACAATCTAATCTGCTTTGACGGTTTTGTTGCATGCCATCTGCCTGACTTTGAAACATCAGAGCAAGGGTGCCATCCATCCAACTGAGCTGTGACTGTTATGTGGCTTTTAAGACCTCCTGAGCTGTAAGTGATTACCTGTGTAAGACATTTTCCTTTTATTCCTGTCTTGTTCCTCTGCCGAGGTTATTATTCTATTCAGTCCACTCCGCTATTACTGATGATAATTCTGTTATGACCCTATCTACTTCCCCTGTTCCATTTTACTTTAATCTTTTTTTTTTTTTGCTTAAGGACAGTTCAAACTTCTAGTCTGGAAAGGAATAATACTACAAAAAAATATGTATTCTGATAAAAGTATAATGTTAGTGAGTGAGTGAGTGACTGGGGACAAAGAAAAGGTAAATGTATTAAATACCATTCTCAGCTTTGTGTACACAAAGGATCATGTCCATAATAAGGATGGTATTGCCACAGCCCCAAATGATCTAAAATGTCTCAAAAGTGATATGGTCCAGAAATATTTAGAAAGAATAAAAGCACCTGGACCAGATGGCATCCACCCACGGATCCTAAAAGAATTGAGCTTTGTCATTTCCAAGCCATTGTTTCTCATTTTTAGGGATTTGTTAATGACTGGAATAGTACCACTGGATGGATTGGCGTAAGGCCAATTTGGTGCCTATATTTAAAAAGGGATAAAAAAAAGTCTTTACCAAATAACTATATGACCTGTTAGTTTAACTTCTAGTTGGGAAGATACTGGAGAGATTAATAAAAGACCACATAGATGAGTTTTTGCTGGGAAAAAAATTTTTTAAGCAACAGACAGCATGGATTCATGAAAGACAGAAGTAGTCGGGAAAAATCAGATTTCTTCTTATGAGAAAGTAAGTAAAACATTGGACAGAGGAGTGGCTGTGGATGTGGTATACTTGGATTTTGCAAAAGTGTTGGACACAGTTCGCCACACAAGGCTCAAGGTAAAGTCTACAGGCTTGGAGAGATCAGTTTGTAAGTGGATAGAAAACTGGCTAAAAGAGTAGTGTTTAATGATTCATACTCTGAATTGCCTAAGGTTATCAGTGGTGTACCCCAAGGTTAAGGGCTGGGACTCTTACTTTTTAATATATCTATAAATGATATAGGGTCTGGGATTAAAAGTACAATTACATTGTTTGCAGATGACACCAAGCTATGCAGTGGAATAACGTCCTTAAAGGATGTCTCCAACTAAAAAGCTGACCTCAATGCAATGTCTGAGTAACTAAATATATGGCAAATGATGTTTAATGGTGATAAATATAAGGTTATGTTCTTGGGGGCTAAGAAAATAAATGCATCATATATACCAGGGAGGAGACCTGGGTGAACCCATGGGGGTGAAGATCTGGGTGTTTGAGTAGATTATAATCTTAATAATGGCATGTAATGCCAAGCTGTAGTTTCCAAAGCAAGTCCTTTCTTGTATTAACAGAGGTATGGACTCCGGAGAGAGAGATATCATTTTACCCCTGTACAAATCATTAGTAAGACCTCATCTGGAATATTTCAGTTCAGTTTTGGGCACCAGTTCATGAAAAAGGATATCAGGAAACTGGAGAAAGTGAAGAGAAGAGCAACCAAACTCATAAGAGGCATGGAGGAAGTTTAGAGGAACTGATTTGATTCTCTCTTGAGAAGAGGAGACTAGGGGGGGATATGATCACCAAGTACAAATACATAAGTGGTCCATATAGTGAACTTGGTGTTGAGTTATTCACCTTAAGGTCATCACAAAGGACAAGGGGGCACTCTTTACATCTGGAGGAAAAGAAGATTTAATCTCCAAATACGGAAGGTTTCTCCACAGTAAGAGCTGAAATTGAATAGATAATAGAGTAAATGGGGAATAGACTCCCTCAAGAACTGGTTCTGTCAAGATCTGTAGATTGCTTTAAAAAGACCTGGATTCTTTCCTAACTGTACATAATATAACTGGATACTAATATTTATAGGTTAGGTTGATCCAGGCAATATCTGATTGCCTCCCGGGGGATCAGGAAGGAATTTTTACCCCTTGGATCATGCTTTGTTGTTTTTTTTGCCTTCCTGTGGATGAACTGTGTATATAGGATTGTAATAAAATATATATTTTTTTCCCTTTTTATTGGTTGAACTAGATAGACGTGTGTCTTTTTTAAATGGACTAACTATGTTAAAGTAAAATTATGGCCTCACATTAAACAAAAAATGTGCTGCAACACTTAATGATGTGTGTGTCCTCACTTACGGTTTTCTCTTAAGCCCCGTACACACGATCAGACCTTTGTCCGACCAAACTCACATTGGAATTCTGACGGAATTCCATTGGGGTAAAAGAGAACATGTTCTCTATCTAAACTTCAATGGAATTCATTGGAATTTCTGATGGAATTACTCCGAAGGGGCATACACACGGTCAGAATTTCCAATGGAAAAAGACCGAAATTCAGATCGTGTGTACGGGGCTTAAGTCTCCTGCAAAGTCCTACATGGCCTCACATTAAACAAAAAATGTGCTGCAACACCTAATGATGTGTGTGTCCTCACTTACGGTTTTCTCTTAAGCCCCGTACACACGATCAGACCTTTGTCCGACCAAACTCACATTGGAATTCCGACGGAATTCCATTGGGGTAAAAGAGAACATGTTCTCTATCTAAACTTCAATGAAATTCATTGGAATTTCTGATGGAATTACTCCGATGGGGCATACACATGGTCAGAATTTCCAATGGAAAAAGCCCGAAATTCAGATTGTGTGTACGGGGCTTTAGTCTCCTGCAAAGTCCTACAAATATCTGTATACTTTTATACTGAAGTACAACTCTGGATTCCTGTAATAGGGTGACAACGATGCTGCACTGTTCCTTAATTCAGAGCAGAGTTGCCACTCTCATGTAGGCTTTGCTTTCTTGTACTAGAGTAGTACCAAAACAAAATTATTTAGGGGTGTGACTATCAACATATTTAATTAATTCTGTTTTTTTTCATATGCCTTTATTTAAAGTTCTCTCCACATTTACTTGTATAACAAGTTGACCTAACAATTAGGCAGATCAAGAAAGATTACTGACTAGTAAAGTGCGGTGACGTACAGCACGTACAACGGCACTATAAAGGGGAAGTTCCATTCGGATGGTGCCAACCTTTGGGCTGCTTTTGCTGATTTCGTGTTACGCGTGTTAGTAAAAGTTTGGTGAGAGACAATTTGTGCTTTCAGTCTGTTACAGCGTGACGAATGTGCTATCTCCATTACAAACGCTAGTTTTACCAGAATGAGTGCTCACGTCTCATAACTTGCTTCTGAGCAATGCACGTTTTTTCCCATCATTAAAGCGTACACACGCCCGTTTTTCACGACGTGAAAAATGACGAAAAAAATAGAGCATGTTCTAAATTTTTAATGGCCGTTTTTCACGTCGAGAAAAATGCTCTGGAGCCTACACATGATCGTTTTTAAAGGCCAATTTAAAAAATTGCATTTTTCTCGTCATGAAAAACGGTTGTGTGTACATTACACTCTTGAAGATGGGTGCATTTTTTTGGGCTTTGGCCCTGAAAAATAGAGAAGTTAATGTTAATGAGAGTTTTTGGTACATTACCAGGACAGTTAAATGAGACTTTGTAACCATCAAGAGCCATTTAAAAGTCCATTGACCCTTAAACACCTCTGTCATTTCGCCTTCCCTATTGACCTGATGCATTTTGTAATTTTTTTTGGGCAGCAAATTTAGGGAAATTAACACTCTCAATTTTACTAGGGTTTCTAGGGATAACCTAGTTACATAGTTACATAGTAGGTGAGGTTGAAAAAAGACACAAGTCCATCAAGTCCAACCTATGTGTGTGATTATATGTCAGTATTACATTGTATATCACTGTACGTTGTGATCATCAGGTGCTTATCTAATAGCCATAGTGACAGCCAAGCTAATTACTTTTGGGAAAATGAAAAGTCAGACATTGCATTTGTTTCGTTTTTTTTTTTGCGTTTGCGTGAAGGGGTTATAGGGTTTCTCCAACCCTCCCCAAGCCTACTGCAACCCCTATAACCCAAAGAACGACATGTATTTATCATTGTCCCTGAAACATCTTTTATCTTGGCTCCAATTCAGCAGAAAATAGAAAAAAAACATAGGAAAAAAGGAAAATATTCTTCCAATGCATCAAACCGTATTTGTTGGCCTTGCTGAACAAGCATTAAATTTGCTAAATTGAATGGAGTTCTGGAAAAAAAATATATCTGGTTTTTAGGTGTAAATTTAGCTCCTTGTAAAAGGTGACCTTTCTCCGAAGATGTTACACAGTCATCCAGAGTCTGTTCAGCCTGGGCGAGCTAATACAATTGGAAGTGAGAAAAGTAATATCCTATTAATAGGTAAAAATAGCACGTTCTGCGTTGGCAAAATATCAAGATATACTAAGAAGGAGTAAGTCATTCGTAGATAGTTTGCTGGTCTATTTTAAGGATTCGTTTATGAAATTAAACAGGTTACATTTACTAGGAAAATGATCCATCCTTGGAAAAAAGAAAGGTTACATGCGCCTGGCCTATAGTTCACTTTCAGCTATAAAATTAATTTGGTGGAAAAAAGGCACGAAGCCGAAGAAAATGTCACCGCTGTGACTAAACGCTCGCTTGTGGAAGTGCCCCTACAGGGAAAGAGCATTGCGGGTAACAAGAACCTTTGGCGTGTTGTAGGCATTCACATGTTGTAGGCATTCACAGAAAAAAAAAGATTGTTTTACTTCTTATGCCACACAATAACACAATAATACCAGCAACAGGAGTTTAACATGTAAACTATAAAAGGAAAATATACCGTATTTATTGGCGTATAACACGCACAGGCATATAACGCGCACCCTAACTTTAAAAGGGAAGGTTCAGGAAAAAAAACTTCCCACAGCCCCCTGCGTATTACACTCAGGCACAAGTTTACCTTCTATTTTCAGGGTAAAAAAGTGAGTGTTATACGCCAATAAATACAGTAATTAAAAGTCTTAAAAATTACCAGTAACTTAAAGCGGGGGTTCACCCAAAAATCGACTTTCTGCCATTAGATCCAGCATACTGCTGACATCTGCAGTATGCTGTTTTTTTTTGTACTTATCGCTTTATCAGCCATTGTTATCCGACTCCGAGCGGGGATTCCTTCCGGGTATAGGCGTTCCTAAGCCAAGCAGAGTTGATTGACGGGCTGCTAAAGTGCGTCACTCCTTCCGAAAATACCCGAAGTGACATTCGGGTGTTTACGGCGCCTGCACAGTCAGCTCTACACGGCAGGCGCCGTATAGTGCCGTAAACACCTGAGTGTCACTAAGGGTATTTTTGGAAGGCGTGACGCGCTTTAGCAGCCCGTCAATCAAATCCGCTTGGCTTAGGAACGCCTATTCTCCGCAGAAATCCCCGCTCGGAGCCGGATAACAACGGCTGATAAAACGATAAGTACAAAAAAAAAACAGCATACTGCAGATGTCAGCAGTATGCTGGATCTAATGGCAGAATGTTGATTTTTGGGTGAACCTCCGCTTTAACATTATATCTGGTTGGGTGTGTTTAAAGCCTTGTACACATTATTGGATTTTCCATGGAAAAAGCGTAATACTTTTATCCGAAGGGCGTTGGCCTTGAACTGGTCTTGCATACAAACGGCAAAGAATTGACAGCCAACAAACACGAAATTACGCGTTTTTTCGGCTCTTTAGCGCCACCCTTTGGGCAACTTCTGCTAATGTCGTGTTATGGTCAGCATTGCTTCTGAGCAGGCATGTTTGTACTTTGGAATTTTGTCGGAAGGAGTTGTGTACACACGATTGGAAAATATAACAACACACAATTGTTGGCGGGCAATTTTAAAGCATGCTATACAACATTTGTCCAAAATCTGACATAAAAACCGCAGAGGTGATCAAATACCACCAAAATAAAGCTCTATTTGTGGTAAAAAAAGGACGCCAATTTTGTTTGGGAGCCACGTCGCACGACCACGCAATTGTCAGTTAAAGCGACGCAGTGCCGAATCGCAAAAAGGGGCAAGGTCCTTAACCTGGATATTGGTCCGGGTCTTAAGTGGTTAATTATCACTTCCCCCAAAATAGATATTTTAGATGGAAATATTTAGATGGAGGTGCCATAAAGTCCCACCCTCTAAAACCTATACAAGAGAATATACAGATCTTTATTCATTTTTTATAATACGAATAATGTACTAGAAAGAATATATGGAGGAGCCACTGGTTGGCTGAACCCACAATTATCCAGCGTAAAATGTATTTTTAGTAGACGTATCCTTTAAATTTAGGCATGAAAATTAGGTAAACAAGGCTGTACTTTTCACAGTTTATTCCCTATGTAAAAACCAGACGCCATAAATAATGCAAAGATTGTATTTATATACATAACATTACTGTCTAACCTATTACCGCCACAAATCCTATTCCAATATGCTCCACCACAACTTGAATATTAATGCGTATGGAATTTGGCCAAAAGAAACTCTCATATAACTCACAATAAATCTTAATTATCCTCTTTTGGGACCTGAGGGCAGAGTAGTGTATGAGATAATCCAAAGAGACCTAATGATTTCCTCTTTCATTCTTAGCATAACTAGTTCATTAAATAAGAAACACAGGTAGAATAAGTAAGGGGGGATCACGGTTCCCCGTGTGACCAAGCCAGGCCTGTATTAATGAAGAGTTTTGATTAACAGCTGCCACTGTTTGTCATGAATTGAAACATGTCCCCACCATAGAAATTTATAGGCTCTAACGATGAAGGTGTGAATAAATCAACCATATATATGCACAATGTATTCACGCAACGTCCCCTGGTATTTCCACCTGTGAATATATTCTAAATCATTAACTTACCTTGGTACTAAGAGGAAATACAAATGCAAGAGAGATCAAATCACCAAGGACTAAACACAATTTCATTAAAGGAATTCACAATGTTTATAATAAAAAGCAAGTTTGCTGCATATGTACGGAATCTGCCACCCAAAAAGTAAAAAGAAACACAAAAAAACACAGAGACAGTAAAAAGGAAATAGATGCATTCCTGTGTTCATTAGAATTGAGTGATTTCAGTAAAATTTATGTTGCCGTAATATTAACAATTTTGCAGTTGATTAAATTTAACCAAAAACAAAAATGAAACAAAATCATTAACCAATCAGCTTAGATGAGATTTGCTTAAAAACTACACATTTTTCCTTTTTTTTTGTTTGCAAGTTTTTTTTTTTCCTTTTTGGGTGTATTAGGGTAGTTTAGGTTTTTAGCATTTAGCATTTAGCATTATTTGTATTTTTTCATATCATTTATCAATTGTTATTTCTGTATCGTTGCTTTATATTTTTATATAACTTTTTTTTTTTTAAATATTAAAGATCATAGGAGATTATTTTTTGGCACAAGAATAGGTCCAAAATAATTCAAATGAGTTTGTGTAACTCCTTTCAAAATGCATTGCACTGTAAATAAATAAACCAAATCCCATGTTAATTTTGAATTTCATATTTACTATGGATGCAAAGAATGCAAAATAGCACATTTTTGCTGATATCTCCTGTTTTCAAGGAATTTTCAGGAAAACGCTCAATTGAATTCACTCCTAGGATTCATAAACACAACGGGCCAGATTCACAAAAGAATTGCCCTGGCGCAGCGTATCAGAGATACGCTACGCCGCCGTATCTTACCTGGCGGAATTTTGAATCCAGGATTTCGCGCCGTAAGTTACGGCGGCGTAGTGTATTTCTCGGCGCATATTTCAAATTGGGTGGGTAGGGGACGTGATTCATTTAAATGAAGCGCGTCCCCGCGCCGATTGAAATGCGCATTCTCCGTTTAGAAATTTCCCGCAGTGCTTTGCGCGAAATGAGGTCGCACCAACGTCATTTTTTGAACGCAGACGTGAGTTATGTCCTTTCCTATTTACGGACGACTTACGTAAAAAAAATTTTTCAAAATTTGACGCGGGAACGACGGCCATACTTTAACATGGCAAGTCTAGCTATACGCCACAAAATAGCAGCTTTAACTATACGCCGGGAAAAGCCGACTAGCGACGACGTAAGAGAATGCGACGGCCGCGCGTACCTTCGTGGATCGACGGAAAAAGCTAATTAGCATACCCGACGCGGAAAACGACGCAAACTCCACCCAGCGGGCGCCAAAGTATTGCACCTACGATCCGAAGGCGTACGAAGCCATATGCCTGTCGGATCGAAGCCAGAAGCCGTCGTATCTTGGTTTGAGGATTCAAACTAAACATACGACGCAGCAAATTTGAAAGTACGCTGGTGTATCAGTAGATACGCCGGCGTACTCTCACTTTGAATCTGACCCAATGTATTAACCAAGCAGCTTAGATGGAATTTACTTAAAAACTATATATTTTTATTTTTTTTTGTTTGAGAGTTTTTTTCTTTCTGGGTGTATTAGGGTAGTTTATTTTTATTTTTATTTTAGTGTTATTTGTGTTTTTTTTCCTATGATTTTGCAATTGTTATTTCGGTATCATTGCTTTATATTTGTATATACCTTTTTTGATATTTTTTTTGTCATTATGTTTTTTTTTTTTAAATATTAAGAATCATGGGGGATTATTTTTTGGCATAAGAATAGGCCCAAAACGGTTAAAAGGAGTTTGTGTAACTCCTTTTAGGCTGCATTCACACCTAATACCTATGGAGCTCCCAGCAGGGGTCCTGTGAGTCCCTGTTCACCGTTTCAGGCCTGAATTTTGGATGAATTTGGACCTGAAATGGTCCGGAGCCGCAGCAGAGATATGTGAACCAGCTCCATAGAGAACCGTAACCAGAACTCCCATTCAAATCACAATGGTGTGAACCCAGCCTGAAAGCCCATTGCACTGTAAGAAGAAATAAAGAAAAATATAAACCTAATACCACGTTAATTTTGAATTTCCTACTGACTATGAATGCAACAAATGCTAAAATAGCTAATTTTTGCTGATACCTCCTGTTTTCAGTGAATTTTTAGGAAATAAATCTCTCAATTTAATTCACTCCTAGGGTTCATAAACACAAATGTCATTAATTGGGGATATATTTAGAAAAAAATCCCTGTGTGATTATCTCAAACATTTACACAGCTGACACAAATAATCCCTAATAATTTCCCAGTACATTTGTTTCCTATGATTACCAGTTTATAGGTTTTCCTAAAATACCCTAATCAGAAAAAAAATACCACATTATGGCCACTAGAGGAAGCTGTTGATCATTGGAAATAAACATATTAGGCTAATTACCTAATTACAGGAATTGTCCATGAGGGCTGTGACGACTGTACAGTAGGTGCCGCCGATTATGTGTCAATCTCGCCCCTGCTAGCGGCGAGATTGACCATCCGTGATCCTCGTCGTGGGAGCCAGCGCCGAGCTATGTCGCTCCTCCCGCTCGCCGCCCCCAATGGATTCCTATGGATGCGCAGCATCTTGTGGGGGCAGCGAGCGCGAGAAAGCACAGCCTCCAGTGGCGATATCCAGCGTGATCCCATCGCACTGGATAAACAAAATTGGAGGCACCTACTGTATTTGCACAACTATTTATTTTTTATTTATTTTCTTTGAAAGATTCGCACAGGACTATTTTTTTTATTTTTGCTTGAGACATTCACACAGTTTTTTTTTTTTCTAAATAGACACTTAAGACCAATGCAAGGCATATTTTTTTCTTTTTGCTTGATTCATCGAATAACATTTTCTTGCTAAAAAGACCCCCATGTGTCCTGGACTAAGTCACTCATGCTTACTTAGTATGAATCCACACATTGGAATCACAAAATTAGAGCTTAAATTCAACTGTATTTTTTCTCACTTCATTCTTATTGTTTTTTTGTGTTTATGTAAGTTACATGTATTTATTTATTTATGTACATTTTGAGGGTTACAGTCAAGAGTTGAGTATACACTGCCAGGTCTTTATTTATTCATGTGACCCTTTTGGGGAAAACCCGCATTCTCTGTCCTTGTGATACCTGTACAGAGAGTGCAAGTGTCACCAAGATAGCAACGGACAGCAAAAAGAACAGATAGTCTATATTGCTTTGTATGCAATAATATATATATATATATATATATATATATATATATATATATATATATATATATATTTTTTTTTTTTATATTATCTGTTTATCCCTTGAAGAAATTCACTATCATTTGATGCTTTGACATGGAGCTTGGACTTCCAGGCTTTCAAGGAATTATACTGTATTATACTACATCTATTTAATTCAAAATGGTGCTGAGCTTTGTCACAAATAAACCATGTGCTTTCTGAGCACCCAAATTTCACAGTGCCCACCAATGAATGAGGCACTATGGCATACTTTGTGTGGTGTACGTATTTTAGCTGGCAGAACTTTGTCCATACTGTGAAAAGGCTAGTTGGTTGTGCTTCCCCCAGGCAAATACCAGGGTAACAAATCTTTAGCCGCGTACACATGATCAGTCCATCCGAAGAGAACGGTCCGATGGTTAACCGATGAAGATGACTGATGGTCCGTCGTTCCTACACACCATCGGTTAAAAAAAACGATTGTGTCAGAACGCGGTGACGAAAAAAAACAACGACATGCTGAAAAAAACGAAGTTCAATGCTTCCAAGCATGCGTCGACTTGATTCTGAGCATGCGTGGATTTTTAATCGATGGTTGTGCCTACTAACGATCGGTTTTGACCTATTAGTTAGGAATCCATCGGTTAAATTTAAAGCAAGTTGGCTTTTTTTTAACCGATGGTTAAATAACCTATGGGGCCCACACACGATCGGTTTTGGCTGATGAAAATGGTCCATCAGACCATTGTCCTCTGTTTAACCTATCATGTGTACGAGGCCTTTCTGTCAAGAGTCTGGCTACTGGTCCATTTTTTTTTTAGAACTTCTTGTTTTTGAACAATCAGCATCTGCCTTGACACATTCCTTGAAGTTTAGATTTAAGCTGGCCATAGATGACTTGTTTTATTTCATTAAGCCAGCAGGCAAAACAAATGAAAAAAAAAAACATCAGGGTCAATCAAAGGATTAAATGTGTTCCTAGCCAGTGCTTATGTACTGTGGGGGAGTTGCTTTTCCTAAGGGAAGGGATATATCTGTGTTGCCGCTTTGCAGGAACACAGAGTTCATGCCTTTCCTACTGACAGAATGGTGATCGGCCTTCTTTACATAAGCAGATCACCATTCTGCCTGTAAACTGAACAATCAGCTGGTGCCAGCGGACAATGAGTTGAGTTGAGTTGAGAGGTATCTTAACATGGCGCAGTCTTACCCCGAAGGTGGTCCATGGTACTGGGTGCCCGCTGTGTGTGATCACAGAGGGAGCGAGCCACCAGGAGCACACTCCAGATCCAGAAGTGTCAGATCACGTACCAGGTATACGTGATCCAGCACAGCCGTGCCACTTTGCTAATGTATATCTAAGTTATATGGTCGGCAAGTGGTTAAAGGGGTTGTAAAGTCTACAGGTTTTTTTACCATAAAGCTGAGTTCCACCGAAAACAAATAATTAAAAGACAGCAGCTACAAAAATTGTAGCTGCTGACTTTTAATAATCAGACACTCACCTGTCCCACGGTGCAGCGATGCGGGGGTACGAAGCCCCTCTCCTCTCCACGGCGCCGGCATTCTTACTGTGGGTGCCCGGCTGTGGCTTCACACCCAGGCACACACAGTGCATGCACGATCCATGCTGCACACTGTGGTGCCGCAGAGCCCCGGGGGGGAAATGGGAGCTGGAACCCACTAAAAAGAGGGTCCCCCCCCAAAAAAAATGACATGTCGTGGCATGTCAGGGGGTCACGACACTTAAAGCGGAAGTTCAATTTTTGGGGGAACTCTGCTTTAATGCATTTTCTGCATTGAGGTAATAAAACTTTTAGGTGCAGCTCCGCCTCTCCCTTGCCCCCTTAGTAAAAAGAGACTTTAATATCACTTTAAGTTGAATGACTTACCCCAATGGCTATAAATGCTGGTGTGTGCTCCCGACACTTAATTAGAAGCAAGGAGGTTACTTGAATAAATAACAAAACATCTCCAACTTTATAAATCAAGTCCAGTTGAATGTGGCTGCTACAAGGTGTAAAGGTAGAGTTTCCTTTTAACATATGCATACTTTGATTGTTGAAGAATAAATGAATATCTGTCGAAATAGATTTATAAATTCCACAATTTTTTTAGTTGATCGGTGTTTAATATTTTAGTTACAGCTGAAATACCAGTTTGAAACAAAACTGTTCTTTTTTAACTAATCCCCTGGTTGCCCAAAAACTAACTTGCTGAAAACCACAATCATTTCTGTTCTCAATAGGCAATCAACATTCATAAAGTGAAGAGATCACATCTGAGATGAACAATTTAGACCTTCGGCAGTGGTGACAGCTCTGCGTTTTAGCAGCTGGAAAAATTCCGCCTAACTTGTAGTCAAGGGGGTGGGAGGCACTTAATTTACTAATATTAATGCCAGCGGGACAAAGGAGAAAAAAAAAAATCTAATTGATGTAAGGAACTGTCACTGGGAAATAAGTGCTGTTTTCAAGATGCCTGAGTGTAGCAGAGCTGTTCAAACATGATTGACATTCAGGGAACAGTTTCAGACAAGGAAAAGTAAAAATTTCTGCCAGGCTCAATCTCCTTCTTTTCCTACCTAAAGCTGCATTATCATGATAAGTACAGTACAACGCTAGGACTGTGAACGAAAATATCATTCCCCAACTAGAAAGAAATCGTACAAAGAGCAAATCAAAATTCAGCGGCATGTAGGAGAAAAATAATTGTAGCTGCAACTACTAGAGGAGATCTGAGCTATTTTTATACATAATTCACAAGTCATATAAATGTATAAATTATCCTGTGAAGTATATCATTAAATTTGGTGAGTAGTGATGTTATTGCTGAGAGAGTCACTTCCATGCAATAACAACATAGAATAAAATTGAGACGGTGGTGGGCACTGGAAGAATTGTGATCATAAATATATTCCATTATTTGGGGATTTAAAGCGGAGTTCCGCAGCTACAAATATAGCAGCTGCTGACTTTTAATACATGGACACTTACCTGTCCTGGGTGCCCGCGATGTCAATTTTTGGATGGAATTCCACTTTAAGTAGGGAGCAGAAGTGTCAGGGAGTGCAATGTTTGGTTAGTGTATACTAAGGTTGCACCAATACCACTTTTTTAAGACCGAGTACAAGTACCCATACTTTTTTTAAGTACTCAACAGTACCAAATACTGATACTTCTCATGTCATGTGACAGTGGCACTAAGATGAAGCACTGATGGGCACTGATGCGGCGTGAACTGTGTCAGTTTTTTTTTACAATCTTTTTGTATTATTATTATTATTATTTTTTAAATCCTTTATTTATTTATTTTTTTTGGGGGTGGAGTGGGCGGTGTCAGTGTTTTATTTAATTTTTATTTTTATCAACCCTGTTAGGGGGGGGGGCTTTGGTGAGATATCAGGGGTCTAAACAGACCCATGGCATGGTAAAGGAAAGGAAAGGATGAAGGAAGTAATGCAATGCTGATAAACTGTAGAGGAGGTAAGTAATAGGGGGGAGTAAGAGACATGACTTGATAAAGTGACAAGGGATGAAGTGCTGCTAAATGACAAAAAAAGGTAATAAGCAGCGACAGATTCAACTCTGTAGATGCCCCTAGGCAGTCGAAACCCTGGGGCCCCCTCGCAAGTTTCTGAAGGTTTCTCATGCATGTACTCCCTGTGGGATAACATTGAGATAAGTAGTGTTCACATTGGCTACTAGATGGGGATGACCATTACTACTGTACATTGCAGGTCCGTAGGTTTGCACAAAATTTTACACAAACTTTTAAAAGACAAACTCTAATGTGAACCTGATGTCTATGGTTTATATACTTTAAGTTGTTATTGGGTATGTTGATTCAGCAGGACTGGTATTTGTTCCTTTGTGCAAGAAGGAACAGGATGAGCACTACCAGAGCCCTACAAAATGACCTCCAGACCAATTGTGTGAATGTCTCTGACAAACAATCAGAAGCAGACTTCATGTGGGTGGCCTGAGGGCCCCTAGTGGACCCAGTGCTCACTGCCCAGCACTGGCATTTTCCTTTGAACCCCAGAATTGGCAGGTCTGCCACTGACGCCCTGTGCTTTTCACAGATGAGAGCAGGTTCACCCTGAGCATATGTGACAGACATGAAAGGGTCTGGAGAAGCCGTGGAGAACGTTATGCTGCCTGTAACATCGTTCAGCATGACCGGTTTGGTAGTAAGTCAGTGATGGTCTAGGGAGGCATATCCATGGAGGGACGCACAGACCTCTACACTCTAGACAATGTCACCCTGACTGCCATTAAGTATCAGGATGAAATCCTTGGACCTATTGTCAGACCCTACGCTGTTGCAGTGGGTCCTGGGTTCCTCCTGGTGCATGACAATGCCCGATCTCTTGTGGCAAGAGTATGCAGCCAGTTCCTGTAGGATGAAGGAATTGATACCATTGAATAGTCCCCACGCTCGCCTGACCTGAATCCAATAGAACACCCCTGGGACATTATGTTTCGGTCCATCTGATGTCGCCACATTGCACCTCAGTCTGTTTAAGAGCTCAGTGATGTCCTGGTCCAGATCTGGGAAGAAATACCCCAGGACACCATCTGTCATCTCATTAGGAGCATGCCATAACTTTGTCAGGTATGCATACAAGCACGTGGGTGCCATACAAACGACTGAGTACCATTTTGAGTTGCTGCAATTAAATATCAGCAAAATGGACTAGCTTGCTGCATCATTTTTTCACTTTGATTTTCGGGGGGGTCTTTGAATTCAGCCCTCTCTAGGGTAATAATTTGAATTTCCATCAAATGATGGCTCCTTTCGTTCCTAACCCATTACCAAGTCCATATCAGTATAGATATCCAGCATTATACTTTTCCCCATTGAAATCTAATATGTTTTCAAAGTGTGCCTTTCATTTTTTTGAGCAGTGTATATTAATCCATTATAGCGGTGTCTTAACCACTTAGGGACCACCTCCTGCACATATACGTCGGCAGAATGGCACGGCTGGGCACATGCACGTACAGGTACGTGCTGTGCTATTGTCCAGCCGTGTTTTGCGGGCGCGTGCCCCCGGCGCGCGCCCGCGACCCGGTCCGAAGGTCCGTGATATCATTGCTATAGACAATCAATCAATTTCATTGCACATTACTTTGTTTTATAAAACGTGAGACAGAATTAAAATTGGTCACTTTCAGTAACACCTCCAGCTATATGCTCATTTGCGCAACTCAGGTTTTCATGGAACAGCCTTCACAAATCCTTTTCACACACACCACTATAGCTATGCACTATTGGATTGACTACCACAGCGTAAGCTTTTTTCTTAAGAGGCAATAGCTGTTCTAGGTCAAAAATACCATTATAAACATGTATAAACAATATATTACACAGTCATTGGGTATTTGTTAGTCATTTATCAAAATGGGTTGGATAACATCTAATAAATGTGTACAAACACGGATGTGACCTGAACAGGTTACAGAAGTCAACCTAGGGTTATTTTTACACATCTTCTACTCTTGCATAATGGATGATGGAACAAATACAATATTATTTTACAGTCACTCTCAATCTAAATATTATTGGCATGGATGGGCACCTTTCATTTCATGTTTGTGGGTTTACTTTCCTCGAATTTGTGTGTTTGCTTGCCTGCTACCTACTGAGACCTTCCCTGAGACCTTCTCTGACGTATCTTCAGCTTTAACCTACTTACCCATTCTTGACAGCCTGTTAGGTGTTACAAGTGGTGCAACCTAGGGAGCTGCTGCATGGATAATTTCTAACATTCCGTGTAGATTGCAAAAGCTAAAACACCTCTAAGGCCTCATACAAAGAAATTTGCTGTTTTTTTTTGGCGAGGAAACCGGTCGTGTGTACACTTTTCGACGAGGAAACTGTTGAGGATCTTGTCGAGCCAAAAAGAGAGCATGTCTTCTTTTTCCTCGACGGGAATGGGGAAATTTGGCTCGCCGAGATCCTCAACAGCCTAACAAGGAACTCGATGAGCAAAACGATGTGTTTCGCCCGTCGAGTTTCTCGGTCGTGTGTACGAGGCTTAAGATTCAGGGCCTACCAGTGAGGACACAGAAGATCCACACAAGGAGGTAAAGATCAGAGCAATAGGAATTGCCCTTAGTACATAAGCCCCTCTAGTGATCCATGAAAAATATGTTTTTTCTTTTGTTCTAAATTAAGGATATTATCACTGCTTAAGAATTAATGTGCTATTTTTTTCTCTTTCAACACCTACATCAATTTTAATACCTTAGCTAGAAGGCATTAGGATTAAGTGCAATTACTTATAATTACCATTAAATGTGCCAGTATGTATATTAGGAATAGGTGATTAATTATATTGCCAGGAGTCAATAATCATTTAAATTGTCTTTTGTATATCAGAGTTTCCAATTCAAGTGGGAAAAGGCATGACTCACTTATTAAACCAGGGCACACAGGACCAGTAGTAGTATATAATTAGGTCTATGAGTCACATCTATGTTCTTGGTTTCTTATAAACAAGCAGTTTGATTAATTTGCTACGTTGGAAAATGTTTAGGTTTTCATGCACATATTTAATTAGGATAACCAAACAGTTGATCACCTATTACCCAATGTATAATTACACTGTTTACTTTTTAACCATGCCATGCCTGATTTTGCCAATTATACATGTGTTAACGTAAACACTTTCCTGCCACTGGTTGTGTGCTGTAGATATTAAAGGATGAGAGTTTTAACACATTCCACTTTCTATAAAAAGTTGAAAACAACTAGGAGGAGCCCTAAAATCTGACACCAAATACATCTTTCCAGTAACAAGCATGTTTAAATCAGATGTTTGTGTCTATGGAGAAGGGAGATATATTCTGTTCATTCTACTATGGCCACAGTTTGCCTCTGGGGTAGAGAATGTCAATTGGTCAGTGAAGTCCAACCTTGTTAAAGGAGTTGTAAAGGAAATTATTTTTTTTGCTGAAATTACTGTTTACAGGGTATAGAGACATAATAGTTAACTGATTCCTTTTAAAAATGATTAAAAATAGATAAAAATCTTAAAAAGTATGCTGGCATATGCAGAGGGTAGACATGCTAAATTCTATACCCATTGGCAAAACTGGGTTGATTGGTATGAAAATAACAAAGCCCTGTACTAAGGTAAATTAGTTCTCAATCTCTGTGTAATGGCGAGGTGCTGGTTCCTTCTTTTTCTTTTTTCTTTCTCTTTAGCCTTTTGTTTACGTTTAGTTATTTGGAGTATTTTATTTCAGACTAAGCTTTAAAGTTTGAACCTTTTCACCTATATGGAACTCATATACACATGTAGAGAATTATTGAACAGTATTCGTTGTATTTCTGAGA